>NC_040102.1:17118721-17743721 GCF_003369695.1 Bos indicus x Bos taurus | reverse complement strand
ATTTTTTAATTGAAGGATAATTGCTTTACAGGATTTTGTTTTCTATCAAACATCAACTTGAATCAGCCAAAGGTATACATATCAATCCAATTTAATATGGTAGTTCTTAAATGTATTTTGCCAAAAGGCATTAAAAATCTGTATTAGAATTGTAATAAACCATGGTTTATATACATCATTGATTTTGTAGTTTTCTCAAATATTACTCTTTCTCATTAAATTGTGATAGAACTTACTATATTTAAGTATCAAAGTATTTTCTCCTTTTAAAATTAAATATGCTGCTGCTGCTGCTAAGTCGCTTCAGTCTGTCCGACTCCATGCGACCCCATAGATAGCAGCCCACCAGGCTCTGCCGTCCCTGGGATTCTCCAGGCAAGAACACTGGTGTGGGTTGCCATTGCCTTCTCCATTGTGTGAAAGTGAAAAGTGAAAGTGAAGTCGCTCAGTCGCGTCCGACTCATAGTGACCCCATGGACTACAGCCTACCAGGCTCCTCCATCCATGGGATTTTCCAGGCAAGAGTACTGGAGTGGCTTACCATTGCCTTCTCCGAAAATTAAATATGAGCATATATTAAAAACAGTTTACTGCAAAAGATTCAGTGCCATTTTCAGGTAACATTTTGCTGCATTTCCCTTCCATTTCATTTCAGAAATGTGTTTAAGTCTACTAAGCTAAGTTTACCTGTTTCTACTTAATGAATCAACTATAATTGTGTGTTTTTCAACAGTGTATATGTGTGTGTGTGTGTATATATATATACACACACATATCTATTAACATAAGTTACATATCCAAGTTACAGTAAATCCCCTATTTTAAAAGTTTGTATTTTATTTTAATGAAGATTAACTATGTATGCTAAGAATAATTTTTAAAAGAGAAGTCACATTCAGGTTATGAAAGAATACAATCCTGATAATTCTACAATAATTAAAGTATCTGAATCTGACATCATCCTCTTTCCCCAAATGGCACAACCACAAGACCCTTTACTTTCTCATGGTACAAAAATCTAGCACAAAGCAATTCACCGGAAGACAGTGCTATTTGCTCTAGTCTTTCTGCAACACTGCAAGTTCAAGAAAATGGATTGCCTACTCTCAAACAAGTATATATGTTTAAAAAAAAAAAAGAAACTATGAATCTAAATTACAAAAGAAGGAAAGTGGAGAGCTGTCTTTTTCCTATGTACTACTAATTACATCCACCCAACCCTTCTTTTAGGTAGTTCCTTTAAGTTTTATCTCATTAGATTGAATCCATCTCCCCTTTAGATAATCATGCCATGAAACAGTAAATACAACCAAGCTAAGGACGAAGGCCTGCATCAGGCTATCCAAACACTTACTCAGGCTAATAATAAATCATCAGTAAAAATATGCATTTTCTTTTATTTTTATGTAATGTGGTCTTTTAGTTAGTTACATATTCACTGGGGGTAAACATCCAGTGCATATTTAACCTACTTTGCCCACTGAACTGTCAAAAATATCTCTGTCAGGCATGTGAAGAGATGCTCAACAACATTACTCATCAGGGAAATGCAAATAAAGCCACAATGAGATGTCACCTCCCACTTGTTAGAATAGCTATTATCAAGAAGACAAGAGATAAATGTTGGTGAGGGTATGAAGAAAAGGGAGCAGTTGTGCACCGCTGATGGGAATGTAAACAGACCCAACCACTATAGTACTATAGAGGTTATTATTACAGAGAAAAATAATAGATTCCTCGGAAGTTAAAAATAGATCTACCGGCAATTGTACTTCTGGGTATATACCCAAAGGAAATGAAACCGGGATTTTTGATGTGATAAATGCATACCTGTGTTTATCACAGCATTATTCACAATAGCCAAAATATGGAAATGACCCAAATGCCCACAGAAAAATGGTTAAAAAAGATGTGGTACACAGTGGAATATTACCCTGCCACGAGAAAAGAGGACATTCTGTCATTTTCAATATGGACCTTGAGCACACTAAGTGAGAGAAGCCAGACAAGTACTGTATGAATACTACTTACATGTGGAATCTAAAAAAATCAAATGTATAAAAATCAGAGTAAAATTATTGTCATCAGGGGATAGGAAGGATGGGGAGGGGATAAGATTAATAGTGTTTAAGTGTACAAATTAGTAATGAGTAGTAAATAAGCCACTGATATCTAATTAAGGCACAGTAGTCAGGAAAACCCCCTGGAGAAGGAAATGGCAACCTACTCCAGTATTCTTGCTGGGAAATTTCATGGACAGAGGAGCCTGGCAGGCTACAGTCCATGGTGTCACGAAACAGTCAGACACGTCTGAGCGACTAAACAACAATGATGACTATAGACAGTAAGAGTGTACTGTGGTTACATCAACAGACGAATGGATAAAAAAGATGTGGTATATATAAACACAATGAAATACTACTCAGTCATTAAAAAAAAGAAGGAAATAATGCCATTTGCAATAACATGGATGTACCTAAAGATTATCATATTAAGTGAAGTAAGTCAGAAAGAGAAACACAAATGCCATACAATATCATTTATACATGGAATCTAAAATATGGCACAAATGAATTTATTTACAAACAATAACAGACTTGTAGACACAAAAATCAAACTTATGGTTACCAAAGAGGAAAGGGGATAGGGGCGGGATAAATTAGGAGTTTGGGATTAGCAGACACAACTGCTATATACAAAATAGATAAAAAACAAGGTCCTACTTTATAGCACAGGGTTAAACCATAATGGAAAAGAATATGAAAAAGAATATGTGTGTGCATGGTGTGTATATAAAATAGACGGACCTTTGTTATTTTCCAACAGAAAAATAAATTTTTGAAAGTATTGATAATTTGGTATTGCTTAATCTTAGTTCCAAATTTCCAAATTTGCTGGCATATTGAGTGCAGCACTTTCACAGCATCATCTTTCAGGATTTGAAATAGCTCAACTGGAATTCTGTCACCTCCACTAGCTTTGTTCACAGTAATGCTTTCTAAGGCCCACTTGACTTCACATTCCAGGATGTCTGGCTCTAGGGCAGTGATCACACCATCGTGATTATCTGGGTTGTGAAGATCTTTTTTGTACAGTTCTTCTGTGTATTCTTGCCACCTCTTCTTAATATCTTCTGCTTCTGTTAGGTCCATACCATTTCTGTCCTTTATCAAGCCCATCTTTGCATGAAATGTTCCCTTGGTATCTCTAATTTTCTTGAAGAGATCTCTAGTTTTTCCCAATCTGTTGTTTTCCTCTATTTCTTTGCATTGATCACTGAGGAAGGCTTTCTTATCTCTTCTTGCTATTCTTTGTAACTCTGCATTCAGATGCTTATTACCTTTCCTTTTCTCCCTTGCTTTTTGCTTCTCTTCTTTTCACAGCTATTTGTAAGGCCTCCCCAGACAGCCATTCTGCTTTTTTGCATTTCTTTTCCATGGGGATGGTCTTGATCCCTGTCTCCTGTACAATGTCACGAACCTCAGTCCATAGTTCATCAGGCACTCAACTGAACTGAATCTTGGTTCATCCATCCTACCTCCTAATAATTACTATTGACTTTCTAAAAGCTCATAAGCCATACCATAAACATTTACTTGAGAATTTTGTCATAACTTAAAACTCCATGAAGTATTATCATATTTTGTAGAATTTATCATTACTTTTTAAAATGACTGCTCTTTCCTATTCTTTTTTTTTTTTTGCTAAGTCACTTCAGTCGTGTCCAACTCTGTGTGACCCCATAGACGGCAGCCCACCAGGCTTCCCCATCCCTGGGATTCTCCAGGCAAGAACACTGGAGTGGGTTGCCATTGCCTTCTCCAATGCATGAAAGTGAAAAGTGAAAGTGAAGTCGCTCAGTCATGTTCGAACCTCAGCGACCCCATGGACTGCAGCCTTCCAGGCTCCTCCATCCATGGGATTTTCCAGGCAAGAGTACTAGAGTGGGGTGCCATTGCCTTCTCCGATTCTAATTCTTATTTTCCCCCAATTCCATGACTTTATGTGAAAATAAAAGAAGAAAAATACACCACAATAAGTAAAGTTCAATGAGATCACTAAGTTTATGTCCTGGGACCCAGAAATTTCCAAAATGGGAAGTGGCTTGAACAGACTAGAAACAGAAGGTTGCCAAGTACTGACATTTCTACAGTAGATATGGTCAGCTGTGAAAGTTACTTCTTCAGAATTCAATCGAATTCACAATATCACAATGCTTACACTTTAAAACATGCACACCCTGAAAGTTTATACCAGCCAAATCTATACCTACATACCTCCATGTTTCCCCTTTATATACAGTGGAATAATAAATTATATAATGGAAGTAAAATACCAAGCTATTGTGAAGTGGGTTAAAGACTGAAAAGTCTTAAAAAAATCCTACTTCTGATTTTTGTTGTCAGTATTGTAATTATGACTGAGAACAAAACTGTTGAAAGAAAGCAACATCTTTCTTATAGTTACAAGAATGACTGTAAATCTTACGCTACATTATACTATATAACTTATACTCTAAGTATGCTTGTAGTATACTTACACTTCACACATCTTCCTGGATATCATAGCATATAGGAATTAAAAACAAATATAAATATGGCTTATCGCTATTTATTCTACACAGTCTAGGATAGCTTTTTTCTAAAAATAAACCCCTATACGGGGAGCTTACAATATTTTATTTTGAATGCTTGGATCACTCAAACTTTTTTCAATAAAGGGTTTCTAGACAGAAGGGCATTAACACTCTGTTTATGTTCTCCATTTTAGTACATTCCTCTACTTGAGATTGTATTTTTAAAGCCTATTTAACATTGATAGCTTGTAACATATGGACTTTTAAGACAGAACATATTCATGTACCATCTTGTGTTGTTTCTATTTCAAATAAATTATACAAAACTGGAAAAAACTGATAATCATATTCAAAGAACTATGTTTTGATCTATGAAGTATATATTTGTTACCCTTTTTCACCATTCCATTCATTTATCTGTTCATATATTTGCTTAAAAATTGAGTGCCTACTATATGAAAAGTCTTCCAAAGAATCTAAGATTCAAAAAAAAAAAAAAAAACTAGCTATGTTTGCCAGGATGGGATGACCGAATGGGTGAGCAGGAGAATGACTAACATTGGCTAAGGCATGTTCCTGTTCTTTTATATTCGTCACTCATGAACAACTGATCTCTCTACTATTACATAATCTATCATGTCATAATTGATGTTGCAAATTTGTGTTTCACGTCTTAGATCGGTGATACACACTGCCATGTTAACATTAACGATTGTAAAGAGCGTAGGAAGTGCTGTGCCAACGATCAGAGTGTAATTTGAAAACTTGGGGGAGTGTGTATGCCCAATTAATATTAATTAATGGTAACAATGCCAGTGCACTTAAGACAGTACTTTCTTCTGCAGATTAAAATGAAGTGATGAGAATAAAATTGCACTTGAAATTTTTCAAAGAGCAAGGTACTTTTTTCCTTCCATCTCTCTTAACAGGCTGGGCATGTTTACTTTTAAAAAGAAGATTTTCATAACAAGGACTCAATACCTCCCACCAATATTCTCTTTAATTTGCGGGGTAGGGTGGTGAGGGGGGCAGAGGGGTAACTATTCCAGCTATGGACGACACTGTGATGAAGTCCCTCTCAGGTTTCTTAATGACCATGGAATGAAGAACTTAGTTCAGTCAGCCTTCCTGTAGTCATACACCTGCAGTCATACACCTGCAGCGTCCTTGTGCTTCAGCCCCAGGGCACTGTGCCAAAAGAGAAAATGACTTTTTGATTGGATAAAGCTTACAGCTCATGAATACAATGCCATGCTTCTATGAGTTAGAGTTTTTTTTGCAGTGCGTGATAGTAAACAGTCAAACACTGTGATGGAGGCATCGCATTCCTCAGCACAGGACAACTCAAGCAAACAAGAGGCATCATAACTCACGGGTGTTATATCTTGTCCATAAATTACCAGCGGCAATGGACGACAGTGAAGAACTGACCCCCATCCATCTCCACATTGCCACTCAGCTCTCAGAAAGTCTATGAGCAAAGAAGTAAAACATGATTTATGGTAAGTTGCAAGATACCACGCTTGCATATTGCTGCGTGTAGAGCAGAGATCAATCCGTGGCTTACAAATTTGTCACAGGACAGTGCATCTTCCAGCCTGCCACCTTCAAATTAAGTGTCATGATGAGAGAAAAATATGGCCACGCCTTGGGGAAAAATACCACATTTCAATGAGGTTACAGAAATGGTGCGGTACAGTAAATGCGGGAAACAAGGGTTCTCATTTGGTCACAGCATTCGGTCTAAGATCTAGGAGATAGAAACCAAGAGCAAATACATAAAACAGAAGAACAGGAGTCCTTACAACTGAAATGAAGGTGGTGTCTGAGATTGCAACATGGGCAAAAGACCATTACTGGCTGTCAACAAAAGAACTGCCTGGCTCCTAACACTAACTCCTACATACCGTAAATGAAACCAGCTTGTGGCTTTGCCGTTCAAGTAAGTTTATACAGACATCACCATTCTGTGAATATTTATTTGAAAACTTCCTTAATTTATGCACTTTCACTCTTATGGCTTTGAAGATAAGGCAGCTTAGAGGCAGAAAATCAAACGGTGGATTATTTTATTTCTTTCTCAATACACAACTGTAAATCATTCTTATTTTAAGACTTAGACTTAAAATCCATCTTGAGCCAATGAGTAAGGCGATTAAACAATTAAAACTCTGCTGACTAATATAAACCTGATTCTGCAGATGCAGATGTGTCTTTATAGGATTTTCTAGAAGCTTTGTGGATTTGATTTGCATTTATCCCAGTTGCTTAAATCAATACCTCAAGATAGAGTCATCTGATATGATCTTCAGATTCCTCCTGCTTTAGACAAAAAGCCAAAGAGCTATATTATGCATATAAGTTAACTATGGATTTTACCTGACATATGAAAAGTACCCAGATATTCAGTATGATGAAATGTCTTCTTGAATTCCTCCCGTGTTTTTAAACTTAGCATGCCTGCATCTGAATGCTGCATCTTTTTTCCTGAAACCTGTTTCTCTACTCCCTCTCTGTACAAGTCATCGCCATCACTCCCGGTGTTTATATTGCACATCTGGGGATTTCAGATACCTTCTTTTCCATCCCCTCCTATACCTTACACGTGCCTGCATCCTATCAATTCAATAAACTTCGAGGACACTCGGCTCTTTTTGTTACCGCCCCCCTCTCACTGCCTACAGTACAAGCCATCCATATCTCTTCCCGTCCTTACAGCGACAGCTTCTCAACCAGTCTCGCCATGTCTACTCATTATTCCAATGATTGTTTGAAAAAAGCAGATCTAAACATGCTCCTCCCATTCTGCAAAGTCGTCAATGTTTCCCCCTCTTAGATAAAGTTAAGCTGGAAATCTACAACGTGACACAAGAGGCTCTTCAGTTTGTGGCTATTGCCTACCCCTTCAGCTAAAGCTCAACACGACATCCTCCTCCTCCCATCAGTCAGGCATCCAGGTCACCTTTCAGTCCCATTTCCTACTCTTTACTTGTGCTGTTCATTCCCGGCTCAGAATCTTTTCCTCCCCATCCCATGCTCCCAAGTAACTCATCTTCATTTTACTTGGGAGTTAATTCCTTAGGAGAGACTGTCACTGACCCCTAGTTCTGGTGGATCCTCCTTGTCATCCTCTCCCATAGCACCTAAGGTATTTATGACACTTCTCAAAGTCTGTATCTTTTAATTGCATGTTTGTTTATTTAATATCAGTTTTGTCCATTTATCTGGAGATGTCACCACTTTGTACTCACCCCTGTGCATCCTTCACAGGGCATAGGCTTTGACATGGGATCGGCACTCCATCAAGATCTGTGTGTAGTAGTGATGAATCTCAAACCACAAACTCAGATGTGTAAGGGATGGTCGTGTCTTTATTTCCTCTAATAAAAGTGAATCTTATTCTGAGCATCCATTTTATTGGGCTGGTAGGAAATTTTCAGTACAAATATCACTAGGACTCTCTCTGTCTCAAAGGATTGAACCCAGTGGTGACCCTCAAGTTGGGAAGATCTGTTATTCCCAAGCCTCTCTGTTCACTACTCAAAACTGATGGCCGAAGATCATAAGGACCTTCCTAGCCTGATGCCTGTCTCCATGCCATAAGTGGCCAATGAGAATTTTAGTCAAAGTTCAGGGCTTGATTTCCTTCACCTACTTTCTTAATGAGGTTCTGCCAACTTCCCAGGGCACCACCAGGAGCAAGGCACGTGTCTTCTCTGCTCACAAACGTATCTCCTCTCCCCACTGTGAATAGCACGCATCTGGCCTCCTCTTTATTCTCCACATCTCACCCCCTCTCTTGGGCACAGGGCCTGGGTAGACACCTGGAGAGAAAAGAGTGAATCCTGCCCTCCCCACATGACCTTAAACCACTCTGAACCTCAGTTTCCACATCTTTAAAATGAGATGATGAATAAAAAAAAAAAACTAATAATAAAATGGGATAACAAAGGTGCCGACCTTGGGGATTATTAGAAGATTAACACAATAAAATGAATATCCTGACATAGAGAGAGAGACAGTAAATACAAAAGAAATGCTAGTTGGTATCACCATGACAGATACAAGCCAGGCAACTTCTCTTGGGGTCAGAAATGAAAATGGAGCAATAAGGTACAAAAGGGTTTGGCTTTAATCCTCCCTCCAGTATATACTCTAGAGAATGAGACTTGCTTGCCTTTTTCACCACTACAGCCTTGACACAGAGAATGATGTCGAGCCTTAGGCAGGGACTCCATAAATACTCCTTGAAGAGTTCATTAAAAATCACTGCCCAGCTTCAGTAGCACCACGTGCAGACAGGGACACAAGCCCCTCAGATCAGATCAGATCAGTCGCTCAGTCGTGTCCGACTCTTTGCGACCCCATGAATAGCAGCACGCCCGGCCTCCCTGTCCATCACCAACTCCCGGAGTTCACTGAGACTCACACAAGCCCCAACCTGAAGTGAAATACAGCAGGGAGAGTGATACCTCAGGGCCAAGGCCAAGGCCCTAAGAGCTGTCATTGACTGGACAGGTACAGAATCACCAGAGCAGAAAACAAATCCACAGCTCCCAGTAAGGGCAGGGAGAAGTTTGGCAAGAGGTGAGATGAGAAGAATCCAGGGAACCTTGCATTCAGCAAGTATAAGGCAAGTAGCTCAGACAGTAAAGAATCTGCCTGCAATGCGGGAGACCTGGGTTCAATCCCTGGGCTGGGAAGATCCGTTGGAGGAGGGCATGGCAACCCACTCCAGTATTCTTGCCTGGAGAATTTGGACAGAAGAGCCTGGCGGGCTACAGTCCAGGGGGTTGCAAAGAGTCAGACACAACTGGGCGACTAAGCACACAAGGCAAGTCCTCAGGACAAGGAGCCGGGGCTTCTTAAGGGGTGGGCGTGGCTGTGTCTGCAATGACATCATCTGCATCCCAGGTGGAGGAGAAGCAGGCCTGCCTCTCGGTGGCTGTGAAGAGCGAACCAGTGAATTCATGTCAAATCTAGAGAAACACTCTGCAAACAGATGAGTTGGTTCACAATGGGGTGGGCCACCACGGGGATGCTCTGGTAGACCCCGGGCGCCCAAGAGCAAGCCTATCATGTTAGTGATTGGAGCCCTGCCCCCAGCACACCACCTGGAATCTAGCTGCTTCTCACTAATTATTGGGAGCAGAGGAGAGTAGGGGACAAAAATCAACTGGAGCCGGCTCTTAAAGGGAAGTTCAATGCGCAAAGAAGGCGGAGGGTACCCTCCAAGTGATGACTTTCCGGGGACGGGGAACACTCTGATCAGAGACTGATGGAGGGGACCCTGTGAAGACCAGGACAGCAGCAAAGGGAAAGGGACCGGGAAAGGAGAGACGGGTGCCAAGGAGAGCCGGCTCTGCAAGCCACACACGTTTGTTTGTTGCTAAATCTGTAGTTTTCCCTAATTAATCTGTTAACTCTACTGAGGGCAAAAAGCCCTATGAAGCAGTCAACCATGGAGTTTCAGCACACCTAATTATAACTCTGCTCTGGCTCGTTTTGTCCTACTCAGATTGAATGTTACCATCTACCCCACTATATTTCTAAGTATTCTTGTTTGTTTTTACGAGGTACAGGTGATAAACCTGAATACCGATGCCACAGGCTTAATTAGAGAGAAAGTCTAATGACACTTTCAAGGGACGACGAAAGTACAGATTTTCAGGTTTTGCCAGGCTAATTGCCATCATCTTGAATACCGCATTTTTAAGTTTTTGAAATGTTTCTGTATGTTAAACAGTAAGAATGCAATAGTTTACAAAACAAAACTATTTTAAGGTCTTC
The DNA here is from genome assembly GCF_003369695.1 of Bos indicus x Bos taurus. Lineage (NCBI taxonomy): Eukaryota > Metazoa > Chordata > Mammalia > Artiodactyla > Bovidae > Bos > Bos indicus x Bos taurus. The sequence continues at coordinate 17,733,355 of NC_040102.1, read as the reverse complement.
AAGGTACACACATTTCTACACTTATCAACATAATTTTTCCTATTTTTATTATACATATCACCTAAATATTTTTTTCTTAAGAAAAATTAGTATTTTTACAAATTTAAAAGTTATTAGTGATTTGTTTTACCAAGAAATAGCTTTTTACCCTATTTTCCTGTTTTATATATTCTTCCTGCAGAGTCCCTATTTCAACTAACTCTGCTATTTGAAAACACACTTGATCTAACTGGACAAACCCACCTTGTCTTCACCAAAGGTTTTTAATTCCCTCTCCCACCATACCACCTTCCTGACTGGAATTCCAAAGTGCTCTACACGTATCTCTCATTTTGCACATTATATTTGAGCTTATGCGTGTGGTTTATCTTCCCACTAAACTGGAGGTTTGTTGAAGGAGATCCATGGCCCAAAAGACATTCTGGCATAGCATGCATCAAAAAAAAAACAATATAAAACAGAAACCCTTTCAAATCAATCGAAAGAAAACAATGTTTAATAATCTATCCCTACAGATATATGATTTATATTTAGAATTCATAACTAATTTTATTTCAGTTTTCAACCTCAAAACATTAACTACATATTGACAAAGATTAATATAAGAAACTTTATTTTTTTACCCTGCCCTCTGAATATCTCTTTAGTCTCATATTCGAGGTATCTTTTTTCATAGTTTGAGCCTAAAACAGATTAGGTTTTAGAGTGATGGCATTAGAAAATAAAGTATACTTTTAATCAGACTTAAGAATAATATTTAAAATAACTGCTGTAAACCAGAAGGAGCTATTTGAAAATTTCAATAATATTGAATTATTTAATAATTCTAGGAAAAACATGTTATTACATATATTACAAAAAGATACTTACACATATATCTTTTAGTTCCTTTGGCTATTACAGGGTCGTAGACTGGTATATTATGCTATACAATGCTATGTTATGTCATGTTACAATATGTTGTATTAGGGAAGAAAGCTTATCCTTAAAATGAATAGAATTCTGGTGGCTATTAGTTTTCAAACTGTAGTATAAATACAATTGCCATGCTATAATGTTGGCACACTGCTCTGGACTGTTGAAAATTGGTATATCTTCTTTTCTCCCTGGGGGAATTTAACCCATTTGCAAATACGAACATGGATATCTGTCTTCTTTAACTTTGTTTTTCCCTGGGGATCCTCCTTTAGGACTTGGAAGGACATGTCATGAGCTAGAGAAGACGTACCTTGTGAACAACAATATATTAAACTGCGAAACTAAGAGGTCATTCCAAATAAACTTCATTTCCCTCGTGATCCTGTGTTGCAAATAAATCTCAGTCAAATGGCTGCAATCTCCCTAGCCTTGAGTGAGAAAGAATGAAAACATAAGAGAAATACAACCCTGTTCTGTATTTATTCACCTGCTGCCCGCCAAGTCGCTTCAGTCGTGTCCGACTCTGTGCGACCCCATGAACGGCAGCCCACCAGGCTTCTCCGTCCATGGGATTCTCCAGGCAAGAACACTGGAGTGGGTTGCCATTTCCTTCTCCAATGCATGAAAGTGGAAAGTGAAAGTGAAGTCACTCCAGTCATGTCTGACTCTTAGCGACCCCATGGACTGCAGCCCACCAGGCTCCTCCATCCATGGGATTTTCCGGGCAACAGAACTGGAGTGGGGTGCCACTGCCTTCTCCCTATTCACCTGCACCTCTACACATTAAGTCAGTCCCAGTTATAAGTATGTTTCATTTAGCTATGGAAGGCACACAATAATTTTTCTTTTTTTTACTTTACTGCAAAAGTACTATCAATGCATTACATGGATATTCTTAGATTAATGAACTAGTATAAATTCATAAGGGTGTTGATATGATAAATTAACATAAATCTTTGTGAAAATTTTTATAAGTAGATGGATTTGAAATGTTCACATTGACATAACATTTTAAGTAATGCTTCCATATAACTTAACTGATAAATACAGATATAGATCCTTTTAAATAAAAGGTTTGTTGAATAGCTAGATTTATGTATGTTTTAAACAATTTTATAATAAACAGAAATAAAACAATCAAATTTGAAAAAACCTTGAGAAAAGAACCCTCCTATAAAATGGTGGGAATGTAAGTTGGTGCAGTCACTAGGGAAAATAGTATGGAGGCTCCTCAGAAAACTAAAAACAGAATTTCCATATGATCCAGCAATCCCAGTCCTGGGCATATACCTGGACAAAATTATAATTCAAAAAATACATGCACTCTTATGTTTACAGCAGCACCATTTACAACAGCCAAGACATGGAAACAGCCTAAATGTCCATAGACCAGGAGTAAATAAATGAGATGTGGTATATATATAAAAAATCAAATACTACTCAGCCATAAAAAAGAATGAAATAACGCCATTTGCAGCAACATGGATGCAAGTAGAGATTATCATACTAAGGGAAGGAAGGAAGAAACAAATGACACATGGTATCACTTTTCTGTAGAATCTAAACTACGGCACAAATGAACCTTCTATGAAATAGAAATAAACTCACAGACACAGACATCAGACTCGTGGTTGCCAAGGGGGAGGAGGGGAGACAGGGATACACTGGGAGTTTGGGGTTGGTAGATGCCAATAACTACATTTACAAGGAATTAACAACAAGGTACTCCTGTATAGCACAGGGAACGATATCCAATCTCCTGGAACAAACCATAACAGAAAATTAAAAAAAAAAAAAAGAATGTCTATAATGTGTATAACTGAGTCACTCTGCTGTACAGCAGATATTGGCACACACTGTAAATCAACTATACTTCCAAAAACAAAATCTTGAAATCAAAAAAGAAAAACAGAATCTTGAAATCAAAATGAAAAAACCTTGAGGAAAACAATGCAGCATTTTCAGAGAAACATGCTTGGAACTATTTAGGCACACAGAGAGATTCAATGAATTTTGTTTGCTTTTTAACTGTGGTGATGATGCTACTGTCCTAATTTAAAGCTGGAAACAATTATTCCACATAATCAGTTTAACTCAAAGCTGGAACAAGTTGAAGTAATCATTAATAAGATGGCTAATTTTTCATACATTTAAATAGGGCTAGAAATGTAATCGGGCATGAATATTGGAGAAAAATAATTATCTTACTTTGCCCTATGGGATTTTAATTTTAATTTCTAGGCTTCCCAGCAACTACTACCCAGAAAGTTGCTGTTTTCCCTTTGTAGTAAAATATTTTTAAATATTAATTACAGAAAACATCCTAATATTGTTGCCTCATCCTAAAATTCTAGCACTATCGAGCAATCCACTTACCACACACAGATATGGAACAAATATCAGGATAATTTGGGAGTCTGGCCCTTTACTTCTGGCATCAAAATCTACAATCAACATGCTTTTCTTCTGCCTTAGGAAATTAACTCAGGATATTCATCCACTTTTGGTTATAAAACAGAGAAACTTACTCCTGGTAGCTGATGACAAAGTACAGTATGTTACCAAGTATGTTTCTCTTTTAAAATAACTAATAGGTCATCTCAATAGCAGTCTTTTTACTTATATATGTGAGCATTTCAGATTGGGCAAGAATTATAATTTTCAGTAATTATCAAAACCTTAATACCATCTGTGATCCACTGCTCAATCTCATTCTTGTTTCCTGTATGACTGCATTTCAACCACAAGCACTGACTGTAAAACCTCCTTCAAAATCCAAAAAGATTTTTTTTTTTCTCTTCCCTCTTCTTACCTCCTCTCCCCACTTCCACTCTTTCCTTCCTCCTCTGCCCCTCCTTTTTCCTCCTTTGGCTAGAAAGGATCAGTTTAGTGTTACTAGTATTGATAAAAATAAATGGATACCAGGAAAATTTCTCCAATTTATGATTATGGAGAAACCTCTTACCCTAATCTCCATAAATAAAAAATTGATGACCAAGTTAATAACTGTAACCTCACCATAATGGAAACGAGTATGAAAAAGAACCTAAGTATCCATATGAACATATGTATCTCAGTTATGTATAACTGAGTCACTTTGCTGTACAGAACACAGCACCGTAAATCAACTACAATCCCAAATATATGTCACTCTGGAAAAGGCAATATTACAGTGAAGAAGAATAGCAGTTGATGCCAAGGACTGTAGGATGCTGGAAGAGACAACCACAAAAAGGCATGGAGGAATTTTTCAGTCCCTGGAACTGTTTTACTTCTTTTCTGTGGTGGTGGTCCCACTGCTGCACACATCTGTCAAAACTGTCCTCTAAAAGGGGAGAATTTTAATATGTATGTTATATCATAATTGAAAAAATAAGATAAGTATATATTAGGTAGTGATGGTTGCTAAGGAAAAAATGAATTAGGGAGGAGAGATACAAAATGCCTAACAATGTGAAATTTGAATGTGGGTGGGTGAGGAAACAGAAGACTTCACTGCAAGGATGGGAGTTTTGAAATCATCTCCTGTAACATGTCTGGCATATTTAAGGAAGAACAAGAAATTAATGTGGTTAGAACAGTGAACTAGAGACAGAGAAGCAGAGGATGAAGTCAGAGTTAAGTACAAGGGGCTCAACGTCAAGGAGAAGTCAACAGGTCACAAGTCTCTGACTATTACTATGCCTAAGACAGAAAGCTATGAGAATATTTTGAGCAGAAGACTGACATGATCTAGCTTATAGTCTAATGAGATCACTCCAACTGCTGTGTTGAGAAGACAGGAGTCCACATAATAACACTGGCAAACAGGCTATTTCAATAACCCAGGCAAAAGATGGTGGCTTGGACCATAGGTAATGGTACATCTTGCTTGTATTATGGATATATCATAAATGTAAAGTCAACAGATTTCTACAAACTAGACATGGGATGAGTAAGAAAGGAGTCAAACCGACATAGGTAGAAAGATTCTTGATCTAAACAACTGAGATACAGGAATATCTTAAGTGAAATGCAGAAGTTTACAGAAGGCACCAGTGTGGAAAAGGTGTGGACATTAGCCTGGAACACTCAAGGTGAAGATGCCTGTGATATTACAAGTAGAGACATCAAGGAGGCAGACGGATATCTGAGTCTGGAATTCAGTGTGTATCTGGAACCTACTAGATACACACATTTGGGAGTCATCACAATAAAAAGATTATATTTAAAGCCATGAAAGAGTATGAGATCACCAAAGAATGGAGACAGAAAGAGAAGCGGTCCAAAGGCTGAACCTTGAGACAATATATGCATCAGAAAGTAATTATGAGAACAGATGCACCAAGAATCTAAGCACCATAAATACGTTTTCAAAAGCTGAAGAGGTAATTTAAATAAAAAACAAGAGCAAAGCTCTATGAAACCTAAACTCAATAAAAGTATTAAGAATGAAAAATATAATAGTTGAAATGAAGGACAACATGTTTCAGATAAATATAGAACAGGATAGACATAGCTGATGAATAAATTAGTAAGCTAAAAGCTAAGTTTAGGTACTTTGCAGAGAGGAGCAGTCAAGGACGAAGAGAGGATATAACAGAAAATCTAAGAGAAATAAAGACTAGAAATAAATATGCCAACATCTAGCTTATGAAACTCTCAAAAGAGAGGAAAATAAAAATGAAGCTGAAAAATGTATAGAGAATAATAGAAAGAAATATCCAAGAATTAAAGAGGAATGGATAAGATATTTTTTTCATTATTGTCTTAAAACATAAAGTGAGAACAGTATTTATTTTAAAAAATAGAAGAAAATGTATCCAAATTAACCCAGAACAAAAATTAAGTCAGTATCAATATGATACTGGTATGGGTGTGGGGACTAGGCAATACAGGGACATGAAAAAATTCTAAGGTAATTTCTTACTAAAAAGTGACTGATATTAATAAGACGACAATTGAGAACCAAAAGACCAAAACAAACAAACAAACAAAGATAAACTAACATGATTCAAAAGAAAACAAGGGTAAAAATATTAGTATTTGACAAAATAGATTTTAAAGCAAAAATAACATTTTGGAAAAAATATTAGATATATATGCATAGTAATGGGGGCTTCCTTGATGGCTCAGACAGTAAAGAATCTGCCAGCACTTCGGGAGACCTGGGTTCGATCCCTGGGTTGGGAAGATTCTCTGGAGGAGGGCACGGCAACCCGCTCCAGTATTCTTGCCTCGAGAATCCCCATAGACAGAGGATCCTGGTGGGGTCGCAAAGAGTCAGACACAACTGAGTGACTAAGCACGTGTATAATAACAAAGAGAACAATACAACAGATTCCTTATAATTCTGACCATAAACACATAAGTACCTAACTACGTAGGCTCGAAGTATATCGAGAAATAATTAATCAAACTGTAAAGAAAGATTTTTTTTTTTTTTTCTGGCCACGTGGTTGGCAGAACGCAGAATCTTAGTTACCTGACCAGGGATCAAACCCGTGCCCTCAGCAGTGAAAGCACAGAGCCCTAACCACTGGATCACCAATGAAACCCCAGGAGAGAGATCGTTAAGTCAACAACTATAGTTGGAGATTTTACAAACCTCTCCCAGGAAATGATACATCAAGCAGACAAAAAGAAACAAATATATTGAAATCTTATGAATATAATTTAAGACATGAGCTACTTAATACACTGTATGTAGAACACAGCACATTTGAACTCTCCATAAATACCAAGGAAACAATATAACATCTCATTATACATCTGGTAACCATAATTAGAATAATTTTATTTTTCTAGTCAAAATCTTGAGCCTATATTTACAGTATTACCCAATTTTAAGGAAACTACCTGGCAACAAAAATTGAATGATTTTTAAAATAGCTGTAGTTGTATCAAATCTTGAAAAAGATAATTACAGTTATCTAAAACTAATTATAAATAAGAAGATACAAAGAACACACACAACTTTAAAATAGGGGAGATCTGATGTCCCCAGAAACATATACCTGTTTTTTATGCAAGCTGAAATTACATTTGTCTTACAGAAGAACTTCGAAATTAAAGGAAATGTTAGCACTACATTTTTTTTCCTGAGAGATGAAATAATTGTGGCAACATTTTAGCTATTGAGAAAAACACTAAATTCTAACAATGAATTTATATTTCATCCTGTCCCTTATTGAAAATGTATTGAATTTATCAATTTCATTTCATCATGCAGTTATAAATGCCATAACAACCTTATGGGGTTAATAGAGAGGAATCTTATAGGGTTAATGGCTATTGTATACTCAGCTATGGATTTTAGCAGGTCTTCCATTTTTAACTTCAGGAGAAAAAAAAAGGAAAGACACAGTTTCATAGTAGCCTGCACTCTGTCTGTTAATATTATCAGAGTTAATGTCATCCTTGATAGGCAGTTATTAAGTTCATTGCTTTGAGTGGCACTCTGACATTTACTGCCTTGAATACTAGCTGGCATGGTTGTTAAGTTCTAGCAAACAGCTTATATCAACCTTATTTGCTGCTTCTTGAAAAGCAGATTCCAAGTGAAGCAACTTCATTAAGTATGTTTTCTTCTCCTATACCAGTTCGATTAAGAAACACAATTTTTGTTTAGGTCATATATGATCAAGTAAAACAAACACACAAAAAGCAATGGAATGACAGTAGGCAAGACAGACAAACCAGAGATTACGCATCAGCCCCAACAGAAGGACAATGAAAACAAAACACTCCATTTCTAAAAGAGCCCTCGTGTCAACTAAAAGTGATATGCAAATATGACAATTACAGTCTGCTCAATGCAATCAGAGTGCTTCAAAATATTACAAAAGAACTGTTATAATCCATCAAATTATTCATAACTACTTATACATCAGCTCTAATTTGACATTAATATTTCCCATTTGCATAAGTAATTCTAACTAGTGAAGGCCAAACCATTTAACAGGTTATTTATTAATTAAGCAATTGATTAATGACACTGGAAAACTGTGATTTAATGTTTCAGAATTCATTTATGCCTTTGTAAAAATGACGATTTCTTGTTCATGGACTCTCCTAGAGTGATGATGGTGAAACTTATTAAGTAGTCTAGTAGGTACTAGCCTTTGATTATAAAGCATCCTGTCAAATTTCACCTACTTACAATAAACATAAATTAATGGAAGAAGCTGTTTAATTTCAAATAGTCTTCAGAAAATAATAATTTTTTTCTATAATGATTCAAACCAAGACAATGTAGACCTGTGTGTCATGAGAGGATTCAGTCCTGAGAATGAGCTTCTGGTCACTGATTCTCATGATACAGAGTTACATGTGCCAGAAACCCTGAATGCCCTGAAGAGTAAGACAAACTTCCTGAAATGTACAAAATGCTGAAACAGGCGTCTAGTCTTCGATCCTTCCACCTGTGTGCCTGTCTTGCAGCTCTCAGGACTGACACTCTCATCTCTGATTGCCAGGGGTCTCACCAGGCAGCTCACACTCAGACTGCCTGCTTCCCTGACCTGAGACAACTACATTTCTTGTATTATTCAAAATGTATCTACTCAGCCTCATTCCCCCAAAACTTGGCTTAAATGTACTAATGCTAACATACCACTCCAATACATTTTTCTGAGTATCAAACAAGGCTTCTCCCCTAGGTTGGGCATGGAGTAAGGACTCAGATGACCAACATTCCATGAATAGCTACTCCTCTATTCAACAATGTTTTTGAACAAATATTTGATAAGTATCTACTCTGTTTCACATTGTTCCACATGTTTGGAATAGTGGGGGAATAGCAGAGAGCAAGACAGATATGGTTCCTGCACATGTAGAATAATCTCGAAAAGGAGGCAGTTATTAAAAAATAATTATACAATTAGAGGCAAAGGACAATGCTAGATTTAGAAAACTTTTCTAATTAAGTGATTTTTTTCCCTGAGAATACAGAAATAAATGTAAGTTTAAAGAAGGAAATTAGTGTTCACCAAAGTCCTAAAGCACAACCATATAAATCTCTATTAATATTTATTCAAATATATGTTATATATACAGTATATATGTAAGATACATATGTATGTGTTAGAAAATTATAAAGTTGGGATCATATTGATCAAACAACTTTGTATACTAATTTAGAAGTCATATTAGATATACTTTCTTTCAAATTCAATTAAATACCTATATAAAACATTATTTTAATATGACAACTCTGTCATTTAAGATTAATTATCTTTTTCTTAATTGATCCCTTGGATTACTATATTGGTTCTTTTTCTGGAATTAAAATTTTTTCTGTGATAATCTTTATGTAAATTGTTGTGTGTTCATTATTTTCTGGTAAACACTTATGCATGGCCTTAATAGGTCAAAGGATATGAAAATGATATACAGTACCAAGTATATGTAATGTATAAAGTCAAGAAAACCTTGAATAACAAAGTTCGAGAACTTACAAAACTGATAAAACTTATTTTAAAGATGAATCAAGTCGATGGGTTACTGGTCAAAGAATTACAAATACACTACAGGGACAGGATAGAGTCCCACTCATAGATTGGATATTTGATATATGACAGCGATGGTATTGCAGGCCAGTGGGGAAAACACAGTTTTAATAAATGGACATAAATTGAAAGTCCATGGGGGAAAAAGTTAGTCTTGACTTCTTCCTCAGCCATAAACCAAAGAATACAGGACCTCAAATGTAAAAGGAGAAGTAAACAGAGTATCTCTGTGTCTGTCAGTGGGCAAAAACAGGACACAGAGCCACTATTCCTAAAAATTCAAATTTCTTTGGAATTAAGAACTTCTGTGTGTCAAAGGAAACCACTGGGTCAAAAAGCACATGACAAAGTAGAGAAAGGTACATGCAACCAACATAACCAATAAAGGACTTATTTCCAGAGTACACAAATAATTTCCACAAACCATATGAAAAACAGAGACAATGTTGTATAAAATTGAGCAAAAAACATCAACTGGTTAGTCACAAGGATATCCAACATCAAATCAGGGACACTTTCTTATAAGTGAAAGGGAAAGCTATTATTTATTTCACCAAAACAACTTAAACTGAAACTGCCTTGGTGAAACTGCCAACAGAGATAGGAAGAATTCTCAGCTTCACTAGGAATCAGGATGATGGTTGATTGCATGTATCAACTTGATTAGGCTAAAAGATGCCCACATAGCTATTAAACCATTATTTCCAGTGTGTCCCTGAGAGTGTTTCTGCAAGAGCTTAGCACCCACCCTCATCAATGTGGGTGGGCATCACCCAATCCCTTGAGGTGAACTCACTCTTTCTTGAGGGGAACATCCACCTCCTCCTACCCTGGGACATCAGAGCTCCTGGTCTGCAGCTCTTCGGACTCAGACTCAATTACAGCACCACATTCCCTAGTTCTCCAGCTTGCAGACAGCTGACTGACTGTGTGACTCAGCCTCCATAATCACGTGAGCTGACTCTCATAATAAAGCTCTTACATATATTCCATTGGTTCTATTTCTCTGAAAAACTCTAATACAATCATTGAAACATCAACCAAGGCCACAATGAAGCACCATTACCCAGCACGGCTAAAACTAAACAAACAAGCACAAAGAGAAGAGCTAACTGTTTATAATACTTTGGAAAACTGTACGACATTATTTAGAAAGTAAAACGCATTTCTCAGGGTTCACTGGTTCTAGTCCTAGGGATATGGTCAACTGAGCTATGTACTAATGTGAACCAAAAGACGTGCAAAAACTTGTTCCTAACAGCATTATTCACGCTAATTAAAAACGAGGAGAAAGCCCAATGTCTATCAACAGTAGTATCAATAATATGTTTTTGTATACCCAACAGACTATTATTCAACAATGAAAATAAATCACTGCCAAAGATGAACCTCAAAAACACAGCATTAAGCAAAAGCAGCCAGCGTAAAAAGAAAGCGTATTGTTATATCCCACTGACATGAAGTTCTGAAACAGCAAAAACCAATCTCCCCTGGTAGAAATCAGGACAGAGGTTGCCAGTGGGGAGGTAGGGAGGAGTGAAGTACAGTGACAGCAAGAGGGGGCTCAGGGCCACTTCAAAGAGACTGCTGATGTTCCATTTCTTCATCTGGCTGCTGATTGCTTGGGTGACCATTTTTGATCATTCAGCACACTGCAAATTTCACGAATTGCCCCTTTTGTTATATTTGCACACTTTGATAAGACTCACGTCCATGTAAACACTGCCATACTTAAAATGGATAAGCAACAAGGACCTGCTGTAGAGCACGGGACGTTCTGCTCAACCTTACGCGTCAGCCTAGACGGGCGGTGAGTTTGGGGGAGAACAGATTCATGTATATGTACGGCTGAGTCACTTCACTGTGCAGCTGACACCATGGCTCTACTGTTAAACAGTTAGACTCCAATAAAAAGTAAAAAGTTCAAAAAAGACTCTAATGTTTAATAATTACACCAGATTCCTCTCAAGATAACATGGAAGAAAATTATGCATAGTGTCTACAGAAACACAAATGAAACTGATTAAATGTTCAACGAATTCTCACAATATAAACAATAATTCAAGTAGAAAAATTTCTCAGGAGCCTGAACAACTTGAGTTACCTAGAGACTTGCTAACAGTTTCCTTATAGATGTAGAGTCCTGGTTTCACATGGGAAAAAAAAAAATCCATAAATGTAGATATAAAATAACTCCAAAAGATATTAAATGCACAATTTAATATGAGAGTGCTATTGTTCTAGTTGACTAAGCCTAAGGAGCAATGTCATATAAAACAAATGCTTGTCAGGAATATATGTTTATTAAAATATATAAATTCTCCATTATTCCAAAATTGTCTGTGCCTTTATTGGTATGAGAAGTGGAAAAGGATCATCAACTGTAAAACTTGACCTTGTCATTGTAAATATCAGCGCTCCCTCACTTGTCATTTCAGTTTTATTTATGACTGTCAGCACTGGAAAGGCAAGCAACCTGCATTCTTCGTCTGCTACAAGTATCACTGAGAAAACAAAACCAAACGAATGAAAACAACTCCGAAGCCACAGTGCTCGATTACAAATACCAAGTAATAATGGTATTTACTTCTGAGCGATCTCAGAGCTGGCGGTTGTGAAGAAAGTGATCTAGAGAGAAATTTACAAGTAGAAATATTAACATAAAAGTGAAAGCATATAACTGTTGAATGTCATTTTGCCATAGATGCTTTGACCTATGTATGCTGAGTGAACACTAGTTTCCAGTCCCACAATTAGGTGAGAAGTCACTTATCTATTATTTTGGTAGAACTGACTTGTGAAATCCCCAAATCACACATTGTTATATCAAAAGCTGTTTTGGAGCGCTTCTAACCCAATCTCCAATAAAAGACAGAAATCCACAATACATGCCCATTCAGCCTTCCTTATGAAGTCAAAATATGGTCCAGGAAATTCTTATGGAAAGCTTTCATGCATGAACAAGCTGTGACAACGGGAACCTAGAATATTAAGAAAATACTCTGATAATTCAAGCCAAAAATTATTTTTCCTCACTTGGCTATAGATTTCATTTAATAAAGCTTTTTCCTGATACCTATTATTATCTTCATTTTTCTTTGTAGTTGGTTTTGGTAGGAAGTTTTTGCTCTCATATCTTTAAACGTAAGAGTAGTACACATATTCCTAACGAGACAGTTGTATTCATTTCTGTAAAAGAACTAATATATTTTCCCTCTGATCACATGAATTATGTAAATATAATTTTGTTTTGGCTAGAAGGAATCTGAGAAAAGTACCCTGGGTGTGATTAGAATATTTTGAATCATTTATATACAGGGTATAAAACAAAATTGTGCTAAGCTTGGTATTATCCTATGAAATCCAGGCATGTCATGTCCCCCAATGGTAATGAGCCTCAGTCAACCAGACTCGGAAAATACATTCATGAAGAACTGTGCGAGGCTCATGTTGTTGCTATTAGGATAGACAACACCCTGTGCTGGAGGATGGGACCACCCTTGGGACAGACAGGGTGTCAACACTGGGGAGGAGAAGAGAATGTGAAACACAGTCCTTAGACCGAGATGAGAAAAGCATCCTTCTCCCTTAGGACTTATGACTCTTTTTGACCTGAATTCAAGAATCTAAGGCATAGAAATTTCTGAGTCATTCCCATTGGTGAATAGGAGCTGCTCTGACCACCGGAAGTGAGGCTGAGAGCTGGTCTACAAGGGATTTTGTGATTATCCTGAACCTCCATGATAGCTATTAGTCTTTGTGTGTAATTCCCTTTTAATCGAAAAACTTGAAACAATTTTATTTTATGCTTTCCTCTCGAGCTCATTGTACTATGAGCAACTAAGGTAAAACAGGTCCCATTCTTTAGATGGAAGATGGAGAACCCACGACCCCTATGGCACAGGAGAAGGACATCCATGCCCACCGAAGCAGCTGCAAGGCCAGCCATCGGGGGGGTGGTGAGACAAATGGAGAACTTGGGGAAGCTTCCCAGGCAACATGAAGCAAACTCTGGAGACCTCTTGGAAATGCTGAGGGTCACTCTGAAATAATGCAATTTCCAAAAATGAGGCCAGTGGCACCTCATACTACCACATGTGTGAGCGTGCATGCTAAGTTGCTTCAGTCGTGTCTCTCTGTGACCCGCCCTCCGTCCATGGGATTCTCCGGCAAGAATACCACAGTGGGCTGCCGTTTCCTTCTCCAGGGGATCTTCCCAACCCAGGGATTGGAACCCACATCTCTTGTGTCTCCTGCAATAGCATATGAATTCTTTACCACTGGCACTACCTTGGATATTAAAGGTAAATGTGGATTTTTTTAAGCACAAGCTGGCGAAATCTGAGATTTAGGGATTATAATAAATTTGAACATTAGATGGAAATGATGGCTAATGTGTGAAGATTTAGAGCCTGTATTTTAAAAATTTTTGATTTTTTGGTATACTTTAAATTTATTTCTGTTTCTACTCTTTTATGACTTAATATTTTGTTGTCTGTGTTCTTGTTACAAAATGCTTGTGCAGACACAGGGGAAAATGAGGCAGGAAATTGTTAAAAATAACAATTTTAAATAAGCCTCCCAAAAAAGTATCACTTTATGATTTTCATTTTAAATGCATTAGCTTTTTATCTGGCAGTGTGACCTAAGGAAATACACTTCCTATTACTGTGGTTTAGTTTCTTTCTCTGAAACATGAGGGAGTTGAGCTGGATACTGTGAGGTGCCTTCCACTACCGGGATTCAACACTCATGTAACTTAGTATAATATCCTGAAAACATTTTCTATGAATGAAGGATTTCGTTCTTGAAATTTTATAACGCAAAACTATTGATTGAAACTCTAGGGGCTGTGATATCCTTTTAAAATAGCTAAATAGGAACACTATGACCGTTTTCTGAGAGAAACATGAAGAGCTGGAAATTTGTAGTCCTAGCAATGAGAAAGATAAAATGGGTTTCACACTATATTTCCCTTAGTTCAGGAATCACATGGACGTTCGTATGAACGCAGTACAGAAAGCCTGCGGATAAATACCAATAGCATGTGTCTATGAGACAAGGTGCAAGTAAACAAAAGAACTAGATCTTGAGACTGAACTAGATAATAACCTCCTCCTATGTATTCACACACAGAACAATCAAATGGAGAAGTAACGTAAATCAAGTGAAGAAATAACATACAATCTAAACTGGAGTAACTTTTGCCTCATACTTCAGGCATGCAAGGGATGTTTTATTGGAATATCTTTGTAATTATTTCTGTTCATGCCTTCACATTGAACTTATGCATTATCTTGTCACTTCATTCAATCAACGGACAGGTACTGACCTTAAATATGTGCCTGGAAATCAGCTTAAGGAAGCAAGCATAAGCAAATTTCTCTTCAATCTAAACACTGCAATATTCTTCAGTGATTCTTCCAGTTAAAGATGATGCTCATATATTGGTTTAATAAGGAGGTAACAACCAATTGAATTAGACTTCCCAATTAAGCTATGCGATTGGAGCTATAGCTTATGAGCCTAATCCTGATAATAACCATTACTCTCCTAGACAAGGCAATATTCCAGCCTAGGTGCAGCCTGAATTTCTTATCTAGCAAGCAGAACCTCCAATAATAATCCTAGGATGCTTTCCAACTTTTCTGGAGTAGAGATGTAAACCATGAATAAATCTGACCTTCAATGTTAAACCAAGAGTTTTCAATCCTCATGGGCAGCTAACTAGTTACATAAAATAAGAGGAAATCTGTCAGAAGAATCATCACATTGAGGTCACAGTCATCTGCACACATTACTCATTCTTCCCATTTTTTCTAATATGCCTCCCTCACCATTTCTGAGAAATTATGTGCTTATTTAATTTATATGCAGAGATCAGTTCAGCATAGTGTATCATGCAAAATGCCGGGCTGGATAAAGCACAAGCTGGAATCAAGACTGCTGGGAGAAATATCAATAACCTCAGATATGCCAATGACACCACCCTTATAGCAGAAAGTGAAGAGGAAGTAAAGAGCCTCTTGATGAAGGTGAAAGAGGAGAGTGGAAAAGCTGGTTTAAAACTCAACATTCAAATAATTAAGATCATGGCATCCAGTCCCATCACTTCATGGCAAATAGATGGGGAAACAATAGAAACAGTGACAAACTTCATTTCTTGGGCTCAAAATCACCACAGATGGTGACTGCAACCATGAAATTAAAAGATGCTTGCTCCTTGGAAGAAAAGCTATGACAAACCTAGATGGCATATTCAAAAGCAGAGACATTACTTTGCCAACAAAGATCCGTATAGTCAAAGCTATGGTTTTTCCAGTAGTCATGTATGGATGTGAGAGGTGGACCATAAATAAAGCTGAACACCAAAGAACTGTGGCGTTGGAGAAGTCTCTTGAGTCTCTTGGACTGCAAGGAGATCCACCCAGTCCATCCTAAAGGAAATCAGTCCTAAATATTCATTCACTGATGCTGAAGCTCCAATACTTTGGCCACCTGATGCAAAGAGCCAACTCATTAGAAAAGACTCTGATGCTGGGAAAGATTGAAGGCAGGAGGAGAAGGGGACATCAGAGGACAGATGGTTGGGTGGCATCACTGACTCAATAGACATGAGTTTAAGCAAGTTCCGGGAGATGATGAAGGACAGGGAAGGCTGGCATGCTATAATCCATGGGGTCAGGGAAGCCTGGTACGCTGCAGTCCATGGGGTCACAAAGGGTCAGACATGACTGAGTGAATGAACAACAACAACAACATGTGATTATCCAAACAGAATGTGCTTTTACCTAAAAAGGGGTGATTTTTGTAACTGCAAGAAAGTTGCATTTTCTGAATTATAACAAAATTGTTACACAGTTTATGTATACTTTAAATTCTTTTTTTCAGGTAATGGGGTCTGTTAATGAGCTGAACTATGTCCTCCAAAAAAATACGCTGGAAGTCCTTAACCACCAGCCTGGCAGAATGTTTTTATTTGGAAGGAATGATGCTGAAGCTGAAACTCCAGTACTTTGGCCACCTCATGCGAAGAGCTGACTCATTGGAAGACTCTGATGCTGGGAGGGATTGGGGGCAGGAGAAGGGGATGACAGAGGATGAGATGGCTGGATGGCATCACCGACTCGATGGACGTGAGTCTGAGTGAACTCCGGGAGTTGGTGATGGACAGGGAGGCCTGGCGTGCTGTGATTCATGGGGTCGCGAAGAGTCGGACACAACTGAGCGACTGAACTGACTGACTGACGGTTGCTGCAGACGTAATTAGTTAAGAAAAGGTCATACAGGAGAAGGAGAAGACCGTAATCCAAACTGACTGCTGTTCCTATGGGAAGACAAGCCAAACAGCAAGGAGGCCATGTGATGACAGGGAGGAGATGAGAATGACGCAGCTAGAGAGGCCCAAGAGGGAGGGGATGTATGTACACGTAGAGCTGATTCATGCTGTGTACAGCAGAAATTAACACAACATTGTAAAGCAATTATACTACAATAAAAAAAATCAATAAAAGTGGAAAAAAAAAAAAAAAAGAATGACACAGCTACAAGCCAAGGAGCACCAGCAGAAGTTGGGAAGAAACAAGGAAGGATTCTACCCAGAGTCTCTGAGGCAGCACGGTCCTGCCGACACCTTGGGTCTCTAGACTTTCTAACACTGGGACCAAAAAAATTCTGTTGTTTTACGCCACCCAGGCTGTGGTACTTTGAGAGAGAAGTCCGAGGCAACTAATACAGGGACTCACAAGGAAGAGCAGATGTGATCTCGAGACAGAACTTTCTGTGTGTGAGCTAAGCTTGGGTAAAATAGAGATTCTTCTGCCACTGAAGAGAATCTAAAGTTTATCCAGCCCTTACCCTCTACCTAGCATTGCTCTCGGCACTTTATAAATATTATTTTATTTAAGACCAAGTATCACCTAATAGGGGCTTCCCCAGTGGCTCAGTGGTAAAGAATCCAAGTGCAATGCAGGAGATGCGGAAACATGGGTTCGATCCCCGGGTTGGAAAGATCCCCTGGAGGAGGAAATTGCAACCCATTCCAGAATTGTTGACAGGATAATCCCACGGACAGAGGTGGGCTACAATACAGTCCACTTAGTACTTCATCCACATGAATTAGGTTCTAATACTACCCCAAAGAAGAGACAAAGTTGGCACTAATTCTGTTTAAATAATATTCCTTTTAAGGAATGTATTATTCTGCTCTACAGATTCTTTCAGGGGAATAATGCAGATCTTATACCATTATGCAACTTTCATTGTATTAAGTACTAGAACTTTAAAATATTTAATTTCAATGAGAAAAAAAGTTGACAATCGTCCCTGTCTTCAAAAATTATATCAAAATTAAATCTATAGGAGAAAGAACAATACAGACCTCTCTTCTGTTATATTAATGTAACTGTGCTAATAATCATTATATATAATAACTGCACTGGCTCAAATATTACTCTGTGATATAAAAAAAGCCTTTAAAAACCATTATATTTAAAACAAGTATCTGACTTCGGTGGATAGGTTAAAAAATACACTAAAATTAAACATTTTAAAACTTCTGTGAAATTATAGACAATGCTAGACTATAATTATTTTAGAAAATATTTCAATTTTTTGGTTGTCAGTAAGTACTGAATGTTTTACTCTTATGTTCTACCTTTTTTTTTTCACTCTTTGTTCATAAAGTATTTCAAAACAACTGCAAAATGCTACTGACTAACAAAAGCCCTCAGAAACTTACAACACCCATATATCAAAACACTGCATGGAAAATCAGTGAATCTCTAAATTCCTCCAGACATATGGTTTACAATGAAGTAGTTTATTGCTGAATAAACATTAATCTCCAACAGAGGCAGCAAGTACTGCTTCTCCACCTCTAGATTTTTCTAATTCATATTCTTCAGCTGAAAGCAAACACATCAGTTTGAATTTGCTTTATTCCTATATACCCTCATTTCAAAATATCAAGAGCTTCCATCCCTTGGCAAGCCATAAAGCCCTGCAATTGATTTTAATCATTATTATTCTTTATTATCAATTTGGACACTCTATCAAAATCAACACAGTGGGCTTTATAATTTAACTGCTTAATAATAAACATAAAGTAATACAAACCTATACCCCAAGTTTTACATCCGCAAATTTATTGTGCATTTGTATATTGTAATTCTTCTTTTGCTCTAAAGCAGAATACACTTATAGAATAATAAAGTTTTATAATTAATACATAATTAAGCAGATAATACACTGATATACAACCATATAATGTGCTTCCAAAATCTAAAACATAGTCATCTCTAAAAGAAAGCTAAATCTGTAACAACTAAAAGATACAAAACATCTATATGTGGAAAAGTTCCATAATGATACAAATAAACAGGAAGTCTGTGGGAACAGGAAGGGACTGTGGGGGTTAGGAGTTGGTGTAAAGACACAAGACCACATGGTCTTATCCCTTGATCTTTACCAGTGTTATGGAGTCACCAATACCCATCCCTGTCAAGCCAAAGACGACTCCAAGGATGCACTTTTTTCCCAAGCTGCACAGCTCAGAGGACTGAGGACTAGAGGTTTTGCACACACAAATATATTAGCTCATGCACTTAATAGACAAATATTGACTGTTGAGCATCAATTACACCAAAAATCAAAAAGATAGTTGCTACTTTTAGAAGGTCACTTACAAGTAACAGAGTGTATAAATGGCACTGTTTGAGGCATGTATTAGTCTTCTATTGCTGAAAATAACAAACTGCCCTCAATTTAGCAGCTTAAAACAACACACATTTATTATCTCACTGTTGCTATTTATCAGGAATATGGGCATGGCTTAGCTGTGCCCTTGCTTCTGGGTCTCTCACAAGGCCGCAGTCAAAATGTTGGTACCACTTGAATCTCGCTGCCATCTCCCTCCCCATCCCACGCCTCTAGACTGATACAGAGCCCCTGTTTGAGTCTCCTGAGACATACAGCAAATTTCCATTGCCTATCTATTTTACATATGGTAATGTAAGTTTCCATGTTACTCTCTATATACATCTCACAGGGGATATATGTGTATACCTATGGCTGATTCATGTTGAGATTTGACAGAAAGCAACAAAATTCTGTAAAGCAGTTATTCTCAAATTAAAAAATTAATAAATTTTTTAAAAAAAATGTTGGCCCAGAGTTTGTGGTTCCATCTGAAGGTTCAACTAGTGAAGGATCTTATTCCACCACGGTTTCGGGAGTTTTGGGCAGCCATAATTTTCTGTAGGCTGTCAGGCTGGGGGATGCAGTTCCCTGTTGGCTGTTGGCCAGAAGTCAGCCTCAGTTCCTTGCCGTGAGCTTCTCCTACATGGCAGCTTTCTTCATCAAAATGTGCATGCCAAGAAGGCAGCAGAGACAGCCTTCCAGTAAATTGGAAATCAGAGACTTTATAATCTAATCACATAAATATCATTCCATCTATTTTGCTATATTCTGGTGTATGATAGTATATTATCTGTATGTCAAGTTACTCAGACATTCATACACATGCATCCATTCTTTCCCAAACTCCCCTCCCATCCAGGCTGCCACATAACACTGAGCAGAGTTCTCTGTGCTATACAGTAGGTCCTTGTGGGTTATCCATTTGAATATAACAGCGTGTACATGTCCATCCCAAACTCCCTAACTGTCCTTTCTCCTCCTCCTCCTCCCCAACCAAAAGTTTGTTCTCTAAGTCTGTGAGTAAAGAACTTCTTTTGTAAAGAAGTTCATTTGTATCATTTCCAGAAAAGATAAATTTTGATGAGATTAAATAGTGAAAGAAATTTCACAATATGAGTTCATGGTGGGAAAATCAACCTACAGAATGCCATATGGAGAGGAAGGGAGAGAGGAGGAGTGGTCATCTGAAACCTTCACTGATTGTTTATTACCCTAAGATACCAAGGATAAAATAGGTAACAATAAGGCTACTCTCATTACCAACTTAGTAATGGTCTCTAAATATTTCACAGCCAGACCACTATGGCTAGTGCTGGTGATCGATAAGAAAACTTCAGAACAGTGGAGAACTCTTCTCTGCAGATCCTAATATACACTTACAAGCTTAGGGAAAGAGAAGTTGTATCCGCATTTTAAGAAGAATAGAAAGGCCTACCATAATTTATCAAGTTTAAATGAAGCTATGTTTCTTTGTCCTCCGTGCTGTCAATCAATCATACAGGCTGTGGCAGAGATTAGTAAGTGACCTTCAGGAATCTGTGCTTTCATGTTTCTGTGTTTCTTCCTATGCAATCAACAGATGACATTTTCCCAGCCGCCCTAGCTGATAGGAGTTCTGGACGGTGAAATTTGCATGCAGGCGACATGCTGCACCTGCAGGCTTGACCCACAAAACTCTCATTCATAGTCTTGCATGCTCTTCTTCTCTTCCAAGATACCAGGAAATAAGGCGACTATGACGATCTTGGAAGCTGTGTGGGGAAGATGACAGTCTCTTCTGAACTGGGTCACTAAACAGCTATAATATGGAAGACAGCCTCCCTGTTGATTGGTTCCCATCCAATACCACTCCATGAGCATTAAATAAACGGTTATTGTGTGGGGAGTTCTGTTGTTATACAAGCTAGCATTACTCCTACTACTCTATGCACACAACTATGGAGGGATTTGGATCAGAAGTATATAAACTTAAAATAATATCTCCCAAATCAGCCCCTTATTGTGAAGTATATTAATGATCTGAATTAGCTTATATGGATACTATTTACTCAGAAAAGTAATTATTATCAGATTGTTACTTCAAGAAAGTATATCAACACATGTACGCCCGTGGCAGATTCATGTCAAAGTACGGCAAAACCAATACAATATTGTAAAGTAAAAAAAAAAAAAGAACTTAAAAAAATAAAGTATGCACAAAAAGAAAGTATATCAAATACTTTAATATGTGTAACAAACAATACCATTACGTGTTAAATATTTTAAAGACCCAGAAAGAGAAATGAAAATTTCTCTCGTCACTTTTCTGCCACGTTGTTGGGGAGGGGGTCATCAGAGGAGAGGTGAGAATGCTAGTGGTATTCTCTAATTATATGAATTTAGGAACAGTAATCTCACAGTATATTACAGCAACAACAACAATAAAAACTCTTAAAACTAGAATTAATTTTTTATTGCCAAGTAGACACTGTCTGTAAACTGGGTTTATAATGGAATTACTGGCAAACTTCTAACCATAAATGGCACAAATGGAAAGACTGCAGCCATTTTAAATGAGTTTTTTTGTTTGAGATCTGTCAAAATAACAATTGGCTGATTTTAATTTGACTAGTTGGTTTCTACACTAATGCTTTATTAAATATTCAAAATCTGTGGTTCAAGCTAATTTCCTATCACTTCCTAAGATTTTTAAACATTCAATGTTGTTAATCTTTTGAAAGGGCTTTTGTCACAGTAGATAATCAAGGAAGAAAGAAAAATGCAGAAATGAGCTTCCCACTGAGTTATTTACTTGGAATAAGTGTATCCTATAAAATGCTTGACCTAAAGCATTTAACTATAATAACCCCAGAGACAATAAAACATGGGTTACACAGAGAATTCATCAAAATTTTATAGGAACTCTACAGAAAGAAAAAAATTTTAACTCAGTAATAACCTGAAAGCTATACAGTCATACTATTAAAACCAAAATATGAAAATTGAAGAGATATTAAATCAAAACTTTGATAATTGTACTTATTACTGGAGAAATAAATGAAGCTAAAATACAATTTAATAGTATACTTTTTAATAGCATTTCCCAGCCTGCAAATTGTGTATCATTTTATTTGCACTCTGAAGGTAAAATCTGAGTTATTACTACTTTACAGACAGATAAAATTAACTAATGGTTTCTTTAAAATACCGTTGACATCACAAAATAATAATTTGGAATGCTTCAGGTCACTTACTCTCTGATTTATCTGAAGAACAAAAATAAGTAGTGTTTTTCATCCTAAATTACAAAGCATAATTTTATGGTTCATTTTAAAGCACATACGTATTTATGAAAGTTTTGAAGAGATTAAGGAATTTTGCCAACTTCTCTCAATTGGTTCAACTAAAGTCAGTCTTTCTGGTTGCTGAAAGTGAAAGTGAAGTCGCTCAGTTGTGTCTGACTCTTTGTGATCCCATGGACGGTAACCTACCAGGCTCCGCGGTCCATGGGATTCTCCAGGCAAGAATACTGGAGCGGGCTGCCATTTCCTTCTCCAGGGGATCTTCCCAACCCAGGGATCGAACCCAGGTCTCCTGCACTGTAGACAGACGCTTTACCGTCTGAGCCACACTAACAGCTTGCTATGATAAAATACTTTTGTCTCTTCAATGTACTGTCTCAATCAAATTACTCATTAATGTCTCTGTATCAGTTAATCAAAAAACTGCAGTTACCTCCGATTAACAGGCACTTAATTCTTCTAGGTGCAGTGACTACAGTGGACTAGCTATCTCTCTTGCCCTCCTAAGGCTTAGAGTCCAGAAGGGAACATGTACATTTTCCTTTTTTCTCCTCTGGGGAAAATCATTTATTTTAGAAATAAACTGCAAATACATGTGTTATGACTACAGAAGACAGACAAGGATTGCTAAAGTTTAAATTTGTATCCTATTCTGTGCTTAGGACCAGAGAATAACGACACTGTTACTCTTCTCACTGTTCTCAATCTGACATCGCATCAGTGCAGATTTATCAGCCTCAATTTATCACCTCAAGATAACAAAAAATATTATTTTCCTGGACATTGTGATGATGTTTGGAGAATTTATCAGCTTTATGTTTTAATTTCTATTTATACATTTTATTGAAGTATAGTCGATTTATAGTGTTATGTCCCTTTCTGCTGTATAGCAAAATGACTTAGCTATAGTTTGGGGCACTATATCATGTTCAAATCTTCTGCGACCCCTTGGACTGTAGCCCACCTGGCTCCTCTGTCCATAGGATTCTCCAGGCAAGGATACTGGAGAGGGTTGCCATTTCCTTCTCCAAGGCACATTTTCTAAAGCAGATGTTGGTGGCACCTCTGTGACCAGGCAACAAGACACAGTTAATTTCCCCTACAGCATATCCTATTTATAATGTAAGTCACTGTGATATTCATCATCACTGAGCAACTGAGTAGTTAATACTCAAGTTCTTGGCTTATGGCTGTAAGGACCATTCAGTTTAACTCTGGGTGAACTAAAAATACGTGGTAAAAACTTCACCTCTTCAAGTGATATATATCTCCCACTCATAAAAGAGGGCATTTTCTCTTACCCTCCCCCTCCCATCCTTCCAGCTAGATCCATGTCTGTGCATCTGTATGAGGACTCGGTCCTGTGATCATTCAATAATTCATTCGGTCATTCTTTCAGCTAATACATCCTGGGCACCTACTATGTACTGGAGTCTACCACAGGTGCTGAGGATAAAGTGACAAAACGCTGAACAAAACAGAAGAAAAATCCTGTTACTGAGGAGCTCATATTCAGAGAACAAACATCTCAAATAGGCAAAATAAATGGTATTTGAAGTTTCCCTGGTGATTCAGATGGTAAAGAATCTGCCTGCAATGCAAGAGACATAGGTTCAATCTCTGGTCAAAAAGATCCCCTGCAGAAGGGAATGGCTGCCCACTCCAGTATTCTTGCCTGGAGAATCCCATGGACAGAGGAGCCTGGGGGGATACAGTGCACGGGGTCACAGAGAGTCCGACATGACTGAGCGACTAACACTCACAGTATTTGAGTGATTCTATCTAGTATGGATGTAAGGTGCCAAGAAGAACCAGCAGAGGTAGGAAATGTGAACGGCAGCAAATGGGAGGCAGGGCGGACTGGAATTTCAAACAGAGAGTAGAGATGATCCCCCCAAGAGGGGTGTGATTTGTGTTAGTAAAGACTTGAAATAAAGACATGAAGGCTAATGTTGTATCCCCTTGACTGGGTCAACGGATGACCAGATATGTGGGGAAACATTTTGGGGTGTGTTTGTGAGGGTGCTTCTGGAAGAGACTGGCATTTGATTCGGGGATCTGAGTAGATCTGTCCCCAAGGGGAATGGGCATGAGTCTATCCACTGAGTGTCCAAATGAAACAGACAGGTAAAGGAAACTGAATTCACTCTCCCTACTGCAGCTGCAACATCATCCACCTTCTCCTGCCCTTGGACTTCAGTGCTCCTGGCATGTGGGCTTTTGGATTAGGACTTATATCACTGGCTCTCAATTGTGAGGCCTCAGACTCAGAATAAATTACAAAACTGGCCTCCTTGGTTCTCCAGCTACTAGCTGAAAAATCATGGTACTGATTGGCTGGCTTCCATAAACGCATGAGCCAATTCCCGTAATAAATCTTTCTACCTCTCTACATATATGTCTCCATCCTCTGGAGAACTCTGGCTAATACTGAAGGATTTTCCTCAACTAAACATGATTAAAGCAGGAAATTCACCACTAACTGGGTCCCCACGATGGACGTACCCTCCTTGGCGGCAGAGCCACTGCCGTGCTCCACAAGCCCTCCAGCCCCCTCTCCCGAGCGGGGCCTTCCATCCCTATGACCAGTGCTGGATACTTCTCCTACCATGCATCCCAGCTCTTCTCAAGACCCCACGATACTTAACAAGTGCTAATATCTTACAACGTTCCAGGCACTGTTCTAAACATATGGCGTATACAACATACTTAGTCCTTATAACAGCCCTCTGAAGTACGACAGTTCTCTCTTTACAGACGTAGAAATTGATATTAGACACCTCAAGTAAGATCACTCATCAAGGGACTTCCCTGGTGGCCCAGTGGCTGGAACTCCAAGCTCCCAGTGCAGGGGGCCCAGCTTTGATTCCCTGTTGGGGAACTAAGATCCCACATGCTGCAACTAAGACTCAGCACAGCCAAATAATTTTTTTTTAAGTCACTCATTAAAGAAGAAGCAGAGCTGGCCTTGTAATCAGTCAACTAGCTGGACTCTGAGTTCTACACTGTTGTCCTTCCATGTAGGAATGATCTGGTGGGAGGCACTGGCCTCTGCCCTTTATCCTCATTGCTGACTCCCATCACAGTGCTCTCCTAGGAACCACATGGCTGTCTAAACCTGCCGTCCTCACCCAACTTCCAACCCAGTATCTTGGTTCCATAAACATGAAGATCTGCACAGCCAGCCTGACCCTGGAGTCTAAATGGCGTGCCTGACTGTATGCAGCTGGACAGGCTTCCTCCTGACTGAATCTCTCTTTCCAATAGTTCCTGGAACAAGGCACAGACCACAGTGACCTCTGGATCCAAGAATTGGCTGCCTTGTTGAATCACCAGAGCCAGGCCCTAGAGCTGGATCCCATTTCTCTACTTAATGATTGTGGAGAGAGTAGAAGAGCAAGGGTGTGGTAGAGAGTGCTGAGCTTTCTGAAATAGGGCTAGAAGAACAGAGGGCTAACATCAACACAAGCTAAAGGTGGCTGCACACTGCCGGTTACTCAGCACTGCTCTAAGAGCTTTACATTGAACTCAGAACTTTACGTGGCATCATCGACTCAAAGGACGTGAGCTTGGGCAAACTCTGGGAGATGGTGAAGGACAGGGAAGCCTGGCATGCTGCAGTCCATGGGGTCACAAAGAGTCGGGCATGACTGAGCAACTGAACAACACTGAACTCATTGAAAGGGAGATATTCTCCTTCCCCAGCCATCTTCACGTGGGCCATCTTAGGTCTCAGCTTAAAAGAGCTTTCCTCCTGAGGGAGATTCTGAGGTGGGAGAAGGAGGAGTCTCAGGCGCTCTGAGCTGCTTCGAAACGTGAATGGAGTTAGGAGAAAGAAAAAAATTAAAAGAGAACAATGTTCTGTTTCCCAACAGTTTAAAAAAAAAAAAATCTTGAGACACACTGTTCTTTTTGTTCTGGAAACCACTTGAATACGTTATTTAGTTTTGCAAATGCAAAGCAGCTGATAACTGTGGCTTCAAGGAGAGAAAGTGCTTAGCACAAGAATGGGGAGAAATCATCTGTGTAATGGGGTAAGTTGCAGCTATGTGAGTTGCTGCTGCAGTTGTTCTTGTTATTATAGGGGAAATGGATGTAAAGCATGAACTGAGATTACTGTTCCCTAAGGACTATCAAGAGTTCACGTGAAGAGTTTATGTTTTTTGAGCTGATGCCCATAGGAAATCTGAAGCTAAGGGTTATGCAGAAGACACTGCATGTGATCCGAGCCACGACAAGATCCTGATGGTGCACCCAGGTCATGGCACAGCAGGGCATGCCCATGCCCAGCAGGGCATGGCGTCTGTCTCCCTAGCACCGTAGGAAGAATGCCATCACAGCCTTGCAGTCAAGGGCAGCCCCAGAAGCACAGAGCAGGGGAGACCTGGGGACGCCATGGCATGGTCGTTGGTCTCCTCACGGGACATGACAGTGGCCATGTTGTTGTTCCCACAGGCAGCTTTGGGGAGAAGTGGACAACATCTATGGGCATCCAGGGCTGGGGAGGAAGACTTGTGACTCTATACATGGTAACAATAGGATGGAGACAGATTGAAGTATCTGCCTGCCACTTCAGGAGATGGGTTTCACGAGAGATGGGTGCTCCTGGATTGGGAAGATTCCCTGGAGAAGGAAATGGCAACCCACTCCAGTATTCTTGCCTGGGAAATCCCATGGAGAGAGGAGCCTGGTGGGCTGCAGTCCATGGAGTCACAAAAAGTCAACACACAACTGAGCATGACAACAGCAACAAAGGAGTGACGTCACACACCTAAGAGACATTTCAGAAAGTAGTACTTCACAGGGACAGGGGGACATCCAGAAACCAGACTGCGCTGGGCCTGGAATTATTGCAATGCAAGCATTATCTATCAGTGCCTCACACATTCACTGCCTGAGCCCTCTAATTACACAACTTCCTAAACCTCCCCTTTGCTAGGGTCTGAAACCAGGCAGCCTGTTTACTATGAAGTTAAGTCTTCACAGAAAATGGGCATCAAATACCTTAATGCCCTGCCTAGACTTTCTCAGACAAGGCTTTAACAATCAGTCTCCTTCACATTCCTACTGAGTTACTCCGTGGCTACATTCCTGAGATGCTTCTATTTCCTCAGTAACTTCCTCTTTCCCTTATCTTTCTGTTTTAAGCAGGAAAATAAAAAGGAAAAAAAGAAATTGTCAGTATCTGTACTTATATAAAGAAAGATAATGATGAGACAATGGTAAGTTTTTTTATTTTTTCCCCCCATTCAACATTTAGAGAAAATTTTAACCAAACTTTGTTTTCTAATAAGTTTTGCACTATGGACTCCATACACTGTCATTCATTAGGAGCAAAGAATCTCAATTAATAACAAATAAATTCCTACATGGATTAATAGGGTTATAACAAGAACAGAAATTTTGATGATAAATAATATAATGTTAAAACGTATTTGTTAAATGAATAAGATATTGAGCAATACATTGAATGGATGATAATCTGTGAGTCTGCACTTAAGAGGCTAGAAATGTTTCGGTCTACACCACAACAGATATACATTCCTAAAATATTGCATATACTTTCTAAGTTATATCAACAGAGGTAAATGCTGAGACCCACAGAGGCCTAATCACAGGGGAAGAGCAGGAAAGATGATGAATAATGATGTTTAACAGGCTTTTAACATCCCAGTATACGGCAAGATTCTAACAGAAACACCACAGTGCATAAATAAACTGTTTACAGTAAAGTTTGACAGTGGTTTGGTAATAAATTTGGGATAAAACTTTTGCAAGTCATTAAAACATTATTAAAAGAAGCATCAATATGAATGGCTAAAGAAGATGTAGTTATGTGTACACAATGGACTACTACTCAGCCATAAAAAAGAACGGAATCATGCCATCAGCAGAAACATGGATGGACCTAGAGATTATCATACTAAGTGAAGGAAGTCGGAGAAAGACAAATACCAGATGATATCACTTCTGTGTGGAATCTAAAATATAATACTAATCAACTTATTTATGAAACAGACTCACAGACATAAAAGACAAACGTATGGTTACCAAAGGAGGGGGTTGGGGGCAGAATAAATTCTGAGTTTGGGATTAGCAGATACAAACTACTATCTATAAAATAGTTAAACAACAAGGTCTCCTGTATAGCACAGGGACCTGTATTCATTTCTGGTAATAAACCACAATGGAAAAGAATATGAAAAAGAATATGTACATACATGTGTAACTGAGTCATTTAGCTGTACACTAGAAACTAACATTGTAAATCCAACTATCCTTCAATAAAAAAATGAAAAACTCTATAAAGAGACTAAGCCCTGATGATAAAGTATCCTTGTCCAAACTTTTACTCCCCAAGTATTTGCTATAAAGATTGCAGAGTTTACCTCAGGATTTTCTAGAATACCTTACAGGCTAGGGAAGACTTCTAAACTTCAAAATTCCAATAAATATGGCCATATTTAATTGTACTTTAAAAATTAAGTTATAGCAAAATATTCCATAAAAATTCAAAATGTTGGGAAAACAACAATGGTACCTTTTTCCGCAGATGACAACTAAAAGGTTAATGAGCAATACTATATTAGAAAATCTCTAAAATTAGTATCAAAAAGTCAAGGAAACCAACAGAAAAATGGCCAAGGATGGGCATGTGAAAGTCCTGAAAAGGCAATTCCAAATGGCCGGTAGGTATTTTAAAAGGTACTTAAACCCACTAGTCTTCAGAAAATGCAAACTTAAACTAATTTAAAATTAAATATTAGTTTATTGACCTCAGGCACACAAAATTTTTAAAAGAGCATTAAACCAGGATTCCCTGGTGGCTCAGTGACAAAGAATCTGCCTGCCAATGCAGATTCGATTGCAATCCCTGATCCGGAAGGATCCTACAAGCCCGTGTGTCACAAGTCCTGAGCCTGTGCTCGGGAGCCTGGCAACCGCGACGACTGAGCCCATGTGTCTCAGCTCCGGAAGCCTGAGCGCCCGAGAACCCATGCTCCACAAGAGCCGACACCATGAGAAGCCCGCACACCGCAAGAAGAGAAAAGCCGGTGCAGCAATGAAGACCAACACAAACAAAATGAATACATAAATTACTTTTTTAAAAAAAGAGCATTAAATCTACCGTAGAAAGGTGAAAGGGAATTCTCGTATGACGCTGGTAGAAATGCGCTGTTAACTTGATGTCTGGCAGCACCTATTAAAATGTAAAACATACCTTTTCTCCTAGCCATGCTATTTCTAGGAATGTCTACCAAACAGTGAGAGCAACAGCTGATAAAGATGCATGTGTAAGGATGTTTACTGAAGCTTGTTAATACTGACAGAATGAGGGGGTAAGTGAATATGCACCAGTTAAGGAGAATAATCAAGTAAATGAGGTCACACCTTTCCTTGAATATCATGTAACCTGTAACAAGAGCAAGTCTTCTATACCCATTTACTTAGAAGAACTTCCATCATATATTATTGAATCTTAAAAATAGTGCATAATATAATACACTTTTTAACAAAAGCTCCCATAAATACAAATGTATGCATATACATTCATATATACAAATATTCAAATTTCATATGTGATAATACAAGTATTAAGAACAGTAAGAGTAATACAAATCAAGTTGTTACCATGAGTTACCCCCAAAGAGTGGCTGGTTACGCCTAGGGAAGGATCAGTCTGGTGGAGGTAGACAGATTGCAGGGACTGAAGTAAGAGGAAAAAATGAAAGCTGGAACTGTTATCTCGTTCATTAAAATAGTATGTCTGTGTTTATATTCGTAAAAAATTACCAAAATGTGAAGTATTTAAGGTTAATGGCCGACTTTGAGAATTTGATAAGAACAAAGAACCTAATTCCCAGAAAACACCCACATCTGCACACAGATCTAACAATGTTTAGTAGATTTAAGGAGATTAAAGATGCCCTAAAGTTCATCCATGGATACCAGATTAAGGCTATCTCAATGTGTGGATTGAGGACCAGGGGCTCAGAGAAATCGAGTTTATTTCACCCGTATGACATCTGAAAAGATCAAATGGCATTGCTTTGGCCCAAATTAGGCTGCTGGAGTCAAGAGCATTTTCCCATTGAAATGTAGCAAGTTGTATACTCAGGGATCAGCTAGTTCAGCCTGATCCATTTCATCAGAAGGTATGCATCTCTCTGGCACAAAGCCTACTGCAAAGTCGGTATTGTCTTTCGTTGTTGCAGGAGAATCTCTGGGCTTGAATTTTTATACGAGAAAAGTTTTTAAATTGGGGGGAGGGGGAAATTATTTTAGTGAATCAAATTAATCCTTTGTTTCTTTGCTTGGCAATTTAAATGCTGAACATAAACATCCACGTAGAAAAGAGAACAAAGTTAAGTGGCTTGGAAATACAGAGGCAATCCTAAAGGTTTGAGTGGGAGTACATTTTTCAAGTTGGGCTTTGCCTTTTTCTAACTCACAAGCCTTTCAACTATCATGTAGATGTGTTTCTTTAAAGCAGAAAGTTTTCTAGAAAAGACGTCTTAAGAGGGCCATGCGGCAAGGACCTGCTTTCAATCACAGCCTGCCAAGAGCATCAGGTATAACATGAAGTGCTGAGGCAAGTGGCTGGATTTCCTTCTTGCTTATTCAGTCCGGAGGCCACCCCTGATGAACAGTTGCCAAGTTACATGGTGGCTTGGTAATGGGACTGTTATAGACAAGGCACTAAATGAGTTCAAGAAACTCATTCATCTTATTGATTGTGCTTGCAATCTGGAGAGAATGCATTCACTCTGAGTACAATACAAATAAACTTCTATAGCACCTTTGATGCAAACACATCCCAAGGCATTTTTCAGCAAAGTACAGCACTAAAATGTGCAAGGGTACTGTCAGAGAAAATCAACCGGTTCAAATATATAAAGTTTAGGTTTAAATAAAGCTTTACATTTAGCATTTTGTATTCTACGTTAAATCCCACTCAAGAACGGGGGGAAATTATAAGTACGTGATCAGGTTCTGGAAGTTTTCAACATTCATCAGCTTAAAGACTATACTGGGTGATCACAAAAACAACCCCAGATATTTTTATATAGAAGTTTTAAATCTGCAGTTCATAATAAGTATATCTGCTCCCATCAGGCACTTAATAATCTGCTGTACAAATAACTCTAGAAGTTATTTTGTGTGATCTGGTTTGGCTCACTTCTTTGGTCAGCTTTGCAAGATGATTGCAAAAAACATGCTTCCTTTTCCTGCAGACATGACCCAGCTGACCATCACCCAGGTCATGTTCTTATCTTCATGGCTGCTTACCAATCTGTGGTGGCAAAAACAGGAGCCAATGTTTTCCTATGTTCCCCTGCTATGAAACCAGTCAGAAACACCTCCAAAAAGGCACTATTTCCTGATATGATTCTCAGCATGTTTTCAACATTCTATGGAGACACAGGTACATGCCCTGCCGTTCCTCAAAAATGAAAACTGACAAGATATATCTTCCACACGTCAGCACTGATGATGCTCTAAATGTATTTGACTGTTCAATGAAATCCACAGTTTCTTCACCCGAGGCTGACAT
Organism: Bos indicus x Bos taurus; assembly: GCF_003369695.1. Taxonomy (NCBI): domain Eukaryota; kingdom Metazoa; phylum Chordata; class Mammalia; order Artiodactyla; family Bovidae; genus Bos; species Bos indicus x Bos taurus. The sequence goes on along the minus strand of NC_040102.1, from coordinate 17,701,412 downwards.
CCTCAGTTATCAAATAAACCATCTTTGCTAAATAGCAGTTCACATTGTTCTCTATGTATGCATAACAAAAATATGTGGGATTGGGAAAAGTTGCTCTCCTCTACTCAGAATCATTTAACACTTTTACTTGCTTTTCAAAACAGAATGCTGCAGGTCATCAAGCACTCTACATTTTTGGTACCCATATTATCTTTCATATGGTGAATGCAGATGTTCTGGTGAAGGCCATAAATGCTAATCTGTTCATGTTTAGGGAGAGACTGGAACTTGAGAACACATAGGTGCATTCCTAATCATAAATGCATTTCTAATAGTAAGGGCATTTGTTGTGGGAACAAGCATGAGGAACAAATACAGGTCCAATCACCTTATCTGAATTCAAATATTTGCAGTAATAAAAGAAGATGAAGAATGCCTCTGAAATGTTCCATTGTGCTGGTCACATCACTGACCTTTATCTGTGATTTCAAGTAACTAGTCAGCCATCTGATTGATTTCTCAGTCAGAAATTTGCTGCCTAAACCCCTCTTCCAAACCACAATAGTCTTCTTTGGATCATCTGATCCCTAAAACCTGTGAACAGCCTGTGTGCCCTAGTCTCCTCTTGCTGTCTAACAAATGACCACAAACGTTGTTTAAAACAATACAAATGTTCTTCCCTCGCATTTTTGTAGGTCAAAGTCTGGGCACACTGTGGCCAGATTTTCTGCTCCAGATCTCATCTGGCTGAAATCAAGGTTTGGCCAGGTGTCCTCACCTGGAGCTTCGTTCCTCGTCCAAGTTCACTGTGAATCACAGGATGTATTTCCTTCCAGCTCTAGGATGGCGGTCCCATTTTCCAGCTGGCAGTGCCTCCATCCTGGAGGCTACCTGCCGCTCCTTGCCTCATGATTTGCTCTCCAGGTGGGTCACACCATGAACACGTGTTTTTGTCCATGCCAGCCGGAGCACGTCTCTCTGTCTTCCTCTCTATGACCAGCCAGAGAAACTCTCTTATTTTAAAGGGTTCACAGGTCAGGCTCACCCAGATCACCTCCCCATCATCAGATCAACTCATTTGGAACCCTAATTCCATCTCCCAACTCCACTCCAGAAAATCCTAGATTAGTGTTTGACCGACTAACTGGAAGAAGATGTGTTTACACCAAAAGTCAGGACTCTAAGAATTCTGCCCTCTACAATACATAAAAATCTCTTTTGGGGTGCTTCCTTTGAAGTAACAAGCAAATCCCATCAAGGAAAGTGTCACTCTGTCCTTTTGAGCACGAGATTAAAATTTTGAGACATGAGGATAACAACAATCTGCCTTGCAAACTGTTGTGAAGATTACAAATTGTAAAATGGAGAAGACTGCACATTCTATGTATACTTAAGGCCCTAGTAGTCTGTTTGGAGCGGCCAAGGTACCAGCGGTGGGATGCAGAGGTCAAGGACGCCTGCCACCCTCAGGGGCTTTGGACTGGAGGCCACACAGAAGATAAACAGGAGCCCACAGAGTACCCGCCCGTGGGGCTCAAGCCCAGGGGTCCACCGTGGACCGGCTGTAGCCCAGAGCCCTGACCTCACCGTCCAACAATTGCTGGGACTAGCCACGTGCACCCAGACTCAGATACTGCTCTCCGTGGACCCCCTGAGAGCCTTCCTTTAGCTTGTCACATGGTTGGCTTCTTCTCTGCCTTCAGGTATGAGGCCAAACTAACCGTCACAGAGGCCTTTCTTTAGCATCACAGCCACATATCATCCCCTTAGTGTGACTGACAGATCCCCACCCTTCGTTACAACCTGAAATCCTCTTATATGTATCCATCTCTCCCAGAGGAACAATAAGCTCCACGAGACAGAGGCTTGGTCTTTCTTGTTAATTACTGTGACAGACTGCTCAATTAATATTATTCAATAAATCAATGAACGAGCAATCTAAAGGCCCATAGCCTCTTGCAGGCAGAAGCCATATGTATTTACCCCTCTTCCTTATTGAATTGTATTCAACTGAAGTGACTTGGTAACCACCTGTATTTACAGATTTCTTGCAAAGTCATCAACATCCATGGTCCTCTCCTAGAGACGTGGTAACATCTAAACAAAAATTGGGAAATGTTTTTATCTTTACATGAAACTTTATTTCCCAGGAGCTTGGGGTATTCTCTGAGAAGCTAGGAGACAACACATAGATTCAGATACAACACATATGGGGGGCATGTGTATGCACATGCACCTATGCACTCAGTCATGTCCGACTCTTTGCAAACCCATGGACTATAGCATGCCAGACTCCTCTATCCATGAGATTTTCCAGGCAGGAATACTGGAGCAGTTTGCCATTTCAAAACACATACATCGTGTATAACCATAGGCTTTACTATCAGGCGACTTAGGGTCGAACACCTGTTTCACAGCATACTCTACTTGTATACACATGAGCAAGATCTTTAAAATCTCTAAGCCTCAATGTCCTCTTGCAGAAAAAGAGCAGAACGTACTAACATTAAAAGATGTCTATAGAAAAAAAAAATAAATAAATAAAAGATGTCTATAGTATATGAATGTTGACCGTGTGCAATAGGTTTTTAAGAGTAAATTCTTTACTAGGTACCAAGATGCAACTATGCTGAGGTTTCAAAGTGAAATCTCATGTCAACATATGTAGATTTTCAATGAAAGTGTTTAAGGACCATCTCCACAACCACTGAGCTCCTCACGCATGTCAAGGACATGAGAAGAGGGCTGAGCAGTGAGAGGAGAGAGGACAAGAGACAGTATCTCTTTGGTGGGAGTCATCACTGAGTTGGTCCTCACTCATTCCCTCTGAAGGAAAATTCTGTCTCCTCCTGGCTTCAGAGGGAACCAGAGGAGCTTGCTGTGTTGGTTTAGCTCAAGAGCTGATGGCTGAGGGTCTGGCTCCTGCTCACAGTGTCTAGAACATAAGAGAGTGGCTGACCAGTGGTGAAGGATCAGGAGAGGATTTCTGTACTGCTAACATAAGAGTTGTCAGGCGTGACGTTCTTCCCTCTCTGTGCTGCACCAGGGGAAGCTCCAGTGAGCTAATGGGAAGAAGAGATGTACAAGGTGAGGGAATGCTGGGGCCCCCAAGCGAGACCCCTTTTGCTCAGCTGCTGCCAGTCCACCATGCCTGACCTGGAGGAAAGAGAAACTTTCTTATTAACCTACGTTCAGAGTTTCACATGTCTTGAGTTGAGTATTCTATCAAATGAATCGAGACCATATGGAAAGACTAAGAAAAGAGTGAAAGTAAAAAAACAAAATCTACACACTGCTATATCGTATGATTTCTCAATATAGACTTACTATTTTTATTACCTGGAAGAGTTGCATCATTTAAGAAAGGACAATCCCAGTCCACTATATACTCCATAGAAAAATACAGATTTACTTCCTCTCCAAAAACTTTTCTAACAGAAATTGTAATTACAATGAAACATCACTGTTGTTGTTCAGTCACCAAGTCATGTCCATCTTTTTGCAACTCCGTGGACTGTAGCCTACCAGACTGCAGTCTTCACTGTCCTTCACTGTCTCCCAGAGTTTGCTCAAATTCATGTCCATTGAGTTGGTGATGCTACCTAAGCATTTCATCCTCTGCCACCCTCTTCTCCTTTTGCCTTCAATCTTTCCCAGCATCAAGGTCGTTTCTAATGAGTTGGCTCTTCACATCCAAAGTATTGCAGCTTCATCTTCAGCATCAGCCTTCCAGTGAATATTCAGCTTTGATCTCCTTTAGGATGGACTGGGTGGACCACCTTGCTGTCCAAGGGACTCTCAAGAGTCTTCTCCAACACCACAGTTCAAGGGCATCAATTCTTCAGTGCTCAGCTTTCTTTATGGTCCAACACTCACATCTGTACATGACTACTGGAAAACCATAGCTTTGACTATATATGGACTTTTGTTGGCAAAAGTGATGTCTCTGCTTTTTAATATGTCGTCTAGGTTTGTCACAGCTTTTCTTCCAAGGAGCAAGCATCTTTTAATTTCATGGTTGCAGTCACCATCTGCAGTGATCTGGAGTCCAAGAAAATAAAGTCTGTCACTGTTTCCATTTTATCCCCTTCTATTTGCCATGAAGTGATGGAACCGGATGCCATGATCTTAGGTTTTTGAATGCTGAGTTTTAAATTAGGCCAGCTTTTTCACTCTCCTCTTTCACCTTCATCAAGAGGCTCTTCAGGTCTTCACTTTCTGCCATTAGAGTGATATCATATGCATATCTGAGGCTGTTATTTTTCCTGACAGTCTTGATTCCAGCTTGTGTTTCATCCAGCCCAGCATTTCACATGATATAGTCTGCATATAAGTTAAAAAAAGCAGGGTGACAATATATAGCCTTGACATACTCCTTTCCCTATTTGGAACCACAAATTTCTCAGGAGGCAGGTAACGTGGTCTGGTATTTCCATCTCTTGTAGAATTTTCCACAGTTTGTTGTGATCCACACAGTCAAAGGCTTTGGAGTAATCAATAAAGCAGAAGTAGATGCTTTTCTAGAACTCTCTTGTTTTTTCTATGATCCAGCAGATGTTGGCAATTTGAACTTTGGTTCCTCTGCCTTTTCTAAACCAAGCTTGTACATCTGGAAGTTCTTGGTTATGTACTGTTGAAGCCTAGCTTGAAGGATTTGGAGCATTACCTTCAGTTCAGTTCAGTTCAGTCACTCAGTCATGTCCGACTCTTTGTGACCCCATGAATCACAGCTCGCCAGGCCTCCCTGTCCATCATCAACTCCCGGAGTTCACTCAAACTTATATCCATCGAGTCAGTGATGCCATCCAACCATCTTATCCTCTGTCGCCCCCTTCTCCTCCTGCCCCCAATCCCTCCCAGCATCAGAGTCTTTTCCAATGAGTCAACTCTTTGCATCAGGTGGCCAAAGTACTGGAGTTTCAGCTTTAGCATCATTCCTTCCAAAGAAATCCCAGGGCTGATCTCCTTCAGAATGGACTGGCTGGATCTCCTTGCAGTCCAAGGGACTCTCAAGAGTCTTCTCCAACACCACAGTTCAAAAGCATCAATTCTTTGGCGCTCAGCTTTCCTCACAGTCCAACTCTCACATCCATGCATTACCTTACTAGCATGCAAAATGAGAGCAGTTGTATAGTAGTTTGAATATTCTCTGGCACTGCCCTTCTGTGGGATTCAAATGAAAACTGAATTATATATGTTATACATACACACGCATTTTGTGTTGTGTGAAATAACCACAAGTTTCCAGTGGAGTTACTTATTGTCAAGAAAAAGGATCATTCCGAGTAGGCAAGGTGTTCCAATGGTGATTCTGCTAATATTAAAAGGACAGAGGACACAGAAAAGGTCATCTAGTTGGACAGCTTGTTAGGTACCTTTGAAAGTACAGCCTCTAAGGTGCTCTGTGGGGGTGTGGCGGGGGTACAGATTACAGGGACTTAAAGGAGTATAGGAAGAAAGAAAAGGAGACAATGACTATTAAAATTCTAGGGAAGACAGACAGAAGCAGGATGATGGCTTCCGAGTATCTCAGCAAGATCAAATGAAGGGGAGCAGGAAGAAACCTGTGTTTAACTGCAAACCAAGAAGGAGAAACCAGGGCAAGAGAAAGATTTAAAATCCAGAAAAAATTTAAATAAAAAGGAAGGAACATTATCTTTTTATAAGAGCTATGATGTATTTTGTACTACCTATAGGCTACACCTTTTACTATATATTTATATAAGGCACCTCACAACAACCCAGTGAAGTAGGTGTCATTACACCCATTTTAAAGATGAGAAAACTGAGGCTTCCATGGTTAAATTCTTGACTCAAAGTCACACAAGTTTAGCATGCTCTAAAATGTCTATTTCCCTCAATAACCCACTAAGATTTTGCTCTTTTTTCTAAGAAAGAAGATGAATTAAACAGATCTCAAAGAAAAAATATATACTGAAATTAAGATGTGAGTAATTTAGTGACCTCCTAACAAAATAATTTCTATTTCTCCTAAAAAGAAGCCAAGGTAATTTTTCAAGAACGTGGAAGAAACATAAAATTGAAACCTAACGAGATACAGAGGTTTGGAAAAATTAGTGTAGGAAATCTGGTTGAGAAGTCACAAAATGTTCAAAAAAAAAAGATTATAATCTCTTATTTCTGCCAAGAAAATAAAATGTGGCCCTCAACTGAGTCATACATGAGCTCCAGGACAATTTCACTCACTTCAGTAATCACATTTTTAGTCACAGGTATTATTGATTGGATGGGCTACCCAGGCGCTTCAGCAGTGAAGAATCTGCTTGTCAATGCAGGAGACACGGGTTCGATGCCTGGGTTGGGAGGATCTCCTGGAGAAGGAAATGACAACCCACTCCAGTATTCTTGCCTGGGAAATCCCATGGACAGAGGAGCCTGGTGGGCTACAGTCTATGGGGTTGCACAGAGTCCAACATGACATAGTGACTGAACAACAACAACACTATTGATTTGACACTTAATACATCTTTTCCTTTCTTTTCTACAGATTCAGAGATGACAAAAATCAAATGACATATCCTATGCAGCAGTACAAGCCAAAGAGAACCCAAGTTTTGGAGGGACTTCCTTGGCAGTCCAGTGGTTAAGACTTTGTGTTTCTAATGCAGGAGGCATGTGTTCAATCCCCAGTTGGGGAATCAAGATTCTACATGCTGAGGAACTGGGCCAAACAAAAAACAAGGGAACCCAAGTTCTGGGGTGTTTATTTTTAACCAACTTATACAACATTCTCGTCTGGGGAAATTAATTCATTTCTAAAAGTTACTTTGAACTTGCGTTTGAAGGGACAAGAAGACTTTGTCAAAACACTGCTTTATGTTTTGAGAGAATAAATGGTAGAACAAAATGAGATTGTTATTAACCTTATAGTCCTTTCATTAGCCTCATCTTTCTGACTAGAGAGAAATGAGATGCTAGTAAAATGCTTCCTTTGCATTTTGCCGACCTAACAGAAGATGACTTTATTTAAATTATGGCTCATTTCATTGCCATGGTGCTATATATTAGAAATTGAGTACCCCATTTCTTTTGTAATAGCTTCATTATATTTGGGGGGAGTCTTTTATTTTTTAAAATAAGAAATAATGAGTGTATAAAAGTGAAATCTTTATTTTTATTGTGCCTACGATTTCAAATAAAGCATACTGCGTGTAATTATAGCATGAAATTGAATTCAAGACAATTATTATTTTCTGAGCAAAATAAGATTGCTTACAAGAGGTTTTTTCTTAATCAAATATCACTTGTTGTCAACTTTTTAAAGCTTTAGAGTAAGTCTGACACCACTTTCTAGCAAATAGAAAGAATTGGTCAAAAATGCAAACTCTTCCTAACTCTCTGTTTTCTGAGTGATCTTAACATACCCCTACTCAGAGTAATGTATTTTATGGTCTTCTGAAATATTTTCAAATTTTTTAACTTTTAGTTTGCATTGGGGTACAGCCAATTATCCCAGGGAGATCAACCCTGAATATCCACTTGAAGGACGGATGCTGAAGCTCCAGTATTTCAGTCATCTGATGAGACCAAATGACTCATTGGAAAAGTTCCTGATGTTGGGAAAGACTGAGGGCAGAAGGAGAAGAGGGCATCAGAGAATGAGATGGCTGGATGGCATCACCGATGCAATGAACATGAACTTGGGCAAACTCCGGGAGATGGTGAGGGACAAAAAAGGCCTGGAATGCTGCAGTCTAGGGGTCACAAAGAGTTGGACACGACTGGGTGACTGAACAACAACACAGCCAATTAACAATGTCATGACAGTTTCAGGTCAACAGCAAAGGAACTCAGCCACATGTATACATGTGTCCATTCTCCCCCCAAACTCAAACTTTTAATTAGCTACTCAGCATTTTTTTAATCTCTAAGCTGGTAAAATTTTTAATTAAACTCTTAAATAACAAACAGGAACAAATTCCTGAGGTTTGGGGGGAAGGGTGACGCTAGAAATAAGCAAAGGAGAGTGTGTGCGTGATGGCGCAGTCGTGTCCAGCTCTTTGCACTCCGTGGACTGTAGCCCACAAGAGTGTGTGCGTGATGGCACAGTCGTGTCCAGCTCTTTGCACTCCATGGACTGTAGCCCACAAGAGTGTGTGCGTGATGGCTCAGTCGTGTCCAGGTCTTTGCACTCCATGGACTGTAGCCCACAAGAGTGTGTGCGTGATGGCACAGTCGTGTCCAGCTCTTTGCACTCCGTGGACTGTAGCCCACAACACAAGTCAAATGAGACACAGTTGTCTGAATACTGAATGCCTTGCACTGTTTTTCATGTTCTCTTTAGAACTTATTTTGTGTGATATAAAAAAATAAGCTGAAGTGATCGCCTCTGCCCTTGAAGAATTTTCAGTCAAAGGGAAAGTACATATATAAGTGAAAATACTGAAAAGGAACACCACGATGGCATACTGGCACACTCAGCAGTCATCGAGTGGAACAACCCGCTGGTCTGGGTTATCCACTCAGGGTTTGAAAATAAAAATGATGACTGGAGCTGAGGTTAGTGACCACAGGCTGACTCTCTGAGGTCAGGGCCATGAGGAACGCTCTAGGAAATAGAGGATTTAAATCAGGGCCAAGTTGCCAAAGCAGTATTTCTTCTTGTGACATAGCCTACATTAATTTCCCTAAGTGATATTCAATACACAAAAGAATTCAGTCCTTACACTGTCTCCTTAAATTGGACAATACGCTTATTTATTGAAAACTGTTTTCAGAGAATCAACCATATGCTTTTATTTACTCTATAATTTAAGACAGGGACATACAACTTCAGTATTAAAAAGAGATGCTCAATATAGAATGATAGGTAGTTACAAGTTATAAGAGGAATTATAGATACCACTTAAAGAGCAAGAATGAAACAACTACTTTAAAAAATGGTTTGCTTTTTTAAAATCCAAAGATGCTATGAGAACTCCTAGGACACCATGTATTTAAATATATTCCATTTCCAAACAAGTGTCTAACAGCACTTTTATGAAATTGAGAGAAAAAAAATTTGCTGTTGCTCGTCCTCATATTCATACTGTAGGAACATCCTCAATTAGTTTTGGACATGGATAATGGTAACCAGTACTAGCCAAATCTTACGATTTTTATTAGGTCAATCTCAGTTTTTACCTCCTTGCCCTGGCTCTCCACAAAACTGTGAATCTGAGATCAGAGACTATGATTCAGTAAGTCTTGTGGGGACTTCCCCGGTGGTCCAGGGGTTGAGAATCCACCCTGCAATGCAGGGGACACACGTTCCATCCCTGGTCGGGGAATAAGATCCCACCTGCTGCAGAGCAACTAAGCCTCCACACCGCGACCAGAGGGTCTGTGCACCACAATGAAAGATCCCACATGACGCAATTAGGATCTGATGTGGCCAAGTAAATAAACTTAAAATCAATCAATAAATGAATACATTCTTGTGCCTGGAAAGAAGTAGGTGCATCATGAGTGATAGTGAAAGAAGGAAAAAGAAAAAGAGGGAGGAGAGGAGGAAGAGGATAAGGAAGGGAGGGAGGGCTGAGTGGAAGGAAAGAAGGAAAAGAGAGAGGGAGGGAGGGAGGAAGAGGGGGAGGGAGACAGAACAAAAATTCAGTCATGAAAAACCCAGATCCCCAACCAGTAAAACAAGTTAAGAAGGAAAGACAAAACTATTTATCCAAAATAGTACTGTATTTCAGAAATAAATCTGTATTTCAGACTTTGAAAACTGTTGTTGTTAAGGATCCTCTTAAATCCTTGGATAAGCATCCTCTGCAGTTCCTGCCTAGTGGAGAGATGGCAACAGAGGTCTGTCCTGACAGGTACAGTACAAGGGTGGTAAATCAACATATGAAGTTTAAATAAATGCCTTCCATGTGACTGGATTCCTACCATCTTTTATCGCTACCATTTTTAAACAGTAATAGGCCAACGCAGTGTTATATATTTGAAGTAGAAGAGGGAAGAATTTATGAATGCCTCCCACAGAGCCATTTTATCCAAATGCCCTCCTTTCAGCATCTAGAAATCAATCATGAGCTGTGTACAGAGACAGCTGTGGTCCTCCAGCACTATGGGATAATGAATTTTTAAATGCAGTCCCCACACTACTTCTGAGACTTAAGGAAACTTAAGAGACTCTCAAGCCCCTCTGAATGATGTTCTTGCGTACAAAAGAGAAGTATCTTGAATATTTGGCTCAGAAGAAGATCTTCATTTTTTTTCAGCGGCTTCAAAGTTTATGTTGTAAATAATGCTTCAACTTCATATGAAATTCTGAAAGTTTTACAGCATGCTAATGAAATTTGGACCTCAGGACTGTGTTTTAGAACGTGGAGATGTCTTCTGTACGTGTGCCTGTTCGCCCCAGGAGGCATCCAAAGTCTGGATGTATACATCTTTGTTGGCTGGGAAACCGGACTGTCTGCTTATTACTATGAAGTCTGAGTAACAGGACAGCCTTAAGGCTGACAAAGCTCTTCAAGGAATAATGAAAATCAGGGATTTTTTTTAAAAGATGCAAATTAAAGGTAACTTTAGAAATTAATTCAGGAAGAGCAATGAGCAGGGAATGCCATTCTCAAGCTGAAAGTCAGAAACAATGGCAGAACTGCCCAAATGGAGAAACTGCTATTTTCATAAATGGTCAGAACTAGGAGTCAAGGCTATGGTTTTCCTGTGGTCATGTATGGATGTGAGAATTGGACTGTGAAGAAGGCTGAGCGCCGAAGAATTGTTGAATAAGACTCTTGAGAGTCCCTTGGACTGCAAGAAGATCCAACCAGTCCATTCTGAAGGAGATCAGCCCTGGGATTTCTTTGGAAGGAATGATGCTAAAGCTGAAACTCCAGTACTTTGGCCACCTCATGCGAAGAGTTGACTCATTGGAAAAGACTCTGATGCTGGGAGGGATTGGGGGCAGGAGGAGAAGGGGATGACAGAGGATGAGATGGCTGGATGGCATCACTGGCTCGATGGACGTGAGTCTGAGTGAACTCGGGGAGTTGGTGATGGACAGGGAGGCCTGGCGTGCTGCGATTCATGGGGTCGCAAAGAGTCGGACATGACTGAGCGACTGAACTGAACTGAACTGATACAAAGTATTTGCCCAAGAGAGTCCTGGTTTAACACTACTATACAATGACGCCCGTGATTTAACATTCACCCTAGAAAATTTTATTTTTAATGAAGAATCACTATTAACAGTTACAGCAAAGTAAGTCAGAATGCTTTTGATAGACTTTCTCTTTGTACATCCAGCTTTGACACAGGTCTCATATAGATGGTACGGGGCACGTGTACAGTGAACAGAGTTCTCCCTTTAGTGGGTGGTTATATCTGAGAGACTGAAACCCACCACTCTTTTCCCAATATTTTCTAAATGCAGCATAACTAACCCCCTCCTTTCAAGAACAGTTTGTGGGTTCTCTGATAAATGGAATGTTCTCAGCAATCCCACTTCTGAGTATACATCCAAAGGAAATGAAAACAGGGTATCAAAAACACAACTACATTCCCGCATTCACTGCTGCATTATTCAAAACAGCCAAGATAAGGGCATGACCTAAGTGTCCATTACAGAATGAACGAATGGGTCAAGAAGATGTGGTATATATACAATGGAGTATTACTCAGCCGTGAGAAAGGAGGAAATTCTGCTGTTTGTGACAACATGGATGAACCCTGAGGGCATTCCGGCAAGCAAACTAAACAGATGAATACTGTGTGATCTTATTTATATGTAGAATCTAAAAACAAAGTGAAACTCACATAAACAGAACAGAAAAGTTGCTGTTCGAGGCTAGAAGGGTGAGGAAAATAGGGAGAGATTGGTAAAAGGTATAATATGAATAGGGTCTGAGGATTCAATGTAAAACAGGATGACTAGAGTTGACAGCACTGTATTATATATCTGAAATCTGCTAAGACTGTAGAACTGAAATGTTCTCACACACAAAGATATGAAGTGATAAGTGTGTTAACTAACTAGATGAGGGAATCCTTTCACCATGTGTATGAGTTTCAAATCACCACAATGTCCACTTTAAATATCTTTCAGCTTTGTCAATTTTATTTCAACAAAGCCAACTTTTAAAATGAAATATTCTCCAACATCAGCAGCTGTGGTATGCCAGCTTTTTCTAATCTTAACAGTGATAGCTGTATTCTAATTACCAACCCTGCAGACTACCTTGGTCTAGCAGACAAATTGCGAGGTAGCAATTGTCTGTCCCTCAACTTGGGAAATGCCAAGAAGCCACCGGACTGAAAATCTGTAGGTCAGTGAGAATATGGAAAGGTACAAGCTAAGTGTATACAGCTTAAATGTAGGGATAGAGGCAGAGTAGTTTGGCCATAGAATACAGATAGTTTTTCTTTTTTTTTTTTTTTTTAAACTCACTGGTTAATCACTGGGATTTCCATCACTATAAGACTATGGTGTTGCCCAGCAGTGTAAATCAGCAATAGAAGTCATTTCTGACGTGCACTCATGTTTTACGAGATGTTTTTAGAGATAATAGAATATAATGATTCACACTACACTCTTGAAGACATATAGACATATAGACACATAGATATACATATATAACTTGATTTGAATTCCAGATGTGCTTGCTATTCCAGCTTAAAGACCTTGAACAAATTTCTGTGTCTCAGTTTCTCACCTATAAAGTGATGAAAATACCACTGCCAAGTTTATAGAAGTGAGTTAAAAGACCAGTGAGTCAACATAGGTAAAACACTCAGAACTGCATGTACTTGGCACAAGGGTTACGTAAGTGTAAGACATCATTGCTTATTAAGCACCTAATATATGCTGAACATTGTACAGAATCTAAAATTAAAACGTTGACTGCCTTCCATTTTAATAGAATTCTAATTCTTGATTACAGTACTTACAACTATAGATGAAAAGTATTGGTTTAAGAAAAAAAATCAAGAAGTTTCAAAAGCACTCATAGAAACCAATTTTAAAAAATACTGCAGGCATTAAACACACACTTCAATTGGGCATACTTTTTATTTCATCGCCACCATTTCTAATAAGAAATCCTTGGTAACCATCTGAAAACTTTATCCAGGGACAACACAGGAAACAGAACTAACCTATATAGAGAAGGTAATAGCTTCCATTTATTACATGCAGACTTTGTGCCAGCCACTGTTCTAAGCACTTTGCGGACCTAATTCATTCACACAACTCCAAGAGGTCTCTTCCAGGCTGGGCCAGACTCCGCAGGGCAATCCTGGCTTCACTCCCAACAACAGTCCACAGGGCAAACTGGATGTGGAGCAGAGAGCTGGGCGAAGAGTCCTCCTCCCGAAGCACTGTTGCTTCATTTTTGTTTCTATGTTTCTCTGCGGAACTGAACAGCCACAGAGGAGTGGTACTTATGAGGGTAGTGGGGCAGGCAAAAAGGGGGTGGAACTCATCAGATAACAAGAGACCAAATTCCAACAAAAGCAGCAAGAAGTCTCCCCACCAGGCTATACATACTCTTAGATTTTACCCCCAGTCAAATTAGCAGGACCTCATCCAGGGTTCCCAGGTGGTGCTAGTTGTAAAGAACCCGCAGGCCAACGCAGGAGACGCAAGGGACAGCAGGCCCAATCCCTGGGTCAGGAAGATCCCCTGGAGGAGGAAATGGCAACCCACTCCAGTATTCTTGCCTGGAGAATCCCCATGGACAGAAGAGCCTGGTGGGCTACAGTCCATGGGGTCGCAAAGAGTCGGACAGGGCTGAAGTGACTTAGAACACAAAAAACCCAGGATTAAGAAGACACAGAAGAAATGCAAAACCGCAGCAGCAGAAACTCAATCAGCTTGGGAGGGTCTGCCCAGACACCTTGATATCTGCAACGGACGCTGATCCACAGACAGGGAGCGAGCACAGCGGCCTGACAGATGTTAACAGACCCAGCTGGACTCAGAATCTTCTGGGGTCCTTATCCTGGATCTGCTCGTTGTCGGGGTCAAAATGACTATGCTGGACAAACCAACTACCTTTGGTAAATCACTCCTGGTTCCAGCTCTCCTCACTTCACCCCAGGAGCCCTTCTATACCCTGACTACTCACGCAGGAGAAAGAAGTCTGGGTACAGACTGCTTAGAGTCAGCAAAGGCCATCTTTCCTTTGCTATCTGTCAATTTTTTTAATTAACCTATTTTTCCAAGATTCAGATAGGCATGATTTTATGCAACCTAGCACACTAATTGATAATCATGTGAAAATCACTGATTAATTCATAAAAATGTTTACACTGAAAGCTGACAGTTGCACGGACGGATGGTGGCTGTTTATGAGTCTTTATGTTCTTCTGTCTTTTGGGGAAACTAACCTTATGATTTTTACAATGTGTATTCTGAACTTAAACGTACTATGTGAATATATTTATTTGAACAGAACATGAGTGAGGCATACTTAATATATCTTATAAAATCTGTATGGAGTGACAAGTACCAAATACTGTTCTCACCATTTTGATCAATGAGCTCATTAAAAGTTGTATCCAAGGAGAATAAAATACAGTATACAGATTTTAAAAATGCACTGATGTTTTATTACTAACTATTAAGGTCCACTAGAAGGATATGTTACGCCACGTGAACATGAAAAATGGTCCAGTGACATGAACAGAGAGTTCAAAAACTAGGAAATGCAACATATAAACACATTCATGAAAAATTAAAGGAAAGTGCAAATAAAATACATTTCCCTTTTAAATCTCTTCAATTAGGAAAAAATGGTTTTAAATTATAATATTTCATGCTGTCAAGGGAACAAAGAAATGGGGATGCTCATGCGTATCTGATCGTGTTTTTAAATGCTCCAACACTTTCAGAAAGCAATTCGGCATTATGTTGGAACCATAAAAAATATTCATACTTCCTGTGCCAGAACCCCCTTTTATGTAAATCTCTCTTAAGGAAATAACCTGAAACACTGAAAAAGTTATAAATCTGATTCAGTATTATTTATTATAGCACCCACATAGAAATAAATTCCCAAAGATAAAGAAATAATCAAATTATAGCAAATTCCAATCAGTAGAACATAATGCATCCTAATACATTTAATAATTATAAATGCTTATGCAGCAATATGAAAATGCTCATGACATAATGGTAAATAACAACCTCCTATCATTTGGGAGCAACTGGTAGAAATAAAGACGAATAATATATTTTTTAAAAAAACTATTCATACAATTCCATAAAAACAAGTGTGTATGTGGGAAAAGATGATAAAAATTTACAAAATGGATCTAAGTAATTATTTTAGCATGATGGCTTTGCTTTTTATCTTTCTTCACAATTTTTGATGCAATTATACTACTCTTTAAATAATAAATATACTTTGAAGAATTCCTGAGTTAACTATATGAATTTAAAGAGACACAGAATGTCATACATTGGGAAATTTAAAAGTATTTTTTCCTAAAGAACACCAAGGTCAAGAAAAAATTGAATGCATAACAACATACTGTTTAGAAAACTGTGAAAATCAATACATTTCATATTAATTCCCATGGATCTAATCAAAACAAAGCTAGAGTCCTAAATTTAAATACTTTTTCTAAGAAAAACGGAAAAATAAACTTTATCAACTAAAGAATGTTTTAAACACACAAAGTGAAAGGAAAGAAGGAAGGAGGGAGGGAGGGAGAAAGAAAAGCAAGAGATGCAATTTAATGTATATATACATTTTGGGCAAAATTTATAGAAATTGCTACCTAAGTCTAGGATCAGATAGAAAGGAAAATATAATTTTATAATTTAATGTTTGAAATGTTTAGCTTCCTTAGAAGCTATTCGACATTACAAATTAGTGTACAATGTAGTGTAGCAAATTTCAACTGTATCTCATATCTAAAGGAATATGATCTGGTAATTAGGATGTGAAATAAAAAAGTAGTCCATTCATTTTGGAGCAAGATTTCAGAAAGCAGGACCCAGCTTTGTAGGTTTTATTTTCCTGTGGGGTGGGGCGGGGGGAGGGGGTGGTAGGTAGAGAACAGTAAAAATGGAAACAATGGTCAATATAAAAGAATGAAAGAGTATTCCAACTTCAGCCAAATGAGTGTGATTCCATAAGGACTTAAGTACTTGTCAGACAATAAGTGATCGGGAAAACAAAACAGGAGCCTAGACTCAGTTTGTGTTCCTCAACTGGAAACTCTTAAGAAATTGGATTCAAATTTTCTTTGGGAGCTTCTCAAATCAATTGGGAGGGAGTTTGAGAAAGCTCCACATCCTCCTCCTTGAGAGACACAGGTGGACAGAGAAGGAGGAGCTGTCCAACAAGGTCAAAGAGACCTCCATGGTTGACCAGAAGGACGGGACAAGTCAGCGCATCCACTACACACAGGTATACAGAGTTGGCAAGAAAAGCAGGGACTGGGGAACAGACAAACGTATTGAAAGCTCAGTGCAGGCATGATGAACCCTAGGCTTAGGAGAGTAACATTAATTTCAGACACCATAGGTGGTTGATATCTACTCATTTTCTGCCGCCAGGATATATAGTCTTAAGTATGTGCAGCTGAACGGGACCAGTGTAGGCTGTAGCTGAACACCATCACCACAGGTTAAAAGAGATTTTATATAGAGAGGCACTGGGCTTCCCCAGTGGCTCAGTGGTAAAGCCTGCAACGCAGGAGACGTGGGTTCAATCCCTGGGTCACAAAGATCTCTTGGAGTAGGAAATGGCAACCCACTTCAGTATCCTTGCCTGGAGAATCCCACGGACAGAGGAGCCTGGCGGGCTACAGTCCATGGGGTTGCAAAGAGTTGTCCATGACTGAGCACCCACACACACACTGTACATACGTATGTATACGTACCTATTTGTATGCATACATGTGTGTATGGTTTCCCAGGTGGCTCAGTGGTAAAGAATCTGCCTGCAATGCAGGAGACAGGAGTTCGATCCCTGGGTCAAGAAGATCCCCTGGAGAAGGAAGTGGCAACCCACTCCAATATTCTTGCCTGAGAAACCCCATGGACAGAGAAGCCTGGTGGTTATAGTCCATGGGGTCACAAAAGTCAGACACAACTGTGCGACTGAGCGTGCAGGCACATGTATGTATATGCACATCATTTCATAATGTCAGAAGATTACTTTGCTTAGCAAAGGGTCAACATTTACTCCCAATTAAATATCTGGAAACAGGAAGAAACAGTTTCTTCCTCAATAAAACAAAATTCCTTTAAAGGTTAATATTAAAACTCAATCCAAAATCCTAGTCATTCCCTTTAAAAATGGGACGAAAATCAGAATGTCAACTACTGCCATTCTGTAGTATTTGTGAAGTTTGGATGATATACTAAGATATAACCAGAAATGTTGGGATTGGAAAAGAAATTAACAAAATATTATCATTTGCTTATAATAAAATAAATAAGAAACTTATTGAAATGTCACTTGGATTTTTTAATGACCTTATGAAAAAGAAAATGATACAAAAGAAAACCTCAGTAATGGGCACAACTGTCAACAACACACAGCTGAAAATAATGAAAATTAAATGTTGTATTTGTATTAGAAATTTTGAGAATGAAAGTAAAAGTATAATACATGATCCTATGCAAGAGAAACTAAAAATCTTTTTTATAAGCACTTTCTAAAAATTAACAAGGTTTTCTGACTTCTAGATAGCTCTCCACTTGTGTCCCTATACTAAAATAAAACTTCGTTGAGACCGCTAGTTTACTCTTTTCCAAACCCAAGGTTTCATGTCAGTTCTCATCCTACTGGACCTCTTCTCACGACTTATACGTGCCAGCCACGCCCTGTTTGGAAAATCTTATCCTCCCCTGGACTATTCAAAATTCTTTCTCTTCTAGTCTCCTCTAAGCTCTAATTTCTGCTTCCCATCTGCTTTGACTTTCCCTTTCTAGATATTAATATCTTAATTTTGAGCTCCCTCAGTGTTTTTCCTTATTATCACTTGCCACCAAAACTAAAATATCTGTTTATGTACTCTAGTTTGACCTTTACCACGACTAGCATATCTGCTACACACTCTAGACAGCAAGCATCCAATTTACTTTTGAAGAGCCAGTACCTTCTTAGCACAGAGCTCAGCACTTAGCAGATACTTAATAAATGTTTGTTAAATAAATGAACAAATTAAAAATTATCTTACACTGACTTATAAACTAAATTCTAAATAAAATTTTGGAAAGGATTTCTAAAGTGTTTTCCAAAATGTTCTGAAACACTATGGTTAAAATATTCTTAAATGTAAGAATAGCTTTTAAAAAAAGGAATCTGAGAGGGTTCTCCTAGACTATATTACTCATCACCAGTGAAAGTCATCTGGAAAAACCACTATGAGATACGACTACAGATACCATAGAATGTCTGAAATTAAAACAATCGACTTACGAGGGTTGCCAAGTATGTGACAAAACTGTAATTCTCACATGCTGGTGCTGCAAATGTATAATTGTATAGAACTTTAGGAAACCATGCACCAATTTCTTTAAAAGTTGTATATACCACATGACTCGGTCAATTTTAGGAAAGTTTTCAGGAAGTCCAAAGAAAATAAAAGCATATGTCTGAACAAAAAGTCATACAAAAATGTTTAACGGCAACTTTGTTTGCAGAGAAGGGAGGAAGAAAGGAAGACCAGAAAAGTCAATGTGATAACTTTCTACATAAAACTTTTTTTTTTTAAGCTCTAAGACAGTTAATATATGAGGAAGAGCTATATTAAGGTAGTAGGAATTGGGAAGCACAAGCAGGTCTTATCTAGGGTGGGTGACTGACCGAGTATAGGAGCAAAACTACACACATGCATTGAATTTTTGCCCTTAGCTGGACTTTGTGTTCCCAGAATGGGTTTTGCTTAGTAGATAAGTTGTAAGCAAGGATGCTTGTTTGTTTGGGGTGATGTCAGTCAGACTGACTGAATGAATGGAAGAATGGACTATCTGAGTAGAAGACATCAATCTAAAATTAAATCTTCCTCAAACCTGCCCAGAGCAACTTATGCTATCCTTTCAAGGGTGAGATGACTGATAGCAAAGCAGCAAGTACATGGATTCTTAAATAAATCTACGTGTGTGGTTCAGATTTATGCTATTCCATGAATTCTTTCCGATACACAGAGATACAGCTTGTTGCTGATGTCTCTGCGGTCCACCAAAAACATTTTCAGTGTATTTGTTTTTCCTCTGTACTTCTACATGGCATATGAAATTATTTATTCCCCACAATGGTCTAGAATCATATGGGCAGTACAGAACAAGCCACGGAGCAAGACAACTGAAATGTAAAACAAGTGACGGAGATGTGGCCAATGCGAGACAATCCTAAGACGGGCTGGGGTTGGGGTTCATAGACAAAGACCACAAACCCGTAATTTATCCTCGAAACAGGAGGCAGTTTTTAAGGCACAAGGTGTGAGTCTATACCAGTATAAACAGATGACTGGATAAATAAATAAATGAGAGGAAAGAGGCAAATCTCTCTTGCAGAAGAATTTCAAGTAATTTATGGAGATACTTCACCCTTGATGTGGGGGCAAAAATCACAATTCCGTTGAGTTGCACATAGCGACTTCCTTCCAAAGAGCACAGTGTGGAAAAGAGTGGAAGAAAAGCAACTTTCAATGGAGAAACCTAATCAACACTTCCTCAGTCAAGTGATCACTGTTAAGATCTACAATAATAAATCATTCTGACAGCATGTACCCTTGATATGATATGATGAAAATGGCCCATCACCCCTATTCTCTTCCTCCCCAAAACCCATCATCCCAGTGTAGTCATGAGAAAAACACTAGGCAAATTCCAATAGTGGGACATACTGCAGAATAATTAAGTATTCTCAAAACTGTCAAGGTTATTGAAATCAAGGGAAGTCTGACAAACTCTCCCCAGCAAGATGACCCTAAGGTGATAGGGCAAGTGAATTTAACGTGGGTTCTTGAATGAGATCTTGAAACAGAAAAAGGGCATAGATAAAAGTAGGAAAATCTGAATCAAATATGGACTTTAACAATAATGTATCAAAATAGGCTTATTAATTGCACAAAGCCTGGTAGGCTCCAGTCCATGGAGTCGCTAAGAGTCAGGCATGACTGAGCGACTTCACTTTCACTTTTCACTTTCATTCATTGGAGAAGGAAATGGCAACCCACTCCAGTGTTCTTGCCTGGAAAATCCCAGGGACAGAGGAGACTAGTGGGCTGCCGTCTATGGGGTCACACAGAGTCGGACACGACTGAAGCGACTTAGCAGCAGCAGCAGCAGCATGGTACTAGTATGACTTCCCTTGTGGCTCAGATGGTTAAGCGTCTGTCTACAATGTGGGAGACCTGGGTTCGATCCCTGGGTCGGGAAGATTCCCTGGAGAAGGAAATGGCAACCCACTCCAGTACTAGTATAAAGGGCTTCCCTGGTGACTCAGTGGTAAAGATCCACCTGCCAATGCAGGTGACGTGGGTTCAATCCCTGGGTCAAGAAGATCCCCTGGAGAAGCAAATGACAATCCACTCCAGTATTCTTACCTTGAAAATCCCATAGACAGAGGAGCCTGGCGGGCTACAGTTCAGAGGGTCACAAAAGAGTCAGACGTGACTTAGCTACTAGACCACCACCACCACCATAGTAATATAAGATGCTAATAATAGTGGAAACTGGATATGGAGGATGTGAGAACTCTCTGTACTCATTTTTTCTGTAAATCTAAAACTGTTCTGAAAACAAAATTTATTATTGAAAGCTGCAAGATGCAATCATCTAGGCAAAGGGTGAAAACATTCAAAATCAATCCCTGAAGGATCAGAAAAGTTTCAAGAGCAGACTTTTATGGTGAATATTTATAATCTTTCCCAAGTATGCATCACTGGGCTTTTATCATTTATAATTTCTACAGAATTTCAGTTGTGTTCAATTCACCCACCATTACTTTTGCTTCTTTTAAGCTAAAACTGTATTTATTTTTTGACCAAGTGATACCATCACACAGTCCTCAAGTATGAAAAGTACGCCCACCAAAAAGTCTACCTCCCAGACTCGGACACCAGTTGTTATTACTTCTTTGTGTATCTGCCAGAGATAGTTTATATGTCCATCAAGAAAATATGTGTGTGTGTGTTTCCTTTCTTCTATTTCTAGACAAATGCCTGCATACCACATATGCTGTTCTGCAAGTTGCTTTTTCTAAGTAGCCATACATCTTTGAGATTTTTTTAAGTAATTAATAAGCTTTGTTATTTTAAAAGTGTAAGAAAGGCCAAGAATTATGCTCAAAGAAGAGGTGAAACTAGAACTGTAGTTGACAAAGCAGGATGTATGGATGCAAGAATGGAGGAATGAGGTAATATATGCTCGTCGGGGTGGGGGTGAGGAGGATTAAACTTGACTGTATACATTCTATAGGCTCGTATAAGCAAAGGTAACTAATTATCAGTATTGCATTATAAATGTCCATAGGAAAAATATGTGCTTTAATGTGATCTAATATAGGGACTGAACTTACATTCTCTTGTGAAAAATGAGGAGAAACAAATCCCTGAATAAGAGAAGGAAGCTCCAAACAGAAGGCGTCCTAAAAATAACTCCAGGCAGGCAGAGTCTCCTTAAAGTCATTGATGGGAATTCCCTGGTGGTCCAGTGGTTAGCAATCCACACTTTGACTGCAGGGGGCACAAATTCAATCCCTGGTTGGGGAACTGAGATTTCACATGCCACACAGCATAATGTGCACACTCAAAATGGAACATTTGATTACGGTTCATGAGGGGAGACATTTTTGTCCATTCTGTTCACTGCCTGTCCCCGGAGCCCACAATATATATTTAGTTAGTTGCTTAAGATGTATTTGTTGAATGAACCAATCAGTAGAGCTTAACATCAATCGAGGTTAATCAATAAATAGAAGTAGAATAAATGACAAATTAAGAAGGAAAAATCAGAGTGCTAAGAGACCCACAAAGGCAGCACTGTGCAATGAGTTACAACACCAGGATTACCAGTTTCCAAGCTCACTTGGGGAGGCTGCCTGAAAGTGAAGTCAAAGTGTCATTTGCTCAGTTGTGTCAGACTCCTTCCGACCCATGGACTGTAGCCGCCAGGCTCCTCTGTCTATGGGATTCTTTGCTGAAACTTAGATTTCTCATTTCTAAAACTGTATCAGTAATGCACCACAGTGAAAAGTATATGCCATACTGAGTTACTGTAAAGATAAAATGCACATACATACCCACACACAAAACATATATACATGTACATGTAAATATAGCATATTCAATTATATCAATATGTATTTTGTATATATTAATACATATATATATATACATACATACATACATACAGAGAAAGATTACCATGTTGCTTAGTCTTTAAAACAGTGGTTATGATTATAATCAATGATAGTGGGAATGACTTCAGTGATGCCATGGAAATCTGGGAACTGGGCATTTCAAGAAAGAAGTTAGTAAAAAATCATAATCTTATATAGCAAAATTAAACTCAAACACAACTATAAAGGTAAATGGATAGATTCACCTGTTAATAGAAAAAACTACAACTAGAGTCCATGAGCTGCAAGGAAAGATCCCATGTGTCACAACCAAGACCTCACACAGCCAAATAAATAAAATTTAAATTTAAAAAAAGAAAATCTGGTTCCTATTGCTAAAAAATAAAAAACTGCCTCCAAAGAGAAGCTAAGAGGAAGCGACAGATCATGACTGCATGTAAATTACTAGACAATGATAGAGAGCAGACTGTTACACACAAAAACAAACACAGACTCAACTATGAATATCAGACTACATGACTCAAGGCAAGTGGAAAGAGAAGGGCACTCGGTAATGATACAGATATAATTCACAGTGAGAATATAACTCTCATAAACCTTTATTTTGTGAAATTAAACTGTAAACTAAAACTGCAAGAACCAATGGAAGTGCCATCATAATGACAGATTTTTCACCTACTCACCCAGCTCCACAACAGATCAAGGAAATCAGGAATAATGGATACAACTGACTGAATAGTATAATGAAGATTTTTTTATATTTGTATGTATCAAACTCTATAAGCTAAAAACATTTACAGGGAATATTTATTGGAAAGCGTATTTCAGGGACTGCCCTGGTGGTCTAGTGGTTAAGACTTCCCCCTTCCAATACAGGGGGCATGGGTTTGATCCCTGGTTGGGGAACTAGATCCAACATGCTGTGCAGTTGTGGCAAAAAGAAAATGTATTTTATACCATGCCAAAATCATGACTTCAGAGATTTCAAAAAAAAAATTATAAATAATGCCACTAGAATATCTTTAAAGTAGCAATAACAAAAATACTCAAACTATGAGATAATAAAGCTTTATACACAGACAAATGTAAACCTTAAACTTTGATAGTCTAGTAAAAGTGAATATAAAATAATTATGCATTCAAAGAAAAGACTACAAAAAGAGAAACTATTAAAATAAAGCAACCAATAACAAAAATAATATCCCAGGGTCAGAGAGCTTCACAGGTGAATTCTATTAAACATTTAGAGAAAAGCTAATGCCTATCCTTCTAAAACTCTTTCAAAAAACTGCAGAAGAAGGAACACTTACAAACTCATCCTACGAGGCCACCATCACCCTGATACCAAAATCAGACAAAGACAACAACA
Source organism: Bos indicus x Bos taurus (assembly GCF_003369695.1). Classification (NCBI taxonomy): domain Eukaryota; kingdom Metazoa; phylum Chordata; class Mammalia; order Artiodactyla; family Bovidae; genus Bos; species Bos indicus x Bos taurus. The sequence goes on along the minus strand of NC_040102.1, from coordinate 17,677,784 downwards.
AAAAAAGAAAATTACAGGCCAATATCATTGATGAACATAGATGCAAAAATCCTCAACAAAATTCTAGTGAACAGAACTCAACAACACATTAAAAATATCATATACCATGATCAAGTTGGGTTTATTCCAGGGATGCAAGGATTCTCCAATATACTCAAGTCAATCAATGTGATACACCATAGTAACAAATTGAAAGATAAAAACCATATGATAGGGAACTCCCTGGCGCTCCAGTGGTTAAGAGTCTGCCCGCAATGCAGGGGATACAGGTTCAATCCCTGGTTGAGGAACTACGATCCCACATCCCACACAGTAACTAAGCCCAAGGGCCACAATTACTGAGCCTTGCATGCCACAAGTAGACAGTCTGAAAACAAACAAACAAAAATATGATAATCTCAACAGATGCAGAAAAAAAACTTTGACAAAATTCAGCACCCATTTATGATTAAAACTCTTCAAAAATGGGCATAGAAGGAACCTACCTCAACATAGTAAGGCCATATATGATAAACCCACAGAAAACATTATTCTCAATGGTGAAAAACGGAAAGGATTCCCTCTAAGATCAGGAAAAAGACAAGAGTACCCACTCTCACCACTATTATTCAAAACAGTTTGGAAGTCCTAGATACGGCAAATAGAGAAGAAAAAGAAATAAAAGGAATCCAGATCAGAAAAGAAGTAAAACTCTCACTGTTTGCAGATGACATGATACTATACACAGAAAACCCTAAAGATACTATCAGAAAATTACTAGAGCTAATCAGTGAATCTAGCAAAGTCACAGGATACAAAATCAGTACTCAAAAATCACTTGCATTTCTATATACTAACAATGAAAAATCAGAAAAAGAAATTAAGAGATTAATCCCATTCACCACTGCAACAAAAAGAATAAAGTATCTAGAAATAAATCTACCTAAGGAGACAAACGGAGAAGGCAATGGTACCCCACTCCAGTACTCTTGCCTGAAAAATACCATGGGCGGAGGAGCCTGGTAGGCTACAGTCCATGGGGTCACTAAGAGTTGGACACAACTGAGCGACTTCACTTTCACTTTTCACTTTCATGCATTGGAGAAGGAAATGGCAACCCACTCCAATGTTCTTGCCTGGAGAATCCCAGGGACGGGGGAGCCTAGTGGGCTGCTGTCTATGGGGTCACACAGAGTCGGACACAAGTGAAGCGACTTAGCAGCAGCTGCAGCAGCAAGGAGACAAAAGAACTGTATCCAAAAAACTATAAGACACTGATGAAAGAAATCAATGACAACATAAACAGATGGAGAGATATTCCATGTTCCTGGGTTGGAAGAATCAATACTGTGAAAATGACTAAACTACGAAATGCGATCCACAGATTCAATGTGATCCCTATCAAATCACCAGTGGCATTTTTCACACAACTAGAACAAAAAATTTTACAATTCATTTGGAAATATAAAAGACACCGAATAACCAAAGAAATCTTGACAAAGAAGAACGAAGCTGGGGAAATCAACCTTCCTGCCTTCAGACTATAGTACAGAGTTGCAATCATCAAGACAGGATGATACTGGCACAAAAACAGAAACAAAGCCCAATGGAACAAGACAGAGAGCCCAGAGGTACACCCACACACCTCTGAGCACTTTATGTTGACAAAGAGGTCAAGAATATAAAATGGGGCAAAGATAAATTCTTCAATAAGTGGTGCTGGGAAAACTGGACATGTTCATGTAAAAGAATGAAACTAGAACACTTCCTAACACCATACTGAAGTGGTTTGCCATTCTGTTCTCCAATGTGACAAAATGTTGGCCACTGGAGAAGGGAACAGCAAACCACTTCAGTATTCTTGCCTTGAGAATCCCATGAACAGTGTGAAAAGGCAAAAAGACATGACAATTAGAGATGAACTCCACAGATCAGTCGGTGCCCAATATGCTACTGGAGATCAGTTCAGTTCAGTCACTCAGTCATGTCTGACTCTTTGTGACTCCGTGAACTGCAGCACACCAGGCCTCCCTGTCCATCACCATCTCCCGGAGTTCATTCAAACTCATGTCCATTGAGTCCGTGATGCCATCCAGCCATCTCATCCTCTGTCGTCCCCTTCTGCTCCTGCCCCCAATCCCTCCCAGCATCAGAGTCTTTTCCAATGAGTCAACTCTTCGCATGAGGTGGCCAAAGTACTGGAGTTTCAGCTTTAGCATCATTCCTTCCAAAGAAATCCCAGGGCTCATCTCCTTCAGAATGGACTGGTTGGATCTCCTTGCAGTCCAAGGGACTCTCAAGAGTCTTCTCCAACACCACAGTTCAAAAGCATCAATTCTTCGGCGCTCAGCCTTCTTCACAGTCCAACTCTCACATCCATACATGACCACTGGAAAAACCATAGCCTTGACTAGATGGACCTTTGTTGGCAAAGTAATGTCTCTGCTTTTCAATATGCTATATAGGTTGGTCATAACTTTCCTTCCAAGGAGTAAGTGTCTTTTAATTTCATGGCTGCAGTCACCATCTTCAGTGATTTTGGAGCCCCCAAAAATAAAGTCTGACACTGTTTCCCCATCTATTTGCCATGAAGTGATGGGACAAGATGCCATGATCTTAGTTTTCTGTATGTTGAGCTTTAAGCCAACTTTTTCACTCTCCTGTTTCACTTTCATCAAGAGGCTTTTTAGATCCTCTTCACTTTCTGCCATAAAGGTGGTATCATCTGTATATCTGAGGTCATTGATATTTCTCCCAGCAAACTTGATTGCAGCTTGTGCTTCTTCCAGCCCAGCATTTCTCATGATGTACTCTGCATAGAAGTTAAATAAGCAGGGTGACAATATACAGCCTTAACGTACTCCTTTTTCTATTTGGAACTAGTCTGTTGTTCCATGTCCAGTTCTAAATGTTGCTTCCTGACCTGCATACAACTTTCTCAAGAGGCAGGTCAGGTGGTCTGGTATTCCCATCTCTTGAAGAATTGTCCACAGTTTATTGTGATCCACACAGTCAAAGCCTTTGGCATAGTCAATAAAGGAGAAATAGATGTTTTACTGGAACGCTCTTAGAGAAATAACTCCAGAAAGAATGAAGAGATGGAGCCAAAGCCAAAACAACAGCCAGCTGTAGATGTGACTGGTGATGGAGTAAAGTCTGATCCTGTAAAAAACAATACTGCATAGGAACATGGAATATTAAGTCCAGGCAAATTGGAAGTGGTCAAAGAGAAGATGACAAGAGTAAACATCAACATTTTAGAAATCAGTGAACTAAAATGGACTGGAATGGGTGAATTTAACCCAGATAACCATTACATCTACTACTGTGGGCAAGAATCCCTTAGAAGAAATGGAATAGCCATAACAGTCCAAAAAAGAGTCCAAAATGCTGTACTTAGGTACAATCTCAAAAATGACAAAATGATTTCTGTTCGTTTCCTAGGCTCACCATTCAATATCACGGTAATCCAAGTCTATGCCCCAACCACTAATGCTGAAGAAGCGGAAGTTGAACGGTTCTATGAAGACCTACAAGACCTGCTAGAACTAATATGCAACAAAGATGTCCTTTTCATTATAGGAGACTGGAATGCAAAAGTAGGAAGTCAAGAGATACCTGGAGTAACAGGCAAATTTGGCCTAGGAGTACAGAAGGAAGCAGGGCAAAGGCTAATAGAGTTTTGCCAAGAGAATGCACTGGTCATAGCAAACACCCTCTTCAAACAACACAAGAGAAGACTCTACACATGGACATTACCAGATGTGACGTCAACACCAAAATCAGATTGACTATATTCTTTGTAGCCAAAGATGGAGAAGCTCTATCAATCAGCAAAAACAAGACTGAAAGCTGACTATGGCTCAGATCATGAATTCCTTATTGCCAAATTCAGACTTAAATGGAAGAAAGTAGGGAAAACCACTAGACCATCAGGTATGACCCAAATCAAATCCCTTATGATTATATACTGAAAGTGATATATAGATTCAAGGGATTAGATCTGATAGAGTGCCTGAAGAATTATGGATGGAGGTTTGTGACACTGTACTGGATGCAGGGATCAAGACCATCCCCAAGAAAAAGAAATGCAAAAGGCAAAATGGTTATCTGAGGAGTCCTAATAGCTGAGAAAGAAGAGAAGCTAAAGGCAAAGGAGAAAAGGAAAGATATTCCCAACTGAATGCAGAGTTCCAAAGAACAGCAAGAAGAGATAAGAAAGCCTTCCTCAGTGATCAATGCAAAGAAATAGAGGGAAAGAACAGCATGGGAAACACTAGAGATCTCTTTAAGAAAATCAGAGATACCAAGGGAACATTTCATGCAAAGATGGGCACAATTAAAGACAGAAACAGTATGGACTTAACCAAAGCAGAAAATGTTAAGAGATGGCAAGAATTCACAGAAGAGCCATATAAAAAAGATCATCATGACCCAGATAATCACGATGGTGTGATCACTCACCTAGAGCCAGACATACTGGAATGTGAAGTCAAGTAGGCCTTAGAAAGCATCACTACGAACAAAGCCGGTGGAGGTGATGGAATTCCAGTTGAGCTATTTCAAATCCTAAAAGATGATGCTGTGAAAGTGCTGCACTCAATATGCCAGCAAATTTGGAAAACTCAGCAGTGGTCACAGGACTGGAAAAGGTCAGTTTTCATTCCAATCCCAAAGAAAGGCAATGCCAAAGAATGCTCGAACTACCACACAACTGCACTCACCTCACACGCTAGCAAAGTAATGCTCAAAATTCTCCAAGCCAGGCTTCAAGGTCAACCGTGAACTTCCAGATGTTCAAGCTGGATTTAGAAAAGGCAGAGGAACCAAACATCAAATTGCCAACATCTTCTGGATCATCGAAAAAGCAAGAGAGTTCAAAAAAACACATCTACTTTTGCTTTATTAACTACACCAAAGCCTTTGACTGTGTAGATCACAACCAACTATGGAAAATTCTGAAAGAGATGGGAATACCAGACCACCTGAACTGCCTCCTGAGAAATCTGCATGCAGGTCAAGAAGCAAAAGTTATAACTGGACATGAAACAACAGACTGGTTCCAAATCGGGAAAGAAGTATGTCGAGGCTATATATTGTCACCCTGCTTATGTAACTTCTATGCAGAGTACATCATGTGAAATGCCAGGCTGGATGAAGCACAAGCTGGAATCAAGATTGCCGGGAGAAATATCAATAACTTCAGATGTGCAGATGACACCACGCTTATGGCAGAAAGTGAAGAAGAACTAAAGAGCCTCTTGATGAAAGTGAAAGAGGAGAGTGAAAAAGTTGGCTTAAACCTCAACATTCAGAAAACTAAGATCATGGCATCCAGTTCCATCACTTCATGGCAAATAGATGGGGACACAGTGGAAAAAGTGAGAGACTTTATTTTGGTGGGCTCCAAAATCACTGCAGATGGTGCTTGGAGCCATGAAATTAAAAGACACTTGCTCCTTGGAAGAAAAGTCATGACTAACCTAGATAGCATATTAAAAAGCAGAGACATTACTTTGCAGACAAAAGTCCATCTAGTCAAAGTTATGGCTTTTCCAGTAATTATGTATGGATGTGAGAGTTGGACTATAAAGAAAGCTGAGTGCTAAAGAACTGATGCTTTTGAATGGTGGTGTTGGAGAAGACTCTTGACAGTCCCTTGGACTGCAAGGCAATCCAACCAGTCCATCCTAAAGGAAATCACTCCTGAATACTCATTGGAAGATGATGCTAAACCTGAAGCTCCAATACTTTGGCCACCTGATGTGAAGAACAGATTCATTGGAAAAGACCCTGATGCTGGGACAGATTGAAGGCAGGAGGAGAAGGGGACGACAGAGGATGAAATGGTTGGATGGCATCACTGACTCAATTGAGGTGAGTTTGAGCAAGCTCTGGGAGTTGGGGATGGAAAGGGAAGTCTGGCATGCTGTAGTCCATGGGGTCACAAAGAATCAGACACGACTAAGCAACTGAACTAACACCATACACAAGGATAAACTTAAAATGGATTAAGACCTAAATGTAAGACAAAACACTATAAAACTGTCAGAGGCAAAGAGAACACTCTTTGACATAAATCACAGCAAGATCTTCTATGACCCACCTACTAGAATAATGGAAAAACAAAAATAAACAAATGGGATCTAATTAAACTTAAAAACTTTTTGCACAGTGAAGGAAATAAGGTGAAAAGACAACCTTCAGAATGGGAGAAAATAATAGCAAAGGAAACAAAGAACAAATAGTTAATTTCCAAAATATACCAGCAGCTCATACAGGTCAATACGAGAAAAACAAACAACCCAATCAAATATTGGAAAAAGACATAAACAGACATTTCTTCAAGGAAGACATTCGGATGGCTAACAAAGACATGAAAATATGCTCAACATTGCTCATTATTAGCAAAACGCAAATCAAAACTTCAATGAGATATCATGTCACACCAGTCAGAATGACCATCATCAAAAAGTCTATAAACAATAAATGCTGGAGAGGGTATGGAGAAAACGGAACTCTCTTGCACTGTTTGGTGGGAATGTAAATTGATACAGTCACTATGGAAGATGGTATGGAGATTCTTAAAAAACTAGAAATAAAACCACCATACGACCCAGCAAGCCCAACTCCTAGGCATATACCTTGAGGAAACCAAAATTGAAAAAGACACACATACCCCAATGTTCACTGCCACAGTATTGACAACAGCTAGAACATGGATGCAACCTAGACGTCCACTGACAGATGAATGGATAAAGAAGCTGTGGTACATATATCCGATGGAATATTACTCAGCCATAAAAAAGAATGCATTTGAGTCAGTTCTAATGAGGTGGATGAACCTAGAGCCTATTATACAGAGGTAAGTCAGTCATAGAGAGAAAAACAAGTATCATATACTCACACATATGTATGGAATCTAGAAAGACAGCACTGATGAAATTATTTGCATGGCAGCAGTGGAGACGCAGAGAACAGACCATGGACACGGGGTTGGGAAAGGAAGGAGAGGGAGGGATGGATGCGTGGAGAGAGTAACACAAAAACTTACATTACCATGTGTAAAATAGATAGCCAGTGGGAATTTGCTGTGTGACTCAGGGAACTCAAACTGGTGCTCTCTAACAACCTAGAGTGTGGGATGGGGAGGGAGGTGGGTGGGAGGGGACATATGCGTGCCTATGGCTGATTCATGTTGATGTTTGGCAGAAACACAATTCGGTAAAGTTATTATCCTTAAAAAAAAAAAGCCACTGAGAACAAAAAAAAGAAAAAGAAAATCATAAAGTGGTAAACAACTACAATTGTAAAATTGATATAGTAACAGCTTTTTCAAAATTTATTCGTATTTTTTCATTTATTCCCTCAGTTAATAAAAACCAATGAAACTGTTGAATTACCTAATGTTAACAATGACTTTCAGTGTGACATACTCATTTTTCTGTTTTACACAATTCCCTAACTTTGGGGCTTTCCCCAGTGGCTCAGTGGTAAAGAATCTACCTGCAGTGCAGGAGCCATATGAGATGCGGGTTTGATCCCTGGGTTGGGAAGATTCCCTGGAGGAGGGCATGGCAACCCACTCCAATATTTCTGCCTGGAGAATCCCGTGGACAGAGAAGCCTGGCAGGCTACAGTTCACAGGGTTACAAAGAGTCAGACATGACTGAAGCAACAGCACAGACTGGTTTTGCATCATTTTGAATGATACTCTTAGATGTTGTTTTATCTCATTAAGAATTTCTTCTCAGTATCCTAAATAAAAATGTACACCCCATGAATGTTCTTTTCCTTAGTGTAACTAAGTTCTTGTATAGCAAGAAGAAAAGAAAAGAAAAAAAAAAACTGGCTCTGGCCATGTTAAACAGGAACAGAATTTGTTGGAAGCGACCTATAACTTCCTGGCTCAAAGTGAAGGCTTAAGAAACAGATTTATTTATAAAAAGGATAAGATGCCAAGGCAGTCTTAGGGATCTGAGCTATAAGGACTGAGTGTCTCACCAGACTGCATGATCTAAAATAAATACTCTCCAACTATTTTCTTTTAATTTTCCTGTCCCGGGGCCATTCTACTCAAGACATAGTGACCTAGAAGATTTCAACCTCATCTTGTAACTAGAGCAGGGAAGAGCAATTGTTTTTCAGCACACCAAGAAGGAACACAATGGCTAAAGAGGTCTTTGCCCAAGAGGAAATTAAGATACTGATTATCAAAAGAGCCAAGACCAGCCAACCAGCTTTCATCACACTCAGGGTCCTGCCCCAGTCGCTCCTCCCCACTTCTCCCTTTTCTCGTCTTCGCTTACCTTCTCATCGTACACACACTGTGGAAATTTTATCCCTCACCCCTGCCAGCAGGGCCTCAGTTATCATCTATCAATATATTCTGCAAATTCTCAAATCTGTATCTTAATCTCAGACCTCTTCCTCAAGCTTCAGATATTTATTCCCAAGGATCTACTATAAATTTCTTCATTTAAAAAGGCGGCATCTCAAACACTCACATTCCAAATTAAATTCATTTCTCATTCCACCACTGCACCCTGGAGTATTTCTTGGAATGGCCATGATGACTGCATGAGCAGTGACTACGAGAAAGGATGGAGTCTATTGGAAATGGAACCACTGATACAGATTCTGGAACGGTTTCAGGCAAAGAAATGCCTGAGGTGAGACTCATGGACTAGCAGGAGGTGACAATAGTCAATTCCAAGAAGTGTGTGGGAGGCAAGAGAAGAGGCCTTGGGATAAACAGGGAAGTTTCATTAAAAAAAAAAAAAGTTACCTGAGCAAAATGTCTGATATCAAAAAAAGAATATGAAGTGGGCAGTTCAATATGGATGAAGCACAGAAGAGTATGAGCGTATCTGTGTGTGTGAATGTGTATGCGTGTGCATCTGCAATAAGGAAATGAGGTCTACTTCCTAAGGACTAGCGTTGAGACTTCGCTGGCGGTCCAGTCGCTAATACTCCATACTCCCAGTACAGAGGGCTAGTGTTCCATCCCTGGTCCAGGAACTAAATCCCACATAACGCACCTAAGAGTTTGCATATCACAACTAAAGATAAAAGGTTAGGGCTGATCGAGCATAAAGGGTATGTGACCTATTTGGGGAGCCATAGGAAAATATTAGGAAAGAAACTCATCTGTAAAATGTAATTTTGGAAAAATCTAGAAAATGAATTGGTAAGGTTGGAAGCAAGAAGACTAATCCGAAACTAGTGTAATGTTCCCTGTTGAGAAATGAGTGCGCTTAGGTAGATGTGGTTATGCAGATAGAAAGGAAGGGAATTATTTAAAAAGAAACTTCAGAAACTGAACTTCAACTTGGGAAAGAATTGAATACAACGTGAGAAGCAAATGATTGCTGGCTTTAGAAACTGACGTGTTGGTGATGTCATTTGTTAATGTTGGAAATAAAAAGGAAAAAGGGGTTTAGAGGGGGCAGTGGGAATGACTAAAATTTACGCTTTGAAACATTTAGTTGGAGGATCCTATAGGGGAAGTGCAGTAGACTGTCAGATGTACATAGGTTTGTATCTCGAGAGAGAGGGCCGAGTTGGAGCTGATAAATTTAGGAGTCATGAACCATGGACATGATACCATGGCATTAAGTCAGTAAATGAAAAAGATGAGTGACCAAAACGGAGACCTAGAATAGCTTTGAAAGAAGAGTCCTAGAAAGAGCATTGCAAAGGATGGCCTCAGAGAGTGGGGGAAAAGATAGCAAGTGTTCTCTAGAAATTCAAAAAATGTGAGCTTTTAAAGTAAAAGCAAAAAATAAAAAATAAAGTAAAAGCAAAGCTTTTAGGGTTGTACTCAGGACCAAGTATATTTCTGTTCTTGGGGAAAGCAGTTTTAGTGCTATGATGGTGACTGTGTTCACTTTGGAATAGATTAGCACATGAAGGAGATACAAAAAAAATAAAGAAACACAAGTTTTGATTTTGGTTTTAGTTTGTGTTACAGTTGGAAAAGAAACACATGTTTAACTGCTGATAAGAAGTAGATTATAAAGGCTGAGAATGTAATAGGAAAGGGTAATAGGACCATGGTTCCTGAGTTACTGGAAGGAGACAGGATACAGAATATAGATTAGAAAAATAGAATTACCTAGAAAGTATAGCCTTGTACACTATTTTAGAGGAAAAGCAGACGATGGACCTGGATACAGACACTTGCACAGCACTGGTTTTGTGCGTTAGGACATTGTGGGGAACCTTCTGTTTCTGCAGGGTTTGCTACAGGAGGTGAAATGGGGCAGGGTTTGGGAGTCGGGGTTTGAGGAGAGTAGAAACTGCCTGAAATACCTCATGAAGCGAAACTGACAAGAAACGAGCAGAAACTCCTAATTACTGAGGTCAGATACCATGAATTCAGAGTGGCTCAAATTTCTAAAGTTGTGCAATTATTTAAATTCTGATTTACTTAAATCACTGACTGATTCTCCCATCTGAACAGGTGGGCAAGGCAAACCTCTAAATGCTGACACACTGGGATCTGGGCATGATGGACTAGAGATATTTAAAAGAATCTTCAAAGCGATACATCACGAAGAGGGTCATTTTTAAGATTTCATGGTACAACAATTCTTGATGACAAAGTGCAGTGGGAAATAACGGCTAAAATGAAAGGAAAACCATGGTCTCTCATGATACAGAAGTTAGGGGATTTAGAAATTAAGGTAATGAATGTGTCAACCATATGAACCCTGAAGTCATTTTTAGATGATGCTGTAGGATTCAGGAAGTAGAAAACACGATCCGGATTTTTTAATCTCCAGTGAATAATGTAGGGTGACAAGAAGCACAATGATAAGAGCAATAAGATAAGTCAGAGGATGTCTAGCTGGAGGTCATGAGCCTCAAAAAGCACATTTCATGAAAAGGTATTAGAACAGCTATACACAAGTGGCCATTCTGAGGTTTTTAGTTTGCAGGACAATGATTGACCTCAATCTAAAGAGCTGAAGGCAAAATGCTGTACTTGGTGGAAACCCAAGTTTTAGTTAAAATAAGTAGATTAGAATAATAGTTAAAGAAATGTATCAAAGATCTAAGGACCAATGAAGGTCTAGGGTCACAATGACAATTTCTGGACACAGTAGAAAAGATGTGATAGGGGAGATGAGCAGAGATTATTGGGATAAGAAGACAGAGGACCAGAAATGCTAACATCTTGAGAGGTTAGTAAGAAGAGCAGGGATTTTAGAGATGGTGAGTGTATGTAGCCCCAACTTTTCAAATTGATTAAACCTAGAATTTTCCTAATCCTGACTGCAGGGGCTGGGTGGGGGGTGGTAACTCAAACCTGTGATCACATGCTTCTCTACAAAATACATTTCCTCATCTCTTGGCAAGCACACCACTGTAAGGCAAAGCCACAGGTATGAAACAGAGGTCATCTGCAGAAGCAAGCACAGGCCTGGAGACTAAGAGATACGCTAATGAACTGAAACTCAACATTTCAGCCTTTGGGTGAGAGTGTCCCCAAGGATGAGGAACGCAGCCAGAGAGTCTCCTTGGCTACGTGGCAGTGGCCCTCTAAATGCATCCCCAGTCACTACACAGAGTCTCAGATTGATTCTGAGCCCACAGTGGTCTCAGACTTACAGGCAGAGGAGCAGAGTGATTAAGACTCTTGATCTACTGCTGCGCTGGCTTTGGGCAGTTATCTTACTTTTCTCACTTTCGATGCTTATCTGCAAAACAGATGTAGCTTCCTCCCTGAGTTGTTGTGAGGATTCAACTAAACAGATCTGAAACACCTGGCACAAAGGTGGAATAAAATATGTGTTCAATAAATGGTGGCTTCTATTATTGCTTCCCCCCTACCCCCAAATAATGTTCTGGCAAGAAGCACACAGAGCTCTTCTGAGCCTGTGCTCATAGGACCTCGCTGAAAGGTGGTGGGGGGGGGGGGAAATAAATCCAAGTTTAGAATAGGTGTCTCACTTCCTTCACTGAATTTTCCTGGTACTAAGCCAGTCTTCTCTCCCTGCCTACTCCTGCCTTTAAAAAAAAAAAAAAAAAACTGCAATCCGGTAGTATTTTGGACCTCGGCACTGGAAATTCTAATTCTTAATTCCAGGGAGGGACCACACAGTTCTGTATTTTCAATACCTCATGGAGGAATCTGGTGCACAGCCAGGATTTCAGATCACTGTAGACTAGAAAGTCATGAGTATCTTTGTCAGTATAGGCGTTAGGTGAAAATGACATTCGTAGTGAACAAGCAGTATCTCACAGATTTCACCTCTAAATAAGGGAAAGTTTGGAATAACCTCTGTATCATTTGGCTCAGTTGTCAGTCTTTACTTCCAGCTGAACGTCCAGACCAGGACTGGTTTATTCTTTAGTCGCAGATCATTTCAGATAATGAAGGTCTTGAAGGTCTACCCAGACTTCACCCCACCCTCTCCCAAATTACTTCACATTCTTGCCTCAATGTCTCTGCTTCTTCTTTGCCTTTATTTGTTTCAAAATCCAAAGCTAAAAATAAAAGTCTGTGTTTCCTTTTTAGTAGATATTACATCTACACACAGTACATAATTCAGAAAATCTGAATTGCATATAGTGGAAAGTAGATTTCCTTTTCTGTTTCCTCGCCACCTACTCCCACTACTTGGAGACAAGCATTGTTAACCGTTTCTGGAATATCCTTTGCAAGATAAACATGTTTTTACATACACATGGAGTGGATTATACCTGTTTTGCCTATTTTTCACATTACAATGGGTACTGGAGACTTTTCTATATCAGTATATATAGACAGTTATCCTTTATAAGAGCTGTATGTTCTCCAATGTTTGAATAGAACAACGTTTTATTTAGTTTTCTTGTTTAAAAAAAAAAAAAACTACCATTTTCAGGCAGCTTTATTTATACCAGGAAGAAACAATATTCACACATTATGTTTAAAAAGCAAGGCAAGGAGGGGAACTTATGGGACAGCAAGACTAGGAAGAATAGCAGACTGTTTGGTTTTTTTATGAAAAAAAACCTTTTTTGTGACACAGAAAAGAGTATTTGTGACAGATATAGATTACTATATAGACAGATTTTTATGAAACAAAATAGAGAAATACCTCTGATCCCATCACCCAACTTAAGAAATAAAATACGACCCATAACTTTGAGGCTCCCTGTCTGTCCCTGTCCATTCTATCTGCCAGCCTCTGCTTCTCTTAATCGTTCCATTAACATACTTATTGAATTTTATATTATAGAATTGTACTGTATATTTTTTTGTGACTTGCTTCTTTTATTTATCCTTTTCTAGGATTCAACCTTTCTGACATATGTAGTTTCACTGCAATATAATGTCCAATTCATGGACACTGGACAATTTCATTATCCATTTTTCACAAATGAATGTTTGCATTGCTTGCAGGTTTTTGTTTTTACTATTATTAGCAATGCTGCTTTTACATGATTTTTTGTATGAGGATTCCTTGTATTCCTTGTATAAATGGGCAAACATTTCTCCAGTGCATACGCTAGGATTGAATGTGCTCATATTCAATTTATAAGATAAAACCAATTGTACCAATTTATATTCTATAGTTTCAGTGTCCCCCTTGTCCTACATCTTGTCAAAATTTGCTATTGTCATACTTCAAATCTTTATCAATGTATTGAACATATTATGTTACTTCACTGATTATCAATATGCCTTTCACTGGTTATGAATTAGAGCATCTTTTATATATTAAAATATACAACCAAACATAATATTTTTATATATTTACTGAACATTTCTATTTCTTCCATGAAACACCAGTTTGTATCTTTTGTCCACTTTTCCATTATTTCCTCTACTGTGAAAATTTTTTTTCAAATTTTGCCTATTTTGATTGGTTTAATACTTCATTTATTTTGAATAGTACTCAAGTTTTCAATTTCATGTATAATATGACCAAAAAAATCTTCTCCTGGCATATGGATTGCATTTTTCCTTTATTATATCTTTTGATGAAAAGAAATTGATAACTTTAATGGAGTCAAATTTATCAAACTTTTCTTTTATGCTTTGCACTTTGTACATGTTATTTAAGAAATCTTTTCCTACCTGAAGACTATAATGAAATTACTCTACATTTTCTTCCAATTTCCTAAGTTTTCTTTTCACATTTAAATTATCAGCACATACTAAAGTTAATTCATGCACACACAGATAGGTATATAGACAGATGGATAGAGAGAGAGTTGTTTATGGAATAAGACACATTTTCTCCCCTGATGCTCAGCGCCCAACTCATCACTGATCAAATATTCACACCTTCATCATGGTGTTCCTCGACTATCAAATTTCTGGTATCTATTGGCCTGTCCTTGTGCCAAGACCAGTATCGTATTCTCTGTAGATTATAATGAATCTTTATATTTAATAAAGCCTATCTTCCCACTTCATTCCATTTGAAGAATTTTCCGTCACTCTTGGCTCTTTGCACTACCATGTAAATTTTTAAATTAATTTTTCCCATTTCCTCATAAGTTCTGTTGGATTTTAGTCAGAAATGTGGTCTCTGTGATACTGATATTTTTTTAATATGTTGATATTTGCTTTATGGCCAAATATATGTCAATATATATAAATCACCTGTGTGCATTTGGGAGAAAAAAGTTAGTATACCTCAATGTTACAGAAGTTGATGCATATCCATTGTATAAATATACGAGTTTTTTCCTTCAGTTTCTATGCTTTCACTGGTATTTCTTTTCCTGCTTAATCTCTCAATTACTGAGTAAGTTTGCTAAAGCTTCTCACTGTGAAGATGGATTTGTCAATATCTCCTTGTAGTTACATCAATTTTTGTTTTATATATTTTCAAGTTATTCCATCAGTTATGTACGCTTTTAGAATTATTATATCTGTTAACTATGAGTAAACTCTTTTTCCCTTCTAACGCTTTTTCCATAAATACATTTAGTTGCTACTTCGGCCACCTCATGTGAAGAGTTGACTCACTGGAAAAGACTCTGATGTTGCGAGGGATTGGGGGCAGGAGGAGAAGGGGACGACAGAGGATGAGATGGCTGGATGGCATCACTGACTCGATGGACGTGCGTCTGAGTGAACTCCGGGAGTTGGTGATGGACAGGGAGGCCTGGCGTGCTGCGACTCATGGGGTTGCAAAGAGTCGGACACGACTGAGCGACTAATCTGATCTAATCTGATTATAACTATATAAATTTCTCTTGGTTAGTATTTACACAATATATCTTTTCTGTCTCTTTGTCTCCATCCTTTTATTATCCTTAAAGTTGAAGTCTGTCTTGCACAGAGCTGGATTTGTCTTGTTATCAAGTATGACAACTTGATTCTTTTTTGTAAGAGTTCAATTAATTTACATTAATTATTAGCATTTTTTACTCATGGTATACAATGATATTTTTATTTTCTATTTGTTTTATCTTTCTATGTCTTTTTTCTCCCTTCTTTTGAAATAACAATCTTTTCTCATTCTATATTTTTTCCCTCTACTGATTTAGAAGATATGCATTTTATCCTTTTCATGGTTACTACTGAAATGTTTAATATAGAATCTCTATGCCTCACGCCACCTCAGGGCCACTTTGTTGCACAACTCCACAAGGTAAAGCACAGGAGGAGCCCAGCCCCACACTCTAAAATCTTTAACAATAAACGAATCTTTAAAAGCTTTAACCCCATCAGCCTCCTCCTGGTTGAAAAACTATTTTTGCCCTATGTTTTAGCTTTCTCTATATTTTTAATCTTACATATTAGATATTTTGATTATTTTTTATTCAGTCAATGTTTGCTACAATTTATCCACAATTTCTTTTACTTTTCCTTCTGTCTTGAATCTCAGACCTTCATTTCAAGATTCTTTTTCCGTTAAGTGCATCCTTTAGGCAATACTTTAGTGAGGTCTTTCTTTTTTATAATAAGCATTGACTTTTATATTTGAAAAAAAAGTTTCATGCTTGTTCTTGAGAGTTTTATGATATATACAATATTTACAGTTATAGCCCCTAAACACTTTGAAAATATTAATATAATTCTACTGTTGACCATCTATCTCCATCGTCACCGTGGAACCTAGCTGAGAGTCTAATTGTTCCTTTGTAGGTAATCTGTCTTTTTAACTGAGCTCTTCCATGATTATTACTATTGTTGTTGTTAACTTTATTTGTAGAGCTGTTTTAGGTTTATAGAAAAATTGAACAGCAAGTACAAAGAATTCCCATATACCCCTCACCATCTCCATGACCAACCAGTTTCCCCTCTAGTTTTAACATTTAGCACTAATGTGGTATGGGTTTCCCAGGTGGCTCAGTGGGTAAAGAATCCACCTGCCAACGCAGGAGATGTGGGTTCTATCCCTGGGTTGGGAAGATTCCCTGGAGAAGGAAATGTCAACCCACTCCATTATTCTTGCCTGGGAAATCCCATGGACAGAAAGCTTGGGGGGCTACAGTGCATGGGGTCACAAAAGACTTGGATGTGACTTAACAACTAAACAACAACTCGTGTGGTATGTATGTTACAATCAATGAGCCAATGTGATGCATTAATATGAACTGAAGTACACAGTTTATATTAGGGCGCATTCTTCCTGTTGTGTATTGTACAGAGCTTCATAAATGTATGATGAATGGTCACAACATCGCTCCACTGCCCTGAACATGCCCTGTGCTCCCTCCCTCCCTACCCTTGGTGAACACTGATCTTTTTACTATCTTCACAGTTTTGACTTTTCCAGAATGTCATGTAGTTAGAATCACACAGTATGTAGTCTTTTCAAATTGGCTTCTTCCACACAAAACTCAGCTTTTAAGGTCCCTCCATGTCTTTTCATGACTTGACAGCCTGAGGTCTGTGGGGCCTCCTTACAAATTCATCTAAGATGCAAGCATACCTCTAAAGTAAGCTTCTATTTTTTTTTATTTTTTTAAAAAATGTAATTGAAGTATAGTTGATTCACAATGTCATGTTAGTTTCAGGTGTGTAGCACAGTGATTCAGTTAAACATATATATATATATATTTTGGATTCTTTTCCTTTAAAATATTGAGTATAGTTCCCTATGTTATACAGAAGGTCCTTATTGGTTATCTATTTCATATATAGTTGTGTGTGTGTGTGTGTGTTGTGTCCAATTCTTTGTGACTCTTTGGACTGTAGCTCACCAGCTCCTTTGTCCATGGGATTCTCCAAACAAGAATACTGGAGTAGGTTGCCATGCCCTTCTCCAGGAGATCTTCCCAACCCAGGAACTGAACCCAAGTCTCTCTTGCATGGCAGGCAGATTCTTTACCCAATGAGCCATCAAAGAAGCCCAAATATAGTAGTATGCATGTGTTAACCCACAAGCCAGACAGAGAAAGACAAATATATGATATCACTTACATGTGGAATCAAAAAAATGATAACAAATGAACTTATTTGCAAAACAAAAACAGACCCACAGACATAGAAAATAAATTTATGGTTGCCAAAAGGGAAAGATGGGGGTAAGAATAAGTGAGGGGATGGGATTAACATATGCATGCTTCTACTTCCCTGGAGGAAGCAGTCTAGTTTCATAGGAGGAAAGACTATTCTCCCTGATGGTAGAACACTGATCCTGCCCCTTGTGAATCAACTGTCAGCCCACTGTGCTAAGGAGCACGTAACTCTTTTCTTGGCACGCCTGAACACTGCAGGGGCTTTTACACTGGCTGCAACGGACTCTTAGAAACCCAATAGCACTACTGTCTGCTTCTGTTAGTTCAATTTAAAAATCTTACCTATTTCCCATCTGTCCCTGTCAGTGGGCAAAGGGTTATTTTCCAATACACCTGACCATGTGATAAAATCATATACAATAGAGTCATTCTTATCCTAAAGGAAATCAGTCCTGAAAATTCATTGGAAGGACTGATGCTGAAGCTGAAGCTCCAGGGCTTCAGCCACCTGATGCAAAGAGCTGACTCACTGGAAAAGACCCTGACGCTGGGAAAGATTGAAGGCAGGAAGAGAGAGAAGGGGACGACACAGGATGAAATGGTTGGATGGCATCACCGACTCATATGGACATGAGTTTGAGTAGACTCCAGGAGTTGGTGATGGACAGGGAGGCCTGGCGTGCTGCAGTCCATGGGGTCACAAAGAGTCAGACACGACTGAGCAACTTAACTGACTAAAATAAGATTATCTTCAAATGTTGGATTAGCCAAAATCTCACTATAATTTTCACCAATCTATGATTACCTTCATTCTAATATTGTTTCCATAGCTGTTATTCAAAGCCAGTCATCCTCAAGGCAGTGTTAGTATTATTTGAGAAGCACAAATAAAGATTTCCCAGCTGAAAAATTTCCTTCCCACTAAGCTGCCACTAGGGAAGGAAAGAAATTAACATTTATTGAGTTTCTTCTAAATGTGAAGCATTCTCATAAAAAGTTATCTCATTTAATCCTCACAACACCCTGCAAGATGGGTATCATAATCTAAATTTTGACACTTGGGGACACTAAAAGCTGCCAGTTCCCTCTGCAGGGAAGGGATTCTGCCCTTTGTTATTCCTTCAGGACAGCCCAGCAGTGGACCCAACAGAGGGACTCAACAAAAGGTCAGCTGAATAAATGAGACTTGAAAAGTCTAAAAAGAAAAAACTGAGGTCAAAAACTTTCTAAGAAACCAAGGAAAAATTCAAACCCCATACTGATTCCAAATTCCTATTGCTGCTGCTGCTAAGTCGCGTCAGTCGTGTCTGACTCTGCAACCCCATGGACTGTAGGCCGCCAGGATCCTCTGTCCATGGAATTTTTCAGGCAAGAATACTGGAGTGGGTTGCCATTTCCTTCTCCAGGGGAATCTTCCCGACCCAGGGATCGAACCCAGGTCTCCATCTTTGGAGGCAGATGCTTTACAATCTGAGCCACTAGGGAAGCCCCAACCTTTATTAAGAGCCTAAATTAATATGCATCCCTGATAGCTCAGTTGGCAATGCAGGAGACCCCGGTTCAATTCCTGGGCCGGGAAGATCCACTGGAGAAGGGACAGGCTACCCACTCCAGTATACTTGAGCTTCCCTTGTGGCTCAGCTGGTAAAGAATCCACCTGCAATGTAGGAGACCTGGGTTCGATCCCTGGGTTGGGAAGATCCAGCTGGTAAACAATCTGCCTGCAATGTGGGAGACCTGGGTTCGATCCCATTCCAGTATTCTGGCCCAGAGAATTCTATGGACTGTATAGTCCATGGGGTTGCAAAGAGTCAGACACAACTGAGCGACTTTCACACACTCACACACAAACTACGACTTCCCTGGAAAAAAAAAGACTTCCCTGATAGTCCAGTGGTTAAGACTCTGCTTCCACTGTAGGGGGCATTGGTTCAATCCCAAATAGGGGAACAAAGATCCCATGCATACCACCCAGCCAAAAAAAAGGGCGAAAAAATCCTAAATTACATGAGGTGCTAAGATTGTGCTACTTGAAAAACTTACATCATGGCATAACTCAAACATTGCAAAAAAGTAAAAAAAAGTATGTGCTCTGCATTTTAATCAGTACCAGGGACACAGTTGAGATACAATAATATTACCTCCCTTTTCCTATCTGAATAGAGCTACGTTAGACCTTTCTGGAGCCAGTTCTCTCTTGGATCATCCAGACCACGGACATCACTGACATCTCACATGTGGGGCTAACATGTCAGTGCATTTTCTTGGCTTGAACCTATAGCAGTACTTTCCAAGACTGTATTCTGTTCTTTGAATTGTGTGCCCATCACTATGGTATTATTACGAAAGAAGAACCAGACCAAAAGCAACATTTGGCGTACATTTAGCATGTAGCAGACCTGGACCCAGCCACCCAGCTAAGCGTGAAGGACTTGGAATCCAGTCCAGCTCTCCTGGATTTCCATTTCACAGTAAGTTAAAAAGTAAAGAAAGGTGAGAGGCAGGGAGTAAAACTGATTTTAGCATTCCAACCGAAGATAAACCATATTTCTGTTACATCAGTGAAATCTAAATGCAGAGTCAAGTGGGAAAAGAAATAGAGAAGGAAAAGGAGGAGACAGGGGAGAAGACACTCTTTCCTAACTTTTCACTTACTGACTCCATCACAGCCCAAAATTGCACAAACCCACTGAGCTCGCCAAATCTGTCCTTCCACTCAGCTTGCACACTTCTAACATCTTTTCACACACAAGTGCTCCCAGCAACTTTCCCTGTTACTGGTACAATGGGCTGCTTGGAATTGGCCTTCCAATCATAGAAGGATCTACCCAAACCAGAGTGCATAAAATAGACCCCAATTCTAATGAGCCCTAAGGAGTTTACTGAAAATCTTTTATGCCTCCAATTTTGCTTGTAAACACGTCATCTTACTCCCAGAAGAAAGGTATTTTGCCAATAGCAACTAGAATATGTCATAAACAGGATCAATACAGTGTGTCTGCCTGGAATGAGTCCCCTGGGCCACTGGCTGGGGCTCCACCAGATGGTCTCAAGGCACCGAGGTGCCTGTTCTGGTCCGGAGAGAGGTTGCCTCAGCCCCTGGAGCTAAGCTGGCACTCAGTGGACAAATTGCTTTCAGGTAAGAAGTGAAGGTCCTTCCCTCACCTTCTCCTTCTCCGCTGCATATACACTTAAGTATTCGTTTTCTATCTCTGCTGTAATGAATAACCACAAACCCGGTGATTTAAAATAACACAAGTTTCTCATCTCACAGTTCTGGCAATCAACAGTCTAAAATCCTTTTTTCCTAGATTAAAATCATGGTGTGGGTAAGCCGGCTTTCCTTCTGGAAAATCTAGGGGAAAACCTGTTTCTCTGACTTTTCCCACCTCTAGAAGCCACATACATTCCTTGGCTTGTAGCCCTTTTCTTCATCTTCAAGGCCAAGAGAGTAGTATCATTTCTCCCTTCTGACCTCTGCTTAATCCTGACATCTTCTCCACAATTCCCCTGGCCATCATTTCCAGTTCTTCTCATAGTCTATGACGGGCTTAATCACTTAGTCATGTCTGACTCTTTGCGACCCCATGAAGCCCACCAGGCTCCTCTGTCCCTGAGATTCGCCAGGCAAGAATACTGGAGTGGGTTGCTATGCCCTCCTCCAGGGGATCTTCCTGACCCAGGGATCGAACCCAGGTCTTCTGCCTTGCAGGCAACTTCTTTACTGTCGGAGCCACCAGGGAAGCCCGTAGTCTATGACACACTCCACTAAATGGTTACTTCAGACAGCTGTGGCAGGATATACAGAAGGGAGCGTTCAGCTACTGAAGCCCACACACCCTACACCCCATGCTCTGCTGCAATGAGAGGCCACCGCAATGAGAAACCTGTGCACCAGAAGGAGAGAGGAGCCCCCACTTGCCACAACTAGAGAAAAGCCTGCACAGCAGTGAAGACCCAGTACAGCCATAAATCAATCAATAAATAAAACTTTTTTAAAAAGGGGGTGGGGAATACAAAAAACCCCGAATAGCCAAAGCAATCTTGAGAAAGAAAAATGGAACTGGAGGAATCAACCTGCCTGACTTCAGGCTCTACTACAAAGCCACAGTCATCAAGACAGTATGGTACTGGCACAAAGACAGAAATATAGAACAATGGAACAAAATAGAAAGCCCAGAGATAAATCCACGCACCTATGGACACCTTATCTTTGACAAAGGAGGCAAGAATATACAATGGATTAAAGACAATCTCTTTAACAAGTGGTGCTGGGAAATCTGGTCAACCACTTGTAAAAGAATGAAACTAGAATACTTTCTAACACCATACACAAAAACAAAGTCCAAATGGATTAAAGATCTAAACGTAAGACCAGAAACTATAAAACTCCTACAGGAGAACATAGGCAAAACACTCTCTGACATACATCACAGCAGGATCCTCTATGACCCACCTCCCAGAATATTGGAAATAAAAGCAAAAATAAATAAATGGGACCTAATTAAACTTAAAAGCTTCTGCACAACAAAGGAAACTATAAGCAAGGTGAAAAGATAGCCTTCAAAATGGGAGAAAATAGCAAATGAAGCAACTGACAAACAACTAATCTCAAAAATATACAAGCAACTCCTACAGCTCAATTCCAGAAAAATAAATGACCCAATCAAAAAACGGGCCAAAGAATTAAATAGACATTTATCTAAAGAAGACATACAGGTGGCTAACAAACACATGAAAAGATGCTCAACATCACTCATTATCAGAGAAATGCAAATCAAAACCACTATGAGGTACCATTTCACGCCAGTCAGAATGGCTGCGATCCAAAAGTCTACAAGCAATAAATGCTGGAGAGGATGTGGAGAAAAGGGAACCCTCTTACACTGTTGGTGGGAATGCAAACTAGTACAGCCACTATGGAGAACAGTGTGGAGATTCCTTAAAAACCTGGAAATAGAACTGCCTTATGATCCAGCAATCCCACTCTTGGGCATACACACTGAGGAAACCAGAATTGAAAGAGACATGTGTACCCCAATGTTCATCGCAGCACTGTTTATAATAGCCAGGACATGGAAGCGACCTAGATGTCCATCAGTAGATGAATGGATAAGAAAGCTGTGGTACATATACATAATGGAGTATTACTCAGCCATTAAAAAGAATACATTTGAATCAGTTCTAATGAGGTGGATGAAACTGGAGCCTATTATACAGAGTGAAGTAAGCCAGAAAGAAAAACACCAATATAGTATACTAACGCATATATACGGAATTTAGAAAGATGGTAACAATAACCCTGTATATGAAACAGCAAAAGAGACGCTGATGTATAGAACAGTCTTTTGGACTCTGTGGGAGAGGGAGAGGGTGGGATGATTTGGGACAATGGCATTGAAACATGAATAATATCATATATGAAATGAGTCGCCAGTCCAGGTTCGATGCATGATACCGGATGCTTGGGGCTGGTGCACTGGGACGACCCAGAGGGATGGTATGGGGAGGGAGGAGGGTTCAGGATGGGGAACACATGTATACCTGTGGCAGATTCATTTTGATATATGGTAAAACCAATACAATATTGTAAAGTTAAAAAATAAAATAAATAAAAAGGAGGTGGGGGAGTATTGATCAGTGTGGTTCAGACCACGACAGCCAGGCTGTAGGCTTTCTTCAAGCATGAGGCTGACACCATCCCATGTGCAATCACGAGCTTTATGGATCGCAATCATCCAAAATCCCTCTTACCAGGCATGAGGTGAGGGCAAGTAAGTGCTATCCTTCTCCCACAAAAGGGGGATGGTAGTAGTAGTGTTAGTTGCTCAACTGTGTTCAACTCTTTGTGACCCTATGGACTGTAACCTGCCAGGCTCCTCTGACCATGGGGCTTCTCCAGGCAAGAATACTGGAGCGGGTTGCCATTCCCTTCTCCAGGGGATCTTCCCAACCCAGGGATGGAACCAGGGTCTCCTGCATTGCAGGTGGATTCTTTACCATCTGAGTCATCAGGGAATACAAGTCACAAGAATAACTTGTGTGCTTGGGACCTGTGTACTTTCTCCAAAGAAAGCCTGCAACTTCCCTATAAACCTCCAGCTGCATCAGCTTTTAACACTGGCCCACCTAAAGCAAGAGTAAACGAAAAAGCTATTTTTTTTCCAACTTCTTTGCAAGTTTAACACAAGGAAAAATGAGGAAATTGTCACATAGATGATCTTGATCCTCAGTGGAAGCCTGAAAGAAAGGAGCTCCATTTTAACATCCTGTCATATACAGTCAGTTCTGCTAGGATGCTACATATGTGTTCCTAAAAATCACCACATAAAAACCACAGGGCTTAAAGGTTTATGGACATAATATTTAAAAACTTTTTCAGTGACACATTTAAAAAAATAGAATTCTAATAAATATAGGAGCACAGTTTTTCGCTTGTTGAATGGTTAAGAAATACATAAATGGGTTGCAATAAATACGACACTTTACCTTGAAAAGACTTATGGTGTGCTTGTGGACACAGGCATCAGAAAGATTGCAACTTGTGAGTTACTGTGAAGTGGTGAAAGGAGAGTCACCAGGAGGGAGAGGAAAGGAGGGGACTCAGATGGAAGGATGGACTCCAAAGGTTAACGATGTGGCTTGTAACATGTGTAGTGAATGCAGGTAGCTGGCAGAGGTTTGAGGTGGGTGTGTGTGTGTGTGGGTGTGTGTGGGTGTGTGTGGGTGTGTGTGGGTGTGTGGGTGTGTGTGTTCCTGCTCTGTGCATTCCTTGCTGGCTAGGCTTAGCTGAATGCAGTTTACTGCGTTTGCCTAGTGTTTCTTGTGGATGAAATCATGCATAAGCAAACATGAGATTTCTGTTATGCTCGAATTATTATCTGATACATCCATTGTGTTGGAACAAATTTGCATTTTCAAAACAAGCATTATAGCAAAACTGAACATATTTGTGTATGAGTGTTCTGATAAGATCCTCCTAAGGGAGATAAGCCAAAGGACAGTAGCCTATCAAACTACTACGCACAAGTTGTTTTCACTTTTCAGGCATCTCTGGGTATCACTGGACAGATGTTGAGAACTAAGAATCATTCCCCTACATTAAAGGTAAAATGGAGAAGAGAGTGGGAAGATGTCTCAGGGAGACGCAAGAGGAAATGTAAGCAAGGAAGCAGTCTATCACAGTATGAAGTAAAGTAAAAGTGAAGTCGCTCAGTTGTGTCCAAGTCTTTGCAACCCTGTGGACTGTAGCCCACCAGGCTCCTCCACCCATGGGATTCTCCAGGCAAGAATGCTGGAGTGGGTTGCCAAATCCTTCTCCAGGGAATCTTCCCGACTCAGGGATCGAACCCAGGTCTCCCACATTGCAAACAGACGCTTTAACCTCTGAGCCTTCCACTGAATTTCTGGTTCAAAAACATCTACCTACATACTGTAGGTATGATTCCAACCATATGAAACTCTGGAAAAAGCAAAACTATGGAGACAGTGGGACGTCCCACGTAGCCCAATGGCTAAGACTCTGAGCGCCCAATGCAGGGGGGCTGGCTTCCATCCCTGGTAGGGGAACTAGATCCCGTATGCCACAATTAAAACTCAGTGCAGTCAAAGAAATTAAATAAGCAAATAAATTACTATGTAGGCAGTAAAGAGGGGCTTCCCAGGTGGCTCAGTGGGAAAGAACCCGCCTGTCAAGCAGGAGACATGGGTTCGATCTCTGGGCTAGGAAGATCTCCTGAAGAAAGGAATGGCTATGCACTCCGGTGGCTCAGACGGTAAAGCATCTGTGTACAATGCAGTAGACCCAGGTTCGACCCCTGGGTGGGGAAGATCTCCTGGAGAAGGCAATGGCAACCCACTCCAGTATTCTTGCCTGGAAAATCCCACAGATGGAGGAGCCTGGTAGGCTACAGTCCATGGGGGGGTCACAAAGAGTCTGACACGACTGAGCGACTTCACTTTCACTTTCATTCTTGCCTGGAGAATCCCATGGACAGAGGAGCCTGGTGGGCTACAGTCCATGGGGTTGTCAAGAGTCATACATGATTTAGCGACTGAACAATGACGACAGGAAGAAGGTCAGTGGTTGCCAGGATTTAGGTAAGGAGAGATGAGTAAGCAGAGCTCAGAGAATTTTTAGGGCAGGGAAGCTATTTTGCATGACACCACAACAGTAGATACCTGTCATTACACATTTGTCAAAACCCATAGAATGTACAACCGCAAGAGTGAACCCTAACGTCAACTCTGAGCTTTAGGTAACAATAACGTGTCAATGTAGGTCCATCAGTTATAGGAAAGGTACCACTCTGCTGGGGAATCTTGATGGTGGGGGAGGCTGTGCGTGTGAGGGTGTCAGGGGGATATATGGGAAAATCTCTATTTTCTGCTTAATTGTGCTGCTAACCTAAAACAGTTCTAAAGAATAAAGTCCGTTTTTTTTTTTTTTTAATCCTTCCTTTGAAAAGAACTTAAATGAAGACATTACAAATATGTGTGGAGTATGAGTTCAATGCAGCAACCAGTTGTCAACAGAAAAGCCTTAAGACTTTCTCAAGCAATACTGTTCCTGCTATAGAGAATTTCCAACCCGTGTTTCTCAGTCATAGTACCCTGAAGAGAAGTTGAGAGCATCCAAAGGGGGAATCAGATTCGCATCTCTTACACCGATCAGCCACAAGCCCCTGCGGCATGTAACTTGTACGTCTGAACCAGTTTATCCTGAGAACAAACAAGAAGCACTAGTTTTTGCATCCTGCATAATGCTGACTGTGAGGACTAGCCTGGTGACTCGGAGAATAAAGGATCCACCTGCAATGCAGGCAACCCGGGTTCCATTCCTGGGTTGGGAAGATCCTCTGGAGAAGGGGATGGCAACCCACTCCATTACTGTCGCCTGGAGAATTCCATGGACAGAGGTGCCTGGCGGGCCACAGTCCATAGGGCCTCAAAGAGTCGGGCACGGCTGAGTGCAGAGAGGCAGGTAAGTGTACTAAGGGATTACAGGGAGCAAGCCCAGAAGAAAGCATGTCCATATGAGGATGTGTTTTGCAAAAAGGAAGGTGAGAAGGAAAGTGCAGCACAGGGCTTACAGAGGCCTAATCTAGTTACAACTAATGGGGAGAGATCCTGGGGCTAGGCTAGCAGAGCAGGTCCTGGATGAGACAGAAAGTGGTGTTTTGAGTGCAGAACTCATGTTGCTGCCTCCAGTGCCTTTGTCTCATCATCTTAACAACCACAATGGCAATATATTATCTTGTTCTTTTCTTCCCAGAGAGCACAGGGCCTCCCCTCTTCCCAACTCCTCATCCCCTCCTCATCCCTGCCATCACTTCCAACATCCCTAGTTCAGTTCAGTCGCTCAGTCATGTCCAACTCTTTGTGACCCCATGGACTGCAGCACACCAGGCTTCCCTATCCATCACTTACTCCCGGAGCTAACCGCTAGCTGGGTACTGGGTTGAACTCCAACATCTCTAACCTTGCTGCTACTGGACATGGGAGCTGTTTTAGCTACTTATTCCTAGACTTCTAAGCCATCCTGTTATTATTTAAGGCGTAGTTGTCACAAAATAGATGCAGAGTTAAGGAATCATAAATTTTAAAATACATATATAACTTAGGGGGCATAAATTGGGAAGCTGGGATTGACATATACACACTACTATATATAAAAGATAACTAATAAGAGCCTACTGTATAGCACAGGGAACTCTACTTGGTGCTCTGTAAATACCAGTATGGGAATGGAGTCTAGAAGAGAGTGGATATATGTACATGCATGGCTGATTCACTTTGCTGTACAGCAGAAACTAACACAACATTGTAAATCAACTATACTCCAATAAAAAGTTCCTAAAAACTAAAATAAAAAACCAAGAACATGAAAAAATACATAAGAATTCTTTCACCTTATATCTTTATAATTGCTTTTTAAATTTTGCTTTTAATTACTTATTCATGCTTAAATTACATGGTTTTAGTGTTGATTCCATAATTGCTTATGTACATTATCAAATTCCAAAGCTAAAACTGCTTTCCTCAATTTGGTGCAAACTTATTCGGAAACTGAGTTGGAAGCCATGTCCCAAGCGGTGCCAGAGACACTTTGCTAGCCACAAGTGTGCGTGAATCTGTGGAGCAGAGACCACTTAATCAGCAAGCGCTGTTACCTAAAGAAAAAAGGAAACTTTCTCCACTATTTAATCCACAGTATTTTGGGCTTATCTTTGTTACAACACTTAACTGCTACACAACAACCTAAAGGTCACCAATCTGAAATTAGCATGTTGGTTTCACTGTTTCTATTTAAAATGTGTATACAAATATTTGAGTGGGTTTCTTTATTTAAATAAGATGCCCTTTCAGCTCACTGGTTTTTTCCCTCTCATTAAATCTTAATTAGCATGCAAAACAATTAGCTGGTCAGCACTGGCCCAAATCCACTAAACTGTTTTCCTTCCCTTTGTTTCCAGTCATTTAATAGTAAGTTTCTTAACTACCAACTTTTTCAAACAGTGTTTGTTTCTCTCAGATAATGTACAGGAGCAGCCCTCAAGGCTGTCCCTGTGTAGATTTCAGTAGAAGGAAAAGACAAAGAATCTTGAGTCTCTTTTTAAAAAGATCTTTCTAAATTGTACTAAGGGGATAAACATATACAAAATATAAAACTCTGGGAATTCTTTTTTATTTTATTCTTTATAATTCTTGAATTTCTAATCAGTCTAGCCTTGATCCATTCACTAGCTTTTTATTAATATTCTAAACATGCTAACCAAGACACTGAAACTCTATCCAATCAAACCAGACTGTCAGGAACATACTGATAGACCTCCAGATGAGTCAGTCAGCAAATCCTGAGCTATATTGAGAAAACTACTGGTTATCTGAGGATCCAGAGTACTGATACTTGATTAGAAATATCATTGGTACCCTCTGGCTACTTAACAACCAAAAACAATGAGATAATCCGCAAATCTTCACAGGGAGAAAGCTATTGGTTGAGAACCCAGAGTATTAATATTTGGTTTAAAATACTGGTGGTATCCTCTAGTCACTTAACAACCAAGAACATGGTTTTATTATATGTTATCCTCTGTTTTATGCCTACATTTTGCTATCATTGTAAGATCTTAAATTTTGTGCCCCCCAAAAGTAAATGTTTTTCCACTTACTTGGTCAACTAAATGCAGAATGAAGAAAGAGAAGAAGGAAACTCAAACATGGGAAGGAAAAAAAAAAATTGAGTGTAACGTAGCATCTTATTCCTTCCCACCTGTGATTTTTCTCTTAGAAATTCTTTATGAATGAATTCGGTACATTAAAATAGTACAATATTTCCCAGTACATCGATGACTTCTCTTAATTCAAATACTTTTTCCAACAGACTTTTATTTGATATTCTTCTACCCTTCTGATCTGCTGCTGCTTTAAGCTAACCTGAGGATTTCTTCCAAAGCTCAATACTTGGTCCTATGTTCTTGATCTCCAGTCTTTTCTAGATATAAAGTGATGTCATTTCTCACTTCCATTATTTTATATATATGACAATCACTGTAAAAACCCTTCATGCAGTCTGAATCTGTCAAAAAAACTGATTTTCTGTCTCTAAAAGCCAAGGAAGGGACTTGCCTGGTGATGCAGTGGCCAAGACTCTGCACTTCCAATAGAGGGGGCCGGGGTTCCATCCCTGGTTGGGGAACTAGACTCCACCTGCTGCCAACTAAGAGTTTGAATGCCACAACTAAAGATCCTGTATGCCTCAACAAAGATCAACAATCCCGTGTGCCACAACTAAGACCCGGCACAGCCTAATTAATTCATTTAAAATAATAAATCAATAAAAGCCAAGGGATTCACTGTTCTTTCCCCACTATGTGCCACTGCTGCTGCTGCTGCTAAGTCGCTTCAGTCGTGTCCGACTCTGTGCGACCCCATAGACGGCAGCCCACCAGGCTCCCCCATCCCTGGGATTCTCCAGGCAAGAACACTGGAGTGGGTTGCCATTTCCTTCTCCAATGCATGAAAGTGAAAAGTGAAAGGGAAGTTGCTCGGCCGTGTCCAACTCTTAGCAACCCCATGGACTACAGCCTACCAGGCTCCTCCACCCATGGGGTTTTCCAGGCAAGAGTACCGGAGAGGGGTGCGATTGCCTTCTCCAATTATGTGCCACAACCTCCCTCAAATGCAAACGTTTTATCAAACAAACTGGATTCTTCACTTAATTTCTACTGAAGAAAAATAAAGCCCAGTGGTTAAAGAAAACAGACTCTGAAGTCAGTACAGCTAGGTGGATATTGTACACCTGGCCTCTTCCACTTGACAAACTTGTGGCATTGGGCAACTCCTTTAACCTTTTCACAGTAGCATAAACATTATACACAATACTTTGCCTACAACAGATGTTTAATAAACGTGAGAAAATATTTTCCACCTGGGATACATTATCCAACAGAATATAATCTTAGTAGAGAGAAAACACATATGCATAGAAAATACTTCAAGTCACAGGTGTTCTCTCTGCCTCTGTTTCATCAATGCCCTAAAGAAGCTTCAAAGCAATGGCTTAATTACCTAAGCATGAAGGTGTGATAATCAGTCATCAGGGTGGAAAGCTGGGGTACAGCCCTGAGAGGGCCATGCTTCTAGGAAAAGGGAAAGAATCTGAACCCAGGCAGCCAAGATACCATCCATAAATGGAAGATAAAGGTGGTAAAACTGAAAAGAGGTGCATAAAATAGAATGTGATTTCTAGCAGGCACAACTGCATCGATGAGTCTTCCACAGCATGCCCCTTTTAAAGACTTATTCTTTGCATCTTCATTAAGGAGCTAGTAAGAAAGAAGATCAAATTATCTGTTCAACTCCTGAAGAGTTCAAAAGAACACTGCTGTACATTTAGTATGTGAAGGATACATTTTCTTCTCCAACTATGATAATGGTTAAAAATAACAGACTTGGAGCCAGACCACTTGGGTTCAAATTCTATTTCTACTCCTTGCTGGCTCTTTGAACATGGTCAAAGTCAAGCAACCTCTCTGTGCTTCATTTTCCCACCTGGAAACTGGTCATAACAATGGTAACTATATCTCTGGATTGTTGTGAGAATGAGTAAATGTGTTCAAGGATTTAGGATAATCCCATACAAAGAGTAAGTGCTATAAGCATTTGCTTTCATCATTATTACTATTATCATTCTATTTTCAACACAATTCTTTTCTCGAAGGAATTGTCCCACTGATGACAGCAGAAACCAATTTAAATACTAGTGATGAGGTCAAAAGTAATTCCCTGCCTGTTGGGATTGTTTATCAGAGGGTGGAGCTTGCTCTTTATCAGCTATACTCATATCAGCTGTACAGACACGTATGTATGATGTTGAGCGCTGAGGGGAGGCCAAACCTGGGCCCTAAATGGACATTCATAACCAAACTCCACTGCATCTATCTTCACTCTGAATCAACTTACAAAGCATGTGCTTTACAGCATTTTAAGCCACATTAACTGATAGTGTTCACCACCTGAGTCACAGCATTCTTCTCCCTTCTGACATACAGGCAGATAAACTCTTGCAAAGAGTAGCAAGGAACAGCCCAAGACTTCACCACTGTTTCAACAATGCAAAAGTACAAACATTTCATCAGCTTCAACAAATTTCATTTTTATCATCCTTTCCTTGGTATGCAAAATGCCCGTGTTGTTCTACAGGCAAAGGCAAGCCATACCAGAGGAGGTCGTTATCAAGCCTTAAGTAGAACTTGAAATGGCGTTCCTTGTTTGGAGCGTCTTTCCTCTTTGACAGAAAACGAATTTATTTCTTGTGTTTTTAGTTGAAGGCGTAACAAGCATACAAAGACCAGGGCTGCTTTCGCCATTACATCCTCAACGCCAAGCACAATACGATGGGTAGATGCTCAACATTTGTTGAATGAGTAAAATTCATGTCAGGCAGGCAAAGTCTGGGCTTTTAGGGTCCTCAAAATACCCGGACATCTATCAGCTACCACGTGTTGGACAGACTTCGGTTTTAGAATGTATGCCACGTCGTTTACACAAATTACTGGCTAATTCACCGAAACCGAAAAAGTAGATTAATTTCCTGCCACACGAGGAAACCGGGCCTGAGTTAGAAATGAGGTTTCCCGAGGTGGGACGGGGGAGACAAAGGGCCTAGGGTGGCTGCGACCCCGGAGCCCAGACGGCGCCCCAACTCGCGAGGCACAGGGGATCCGGGGGGGAGCTCGTCCCGGCCGGGGGGCGCCCGGCCTCCGGGATGGAGACCCGCCCGGGAGGTGGAAGGGCTCGGCGGGGGCGCGGGACCCCAGGCCCGGCCGGCGTCGCGGGCTCCTCGCCACACCGCCTACCTCATCCGATGGTGCCTGGCGACGCGCTCCGGGCGATGGAAGTCGTGCCGTCGGGGAGGCAGCTCACGGGCCTGCGGGAGTCGCAGCCGCGGTTCCCGTGAAGTAAGCGCCCCCGGCCCCTGGCGCCCACGCGCCGCTGGGACACTCGCGCCTCCGCCGGCCACGCGGCGCCCCGGCCTCCGCTCCGCCCACCCCGCCCAACCGCTCTGCGGTTTTGGGAGCGCGGCTTCCCGCAGCTCTACGAACAGGAATTCCGAGCACACATGGGCACATCTGAGCGTGTTCAGGTGCGCTCACTGAGTGTCGTGTTGGGCTTCCCTGGTGGCTCAGCTGGTAAAGAATCACCTACAATGCGGGAGACCTGGGTTCGATCCCTGAGTCAGGAAGATCCCCTGGACGCGAGCCTAGAAACCCACTTCAGTATTCCTGCCTGGAGAATCCCGTGGACAAGAGGAGCCTGGCGGGATACAGTCCACGGGGTCACAAAGCGTCAGACATGACTGAGGGACTAAGAACAACACAGCACAGCAAGGCTCTGAGAGTTAAAATAACTTGGGGAAGTTGAAACATGACTTTGTGGTGAAGTTAAGAGCTCCAGCCAAGGACTATCTAGTTTCAGAGCCCAACTGCTGCTCCCCAATTCCTCCCAGGATAGATTTTTCTGGGGCATAAATACAGTGCCTCTGGCAAGACCATAGGGCACAGAAAAACATGTTCTTTCACTTGTCTTAAAGCTGTGTCTGCTTCTTCAGAAATGTCGGTGAGTAAGACATTCTGGACTCCCTGCCATGCACATTAAATTTTGTAGAGGGATGTTATGGCCTTCAAACACGTGCCCACAGGGTCCGCAGGCAGTTTTCCCACCTGCAGAGATATTCCTGGGGAATAATTAGAAATGTACCCAAAGGTTTATGAATATGTGCGTTCATCACAGTGCCGGTCATGAAATAGCTACAAATGGAGAACAATCTAAATGTCCCACAGTAGGGAAATGATTAAACAAATTAGGGATACTCAAATGGTAAAATATCACTCCCCATTAAGAACTATGTTTTCCAAACCAATTACTTTTAATACATGATCCTATATTATTTCTGGATGCTGAAGGAAAAAAAAAGAGTCGTAAGAAACATTATAAGACTAATTTAGGAATTTTTAATATGGACTGTTTATTAAATATCATCAAATAATTACATCAATTACTGAGTACATTTTTATATAAATGAAATTTAACAAATGTACTAAATTCTTAGAAGATACATACTTACACATTTAAAGATAAAAAGCTGTATTTTTAAGAAATATGATGAGAAGGCAGTCCACAATATAATTTAGGGTAATTAATTTTCATTTTGCTTGAAATATATATATATATATATACACACACACACATAGAAAAAAAATTAGAAAGACACATACCAAAAATTAACATTGGTTATCTCTGTGTAGTGAGAGTAATCTTTTATTTTTTGCACATTTGTGCACACTTCTATTTTCCTATTGTGACCTATAATTATTTTGTTTCCTCCTCTCCAAGGCACAGAGAGAAATCTAAGACTAGGAAAAGATTGACACATCATTGAGTTAAATTAGTATAAGAGAGCCTTGTATTCAAAGTAAGATAAGGCACCAATACACACAAAGAATAATTAGATCAAAGTTACATTTATGTTGTAAGGGAAGGGATAATTAAAGTAGCAAAATAGATAAAAACCTTACTTGAAGAATGAAGTTTTATTGGAAAATTTCAGGACAAGAGAAATATTATATAATATTTCATTTTTAAGTTACTCTAAGGCAAACAAACAAACAAAAAAAATGTTTTAAAGGTTATCAAACTGCAGTCCTGAGTGGAATCTTGGGTGATGTCCTCCAACCTTAGGATAGACTGTCCCCTCTCCTCCAGCCAGCTGGGGGGATACGTGGTGGTTTACTCGCCAAGTCATGTCCGACTCTCGTGACCCCATAGACTATAGTCTGCCAGGCTCTCTGTCCATGAGATTTTCCAGGCAAGAGTACTGGCATGGGTTCCCATTCCCTTCTCCGGGAATCTTCCCAACCAAGGGATCAAACCTGGGTCTCCTGCATTGAAAGCAGATTCTTTACCAGTTGAGCCACCAGGGAAGCCCCTGTGAGGATGTAGGGAAGGAAATGGCTATGATTGTGCATTCTATCTGGTGATATTCACTGCAAGAAGCTACCAGTGCCTTGCTGTCTCCTGGGGAAATTGTCCATTCAGGAAAAGGTGGAATAGAGCGATTCAGGAAGGAGAGAGGAAGTTAATGGATGGATAATAGGCAGCTTGAGTGATGGGAGCAGGTTCTTTGTGGGACTCCCTTTATGTTGAAGGAAATGCTTTTATCACATGTTTTGTCTGAGACAGGGAGACCCAGGTCCTTGAACAGTGCAAGGGGGTGTCTTCGCCAAGCAAGGAAGTATATCTTTTCATTTTTCTGCTGGCCAGTCTTGCTCCCATCCTTCCTACCACATCTGCTTGGCTTGGAATTTATATCTAGAAAGCTTGGGTGAAAATTTTCTTGCAAGTTTTATATCATTATTTACACAAACCCAGAAGGATAAGAAAAATGTAGATTTAATCTTCCCCATCCCTCCCCTGCACACACACTCAATCAGTGGCAGTCCAGTGTAGATAGGGATGCAGCCAAGATCTACTCAGGATAACTTTCTCAGAGGAGAGGGAAAAAAAAAAAAGGCTGGTTTCCTTGGCAATATCAACCCCTCTGGGACATAGAGAAAAAATAAATAAAAAGGCCATTGCCAAGATTATTCTACAATTAAGTGTAATGTGCACTAAATTAAAATGTATTACTTTTACATTCATTTATCCAAATATTTAAAAATTCAATTTTTTGTAATTGAAGATGGCATACTCCACATCTGCTTGGTGTCTGTTTATATTTTGCTTCTTAGCTTTTTGAGAGAACAAATCAAGAAATAAAATTTAATAAAATAAGAAATAGAAAGACTTCCCTCTCAGCCCAGTGGTTAAGACTCTGTGCCTCCACAGCAGGAGGCACAGGTTCGATCCCTCGTCAGAGAAGTTCCACGTGCCTCAGGGTGCAATCAAAAAAAGAAAGAGAGAAATATAGCCACGGATTATCTAAAACAGATGTGACTGGTTCACCTTTCCACAATCCTCTGAATATACCTGATGTCAGGGTGAAAATGCAAATAGGGAACACAAAGAGCAGAAGAGGACAGTATCTGGGATTCATAGTCTAGTTCGTATCTGCTCCCTGCCTTTGAGGGCACAGGATTAAGATGTATAAGGTTGAATGACCAAAGAGGTCTAGATTAAAGAGAAGGGTGAACAGAGACCCCCAAAATAAGCCCAGTTACTTATTGACCTCCTTCTATGACTTTCTATGCTGATTAAGAGGTCCCATTATCAAACTTTCCTCATTTATTCTCTAATTTAGAAATTAAAATTTGTGAGAAACTTTTTCTTAATAATTAGCAGTCATTCATAGGTTAGATCCATGCGTTTTCTTGTCAAAGACTAAAAATACTGACACAAACTTATCTGAGTGGGAAGAGTGGATGAAGGTGTGCCCTCTGTGATAGGTGACATCCTGCAATGGGAGCAAGGAAGAAAAAAAAAAACCTTAGGGACAGAGCACTAAGAATGTGGAGCCTGAGTGAGACAAGACAAAAGAGATTCTGCTCAGTCACTATCCTCTTCCTACACCCTGGCATGTTGGGATAAAGAAAAAGCTTGATTTGGTCTTTCAGAGATGAAAAATCTTCTGCTTATAGAAAATAGCAAAAGCTCGGAAAATAACCTAATATAAAACTCAAAAGGTAAAGAATCAGCCTGCAATGCAGGAGACTGTGTCCGATCCCTGGGTCAGGAAGATCCCCTGCAGAAGGAAATGGCAACTCATTCCAGTATTCTTGCCTGGGAAATACCATGGACAGAGGAACCTGGAGGCCACAGTTTGTGGGGTCACAAAGAGCCAGACACGACTGAGCAACTAACACACAAAACTCAAAAAATCACTCAGCACCCACAGCCTTGATATTTGCTCTGTCACCTTTGTATATATTAACAAACAACAGAAGGCTCCATGATCTTGTGAATATGGTAATGTGAATGCCACGATGATATTCACACATATCTTTGTAGCATTCTGAACACATAACTCTTCCTGAGGACCAACTCTTCAGGCCCCACAGGATGGGAAGAAAAGCACTTTTTCAGAGAAGGCCGAGTCATGAACAATAAGGAGAACCCATGCCCCCAGCCCCCTGGAGCTTTACACAGAGCTTTACACAGAGCTTTACACATAAGACAGACACATGCAAATAGTAGAGCTTTTTAGAGTCAAATAAATAAATACACTTGAAAAAAATGACATAGATTTATAAACCTGGCCTATGACAATGGGATTCAGGTTACTAGGAACTAGTTCTATCTTTACATTTTCAGTGATCAGCACATATAGGGGGCAGTCTAGATAATGAATTTGATTCAAGACAGGATAAAGTCAGCTTTCTCCTATTGGTGTTAGAAGTTGATTATCCAATTTGGCTGTTCAGTGGGGGCTCAAGACAATGGAAACTCTTGAGGGTTGTGGGGGGGGGGGCGGTGCTTTCTTTCAGATCACCTGATGTTAATACTATCAATGCATTAATCATCCTAATGAATGGTTACAGCTGGTCTTAGACCTCACTCTCCGAGAAGGCTGAGGGCGTCTCCCTCAGACGTGGTGATTCAGCGAGCAGATGACAAGAGGGCCTGTGTTGGTCCCTTCGTTTGGGAGACAAGGGGAGAAGATGGGCCTGAGAGCCTCTTGGAAAGAGGCTGGAGGGAAGCTGTAGATGAGGGACTCGTCTGTCACGTTGTAGAACGCTATATGTCCGGACTCATAGTCTAAGAAAATGCCAACCTTATGCACTGGCTCTCTGACGTGTTGGCCTTTCAAAGGTGATGAGACCCAAAGACTATAATCATCGCCAATCTTTAAGCCTATAAGTGAGAAGAGGTCCCCAGGAGGCTTGGGGAGATTCCCCTTCCTGCTCACTGAGTCCTTACAGATGCCCACCTCCCACTCGGTCTTGTTGCCTACTTCCACCTCCCAGTAGTGTCTCCCGCAGGTGAAGACCTGAGTGCCCAGCACCGTGGCAGACTGGTCAAATCTTTCAGGGTTGTCAGGCAACTGCTGTCGGATTCCTCCATGTTTCACACTTTTCAGATCCTCAGACAAGACTAGGTAGGCATTGGCTGTGGCTGGATCTAGGGTTATATCCGCTGCAAAAGGAGAAAAGAATGAATCCCCATTTGCATTCTAGAAAACTCTCTTACGTATGTGGAATTTAAATTAAGGTCTTAGTATCTAGTCCTTTTTTTTTTTTTTTTTTGACTGAGCCACTCAGCATGCAGGATCTTAGTTCCCCTACCAGGGACAGAACCCATAACCCCTGCAATAGAAGCATGGAATCTTAACCACTGGATCACGAGGGAAGCCCCTAGTCCTATTGTTTAAAATTTAATTTAGGTGACGGTGGTGGGAATTTTTGTCCTAATTGGAACAGTGTCTCTGAGACCCTTCTTTTACTGTATTACAAAACATAGAGAGTGGATCTCTAAAAGGAAACCAATAAATCATGTGGAGAATGATACTGGATCTCTGATAATGGAGTGGAAGTGGTTCTGTTTCGTATAGATCAGTCTTATGGACTCTGTGGGAGAGGGAGAGGGTGGGGAGATTTGGGAGAATGGCACTGAAACATGTATAATATCATGTATGAAACGAGTCGCCAGTCCAGGTTCGATGCACGATACTGGATGCTTGGGGCTGGTGCACTGGGACGACCCAGAGGGAGGGTATGGGGAGAGAGGAGGGAGGAGGGTTCAGGATGGGGAACACAGGTATACCTGTGGTGGATTCATTTCTATATTTGGCAAAACTAATACAATATTGTAAAGTTTAAAAATAAAATAAAATAAAAAAAAAAAAAGACACTTGTAGAATTAAGAGCTGTTTATCCACACAGGTCATATCTTTTGTCATTTGTATTTGTTTTAGCCAGGGTTGGTTATGGTTCTTGAGTTTGAGTGGGAGAAAAAGTTATCGGTTACTGAACTACTTGGTGCCAGGCATTTTCTGTACATTATCTCATTTAATCATGGCAAATATTATTATCTTCTTTCCATTTTTATAAAAGAAAAAAATACTGAGGTTCGTAGAGGTTAGGAAACTGGGCCAAGATTACAAAGTTGCCGAGTGTTTGAATAGCAATTCCTAATCCGCATTTTTCATTATCTCAAGCTTAAATGTATTAATAACTTCCTATGAGTTAGGGCTCCCCAGATGGCGCTAGTGGTAAAGAATCTACCTGCTCATGTAGGAGACACAAGAGTCACAGGTTGGATCTCTGGATCTGGAAGATTTGCCTGGAGTAGGCAATGGCAACCCACTTCAGTATTCTTGCCTGAGGAATCCCATGGACAGAGGAGCCTGGTGGGCTACAGTCCATGGGGTCACAAAGAGTCGGACCTGACTGAGCACAGATATAGTGCAACTGCCAATGATCATTCAATGAAACTCGTTTTGAACCCCGTGAGAGACCACCTCTCCCAGCCTCCTGGGAGTAACTATCATTGATTATCCAGACAAGATCAGGCACCCCCATCATATCATTTTATACTTTTCTTTGTAGATCAAATCCCAATCATCACTATCTGTTTGATTAACATCAGTCTCCTCAATCTCACTGTAAGATCTACAAAAGCAGAAGTAAATGTCTCATTCATCATTGTAAATATGTGCATGCGTGCTGCATGTGTGCTAAGTCGCATCAGTTGTGTCTGCCTCTGTGCAACCCTGCCAGGCTCCTCTATCCATGGGATTCTCCAGGCAAGAATACTGGACTGGGTTGCCATGCCCTCCTCCAGCGGTCTTCCTGACCCAGGGATCAAACCCGTGCCTCTTATGTCTCTCTTATGCATTGGCATGTGGGTTCTTTACCACTTTGCACCACAGAACCTAAGAGCACAGTCCCTACTATAGCACATAGTAGGCACTTCTCAAATATCTGTTGAGTCCAGCATCCATTAGGCCTTTCTCTGAAGGTCAGATTGTCAACAAGATAAAAGGTGAAACCTAGTGCTCACCTCTCTAAGTCTTAGCCAGTGTAAATATTTGGAGCATTCTAAAAGGATAGTTCTTTGAATGTTCCCTCACTGAGATTTAAGAGTTTAGATCAGCTTTTATCCTCACAAGAACAGAGGGAGCAACGCAGAACCCCCTGAGGAGGTCTGTGTGTGTGCATGTACAAGGAGACAGGATGGACAAAACAGGACCATGCAAACAGAGGAAGGAGCAGGACTCAGACAGAAAACAAAGTCAGATCAAACATCAGTCAAGTCTCAGTGCTTCTGCCCATTCCAGCAGAGATGGTCTGTGCCCACCCTGCACCCATCAACTCTGAAAGCCCCTAGAGGGTTGACAAATCATGCTGACTTACTGCTGAATTTTCTTAGCATCTCCCTCATTCCTGTGATGTGGCACAGAGTCAGCTCCGTGCTGATGGCCTCCGGACACTGAAGCAAGAGGGGCTCGCTCCTACGGGAGGGCAGAGACGGTCACTTGGTCTCCTCCGCACAGACCGCATGACCTGCTCCAACGTGAGAATCCAGCCCTTTCTGCCCCAACAGCACGGACACTTTCATCCCCTCTCTGAAAACCTATTGCATCAGCACCACCACCCCATTCCTTACACGGCTGAACACAGAAGAAAAACCTACCTTTCCAGTATTCCTCTCACATCCTAAGGGTATAAAAGAAAGAAAGTTAGTTTTCTGCACTCTGAGCGCTAGCAAAGACAATCCATTTTGAATACAGTCCTTTGCAGATTTCATAGAGTCCCCTTCCCATGGCTCAAGAATACTTTGAATGGGAGATCGTGTGGCAGAAAAAAGTCTCGAACTTCTTCTAGGATGAGTGCTTGTGAATGTGAAATGTTTCTCACAATAACTAAAGATCTCTTTTTCTCATACCATCCTTTGTCAACAGAACTTGGCTGAGAAAGGAGTCAAACTATTGGCCTTTTTATCTAATGATGTCTCTGGGAGGTAGAAATAAGCAAAGGGAAGTAGCTTTGTGAGAGGTGAAACTAAGCCTGTGTATGGTTAGACTGGGTTATTGTACGTGCTAAGTCTCACTTCAGTCGTGTCCGACTCTTAGCGACCCCATGGACTGTAGCCCACCAGGCTCCTCTGTCCATGGGATTCTCCAGGCAAGAATACTGGAGTGGGTTGCTGTGCTGTCCTCCGGGGGATCTTCCTGACCCAGCGATGGAACCCAGGTCTCTTAGGTCTTCTGCATTGGCAGGCAGGTTTTTTTTTACCAGCAGTGCCACCTAGAAAGCCTGAACTGGCTTATTGGGAAGGCAATAAATTAAATAGCAGCATTCTGGGGAGCTAGTCTAGGAAAGTGATTTGAAGCCGGAAACAGGAAACTGGAACACAGCTTATGTTTAGAAAGGTCCCAAAGAACTCAATAGTAGCCTAGAAAGTTAGTAGAGGAAAGATGGTGAGGAATGTGGACTCAGTACACAAATACATGGGTTCTATCACCTACTAGCTATTTGACAGGCAAATTATCTGAACTACTAAATAACTGCCACTATTACCTGGATGAAAGTCAAGTTTTGGGGAGAATGGATACATGTATATGGATGGCTGAGTCCCTTTGCTGTTCACCTGAAACTATCATAACATTGTTAATGGGCTATACTCCAATATGAAATAAAAAGTTAAAAGAAAACAAAATAACTGCCTCCATTAACCCGTTTTAGGGCTTCCCTGGTGGCTCAGAGGTTAAAGCGTCTGCCTCCAATGTGGGAGACCCGAGTTTGAACCCTGGGTTGGGAAGATCCCCTGGAGAAGGAAATGGTAACCCACTCCAGTATTCTTGCCTGGAGAATCCCATGGACGGAGAAGCCTGGTGGGCTACAGTCCATGGGGTCACAAAGAGTCGGACACGACTGAGCAACTTCACTTCACTTCAACCCATTTTATCACTACCAATCACCTATAGTAAATATCATAATAGTTAAATATCATAATAGTTAAATAATAGTTATATCATAATAGTTAAATATCATAATAGTTAAATAATAGTATTTAACCTCATCGGGTCTTTTTGAAGATGTAATTTAAAGTGCCCAGTACACAATGTTCATTAAATATAAAATATTTGGCAAAGCTGAGATTGCAATAAGGCAGGTACACAAAAAAATTGGAGTCATAATTTGACTTGTTTGGATGGACATTCCTCTTTTCTTTTTTTACCTTTTCCTTTTCAAAATTTTATTTACACTATACAGAGAACAGTCATTCTTTAAGAAAGTTTTCTTGGGGGGCCAGAACTTAATTTTTCTTTTTTTTTTTTTTCAGAACTTAATTTTTCAAGTAAATAAAGAAAACTTTATTCTGTGCAACTTGAAATATGATAGATGACATAAGGGTTTTTTTTTTTCATTCGTTTCTCCAATGTTCTTACCTCGAAAGACTCTATAATCGAGTTCTGACACGTGGACTCTATCTGTTCCATCATTTTGCTCAGGCTTCGCATCTGCTGGGTCAGCCTGATCTCATTGTCCCGCAGTTTCTTCAGGTTCTCTCGTTCCTCCATTTCCAGCAGCTGCAGCTGCAGCTGCTCCTCCTCCTTCAGGAACTGGTGCATTTTTGCATATTCTGACAGGACAACCTGCTTACAGGTCTTTGTCTCTTCCTGCCGTCACACCAGCATGCACACACGCGCGCGCGCACACACACACACACACACACGGACAATAAAGTTAGTCACAGAATCACTTAAGTAGATTTTTAACTCTTACAAAGTCCTAGAGTTTCACTGTGACAATTCTTGAAACCTGACACATAACACACACATTCTGTTGACTAGCTAGGTGGATAGTTTGATATTTTAGGAGCTGTGTGTTGTAGCTTAGAGTAGTAAAAAAAAAAAATCAAAAATTCTACTCCTAGGAGATTGTCATTCTAGTGGAAGCAACAAAAAATAAACAAGCAAATTATGATAGGTGGTGATAAGTACTATTATTTTTTAAAAGTAAAGCAAAATAAAGTTAAGACAAAAATTAAGGTGGGGGAAGCGTGCATTAATTTATTCAACAAACATTTAGTCAATGAAAGTAGACAATGGATCACATACTAGGAATAGAAATGAACATCACCAATGCTCCCATGTAAGAAGTCAGAGGTTACTGAGATAATCAAAAACATGCTTTTAAAAAATCTAATTAGACATTTAGTTCTGCTTTTTGCTATACAGCTTAAATTCTAGTCTGCAGCTAACCTCCAGCTCTTGTTCAGGTGTACCAATCCACACCGTATTTTGCTTCAATTTTCCTTCCTCTTTGTTTCTTTTTTATCTGCCCTTTTTCCCCTAAATCATTTGAGATATTCTTTTTTTCAATCAGTTTCCATTCTATGTGATATATCTATAACGTATATTTCATAATTATAATCAGAGCAGAAATATAGGTAGCCACCATGTGGTATAGGTACACAGAAGGGAAAAATAAGCCAGCCAGGCGATGGGAGAATTGAGCTGAGTCTTCAGATGGACAAACAGAGGTAGGCAGCCCAGAGCAAGGATACTCCACACTGCAGCACTGGAGATGGTAAATTCTGTCATTTCCTTCTGATGCTCCGTGAAGCATCCCTCTAGGCCCCCTTGTAGAATCACATACAAAATGGAAAAGTAAAACAGATACTGACCTTACACAATATCACTCTCTCCTTCTCATGGTTTAATATAACCTCTGTTTCCTTTCTCTTTTTACACAAAATGTCTAGTATTTCCTGGAGTTTCTCCTGCAATAGAAACAAACTCTTTGTGGTAAATGAGCAGAGCACCAGGTCATGAAGGGGTCTTGAGGACCACTAACAAGATGACTGAGACTTTAGATCAAAAGGGGAAAAAGGATCCATGCCCAGATTTGTGATATGGTGCCTGGAGATTAACACCCATGACTGTCACCCATAGAAAATATTATGGCAGTTGGGGCTTCCCTGGTGGCTCAGACAGTAAAGAATCTGCCTGCAAGGTGGGAGATCTGGGCTTGATCCTTGGGTCAGGAAGATCCCCTGGAGAAGGACATGGCAACCCACTCAGGTATTCTTGCCTGGAGAATCCCATGGACAGAGGAACCTGGTGGGCAGAGTCGGACGTAACTGAGCAACTAACATCACCTTATGTGATAGAATCTGATTTGTGTTCTGAAATTTATATGGAGCCTCCCATCTTACTTTATGATGCTCCTCAGCCTCACTGGAGAGATTCATTCTGTTTACTCCATGGCCTTGGGTTAAGAAGTTGTGGCCCCCCGGCTCCTCGTCAGACAACATCCTGGTGGCAGCCAGCATCCTCTCATAGCTGCCCTGGTTGCCCTCACTCTGCAGCACCTGGGATCTGAGCTGCTTGCCGATGCCAGCCAGCCTCCCCAGACGCTCGTTGGGCTGGAAATGCGGGATCTCCAAGGTCCTCCAGCACTCAGGACATGACAAGGGGGTGTTATGTTCCTCCCAGCTTCTCAGGAGACACACCAGACAAAAGCTGTGCCCACACTCGGTGGTCACTGGGCTGGTGAAATAGTCCAAGCAG
Source organism: Bos indicus x Bos taurus (assembly GCF_003369695.1). Classification (NCBI taxonomy): domain Eukaryota; kingdom Metazoa; phylum Chordata; class Mammalia; order Artiodactyla; family Bovidae; genus Bos; species Bos indicus x Bos taurus. Next base: position 17,634,367 of record NC_040102.1, on the reverse strand, counting down.
ATGAAACAGGTCAGCTCCTCTCTGAGATTCTCCATCAGATCTGCTGTAGACATTTTCTCAAAGAAGGACATCTCAGCAAGTCTCTATTCTGGGATTTGAAAATGCTCCCCCAGAGTCTATTGTTTCGAGTAACAAGTGGGTAATCATTTGCTATGTTGTTATTACACAAAATTCTTACTCTCCTCTGTGACTAATTTCACCCATTGACACAAAGCCAATTATGACTTAATTTGGAACTCCTGTATGCTGGGTTCATCATCAACCCCAAACTTTTAAGGAATGTCATGCAAGCCACATGCTGGATTCTGAAGATACTTGCTGCTAAGAGTTGTCATTTCAAGAGTTGATTACTATGTATAAATAGTACCATCAAACCACTGAGACACATTGGTTTTAGGCTGGAGGGTTGGGTATGCTATGCTAAGTCACTTTAGTCGTGTCCAACTCTGTGTGACCCCATAGACGGCAGCTACCAGGCTCCCCCGTCCCTGGGATTCTCCAGGCAAGAACTCTGGAGTGGGTTGCCATTTCCTTCTCCAATGCATGATTGAAAGTGAAAAGTGAAAGCGAAGTCGCTCAGTCATGTCCAACTCCTAGCGACCCCATGGACTGCAGCCCACCAGGATCCTCCATCCATGGGACTCTCCAGGCAAGAGTACTGGAGTGGGGTGCCATTGCCTTCTCCGGAGGGTTGGGTAATTTGGTATAAACCAGTACAGAGATTTAAATTATAATGATCTCTGATAATATCGGAATTGGAGTCTCAGCCAAATCTTTCCACTAATGGAATCTAGTTGAGATACTGAAGGAAGAAAACTATAGTATACATTCCTTCTCTCTTTAGGGCCTTTTCTTTCTTTGCCCAAAGCCTACAAGCTTTTCGCTCCTTTATCAGGTACTGTGTCCTTTGATTTAATTTTATTTATTCCCCCAATTGAGACTAATGCCACTGAAGCATTCCCTGACTTTTGATGTACAGTGGATTACTAGAGTTACATGTATTGCTCTGCCCTACAGACCATGATACTCACCTCTCTGCCACCACAGAAAGCACCAAGAACATCTTTGTTGTTGGAAGTTGCCACGGGGAGCCATGACACTGTGGAGTGGATGGAAAGAAATTGTATTTCAGGATAAACATAATTTTGCCCATTTCTTTTCACCCTTTGAAAATTTTTAAACTAGACGTTCTTAAACCTCATCACTTCTTACTGTACAGAAATTAAGTATGTAGATGTTATTTTTATACTGATGAAAAAACTAAATGTTCGATTTGCAGACTGTGTACAACCACCTCTGAAATTAGTGCTGAATCCTATACATTTGCTGTCATATGTTCAGAAGAATCGAGTCTTGTCATGGCACGTCCTCCACTCCCTGCATACCAGGAAGTGGAATCTTAAAAGCTCTTCCTCAGAGTCTAACCAGCTCTATACCCCCATCATGTTCATCATACTTTATTTCTATTTTTCTCTTCTCACTCTCCAACTTGGCAACCTTTCATGGTTCTCCGTACTCGTGTTATCCTAATAATTTCTTTCTGACATTCATGCTCCCAACTGATTCTTCTTTCCCAATCATCTCCAACAAGATGTTAAATGTTTCCTTATCCTGAACTTTTGTCAAAAGACGTTTTCAAGCCTGAAATGATTCTGCCTCCACCTTCCATCCTCCTAGTCAAAACTCATTTTTCTAAAGTCATTAATGTTTTAATCATATGTATATGGGAATGACTGGAGTGAGAATTTATGCTAGAAAAAAGAAGCACCAGAGCAAAGAGTTATACCAAAGTTTGGGGTCATGAAATATCTAGTGTTCAGATTTCTTATAGGCTAGAAATTAGGGGCACAGCTTCAAAATACTGTTAGAAATTAGTCTTGAGTAAGGGTCTTGCAAACACACACATACATGAGATAAAAACTACACTGCCATGAATTGCCATCTCTGGGAAAAGGATTTATGTTACCATGTACAGTCGATGTGTTAATTTCCCACACAAACTCAGAGTCTTTCACACTGACCAGAATTATTAGAATAAGCCCTTCATCACAGAGCCCGTATTCCAGTTTGGAATGAGGGGACTCTCGTGTTCTGAGTCGACTCACACTGATCTGTTTCATCCCACTTCCCTCTTCCAAATAAACCCCTTCCGTAACTCAACACAATAACCATATCTTATTCATCACTGACTAAAAGAACCTTTTGCTCATAGAAAGGACTCAGTTTCCCTGTAAATAAGTTTCAGATGAATAGGTAGGGGAACCATATTGTTGTAGAATCACAATCTTCTGTCTAACTGGAAGCCAAGAGGTCATACAGTCCAACCACCTTCTAAAGATGATGAAGAAATGGAGACTAATAAATTGTGTTAGTTCCCTGAATACTTAGTGTAGGAGTCAAGCCTGGGCTAGGAAGCTGGGTCTCCCTCCTGCCTGTCATTCTTTTCTGTCTACACTATGCTGCAACTTGCTTATTGTCTTCTTTTAAAAAATAATTTCTATTTATTTTGGCCACGCCTTGTAGCACATAGAATATTAGTTCCCAGTCCAAGATTGAACCCAAGCTACCTGCATTGGCAATGCTGGGTCTTAACCACTGGACTGCTAGGGAAGTCCCACTTACTTACTGGCTCAAGTGTCTTTCAGAAGGAAATTAGAGAGCTCTCATTATGGTGTGATCCTGTGATAAGCATCTGCAATCAATGGCTACACACTCACTATTGGGAAAGCAGACTTCTTTACCTTCTGTCTGAACACCTTGATTAGATTTAATTCAAGATGAAGTTTATAGAGTGGGCCAGCTTTCCCAAAACCCATTATACCAACCCTCCGAGCCCTGTACAGCCAGACAGGATTTCTGAGATTAACAACTCAAACAGCTGCTTCTCTGGCCTGTCTCCTCCTGCAGAGGTAACCAAGAGGTAACTCAAGAGGTCCGCAGTCACAACTATCACCCACTTGCAGCTAGGTGTGAAACACACAGAAAAGAGGAACCTCAAATACACAGGGAGGGCTAAGAGTTCCCAGGTGGTCCAGTGGTTAGGACTCCACGCTGACACTGCCAACGTTGAAGATTCAGCCCCTGATCCCGGAAGATCTTGTAAGGCATGTAAAAAGAGCCTTAAAAAAAAAAAAAGTGGTAGAATTTAAATTTCTTGACTGCTTTGGCATTTTTGTAGAAGAAATATTTCCTTCTTGATGAAAAACCAGGGAAAACTTCATTTGACCTGGACCTTTAAACTAACAGCTTAGGCACATTTCAAATAAAGGAATTAGCTACTATTTAGAAGTGAGAAAGCTGTGGGGATATTTGAAGAATAAAATACAAGATCTGACAGTGGGTCAAGGTATTATCATAACAAAAAATATAGATTGTAACATTCTCTTTATCTAAGACAAATTAAAAGACCCTGTTTGGCTTGTAAATATTCGCCTTTGTTATTCTTTCTAGGTAGCCTGTTGTTTCTACCCACTACACCTGGAGGGCAGATCAGAGGGGAGGGAGCTAGTGCTAAAAATTCACACTCCGTTCAAAGTTGTAACCCAGCAGCTCCTGCTGAGTTACCAAGGTCGGAGGCTGAGAGTTGCCTTCCAGAGCTCTGACAATTTATATGTCTTATGTGAGAATTTAGGCTGAGGTGTTTTGTTTGTTTTTCTGGAGAATAAACCCTTTATTTGTTCATCCCTTTACGTTAAGAAAAGTCAACTGTTGAAAATGTACTTGTTCCGGGCTTCATGCTGAATGCTTTATGTACTTTATCTTCTAAAGAGATAAAAAGGGAAGCCAAGGAAAAGAAGAAAAACATCTGAGTTAGGAAGCCTGAGCAGGAAAATTTTTAAAAAGCAGTTTGAACAAATAGTGAAAAATAAGGATAAAAAGACATAGTCTAAATTTAGGTTGGACTATTAAGAAAAAGGAGTTATAGTTTAACTTCCCTCTCCATTTTATTTGTTTTTTCGGTTCCAATCTTTTTTCTTTAATTATTCTTTAAAATTCATTTTTCATTGGAGGATAATTGCTTTACAATGATGTGTCTGTTTCTGCTGTATAACGACATGAATCAGCCATAAGTACACATATATATCCCCGCTCTTTCCCCTTTTTTAATGGGGAGGATGGGATTTGAGATTATTACAGATAAATAATTTTGAGTACCATGCAAACAGGATTTAATATTGGTAAAGGATAATGCTAGATTGAAAAAAGAGAATGCAAAAGTAACTATTTTTTTTTAATTTATTTATTTTTAATTGAAGGATAATTGCTTTACAGTATTGTGTTGGTTTCTGCCGAACAGCAACATGAATCAGCCATAGGTATACATATGTCCACTCCCTCCTGAACGTCCCTTCCACCTCCCTCCCCAAGGTCGCTAGTTTTGTGTCTTGCTTTTATCATGTGACACTCTTTAGGAGATGCCTATCACTTAATCCTCCAGGAATTATTAAACATCTTTATGTTCCAGGTGTACTATACCCAGTAAATTAGAAAAACAATTATCTCACATAGACATGTATTTTATAGGTAAGGAAACAGATGCTTTTGTGTGTATATGTTGCTTCCTCATCTTTTTAATGGGAAGGTCTGCTTTTCTCAAGGAATTATTAACGTTTATTCCTAAGATTCTCACACCAAAAAAACAGTTATCTTTAGGGGAAAAAAGAATGAGAGTAGCTAGTATAAAATGAGAACTTTGGCTCTTTGCCAAACACCATTCTCTCTCTGTCCATTTTTTTTGTTGTTGTTTGTGGCCACGTGTACAGCTTGAGGGATCTTAGTTCCCAAACCAGGGATGAAACTCCACTCCTTCACAATGGGGCTTCCCTGGTGGCTCGGACAGTAAAAACATCTGCCTGTAATGTGGGAGATTGAAGTGAGATTCATGGGTCGGGAAGATCCCCTGGAGAAGGAAATGGCAACTCACTCCAGTATTCTTGCCTGGAGAATTCGATGGACAGAGGAGCCTGGCGGGCTACAGTCCATGGGGTTGCAAAGAGTCAGATACAGCTGAGCAACTGAGAACATACAGCACTCACAGATGAAACCGTTTACCTCAGTTTGGAACTCAAACCCAGCCAAAACCCAGTTTGGGACTTAACACCACACGGCTGGGACTCAAGCCCAGCCAAAACCCTGTTTGAGACTTGTACCCACGTGGCTGGGACTTGAGCCCAGCCAAAACCCGCAGTACCTGGTTTCAGGACCTAATGAAGCTCAGGTTGTTGATGTCTCATCACAGAAAGAATTCAGTGAGAGACAAAGTAAAATGTGAGAACTGGATTTATTCAGATACAGAGAGAAACACATTCCACAGACAGAGTGTGGGCCATTGCAGAGGGTGAATGCACTGTGAAATTTGGTGTGATTTGTTTTTATAGGGGGAGGATTATTCCAACTATTTTGGAGATTTCCAGGATTTGGGCCACCGCCCACTCCTTGGTCTTTTAACAGTGCCTAGAACTGTCATGGGATCTCTGGGTGCATCATTTTGCTTTGTTGATTGAGGATTAAGGTCTAGTCTTGTCTGCCATCTTGGTCCCATTTGATTCTAATCAGTTTTATTGTGTCCTTGGGCTATGTCATTCTTTCAAAAGTTGTGGTGCTGGTGGTGATTTAGTCGCTAAGTTGTGTCTTGCGACCCCATGGACTGTAGCCCGCCAGGCTCCTCTGTCCATGGGATTTCCCAGGCAAGAATACTGGATTGTGTTGCCATTTCCTTCTCCAGGGGATCTTCCCAACCCAGGGATGGAACCCAGGTCTCTTGCATTGCAGGCAGATTCTCTACCAATTGAAGCCCTGTCCCTTTCCCTCCTGTTACACAATTGAGCAACTAATACTTCACAGTGGGAACACAGAGTCTTAATCCCTGGACTACCAGGGATTCCTTCTCAACACTTTTTATATTTTTACTTAATGCTCCCAGTGGCCCTCAGTTCAGTTCAGTTCAGTCACTCAGTCGTGTCCGATTCTTTGCGACCCCATGAATTGCAGCACGCCATGCCTCCCTGTCCATTACCAACTCCCGGAGTTCACTCAGACTCATGTCCATCGAGTCAGTGATGCCATCCAGCCATCTCATCCTCTGTCGTCCCCTTCTCCTCCTGCCCCCAATCCTTCCCAGCATCAGAGTCTTTTCCAATGAGTCAACTCTTCGCATGAGGTGGCCAAAGTACTGGAGTTTCAGCTTTAGCATCATTCCTTCCAAAGAAATCCCAGGGCTCATCTCCTTCAGAATGGACTGGTTGGATGTCCTTGAGGTCCAAGGGACTCTCAAGAGTCTTCTCCAACACCACAGTTCAAAAGCATCAATTCTTCAGCGCTCAGCCTTCTTCACAGTCCAACTCTCACATCCATACACGACCACTGGAAAAACCATAGCCCTGACTAGACGGACCTTAGTTGGCAAAGTAATGTCTCTGCTTTTGAATATGCTATCTAGGTTGGTCATAACTTTTTTTCCAGGGAGTAGCGTCTTTTAATTTCATGGCTGCAGTCACCATCTGCAGTGATTTTGGAGCCCCCAAAAATAAAGTCTGACACCGTTTCCACTGTTTCCCCATCTATTTCCCATGAAGTGATGGGAGGAGGTATATATTAGTTCTAGTCCCACTTACAGATGAGAAAACAAACCTTGCTTGTGAACCTTGCCCTAGATATTCAAGGTGGCCTAACTCCAGTTGTTGTTTAGTTGAGAAGTTGTGTCTGACTCTTTTGCAACCCCATGGACTATAGCCCACCAGGCTCCTCTGTCCATGGGATTTCCCAGGCAAGAATACGGGAGTGGGTTGCCATTTCCTTCTCCAGGGGATCTTCTCAACCCAGGGATCAAACCCAAGGTACTAGGGCATCCCTGTTGCCTTACTCCAGAGTCCCTGCTACTACCCACAGAGCTGTACTTCCATTTCCACAGGATTGAATGAGCCACAAACTTTAAACTCGAGGAGTATACAACTGTGACCAAAAGCAGGTTTGTTGGTTGTGCAAAGATCCAGTCAAATCAAACACTGAAGGTCAATGGGGTGTCTCCCCCTCCAACTATCCAATGGTAATTGGTGCTAGATACTGCCAGGTGGCGCTCCGCCCATGTTTATTGATTGCAGCCACAGAGGTTAAGTTCCTAAGAGGTTAAGCTTATGACATAGCTTAAGAGAGCAAGTGGAATCTCTTGAGAAAAACAAAATGACACTTTTCCTCACCACCCTTGCCCTTTCTTGGATATTGAGGTGCAAAGATCTAAGAAAATACCTGTTGGGCTAGGGCATGAATTATAGTTGGGAGAATCCTAGAGTTGGAGGTCTTAGGCATAGCTGGGAATTCATGAATTATAGTAATTCATGACAATAATCAGGTACTGTGTTTAAGTGTGCTTGACAAAAATTGCTGCAAGTATAAGAACTAAGTGCTAAGCACCCTTAAGGAGCTGTTAAAGGGAAGGTTAAAAAACAAACAAACAAAAAAAGACTTTTAGAAATGCTTGTGGAGGAGCATCCCCAAAAGATCGAATCTTTCCTGGCAAAGCAGCTGGGGACACAAAGCATGGTTCACGGTCACAGGTTAGGCTAGGTCATTGAGGTTTCATATATGCAACCATATAGATGCTCCAAAATGTTTCTTTTTAAATCCTTTCAGTATCTTATTAGAGTCGTCGTTCTCAAACTTAATTGTATATATTCACCTGGTGAGTTACACAAAACCTGTAGCCTATAGATTACCTCCAGAGGTTCTGATTGACTTGGTTTAGACATAAAATTAAAATATGTTTGCTTCTTCGAAGGAAAGTTATGACAAACCTAGACAGTGTATTAAAATCAGAGACATCACTTTACCGACAAAGTCCGTTCAGTCAACCTATAGTTTTTCCTGCAGTCATGCACGGATGTGAGAGTTGAACCATAAAGAAGGCTGAGCAATGAAGAACTGATGCTTTCCAATTATGGTGCTGGAGAAGACTCTTGAGAGTCCCTGGGACTGCAAAGAGATCCAACCAGTCAGTCCTAAAGGAAATCAACCCTGATTATTCATTGGAAGGACTGATACTTGAAGTTGAAGCTCCAATACTTTGGCCACCTGATGCAAAGAGCCAACTCATTGAGAAAGACCCTGATGCGGGGAAAAATTGGAGGCAAAAAGAGAAGAGGGTCACAAAGAGTCAGACATGAGTTAGGAACTGAACAACAGTGCCCTAACTGGTACAGTACTTCTCAACATCATGTTGAACTTGTTGAAAATATAAATTCTTGAGCACCACCCCAGACTTACTGAATGAAAACCTCTAGGGTGGAGCCTAGCAATCCCTGTTTTAACAAGATCTCCTCTTGACACGGATGAACTGTAAAGTTTGGAAGCCACAGCTTTAGGCATCACAATTGTTAGAGCTCTCCAGAAGACTCCAATAAGCAGTGAAACTTGAGAAGCAGGACTTTAGTGAAAAAAACTACTCCCTAGGACTGGGTTCCACCGCAATGCAGACTGGTTCCTTGGTCATGTTTTCACCCTGCCTTTTACCAAAATCATACGTCTACCTCCTTGTCTTAGAAACAAGAATTACCAGCAGGAATGTGAATGGAGAGTAACATTCTGAGAAGAACATTCTGGGTAGAGGAATTGAAGTCCCACACAACTTAATGGGGTAAGAATGGCAATTAAAGCCAATATTTTATAATAACTATAAATGGAATATAACCTTTAAAAATCATGAATCCTTATATTGTACACCTGTAACTTATATTGTGGGGCTTCCCTAGTAGCTCAGTTGGTAAAGAATCTGCATGCAAAGCAGGAGACCCAGATTCGACCCCTGGGTCAGAAAGATCCCCTGGAGAAGGAAATGGCAACCCACTCCAGTATTCTTGCCTGGAGAATTCCATGGACAGAGGAGCCTGGTGGGCTACAGTCCATGGGGTTGCACAGAGTCGGACATGACTGATGCGACTTAGCAGCAGCAACAGGAATTTGGAATCAGTATGGAGTTCGAATTTTTCCTTGGTTTCTTAGAAAGTTTTTGACCTCAGTTTTTTCTTTTTAGACTTTTCAAGTCTCATTTATTCAGCTGACCTTTTGTTGAGTCCCTCTGTTGGGTCCACTGCTGGGCTGTCCTGAAGGAATAACAAAGGGCAGAATCCCTTCCCTGCAGAGGGAACTGGTCCACGGGGTTGCAAAGAGTTGGACACGATTGGGCGACTCACTTTCACTTTCACTTCAATTTATATTGTACATCAGTATACTTCAATCTTAAAATGTGAAAAACAGTGGGGACAAAAGACAGCGTTAAGTGAGAAGATAAGAATGTGATTATGAGTTGACTTTGAGACAAATTTCTGATCTTGCAAAATACCAGGTTAAAGTGAGATTTCTTTCTTCTTAACCCCTCTCTGCCTTCCTCAAAAGGACACTGGCTGCCTTGGCTCTACCAGATCTCCTGGAAGAGGTGACTTGTTCTATCTGTTCACACAATTTGAAGAAACCACTTGCCGTTGAATGTGGACACAAGTCTTGCTGTGATTGCCTCTTATGAAATTGGAAAGGAATCTGATTACAGCACCTGCTTTAAGTATAAAGAAATTTGCAAGGGAAGGGACTTCCCTGGAGGTCCAGTGGTTAAGACTCTGCCCTTCCATTGTAGAGACACGGATTTGATCCCTGGTCAGGGAACTAAGATCCTGCACACTGCATGGCATATTCAAAAATTTTTTTGAATAAAAAATAAAATAAATGTACAAGATAAGTGATCTGAGGTGTAACCTGCAGCTGAGGATGACGGCTGAGACAGCAAAATCCTCACATGATGGATTTAAAGGCTAGCATATGTGAGATCTACCAAGAAAAACTGAAGAGGTTCTGTGTGAGACATCAGATGCTCTTTTGTGAGATCTGTTTTATGTCTCAGGAACACAAGCCTCATGGTGCTTACCACTGAGAAGATGAAAGATTTCAAGGTAAAATTGTCTTTTAAAATTTCAGGGATTCATTCTTATCATTCTTTCCTCTTTAAATACCTTGGGTTTTCAAAATCATACAGATTGAAATCATTTTGCTATCCCTGATCTGTCAAATATGGAGATTTGGGAGCCCCAAAGACCTCATTTTTGTTTTACAGTAAAACTTCTATCTCAAGCATGCATACTTATCTTTAAAAAATGCAAGTAACAACAGTTGTTATCATTGTGGGGAGGAATGAACAGTGACTAGGTGAGGCTGAGGGTGGCATCTGAGAAGTTGATAATGTTCTATAATAATATTGTTTTGGGGTATGGTCATATGGATATTCATTTTTTGATAATCACTGAGCTATAATTCTTAAGTATAATTTTTTAAAATAATTCTTAAGTATAGGTATAGCACTTCACAATAATAAAAGTTTTTTAAAGAAAAAAAAAGACCCCATTTTGACAAGGAGTAATTAATTTTCACTTTAGAACTCATTCCTGAGTTTGTGCTATAACTTCTATTACATAGATCTAGCATAGCAACCTCCAAGAGGAGTTAAAAGCAAGCTCTCCTTTTCTGAATGAGATCCAGGAAATCCCAGATTTTCTGTATAAGACATTAGAGTCTCACAAGACAGCCCCTTCCTCAGAAGAGAGAACTCTATTGAGTCAAGGAAGAAAATCATGTAAAAACCTATAATTATGTGTATATGTTGCTGAGAGGGGAGGCAAACTGTATTCAGTTTTAGGAATAGGAAGCTATAGGGCTGCTAACATAGTCAATAAAATTCAAAGCCCTACCAGGGTCTCTGAAAAGATCCTAATCATCATTCTGGCAGATGCATCTGGTCATTATGTCACTCTGTGAAGGGTGAAAGGGAACTGCAAAATAATCACTTGGGAAGGGATTGATTAGAATGAAGGTAAGATGTCAGTTTGCTTGATAAATACCCTGGATTCCCGCAGCCCCAGCACTCAAACCCAGTGGAAGTTTCCAGCAAAATATAAACTCACTTAACTAAGAAGCAAATTATCTCCTAGTTGGTTAACCTTTTAACCAATCATAACCACACTCTTAACGTTTACATCTACTAAACACATAAACATGTATTAAATATTAAACACTTAAACATCTACTTAGTGTCATTTCTAAGGTTTAAGAGTACATAGCTTATGGTAATAGCCATATAATTGTAATCTAAAATATACAATTGAGACACTGATTTCAGATTTGTGAATTTAAGTAGAGACCCAAATATATTGGGCTTCCCATGTGGTGCTAGTGGTAAAGAACCCACCTGCCAAGGCAGGAGATTCAAGAGATGCAGATTTGATCCTTGGGTTGGGAAGATCCCTTGCAGAAGGGTACTGCAACCCACTCCAGTATTCTTGCCTGGAAAATCCTGTGGACAAAAGAGCCCAGTGGGCTACAGTCCATAGGGTTGCAAAGAGTCAGACATGACTGAAGCAACATAACAGGCACCAAATATATACAATGCACTGTAATATATAAAAACTCCAGATTTACTGTATGGATTTATGTATGCTGCTGCTGCTGCTAAGTTGCTTCAGTCGTGTCCGATTCTGTGTGACCCCATAGACGGCAGCCCACCAGGCTCCTCTGTCCCTGGGATTCTCCAGGCAAGAATACTGGAGTGGGTTGCCATTTCCTTCTCCAATGAATGAAAGTGAAAAGTGAAAGTGAAGTCGCTTAGTCGTGTCTGATTCCTAGCAACCCCATGGACTGCAGCCCACCAGGCTCCTCTGTCCATGGGATTTTCCAGGCAAGAGTACTGGAGTGGGGTGCCATTGCCTTCTCCATGGATTTATGTATACATACGGGTTTATGTATGGATGTGAGAGTTGGACTAGAAAGAAAACTGAGCGCTGAATTGATTCTTTTGAACTGTGGTATTGGAGAAGACTCTTGAGAGTCCCTTGGACTGCAAGGAGATCAAACCAGTCAATCCCAAAGGAAATCAGTCCTGAATATTCATTGGAAGGACTGATGCTAAATCTGAAGCTCCAATACTTTGGCCACCTGATGCGAAGAACTAACTCATTGGAAAAGACCCTGATGCTAGGAAAGGTTGAAGACAGGAGGAGAAGGGGATGACAGAGGATGAGATGTTTGGATGGCATCACCGACTTGATGGACATGAGTTTGAACAAGCTCTGGGAGTTGGGGATTATAGGAAAGACTGGCGTGCGGCAGTTCACAGGGTCGCAAAGAGTCAGACATGACTGAGTGACTGAACTGAACCCAGGTTTACTATTTTTATAAGCTTAATTTATCACAAGAATTTAATGCTTGGGGGAGATTTTTATTAAAAAAATAATTTTATTTATTTATTTTTGGCTGTGCTGGGTCTTTGTTGCTGCACAGGCTCTTCTCTAGTTGTGGCGAGTGGGGGCTACTCTCCAGTTGCAGTGCAAGGGCTTCTCATGTGCTGGCTTCTGCCATTGCTGAGCATGGGTTCTAGGTCACGTGGGTTTCAGTAGTTGTGGCTCCTGGGCTCCAGAGCACTGGCTCAGTAGTTGCGGCACACGGGCTTAGTTGCTCTGCAGCACGTGGGATCCTCCCGGACTAGGGGTCGAACCAGAGTGTCCTGCGTTGGCAGGTGGATTCTTTACCACTGAGCCTCTTAAGAAGTTTGGGCAGGGGGAGGTTGGGTAGGGGTTGGGGCGGTGGATTTTTAAGTGAAATGATTGAAATACTTAAAGATATTGACTATACTATTGGGGGCCTATGAAAGTACTTTGTGATAAATTTTAATTTAAATTTGAGGTACTTTCTTTTATAAGTTGGCAAAAATTTTTAGTTACTAGAAGTAAGGAAGTATTGTAAAGCTTGGTTGTGATTCAAATCCAATATCTGTAATTTTCTGTACTGAGTGCTCTGGGTCACTTACTCAACCTCAAAATCATTAGCTTTATCAACCATAAAATGTATTGATAAAATGTTTCTCACAAGATGGTGGGAAGTGGTGGTGGTGGTGGTTTAGTCTCTAAGCTGTGCTTGACTCTTCGTGACCCCAGGCTCCTCTATCTATGTGATTTCCCAGGCAAGAATACTGGAGTGGACTGCCATTTCTTTCTGCAGGATATCTTCCTGACCCAGGGATCGAACCAGATCTCCTACACTCCAGGCCAATTCTTTACTGATCAGCTTTATCAGCTATAAAACATATTGATAAAGTGTTTCTCACAGGATCATGGGAAATATACAGATATAAAAAGAGCTTAACATATTGTGTTGCATAGCACTTTCTAGAATTATCTTAGTTTAAATATGTGGTCTTCCAGAATAATTTACTATTTACTTAGAGTCTAGACTTCCCTGGTGGCTCAGATGGTAAAGCATCTGCTTAAAATGCAGGAGACCCAGGTTCGATCCCTGGGTCGGGAAGATCCCCTGGAGAATGAAATGGCAACCCACTCCAGTATTCTTGCCTGGAAAATCCCATGGACGGGGGTCCCTGGTAGCCGACACTCCACGGGGTTGCAAAGAGTTGGACACGACTGAGCGACTTCACTTTCTTTCTTAGAGTCTAAGATAGACCTCATATGTCTCCACGACATGAGAATTTTGCTTGATGTTTTACCTTTCAATTCAAAGGTTATGTTTTCCTGTCTCAGAATGAAATCATATAAATTATAAAAGCTCAGGACAATAAGAATAAATGACCAAATAATTGATAAAATCATCACATAATTTGGCTGCATCAAATGTTAAACGAAAAATGAGGACTGAGTAGAAAAAGGAAAGAGATGGAGGCTGAGGAGGGAGGGATACTTAGAAAAGAATGCGAGTGATTTGAAGGAGAAGAGGGTTTGGTGGGGAGTGTCATTTGAGATAAAGAGAAAGGATGTATACTTAAGATTCCATAGGGTGGAACTAGGTTTTGGAAGATCAGATAGCAAGCAGAAGAATTTTTTCATTGTCCTGTCTGGTAGTTTTAAAACCACCACCACAAAAAAAAAAAAAAAAAACAAAACAGGCATTGATATTTGATCAGTGGCACACTGATTGATGCAAAATATTTAAATTAAATTTTAAAAACACAAACTTTTCAGAGACAGAATTATAAAACTTGTGGAGTTGTGCAGATTGTCCTTCTGCTGAGGTCATGATAAGTCACTTCAGTCTGTCTGGCTCTTTGAGAGCTTAGCAGGCAACTAGCCCATGGGTCTCAGAGTCTGACAAGATTGAGCGGCTTAGGATGCTCGAACAGACGCACGGACTGTAGACCCCCAGGCTACTCTATCCAGGGTTATTCTCCAAGCAAGAATACTCTAGTGGGTTGCCATTTCCTTCTCCAGGGGATCTTCCCAACCTAGGGATTGAACCAGAGTCTCTTATGTTTCCTGCACAGGCAGGTTCTAGCTCCATCTGGGAAGCCATCCAGTGAGGTCAACTAAGAGCTATCTGAGATTACCCTTGACCTCCCATTCTAGAGCACATTCCTTAGTCAGGCAGCTGTTTCTCTCTTTCCTACCTACAAATAAAGCAATGATCACTTCTTTCAGCAAACAATGAACTCGGGCATTGTTCTCTAATAAAAACTATTCAATGGTTTAGGATAAAATGGGATGGCTAAGGAAAGAACTGAATCAGTCTCAGGTAATGCTTGTGAAGAATTTCTTCCTGTGAAAATTGTCACTATATACATGATGTTCATGAAGAACAAAAATAAACCACCAACAAAAACATTTATGTAGTGCCTACCAGGTAGTAACCCCTTAATTAGACCTTGATGGTGGTGTAGTCGCTAAGTCCTGTCTGACTCTTTTGACCCCATGGACTGTAGCCCACCAGGCTACATGGGATTCTCTAGGCTCGAGTGCGTTGCCATTTCCTTCTCCAGTGGATCTTCCCAACCCACGGATTGAATTCCGGTCTCCTGCATTGCAGGCAGATTCTTTACCAGCTGAGCCACAAGGGAAGACATTGGAGGTATAGGAAAGAATGAAATATGCACCTGGCCACAGAGACTGAAATGCCTGAAGAAGGTCCCTGACTATTGGGCATTTCTAAGAACTCATTAAAATGCAAATTAGGGCTCCACCTCAGATCTACCCCAAGAAGACTGTTAGGGCGGGGCCCAGAAATCCGTTTGAATAAGCTGAGATGATCCTAGTGTTCACTGAACTTTGATAACCTCTGGCCTAGATTTATTGTATGGATAGGATGTGAAATGTGACCAGTTCCCTACCTGATGATGAGAGGGAGGGATTGAGGGAGTAGCTGAATAGATCAAAGCTCCTAGGTTTCCATTTTTCTTGCTCTTTCCCCGAAAGGAAATACTCAGGATTACAAAGAAAGGGAAGCTTTTCTCTGAAGAAAATCATGTGCGTGCTCAGTCGCCCAGTCGTGTCAGACTCTCTGCGACCCCATGGACTGTAGCCCGCCAGGCTCCTTTGTCTATGGAATTCTCCAGGCAAGAATACTGGAGTGGGTTGCCAATCCCTTCTCCAGGGGATCTTCCCCACCCAGGGATCGAACCGAGGCTTCCCACATTGCAGACGGATTCCTCACCCTTTGAGTCACCAGGGAAGCTTCCTTAATCATGGTTTTCTTTAAATACCTAAGCTTGATTTTAGTATTCAGGGAAGCTTTAGGAACATATATACAATGCAATGGTATAAAAGGGTAAGAGAAAAAAGCCAGGGCAAAAAATAAATAAAATTATAAAAAAACAAGAATAGGTACGAATTTGGTGCATAGATAACGTACTCATGATCTCCTACTTTGTTTTCACCTGGCTCCTGTAAAAATATTTTATCTCTATTCTCTGTCCTTCACTGATTTCTCTTTGTGCTGGTTTGATTTAAAATATTTACTCAGTGTTAGATAAAATAGATACAGAGGAAATGATTATAAATGGTGGGAAGGTATTTCAAGTTGGATAGTTAGAGAAAGGAATCTCAGAGGAAGTGATATTTGAGCTGAGAACTGTAGGGAGGAAAGAGGGCTGAAAGAAAAAGCGAACGTGTTAGTTGCTCAGTGACCCCAAGACTGTAGCCCGACTCTTTGTGACCCCAACGATTGTAGCCCACCAGTCTTCTCTATCCATCGGATTCTCTGGGCAGGAGGCCAGATCATCTAGAACTGTGTTAGCCTTTGAATTTTATCCTAAGTGCCATGGGAAGTTATTAGAAATGATTAGAGGGAATTCTCTCCAATGGTAGGACCCTGAGATTTCACTGCTGAGGATGCCAGTTCAATCCCTGGTGGGGGAACTACAATCCTGAAAGCCACACAGCCAAATTAAAAAAAAAAAAAGAAACTCGATTAAGGTTTTAGTATAGTATTCTGGTTGTTGAATTCACAGACTGAGGGAACAAACTTATGGTTGCCAGGGTACAAGGATCAGGTGAGGGATAGTTGGGGAGTTTGGGATGGACATGTCTACGCTGATATATTAAAAATGGATAACCCACAGGGGCTTACTATATAGCATGTGGAACTCTGCTTATTGTTATGTGGCAACCTGGATGGGGGTCTGGGGGAGAATGGATACGTGTTTATGTGTGGCTGAGTCCCTTGCTCTCCACCTGAAACTGTCACAACATTGTTAATGGGCTATATTTCAATATAAAATAAAAAATTGTTTTTTTTTTTTTTTTTTTTAAAAAAGCTCTTACCCCCCAAAAGATAGTATTCTGGCTGTTGTGCTGATGATTTAGAGATAGGAGTGGGGCAGGATTGAGTATGAACTAATAGAGGTGAGGAATTGATGGTGGCTTACATGGTGCTTCCAAATGAAATTTTAAAGTGAGTTTGGGGTCTGACTCAAGAATACTGGAATGGGTTGCCATTTCCTCCTCCAGGGGATCTTTCTGACCCAGGGGTCAAACAGGCATCTGTGCATTTGCTGGCAAATTCTTTATCATCTGAGCCACCAGGGAGTTGGGGGAGGGAAAGCATTATTGATTAAAATCCACAAGTGTTACAGGTATGTTAATGTGGGGTGCTTATTAGACATTGAATTGCAGATGAGTTGGGAGTGCCGGGTCTAGGTAGATGATTAAATAAACGTTTGGAAGTAAATGTGGATTACCTAGGGAGATATTAGAACTAGAAGGAAAGGAACCAACACTGACCCTTGAAGCCTGTGAAAATTTAGAGGTTCAAGAGGATTCAAAGCCAAAAAAAAAAAAAAGAATGCTGAGAAACAGGCAAATTAAGTAGAAGGGATGTCATTTACAAGATCCTGATTGCAAAGAAAGGAAACTGTTCCTGGCCAACTATTTTGACTGCTGAGAGCTCAAGATAAGGCCAGGAGTTACCACTGACTTTCTAAAAGCCTTCATTTTTGTAATGGATCAGTGTTCTGCTTTGGTTTTTCAGTCTACATTATGTTCAGGGAGGCAAGACAAGCTCAAGGATTTGAAAGGACCCAGTAAAAAACAACTGGACTAAATTCAAATCCAGATGATAAGTAGAGGATAAATATTTGCAATTTGTATAATAAGGGGATGGTCTATTTAATGTATATCTTAAAATTAAGAAAAAAAGACCAAAAACCTGTCAGGTAAAAAACAGCTGAAAGGCTTAAACATGGTTCACAGAAATATTAAAAATAAACATTTTTATGAAGAACCTTTTCTAAACAGTTCTTCAAGACAAGAGGCATGATTTTAAAAATTTGCATATCTCTTTAATTTTTGATTTATATCTATTCTAACATTCTATCCATTGCAATGTTATTTTAGCTGGAGTCCATGAAGAAAATCTGTCCTCACACTAGGACATAGTTGGGAAAGGGGAGATCATTCTATACCTTTTCAGATAATTATTTGTTTTTAAATCATATTAATGAATGTTGTGTCCTCGGTAACACCAAAGTTCACTGATTTTATACTTTGAATCCACTTTACCCTTTCATAATCTTGTAATATCATGCATTGAGCTTTTAGAAAATAACTTGTTCAGTCACTCAGTTGTGTGACTCTTTGTGACCCCATGGACTGCACCATACCAGGTTTCTCTGTCCTTCACCATCTCTGGGAGCTTGCTCAAACTCATGTCCATTGACTTGGTGATGGCATTCAGCTATCTCATCCTCTGTTGTCCCCTTCTCCCACCTTCTAACTTTCCCAGCATCAGGGTCTTTTCCATCAGACATTTCTTCATATCAGGTGGCCAAAGTATTGGAGATTCAGCTTCAGCATCAGTCCTTCGAATGAATATTCAAGACTGATTTCCCTTAGGATGGACTGGTTGATCTCCTTGCAGTCCAAGGGACTCTCAATCCTTTTCTCCAACACCACAGTTCAAAAGCATCAATTCTTTGGTATAAAGATCAACCATCTTTATACTCACCTCTCACATCCATACAAGACTGCTGGAAAAATCATTGCTTTGACCATATAGACCTTGGTTGGCAAAGAAATGTCTCTGTTTTTTAATACATTGTTTAGGTTTGTCATAGCTTTTCTTCCAAGGAGCAAGCATCTTTTAATTGGTTCACTGAATTTGCAGGTTTTCCAAATGTGGACAGATTTCATTTTACAATAGCAAAAACAATGAGTTGTTAATATCTCTACTAATTTCATCAGAAAAGACCAAGTATCGGGAAGCTGTCAAGCTTAGAATAGTAGATACAGGTTTTCTAAAACTCTCATTTTTGCTTAAAAGCTCAGATTTTATCACTGGGAACTAATGCACTTAGTTTCCTTGAGATGACAGTGTTTGAAAAAACGTCTTTCCAAATCACTACATGTGAATGACCACAGTCTTTCTACTAAAAATGACCTATGAAAAAAATAGCACTAGTATAGCTTGCAACTTAATCAGAAAAAATGCATTTTTGTGAGACATCCATTGTTTTTCCATAAGCAACATAAATGTTTTACACATTTCTATCTTGTCACCTGGTATGCTAAATCCTATCTTTTTTTTTTTTTTTTGACAGCATGGCTCAGCATTTGAGATCATAGATCCCTGACCAGGGATCGAACTTGTGTTCCCTGAATTTGAAGTGCAGAGTTTTAACCACAGGATTGTGGGAAGTCCCTAAATTCTGTCCTCAATGGTTGAGATTTAATATTTTACCACAGCAACAAGAAATATGAATGTTTTTAATTAAAACAGATTTTTTTTTTTTAAAAACTGGAAGTCTACAAATAGGTAGAGAAATACAGTAAATGACTGTGGTCCTGTTTGCTGCTACTTCCTTGATGGTAGGACACCAGCAGTTTTATCTACTATCAGTGCAAATGTCAACATAGTGAAAAGGCAAATCAAGTCTGCTGCTTTAGCATGTACCCTAGCAAAATAACAATGTCTTCATACATTGAATATATAAGAATAACAGCTTCAGAATTTTTATTGTTTCATGTATCTTAAAAATTAAAAAAGAGTAAAAGGCCTAGATGATGTCATGGTCCATGCATGGGCTGGAAAAGAATTTTCAGACATCAGGCAGAATGAGAAGAGAATAAAGTTTATTAGAGAGAGAGAGACAGAACAGTATTAGAATAGTGGGTTGGTTCAAGGGAGAGCCGAACACTTCGGCAGGCTTGCAGCCAATATTCATAGCCTCAAGACAGAAAATTCCTACTGGAATGGTGTCATTAGGTGTCAGGAAACTGGCCGGTTTAGATCTGGAGGCTCATGGCAACAATTGCTATGGGGCTTGGTCAGTTCCAGAGATTTTTATCCTGGGATCTTGGTACAGGGCTTCACACCTGTGACCTTGGTATAGGGCTCCACAGTAGATGGTCAAGTTTGGGCGGAATTGCAAGTATGAGAGGCAAAAAGAAGCCAATGAATCCAGAAATAAAAGTTTTGGAGTTCTGCTTTCTTTCAAGTTAATTCTTTGCAAGAGATGTTGTTAAAAAGAGCTGGCTAATGAGACAGAATGGGCAAATGTAAATCTGGTGTTACAGTGTCATCGGCAATGGCTACAGATGGGGTTAGACAAGGAAACTAAGGCGATTCCTCATTGGGAAAGATTTCCAAATTCAGTAGGTAATACATTTTAATAATATAATTAAAATATATCTAGTGAAAAGGTAGAATTGTTGCTCAAACGTTATCAGAATTGTCTGGAAATGGGGATGCACGGATTATAGATCACTTGTTCTGTTTTCTTAAAATATATTTGTATATATGCACATATGTGCATATGTATTACCTACATGTATTTATGCACATACTTTGTTGTTTAGTAGCTCAGTCCCGTCCCTCTGGCAAGTTCCTCTGTCCAGGGACTTTCCCAGACAAGAATACTGGAGCTGATTGCCATTTCCTTCTCCAGGGGCGGGCGTGGGGGGTGGGGGTGGGGGTCTTCCTCACCTAGAGATGGGACCTGTGTCTCCTGCATTGCAGGCAGATTGTTTACCACTTAGCCACCCAGAAAGCGAAAATATGTACATTTGTGCTGTGTTGCGCTTAGCCGCTTCAGTCTTGTCTTGACTCTACGACCCCATGGACTGTAGCCCGCAAGGCTGCTCTGTCCACGGGATTCTCCAGGCAAGAATAACTGGAGTGGGTTGCCATGCCCTTCTCCAGGGAATCTTACTGACCAGGGATCTAACCGATGTCTCTTACGTCTCCTGCATTGGCAGGCAGGTTCTTTACCACTAGCGCCACGGCCAGATCCCATATGTACATATAAATACGTGCAATTTCCCTTCAGTATTTTTGAAAAGGTTTATTTACTTGGGGTTTGTGGCTTCCCTCATGCCTGCAATGCGGGCGACCTGGGTTCCATCCCTGGGTTGGGAAGATCCCCAGGAAATGACAACCCACTCCAGTATTCTTGTTTGGAGAATCCCATGGACAGAGGAGCCTGGTAGGTTATAGTCATGGGGTCGCAAAGAGTCAGAGACAACAGAGCGACTTAACTTTCTTTTTTTTCTTTCATTTATTTTTTTAGCAAACATCCTTCAACGGCCTAGTCTCTGGTGTGACACGCCTTACCCTTCAGGCACAAAAATGGCGCCTCAGCCAGGCGCATGCGCACTTGTGGAGCTCCAGGGCGCGCCTCTCAGGCAGAAAGAAGCTTGCGCGCCTCCAAGCCAGACGTGAAAAGGAGTGCCTCCTTGGAACGCGGCGACACACCACTTCCCGTCCGTCTGGTTTAAGAAGCCCTCACTTTGTGGATCTCTGCGAGCAACTAGGTGAGTGAGGGATTCCTTTGGCTTGTGACTGGAGTGCCTGAGGCTAGGCTCTGTCTGCTTTTAGTTCCAGAAGTTCCTTTCCTGCTCTTTGCCACAGTGTGCTTTCCTTTGAGCGTGATTTTTCTTCTTTTCTTTTTTTAATGACTTACTGGGAAGCACTTTGCTATTTTGTCACTTGTTAATTATTTTCAATAACTTGAAATTCTCGGAGAACTTGACCATTGGTGGAATTCATCGTGTCTCGTTCCTCAGGCTCGTGGTTGCAGAAGGTTTGCTGGATCCAAAGAGTCCAGGACCCTTGACTGCGGAGGACGGAGGCTGCCGAGTGCGTCTGCCCTAGAACCCCGCACTCCTTTCCCGTTCGGCGTGTGGGGAGGTGTATACCGCCTTAGAAACAGCCTGATCATCTCCACCGAGGACCACCTGCCGGGATGTCCAAAAGGCCCCGCTCCCAGTTAGAGCAAGACACCCCAGGAGGTGTCCGCTGTGAGACACGCCCGCAGCCACCGCAGCTGTTCCGCAGTGGTGACCAAATGGCGGTTTGTGGCCACAGCCTCCCGCCCCAGGAGCGTGGGAGTCCCGTGGTGGTGAATGAAGTGCCAGAGGCGGCCGAGAAGTACAGGGTAAGCTTCGTACAGATCCCAGACCACCCTGCCATTTTGGCTGCCTCCTCTTTTCATTAATTACCTTATTTGTTTGGGGAACAGGTATTCTGATCCTTCAAGGCCATTCCCTTAGTTGATGTTGATCAACGGAATACTAGATAAGTACCATATGCAGACCTTCCACATGTAGTCAGGGCTATTGGCCTTTCAGTTGTCTAAGGTTAGGAATCTAGCTGTTGTAAAGCAATTACTGTGATATATTTCTCTGCAGAAGTTATTCCAGGAGATGTTGGACACATTGAAGGAGAAACTTGAAGCAGCTAAAATCATACTGGCTGATGAACAAGAAAGAATGGTGATGATGCAGGTCAGTGCTTATCTTGATTCTTGGGCGGAAATTACCTATAATGTTGGCTAGCAAATAACATAAACAGCATCATAAGACCAATGGCACAGCAGGAAAAGTTACTTAAAAATCCATAGGTAGGAAAAGTATTAATTTCTTCATGTATAAAGAGCTCTTAAAAGTCAATAAGCAGGGGACTTCCCTGGAGCTCCAGTAGTTAAGACTGGACACAGTTCCACTTCAAGGGACATGGGTTCAGTTCCTGTTCAGGGAACTAAGATACTGCAACAAAAACAAAATGTCAGTAGGAGAAGACTAGAAACTCCATAGAGAAATGATCAAAGACATGAGCGCTTGCAGAAAAGCAAATGCAGATAATCTTTTGAGTAGACTGAATTGGTTCATACGCTCGTGTTAAGAGAAATACAAATTAACTATATTAAATTTGTTAGGGAGATGGCATTTTTATACCTTATTTATAAATATAAAAAAGACTGATAATGCAGTTAACAATGCTGTAGGAGATTGAGCATCATTTGTACTTTGGATGTGGCAGTGTAAATCCTGAAGGCATTTAAAGGTCAATGTAAGAATTTCTATTCGGGGCGTGTCAATTAGGAGTTTGGCATTGACATGCACTGCAGGAGGATTGCAGGCCGATTCTTTACTGCTGAGCCACCCAGGAAGCCCTAACATATTCACAGTACTATATATAAAATAGAAAATTAACAAGGACCTACTCTAAAGCACAGGGAACTATAGTCAATATCTTGTAAAAGTCTGTTAAGGGAACAGAAGCTGAAAAATAATATATAGACTGTAAGAGGGTGAGACCACAGGTAGGGAGTACCTGAAGGGGACTGTTTGCAATATTCAGGGCCACGTGATGGTGAACTGTGGCGGGAGGGGTAGTGGAAGTGGTGAGAACAGTCAGGGTCTTGATAAATCTTCACTCAGTAGTGTCATGAGGTTAAATATGGTCATTTTGTTGTGGTTGTTTTGGCTGCATCATGCTGCATGTGGAATCTTAGTTCCCTGACCAGGGATCGAACCAGTGCCCCTTCAGTGGAAATGCAGAGTCCTAACCACTGGACCTCCAGGGAAGTCCCTAAATACAGTTGTTAAGCCAACTACTCCCAATATATGTCTCTAGCTCAGACTTTCCAAGTAGTGGGCTTTCATGTCCAACTTTCTGCCTAGTATCTCTCCTTGGATGGCTGACTTATCAAAATCAACATATCCTAAACTGAGTTGCTGATACACTTCCCCATGTCTAGAATCTGTCCCATCCATAGTTCGCATTTTATGTTTTGGCAGCTCTGTTCTTTATCTAAAAACCTTGGGGTCACCCGTTGATTCCTCTTCTCTCATCCACTGTCCAAAGCATCAGCAAAAGCTGTTGGTCCTACCTTCCAGTTTTCCTGATCTCCTGCTCTTTGGTCCTGAAGTTGTGTAGATTCCTCAGTTTCCTGTCAATGAACATGTCTCTATCTGCATTTCATGTTCTAAAATTGTGTTGATACCTTGGCTGATGTTGACCCTGAAATTCCCTTTGTCCTTTGTATCTATGCCTATTATTTCCTCTCCAGTACTTTCTATTTCCTTGGGTTTATATTAGAATTATAGATGGAAAAGGATGTCTATAGTATTTAACCTGAAATCTCATTTCTGTGTCTATGATGAAGAAAGAGGAGCAGAATTTTAAAGAAATGATTGAGTCTGAATATAGCATAAGGATCCGGTTGATGACTGAAGAAAATGAGATGAATTTGCAAAGCCTGCAAGGCAGATTCAACCTGAATTTAAGACAAACCAGTCAGAACCAACTGATGGAGTTTGCCACGAACCTAAAGGAGAAGTTCCAGGAAACACTACAGGTGAGATATGCAACGTGGCATCCTTACAATATTTGGGAAATGAAAGAAAGAAGAGCTAAAATGTCACAACCACTGACAACTATGCTTTTATTAAAATAATGTGTATATATATAGTCACCCCACAGTTCTATTCCTGATAATTTGTTTTGCAGATACATTTGCATGCATATAAAAAGACACATTCATAAGGGATGTTGTAAAATGATTTCAGTACAGAGCCATGGCTTAGAGAAAGTCTCTGAAGCCAAACCGATGTGATTCCTAACTGGGTTCTGTAATTTACTAGTCTCATTGGCCACTTTCCCTGGTGGCTCAATGGTAAAGAATTCACCTTCGTTTGGTCCCTGGTCTGGGAAGATCCCCTGGAGGAGGAAATAGCAATGCGATCCAGTATTCCTACCTGGGAAATCCCACAGACAGAGGAGTCTGGTGGGCTACAGTCCATGGGATCACAAACTGTTAGACACAAATGAATGACCGAATGACAATAGGTGGCTTTAGACATTCTGCTTAAGCTCTGGCTTACTTTCCTTAGATGTAAAATGATAATGGCCCTGAGTTCATAATATTGTGTGATAATCTACATGAAGCTCTTTAAATAGTGTTTGTACATGTGTTCATTATTGTGTAATGTAAATGTAAGTTTAAGTGTTGTTATTACTTTAACATTTGTTGATAGCAGGAGAGTGGATTCAACCTGTATCCATCAATATTGGACTCATGAAATGCATTGTATAGGACATACAATGGAATGCTCTTTAACCTTTAGAAAAGATAACATGGCTTTAATATGTATGGATAAGGAATGCTCTCCAAGAGCATATTATCTATTAAGAAAAAAAGCAAGTTGCCAGATCAGCAGTGGAATATGACATCACTTGTGTTAAGAAAAAAATAGCATGAACATTCTCATACGTGCCTAGATGGAGCATCTTTGCAAGAGTAGGAAGGAACCTCGTATCAGTGGTTTGATTATGTTTTTTATTATTGGTTGAATTTAATATTTAATTAAATTATAGTAAGTCTTAGTTTTAATGAAGGAAATAAGAAACTTCCTGAACAAAACTGAACAGCCAAAAAAAGAAAGTGACCTGTTTTAGGTCCAAGTTGTGAACTGGTTAAGTAGATAGAAGGATACTGTCCACATCAACATAGATACAGTATGTCAGAGAATCAAGGGTCTGTTGAGGTGTCTTGCTTGACACAGAGGAATATCCTGGCCTTACCCAGTTACGTCTGTTTCTGGGTTGGCAGGCAATAGAGTGGGTTTTTAACGAGATGGTTGAATTAGCCAGTAAGAGAAACTGCCAGTTGTTGAATAGTAATAAAGAGATGCTTCTGCAGAGACTGAACTTTCTGGGGAGAGAGAACATGAAGAAACTGAAGGAGAGTGAAGTCAGGCTTTCTGAACAGATCTGCAGCCTCCAGCAGATCACCACAGAGCTCGAGAGGAAGTGTAGGCAGCCTGCCTCAGTGTTGCTCCAGGTAAGAGTCTGGAAATAACCTTCACTACAGTATTTGAGAAATGAGACGTGGATAGTACTCATTAGGAGTCAGTGCTAGAATACAGTACCCAGTGATCTTCAGGCCTACTTGAAGACTGTCAAAAGCATTATGACTCATCCTAAAATCATAGTATGTACAGAGCTGCTTCACTGATCAATAGTTAAGTTTGAATTGACATGCCCTTTACTAGGGTAAGTGGGCTTCCCCAGTGACTCAGTGGTAAAGAATCTGCCTGCAGTGCAGATTTCCAGCCCTGGGTTGAGAAGATCCCCTGGAGGAAGAAATGGCAACCCTCTTCAGTGTTCTTGCTTGGGAAATCCCATAGACAGGGGAGCCTAGTGGGTATACTCCATAGGGTCACAAAGAGTTTGTCACGACTCACTGCGTGCGCGCACGCGCCCACACACACACAGACACACACACACTGGGAGTAAGAATGCAGAGTCCAGAGCATTCAGACTCAGCACACACACACACACACACACACACACACGCAGAGTCCAGTGAGTGCCAAGGCATTCCCAGTATTGTATATTTTAAATTTTGTTCAGGAGCATGCTTTGGGACTTCCTTGGTGGTTTGGATGGTAAAGAATTTGCCTACAATGCAGGAGATCTGGGTTCGATCCCTGGGTTGGGAAGATCCCCTGGAGGAGGGCATGGCAACCCACTCTAGTATTCTTGCCTGGAGAATCCCATGGACAGAGGAGCCTGGTGGACTACAGTCTGTGGGATTGCAAAGAGTCAGACACGATTGAGCAACTAAGCACAGCACAACATGGTTACCATTTTCAATAAGTACATTTTTATATTTTAAAGACTATACAAAAAAAAAACACTATTCAGATGCACTTGGACATAAACAGTTAGGTTCTGTCGTAGAGCCAAGCCTCGTTCCAGACGGCACAGACAGGTGTGACCCAGTTACGTTCAGTTCCTGACCTCGTTCCAGCCACCGTCCCCAGCGTCACAGGCTAAGTTCCTGCCGCCCCCAGTATAGAAATCAGGTAAATGGGCAGAATTTGAATGAGGAGCATCCTCTATGTGAAGTAGAGAGGATTATTTCCCTTGGGAATAT
The DNA here is from genome assembly GCF_003369695.1 of Bos indicus x Bos taurus. Taxonomy (NCBI): domain Eukaryota; kingdom Metazoa; phylum Chordata; class Mammalia; order Artiodactyla; family Bovidae; genus Bos; species Bos indicus x Bos taurus. The sequence goes on along the minus strand of NC_040102.1, from coordinate 17,607,897 downwards.
AACAGTGATTTCAAGCATTTTTTTGATTTCCTGTTCAGTGTTGAAATTTGATATCTGAGAATTAGCACCATGAGGCTGAAGAAATTACTTGGAAATCGAGTTTTGTTATTATGAGAGAAAATATTTTCATGAGGACAAGTCACAAAAGGCTTGGCTCAAATACCCCCTAGTAATTTTTTTCCTCTTTTTTCATCCTATAGAATGCAAAATATGCTTTGGAAAGGTAAGTTAATCATTTTGGAAACATTTGGGTCAGATTGACAGTCTGATATGTGAGCACACAAGGGTGGAGTTTTGGGATGCGGGTAGCAATGAGAACCACCTACTGGATGGAGGAGCCTGAGGTCTGCATGGATAACTGAGATTATCATTTCTTTAACAGGAGTGAGTCACTACTATATCAGTTTCTACAGCCCGCCCAAATCACAGACCTGAGTTTGTGCCAAATAACAGGAATGAGCAAAATGCTCAAAGTGCTGCAAAGTAAGTTGACACATGTCCATGATCACAGGACATTTTATATTTGTATAAATTCCAGACAGCTGAAGGATTTAAAGAGACTCTGTATTTGCAGATATTTCTCCCATGGTTTGTATTTTCGTATACCTAGTAGTATCTTTTGAAGAGCAGAAGTTTTAGATTTTGAAGTTCAGTTTATCATTTTCTTTCCTATGGTTTGTTCTTTCTGTGGCCTAAGAAATTTACCGCAACAAAGATTTCCTTCTAGAAGTTTTACAGTTTTAGTTTTTGCTCTTAGGTCTTATTCATTTGAAGTTACTATTTACGTACTATTCAAGACATGGTACAGCTCTCCTCCTTTTTTGTATATATGTGTATTCAGTTGTTCTAACATCATTTGTTGAAAATCACTTGAAAATGAACAGACCTGTTTTGAGTCTAATAGATTCATTGATCGTTATTTATACTTTTGGTAATATCATACTGGCTTGATTGATTATTCTATAGAAAGTCTTAAAATTGGGCACTGTGAGTTCTCCAGATTTTTTCTTTAAAAATAATTTTGGCTACTCTAAATCTTTCTCCACATAAATTTCAAAGTGAGCTTGTTGACTTCTACAAAAAGCCTGCTGGGGTTTTGGTTGGTGTTACACTGAGTCTGTAGAACAACTTGGGGATAAGGTGATATATCTCCACTTATTTAGGTCATCTTTGATTTCTCTCAACGGTGTTCTATAGTTTTCAGCTAATATTGTACATATTTAATTAGGCAGATACGTAAGTGTTTTTTAGTTCTATTAGTGAAATTAAATATCAGTTTATTTCTTCCTTTCTAGTCTGTAAGCCTTTTCTGTATTTTTCTTAACCTATTGCACTTACTAGGACCTTCAATGCTTCAATGTAATGGTGAATAGGAGTGGTAAGAATCTTTTTCTTGATCTTAGGGAGAAAAGATTGACCATTAATGTTAGCTGTAGGTTTTTCCACAGCTGCCTTTTGTCATGTTGAGGAAGTTCCCCATCTATTCCTGATTCAGTAAGATTTCGTATCATGAACAGATGGTGAACTTAAGAGATGTTTTTGTCTGTATCTACCAAAATATCCATTTTTTCTTTGTTAATGTGAATTATGTTTGCTTCATATGTTGAGCCAACTTTGCATTCCCAGGATAATGTTTTATCCATTTTATATATTGCCAAAGTGTATGTACTTTGGCAAGTGTTCTTTTAATGTTTTTAAAAGAATTTTTGCATTTATGTTAATGCATATTTTCTGTAGCTTTCTTTCCTTGTAATCATCCATTGGCATTTTAATACTTTATTTTATATTTTAATATTAAAAATTTTATATTTTAATATTAAAATTTCAATATTTTAATATTTTATTTCTAGATAATCTTATTTAGTTGTCAAACCCACTTAGTCTTGCTTTTTTTAGTTTCCTGTATTCTATAGGACTAGAAGTTTTTCTTTTTTCTTTAAATATAGAAGTAAAATTTATTGTAGAGTTTATGCCTGGCAATTCCAGTAAGTAAAGTTCTTCAGATTTTTTTCTGCTAGTCTCACTTTGAGTGTGTGGTTAATGATTTTTTTTCAATAGTGAGCTTTCCTTTTTTCCTTAGATATTATTTTTATAAGTTCTTTTCAGATAGGAATAAAAGGTGTACATTCTTCCAGAGACAATTTGCATTTATTTCTGCCAGTCTTCTGAAAATCCTAGGATCTTGGGACAAGCTGAAATTTAAAATTTAAGGCTTGTGGTTTTTAAGACCACTTTAATACTGATGTGAATTAGGTCCAGAGATGCATCTTCACTTGCCCATAAAAGTTTCTAGTGGATTAGGTGGTAAAGAAAAAAATCAATGACTGCTACAGTTTTATGGCTTGACCAACTATAAAGTGATATGTTCCACTAAAAAGTAGAAACTGGGAAGGGATAGGTTTGGAGTTCCATTTTGGATGGAGAATGTTTGAAATTCCTGTGTTTTGTCCAGCTGGTATTTGTCATCTTTTTAAAGGAGTAAGTCATGAACATATCAGTTCAGTTTAGTCCCTCAGTCGTGTCTGACTCGGCGACCCCATGGACTGCAGCATGCCAGGCCTCCCTGTCCATCACCAACTCCTGGAGCTTGCTCAAACTCATGTCCATCGAGTCACTGATGCCATCCAACCATCTCATGAACATATAGAAGATATTTAAAACTGAGGCTAAATGAAGTCACTTAGGGTAAAAGAATATGCAGGGAGTAAAAAGGAAGATCCTGGGCCGATCTCTGAGAAGTCACAATATTTAGAGGCTGAACAGAAGGAGATGAGAAGGACCAGTTAGAGATATGAAGACACCTACCACTTTCAGTCAAGTATGAGAAATCACAGTGAGCCTTCTTGACTTCAGCTTGATTTTTCTGGAGGATTCTCACAGGTTTTCAGGCCTCTAATATATTCACTTTTGATTTACTCAGTGTTAGGGTCCTGCAGGCAGCAGTTCCCAGATGTTTCTGCTGCGCCCTGGTGATATTTAAGATAAGGAAGGAAGTTCAGTCACAGGCCAGAGTCATGAATCAACTGCTCTATAGGAGACTCCAGTGCTCCCGTTGGTTCCAGGCTTGGGGAAGATCTTTAGGGAGTTTAGATTTGAGTCTCAGGTGATACTGGGCCAGGACTGGGTGTCAGGTCATTCTTATGGCCTGGCAGAATTCCTTTCTGGTTTGAGAGGTGCTTTTCAACTCTCCGTAGTCCATTATTCATTGTTTTGTTCTTCTTCCTCAGATTGACCGCATCTCCTTCCATTATCTTACTGACTTTGTTTCTCTGTGATGTCCATTTGTTTAAAAATTTTATTTATTTGTGTATTTATTTTTGACCGCGCTGGCTCTTTGTTGCTGCACACAGGCTTTCCCTAGTTGTGGGAAATGGACTTCTCCCTGTCGTGGCGTCTCTTGTGGTGGGACCCCGCTTAGGCACATGGGTTTCAGTAGTTGCAACACACGGGCTCAGTAGTTACGGCTCACAGGCTGAGTTGCTCTGCAGCATGGGGAATCTTCCCGGACCAGGGGTCACACCCATGTCTCCTGCATTGGCAGGTGGATTCTTAATCACTGGACCACCAGAGAAGTCCCTCCATTACTTGAAACAGAGCTCAGAGGTCCCTTCATCTGGACTCTCCTAGATTGCCTCTCCAGTATTTGTGGCTGAGACTGGTGCCATCTCATTAGGAAGCCCCTGATGTTTGAAGTCATCAGTCACTGGCATTGACGAACCCCTCGGGTAACTAAATTTCTTTCTCCCTGCAGGACCTATAACTTTGGACCCTAAAACAGCTCATCCCTATCTGGTCTTGTCCGAGGATCTAAGGAGTGTGAGACTTAGAAACGTGCAGCGGGGTGTACCCGGTCACCCTGAGAGATTTGATTTCAGTGCCACCGTGCTGGGTGCGCAGAGCTTCACCTCAGGGCGGCACTACTGGGAGGTGGACGTGGGCAGGGCGGCGCAGTGGCAGCTGGGCGTGTACAGGAGCTCCACCGTCAGAAACAGCTCCGGAAATAAGGTCTTGCTCACAGGATCTCTCATGGGAACCGATCACACCTTCTGGACTTTCCCCCCTTTCAAAAGGGTCTCCTTGAGAGAGCAAGTGCACAGAGTTGGAGTTTTCCTGGACTACGAGTATGAGCAGATATCGTTCTATGATGCCACAAAGAGCTCCCTCATCTATAATTTCTCTTATCTCGCCTTCCAGGGAGCTCTCAGGCCTATATTTTCTCTCAGTATCTCCAGTGGAGGTGTGAATTCAGACTCTTTGAGTATCTGCCTCCCTCATGTTTCTCCTTGTAGTGATACTCTTAGCCCTCAGCCCTCTTCGGTGTGAAATCTAATAACCACGAGAGCCCAGAATGTTACAAGCATGACTTTGTATAAATAATTTTTCAAAATAAGCCAGTAGAAGATTTTTAGCACTTGAGTTGGAGCCCAGTTGAGCACCCCAGAGCTTTTGCATTCATGTAGCCCATAGCCTCGCATAGAGTCGGACATGACTAAAGCAGCTTAGTGTGAGGGCACAGCACGGCTTTCGATACCCTTTTCATGGAAGTGGTTGGATTTAAGCTGAATCATGAATGATAATAACTAAAGGACCCCATGCTAATTAGAACAGCAAGTGCCTATGTAGTGTAAGATTGGGAAATTAGAGAAGAAAATAGTCTGGGATCCTTAGGACTGGGTTAAGGACTCTTGAGATTTCAGAAAATAGAATTGGGTATAATCAAGACTTTAGATTTGAGAATGTCATCAAAGTGACATGTGGAATGGAGACATCCTATTCCTGATGTTGCCAAGAGTTCTATCATCATTCCACATGAAGGACAACTTAATTTCCCCGGATACCTTATCTTGGTGGGGAGGATGTGTTTCAGAAAATGTGAGTATTTCCAAGTTGTTTCAAGTATTCTATTTCGTTCTTATAAGAAAATTAAATTTCTTAGAAGAAATTAGACAGTTTGATGCTTTGTAACGGTGTCTTGTGTTTGCCTTTGTCTTTCTCTATTTGATCACCCACTGAAAATTTTTTTCTGCGGCCTTGCTCGGGGGTTCGTACAATGCTAAGAAGACAATGAAATATTTATTAGAGGGACTTTTAATGAAAGGTTTATCATGCTGGATCTCCATGTTTTTAACAGCCTGTAAGTGTGTATTAATCCTTATTATTCGAATGTAGAAACTGAGGCTCAAAGGTGATCTTGGCTGAAGTGTTTCTCTGCAAAGCAGCTATACTTGATATAATGACAAATACTGGAACATCACTGCACCAGTTACAGCTTCTTATATACAAACAACAGTTGCAATTTATAAAAATTCTGTTTACTTTTTTATTTTTAGTTTCTGGCTATGCTGGGTCTTTATTGAGTGCAGGCTTTCTCTAGTTACAGCGAGTGGAGGCTATTCTTTACTGTCACTGCAGTGAGTCAGGGCTATTCCTTATTGTAGTTCCAGTCAGCAGGGGCTCCTCTAGTTGTGGTGCTCAGGCTTCTCATTGCATTGGCTTCTCTTGTTGCAGAGCTCGGGTTCTGGAGTGTGGACTCACTAGTAGTGATGCACAGGCTTAGTTGCCCCTCGGCATGTGGAATCTTCCTGGACCAAGGCTTGAACCCCCATTGCCTGCATTGGTTGGTGGATTCTTAACCACTGGACCATCAGGGAAGTCTTTTTTTTTTTTTTTTTTTTTTAATGTTTTGGCCACATTGCAGTGTGTGAAACTTCTCTCACCAGGGATCGAACCCATGTCCCCTGCTGCAGTGGAAGCACAGAATCTTAACCACTGAACCCACCAGGGAAGTCTGCGACTTTATATTTATTTGGACAGTTCTTTGATTGCCTTTCCATGAGATTTAAGTACCATGCCTATTTCTGTTCATTCTTTTGTGTTAAACAGTCCTTAGACCATGAATTCTCAAATATGTATTGTAAATGAGGAAGAAAGCATTAAGTAGTGCTGTATATTATGGCGCTGGGTAAGTGACGCTTAGAAGTTAAAAGTCCTGGAAGAGAGCTGCACTCGTGTCAGAACCAAAAGGTCAATAAACAGATTCAGGCGAACTGGTGGTTGAGTTTGTTACAGCAGCCACAGTGAAGTACCACAGACTGAGTGGCTTACACCTCAAAAGTGCCTTTACTCGTAGTTCTGAAGGCTAGCAATGACGGTGTTGGCAGGTTCGGTTCCTTCTGAAGACGGCTGCATGCCTCTCTCCTGGCTTCTCGTGGTTGGCTGGAAATCTTTGTTCCCTTACAGATGTACCACTCCCCTTTTCTGCCTCGGTCTTCACGTGATGTTCTCCCTGTGTCTGGTCTTTGGCCTTTAAAAAAAATAAATAAGGGCATTAATCACATTGGATTAGGGGTTCACCCTACTGTATGGGCTCATTTTAACTTAATAGTGACCCTGTTTCCAAACAAAGTACAAGGAGTTAGGAATTTTTTCTTGGAGGTGGGTGGTGGTATAGCAGTTGAAGCTTATGTGTGTGCTAAGTCACTTCAGTTGTGTCCAGCTCTGTGTGACCATGTGGACTCCAGGCTGCCAAGCTCCTCTGTCCAAACAAGAATACTGGAGTGGGTTGCTGTGCCCTCCTCCAGGGGATCTTTCTGACCCAGGGGATCTTTCTGACCCACATCTCTTAATGTCTGCCTGCATTGGCAGTTGGGTTCTTTACCACTAGTGCCACCTGGGAAGCCCAAGGTGGGGGATGACAATTCAACCCACAGCATAAGGGTTAATGTAAACATAGTCTTTCATGTACAACAGCGAGTTTGTAAATTCTGTGTATCCTATAAGCACCTGAGGTTTTTTTTTTTAATCCCAGTATTCATCACCTCTTACATTCCCCCACTACACATACATAAATTACATCAAGATCTCTGAGATTAGGGACTTCCCTGGCAGTTGCTGATGGCTCAGACGGTAAAGAATCCACCTGCAATGCAGGAGACCTGGGTTCTATCCCTGCGTCAGGAAGATCCCCTGGAGAAGGAAATGGCAACCCACTCCAGTATTCTTGCCTGGAGAGTCCCATGGACAGAGGAACCTAGCAGGCTATAGTCCTTGGGACTGTGAGTCAGACATAACTGAGTGACTAATATTTTTTCCGGCAGTCCAGTGGTTAAGACTTGGCATTCTAATGCGGGAATGCAGGGGTTGCAAGTTCAGTCCCTGGTCAGAGAGTTAAGATCACACATCCCTTGTGGCCAAAAAACCAAAACGAAAAAAACAAAAAAGATTTCTGGAATTGGAATCTAGGCATCACTTTTCCAAAGCTCTGTGGGTGATTTGCAACATGCAGCCAAGATTAAGAAGTAAGTTTAGTAAAGGCAAACAGAGAACAGCTGATTTGGTCAGTGACTACACCGCCTTTCGTGTGGCTTGTAATTTTAATCTGTCAGAGGTGCTGGATGTGTGGTGCTAGTGCTGGGGGGTCAGGCTGTTAGATCAGAGATCAAGGTGAGCCTGGACGCCTTCCTTAGTAACAAGCATGTGTAGTTCACATGACTGGGACTGCCAGTCAGCCTGCTCTCTTAGGAAGATTGTTGACTGGCTCAGGGGCAGTTGGAAGGTACTCTAAGAAACTATATGTCTTGGAAAACTGGACTCAGTAAGAGCTAGGCACTCTCAGGCCATTGGAAAAAGCTTCCAGTGGTTTAGAATAGGGGTCCCCAGTCCCCAGAATCAGGCCACACAGCAGGAGGTGAGCAGCAGGGGAGGGATATATGCATAGCTATTATCTGAATATATATGTATATGTATGTCTGTATTTTAAAGAGAATGAGGGGGAGACCAAGGCTTCCTTCCCACTGATTCTGCATTATGATGAGTTGTATAATTATTTCATTATATATCACGGTGTAATCAGAATAGAAATAAAATGCACAATAAATGCAATGCATTTGATCATCCCCAAACTGTCCCCCTTCCCCCACCTGGGTCCGTGGAAAAACTGTCTTCCATGAAACCGTCTCTGATGCCAAAAGGGCCGGGGACCACTGCTTTAGAACACCTTGGGTTATCCCTCGACACTGGGAACATATCTACCCTTAGAACATTTCAAGTATGATAAGTGTATGTTGGGCAAAAAACTTAAGTAAAAAAATGCAGTTCCATTCTGTAGTTATAACTTGAAATGACTTCTCTGTCCCTATATAGATCACTTAAGTTGTGAGACTGTTTATAGCTGAACTGCTAACACATTTCTGGGATGAGCCCAGGAAGGCTCACAGCCCATACCGGTCTAGACCTACTAGCCTCCGCTGGGAGTCAGGGCAGTCTGCTTGAAATAATCTGGGGTTAAAAGAAGAAAAGGTAAGTGACCTCACTGCAGTAATTCTCTTAATCTTGAATAAAGATAAGGAATTGGGATAGAGGAGATAATGAATTCATGGAGAATGGGCAAGTGGTTTGAAACTTTGATTTCTTGGAGTGCCTGATTAGAATGTGATAAATGCCATCACTGGTACACTGAAGTTAAAAAGCACATGGATGGGAAATGAAGACAGTTGGCATTTTATCTGTCCTGACCGATGGGAAAGTATACAATGGAGTGGGACATTTGCCCTGAAGAGAACCAAATGTGAGATGAGAAACTCACCGCAAGTGAGAGGAATTATGTGCAATAGATAAATGTGGTACAGTAACAAAAAGATTGAATTTAAGTATTACATGTTAAAATTTAAGTTGGTATATCTACTGTCTGCAAGGTAAGGTTCCAAATGCTTTATATGCATTACCTCATCTGAGTCTTGTAACTCTGAGATAGATGTTGTTTTATTGAGTCAAAAATATGCTAAAAACCTAGAGATAGTGTTACAAACTCTTGAAAAACCAGGCTATTCATTTCTTTCCACCCAGATTGTATCTCCTTAAAGGTATTCAGTGAGATCTGAGATTGACTGGAGGGGAAGGTGTGGGAAGTTGAGTAACGATATGAAAGTGAAATCCATGTTTCTCGAAAGAAGCAGTTGAGGACTTCCCTGTTGGTCTGGGTCAGGGAACTAGATCCCATATGTCGCCACTGAGGGAAAAAAAGATCCTGCATGCCTCAATTAAGACCCATAAGACCCAGCCCAACCAAATGAGTAAATATTTTTTTTTTTTTTTAAAGAAGCAGTCTTTGGAGATTTAATGTAAAATTGTTTTCCTGGAAAGTATTTGTGTATTTGTATAATATTTTGAAACGTTATGTAAGCTTTTTTCCCCCCTAAATGAGTACTTAGTTTTGTGTTCATCCTAATGAATATTCTAACCTGGTAATCTTTAGTGTATATGTGGGTGTTGTTTCAGATAGTACTGTAGTGATTCCAGATGCTGGTGGGTTTTCTCTTTGAAAAAGGGAGTGGTCTAAGCATTGTTGTCCAGTTGCTAAGCTGTGTCCATCTCTTTGTGACCCCATGAACTGCAGCACAGCAGGCTTCCTTGTCCTTCACTATCTCCCTGAGTTTGCTCAGACTTGTGTCCATTGAGTTGGTGATGCCATCCAACCATCTCATCCTCTGTCATCCCCTTCTCCTCCTGGCCCCAGTCTTTCCCGGCATCAGGATCTTTTCCAGTGAGTTGGCTCTTCACATCAGGGGGCCAAAGTATTGGCATCAGTCCTTTCAGTGAATTTGGTGGCAATCTCCTTATCTCTGTGGTCTGTGACATTTCTGAAGCTAAAAGCTATTTCTGTGTTTGATGTTGAGATTCAGAACTTCAAACATGTGAATTTATTTCAGGGACTATAAATGTGAACTTCCTCTGAGAATATGCTTTCTTTATTTTCATTATGGAATTTCTTGGCTTGTGTAGGTAGAGGCGAGGGTACTAGTTTCCTGGACGATTTGGGGAACTAGACGAGGTATATGACATACCAGCCCTCTTTTCAAACAGTTTAAAAAGTACATGTGAATATCCAACAGATGTCTTGCCTTTCCTAGTCAGAGCCAGCTATATTCCCAAATGTGCCAACCTCATGTTTTATGTGAACTTCACAGGTTCACTTTGTCTCAATTTACTTTGAAAATCACTGGCCCCTTTAGTTGGTTCCCATTCTGTGTTCAGCAATACCTTCAATATATATCCCAGGTCAAACTCTTAACCAGGTTCCCTCTTGCCATACGAGTCTAAGCTCTTCTTTCTTACCTAGACTAGCATGGCAGCCTTCTAAGTATGGCTTTCATTCTTGCCTTCCTCCATCTGTCTTTCACAAAGAAAGCCCTCTCCTGAATATTCTATCTCGTCCTGTCTCATTTTCTTACCTCTTACTCTCCATTATTTCCTTTATAGCATCAATCATTACCTGAAGTAATATTATTTAATTTATCTTTCTTCCCTCCGTGGCATGTAAACTATATCATGGCAAGGACTTTGTAAGAATGGTGAATAAGATAACCAACAAATATTTATTAGGTGATTTCTGTATGCTAGGTATTTGACATGAGAAGACAACTCAGATACCTGACATCATTAGTGGATGAAGGCCAACCTTAGAGCTTTGGAGTACAGTTTTGCTTATTGGGCTTCCCAGGTGGCTCTTGTGATAAAGAATCCACCTGCCAATGCAAGAGACATGAGATGCGAGTTCGATCCCTGGGTTGGAAAGATCCCATGCCCTACTAGAGAAGGGCATGGCAACTCACTCTAGTATTCTTGCCTAGAGGATCCTGTGGACAAAGGAGCCTGCTGGGCTATAGTCCATAGGGTTGCAAAGAGTCAAACATGACTGAAGCAACTTAGCACACACATAATTGCTTATTTTTATTTTTTGTAAAGATGGCAGCTCCTAATGAAATAAACTCCTCCAGTGTCATTTCACCATCCAGTTTTACTGAGTATGTCTCTCAATACATGATTTTAAAAATCTGAACTCGGTGTTTTCTGTTTGTCGCTGTTGTTTGCACAGCATTTTATTCTTGCATGGATGGAATATAGTAATCCTGGCCTTAGGGGCAAAGGTCACATAAAGTTTCTGCTAACCAGAGGCTATAGCTACTAGATTAAAAAATAGACCGTTACAGGTTGAAATTGTGTATAAATTAGAAATTCTAAGAGCCATTTCCAAAATTCTCCATGGCTTGCCCATGAGTGTCAAAATCCAAATTCTCTTCAGCCCTGTTTTAGTTAATGGTTTGTCAGCTTTGAAGCACTTGCCGTTTTTCTCATTGGGTACATTTCTCTAAATGAGAGTTCTTATGCAAGGATCAGAACTCTTCTGTCATTTTAAAAAACTAGGTCCAAGAGAAGAAGCTACCTAATATCACTGAGTGTCCAAAAATATATATTGGCTGGTTGAGAACACAATGGGTTCTCCCCCTACCGCAGTGGGGGGTTAGTGGCTTTTCTTTTTGTTTGACAGTGCAGTCATACTTTCATAGAAGATACTTAAAGAATGTATTTTTCCTTTAGAAAAGATGTCTTTATTTACCAGTGTTTCTCTGGTGATTTAAGAAATACTTGTAAAGTGAACGACAGAGACCAACAGTAAGAAGTAGAATTTAAAGGAAAACTTCAGAACTCATTAAATTATCCTCGGAGAGATGAAAAGATTCTAGAAATAGTGTGTTTCTATTAAAAAAATTTTTTTAAAGAACTTAACCATATGAAAAAACTATAGTAACGAAATTCAGATAAAGAGTTTGAAGGAAAAAACCTCCCACAGGAGAGAACAAGAAGATGAAAAATAGCTGAAAAAGCAAAGGTAAATCAATCTATTTATATCTATCTAATCTAGGAACTTTGCCGCCTGACCAGTGGGAGTTCCAAAGAGAGAACAGAAAGTACGGGAAGGACAGGACAATTTCAAACAAATTTTAAATGGATGGGTTTTACATTAAAGGGGCCTCTTAGAAGCCAGGGTGCTGAGTGAAGACATACACACCAAGGCAAAACATCAGGGATAAAGAGAAGACCCTAACAACGTCCAAAAGGAGAGGAAATAGGGTGCAGATGTAATTTTCAGAATGGCTTTGTACTCATCAATGTTGATAGTAGAAAATGGAGGTCAAAAGGCTATAAGTAGAGTCTCAAATAGGGAAGTTAGTGAAGACTCTTAACATGATTTTAGGGCCCGAGTCAGATAATTTTCAAGGTGTGTTTTGCAAGGCGGAGGACTGATGGAAGTTGAGCCACAGTTATGACATCAGAGCACAGGATGTTCCTCCCAGAAGGCAATGTACCTAATGAGGTACCTAATGAGTGTGATGCTGCTGTTTCTGCTTATCAGGCTGTTCATAGGCTTGTCTTTCAGGAGTAAATTGCCTAAAACCAATTGTTAAATTACCTTTGTTTGGTCTTAAGTATTAACAAAAGTGTGGGCCATTAGGTTGTTTTTAGTTCCCATTTTTCGTTTTTGGCTTCTGGGCCCGTGGGATTTTAGTTCCCTGACCAGAGTTTGAACCCGAATCCCCCGTCTTGGAAGCACAGCATCCTAACCACTGAGCTGCCAGCAAAGTCCCATCAGTTCTCAATTCTTAGATAAGAAAAATTTTCCTAGTAGTTTCCAAGGGACTTCCCCTTACCTTAACCAGTATGTTTCTGTACATTTCATATGCAGAGATAGAGCAACATGGAGCAAATGTACCCAATGAGAATACTTCTCTGTATCTGTGGGTAGGTGGTGAGATACAGGGTCATACAAAAATGGGATCATTTTAAAGATGCTACTTTTTTTCCTTTGTATGATCCAAATAATTAGTTCCATTTTTCTGAGAGCCATTATTCAGCCTCCTGTTTTCTTACATTAAATCAGTGTGTGTGCATGCGTGCTCGGTCGTGTCTGACTCTTTTCAACCCTGTAGACTGTAGCCCACCAGGCTCCGCTGTCCATGAGGCTCTCCAGGCAAGAATACTGGAGTGGGCTGCCATTTCCTCCTCCAGAGGATCTTCCCCACCCAGGTACTCAACCCACTTCTCCTGCGGCTCCTGCCTTGGGAGGTGGACTCTTTACCACTGTGCCACCTGGGGAGCCCTCATGTCAGTGTGCGTCTCTTTTCATCTAAATCTCTGGAGATTCTTTTGTGTTAGTTCTCTTGACTTATTGCTCTCCTGGAGCCTGCAAGCCAATTATTACATTTTCAGGAATACTGACAGTCAGCTGACATCATGTTCATACCTTGAGATCCGTCACACTGGATGTATTCACACCACAGAAGTCAGTGAGTGCTCCCCTTAGGGCTGCACACTCCCAGCTGGCTGCCAAACACTGACTAGTACACCACTGCCTGTGTGTCCCACTCTTAAGTATTTCGTTTTATAAGTAATTTTTCAGGAAAACAAAAAGAATGGTTGAACTTAGCTGTTCATTTGCTATAAGAAATGCCGTTTCTTATAAGCCCTCTAAGGTTATGAAACCAAAAAATGTTATGAAAAACATTGAGTTTTAAGTTTCCATGTGTTTGGAAACTGTGCTCAGTTAGATTTTGATATTTTTTGACTCTTGTACTTTAACTCACCTGGCTGCTACCTGTTCCTTTTTTTCTTTAGCTCTATGTTTGTATTTTATCCTGGAGGATAGCTGATTAACAATGTTGTGATAGTTTCATGTGAACAACAAGGGGACTCAGCCGCACACGCACGTGTCCGTTCTTCCCCAAACCCCTCCCATCCAGGCTGCCACGTACCACTGGGTACAGTTCCCTGTGCCGTACGGTAGGACCTGGTTGCTTATCCATTCCTTAGTTATGTCTTTGTCTTCAAGATCTCACGAGCCTTTGAGTAAGCTGACTGGCTGGTGCAGAAAAGCTGATGAACTCCCGCTGGAGATCTTCTTGCCCATCTGAGTAGTTAAAAGCTTCATTTGTAGTCAGATCATTTAAATGAGAATTCAGATGACAACACTGTTATCCTCTGAGCTCATTCTGTGTTGTACTTCTGCTTATGCTTTTTCCAAAATCACCTTTCTACCTGTCCTCCAGTGTGGCTTTCAGAACATCTGACAAACACCTGAAAAAGTGCCTGGTAGCTGCTTAGTATTGGTGACTTGTGATGCAATTAGACAACTGCCAAATTATATATGAGGCAATTTCTTAGTTCCCTAGGACTACCTGCTGTGATAGATTATTACACACTGACCGACTTAACAGATTTATTCGCTCACAGTTCTGGAGACCAGAAGTCTGTGTTTTGGTAGGATGTGTTCCTTCTTAAGGCAGTAGGGAAAATCTGTCCCAGCCTTTTCCAGCCTCTGATATCCAGGCAGTGCTTTCTTTTCTTTCTCTTTTTTTTTAAGGTGGTCCTTTCTTACAGCTGCATTGCTCTACCTCTGCCCCATCTTCAAATGGCTTCCTTCCCGTCCTCCGTGTCTCAGATAAAGACACTTGCCATCGGATCTACTACCCATGGAGTTGCCTAGATCTGCAAGGACCAGATGGTCACAGTCACAGGTCCTGGGAATGAAAGCATGTACATACCCTGATTTTTTTTTTGGTTGCACTGGGTCTTTGTTGCTGTGAGTGGTTTTTCTCTAGTCATGTCAAGTGGGGGTATCTGTGTTGCGGTGCATGGGCTTCTCACTTTGGTGGCTTCTCCTGTTTGCAGCCTCGGGCTCTAAACTGTGATGGTTTCACTAATTGCAGCTGGTGGGCTGTAGAGCACAGGCTCAGTAGTTGTGGCGCATGGGCTTAGTTGCTCCATGGCATGTAGGGTCTTCCCGGACTAGGGATCGAACCCATAACCCTGCATTGGCAAGTGGATTCTTATCCACTGCACCACCAGGTCTACATGTCTTTCTGAGGGCCACCACTCAACCCAGTTACAGGTTCTAGTGCTAGAAAAATGAACAAAACACTGAGCTGATAAGAAGTTTACAGTCTAGACAAACACATAACCGGAGAGCTACAATCTTGTAGAGTCATACCAAGTATTAGCAGAACCCAGAGGAGGGGTACTTTAACTCATTATAGTATATACTGAGTGAGGCGAATTTTTAAAAGAATCTGAGAGGGGGCCAAGCTTCTTCTAAGCAGAAGTTTAAAAGATAAATTTGAGTTATCTAGGACAGCAGCGCCCAACCCTTTTGGCACCAGGGATTGGTCTCATGGAAGACAGTTTTTCCTTGAATGAGGGATTGGGAAGGGGACATGCTTTCGGGATGATCCAAGTGCTCTACATTTATTGTGCACTTTATTGCTGTTACATCTGCTCCATCTCAGATCTTCAGGCATTAGATCCCAAAGGCTGGGCACCCCTGATCTAGGACAGTGTGGGTGACTTGGAGAAGGTCATCTTGGCAAAAAGAACAGCCACTTGAAGTCAAAGACAAGTAGGTGTTTTGAGTAGGAAAATTCCAAGGAGTTCAGTATTGCTAGAATGGAAAATTGCTCGTGGGTAGTGGTGAGTAAAGCTAAGACAGGAAGTGATGAGGGCCTCTCTGATTTGATGTGCTGTGAGATCATCTGGGGCCCTTGTTCTAGTGCAGACTCTGGTGAGGCAGACAGGAAATGTGCCTGCAATTCTGCATCTCTGAATGCAGATGCTGACGCTGTGTATCTCCAGACCTTACAGAGCCACACAGATTTAGACCAGTAGGCCGAAGTCCTGCAGGTGTAGGAGGAAATGAATGAAGCAGGGCAGAGTTAACTGGAGTGATCCAGAGAGCCTTTCCACTCCAAGAAAATGTTGCTTGATGGAAACATCTGTTTCTACCAGATCTTCTCATTATTTTCCAAGAGAAATAGGAATCAGTGTTTTTATCTGAAATTGTTCTAACAACTGAAAAAAAAAGTTGATCAGCTAGTTCTAACTGTTGAGCTGTGTCAGGACCTTCGGCATGCTTTCAAGAAGAGTGTCCCTGTGGCAGAGTGCAACGAAAGAATAGTCAAGAAATAACCTGGGATTTCCCTGGTGGTCCAGTGGCTAAAACTCAGCCCTCTCAATGCAGGGGGCCTGGATTCAATCCCTGGTCAGGGGACTAGATCCCATGGAAGGGCTTGAATGTAAACCTTTAAAATCAGGCTCTAATTTTTATTTGGCAAAATCAAGTAACTTTGAGTTACTTCAAGTCATCCTTGAAGGGATGTCATCCTTGAAGAGGTGGCAAGAATACACAGAACTATACAAAAAAGATCTTCATGACCCAGATAATCACGATGGTGTGATCATTCACCTAGAGCCAGACATCTTGGCATTCGAAGTCAAGTAGTCCTTAGGAAGCATCACTACGAACAAAGCTATGGAGGTGATGGAATTCCAGTTGATCTATTTCAAATCCTAGAAGATGATGCTGTGAAAGTGCTGCACTCAATATGCCAGCAAATTTGGAAAACTCAGCAGTGGCCACAGGACTGAAAAAGGTCAGTTTTCATTCCAATCCCAAAGAAAGGCAATGCCAAAGAATGTTCAAACTACTGCACAGTTGCACTCATCTCACATGCTAGTAAAGTAATGTTCAAAATTCTCCAAGCCAGGCTTCAACAATATGTGAACTGTGAACTTGCAGATGTTCAAGAAAAGGCAGAGGAGCCAGAGATCAAATTGCCAACATCCGCTGGATCATCGGAAAAGCAAGAGAGTTCCAGGAAAACATCTATTTCTGCTTTATTGACTATGCCGAAGCCTTTGACTGTGTGGGCCACAACAAACTGGAAAATTCTGAAAGAGATGGGAATACCAGACCACATGATCTGCCTCCTGAGAAATCTGTATGCAGGTCAAGAAGCAGCAGTTAGAACTGGACATGGAACAACAGACTGGTTCCAAGCTGGGAAATGAGTACATCAAGGCTGTATATTGTCACCTGGCTTACTTATATGCAGAGTACATCATGTGAAATGCCGGCTGGATGAAACACAAGCTAGAATCAAGATTGCTGGGAGAAATATCAATGACCTCAGATATGCAGATGATACCACCCTTATGGCAGAAAGCAAAGAAGAACTAAAGATCCTCTTGATGAAGGTGAAAGAGGAGAGTGAAAAAGTTGCCTTAAAACTCAACATTCAGAAAACTAAGATCATGGCATCTTGTCCCATCACTAAATGGCAAATAGATGGGGAAACAGTGACAGACTTTAGCTTTATGGGCTCCAAAATCACTGGAGATGGTGACTGTAGCCATGAAATTAAAAGACGTTTGTTTACTCCTTGGAAGGAAAGTTATGACCAACCTAGATAGCATATTAAGAAGCAAAGACATTACTTTGCCAGCAAAGGTCCATCTAATTAAAGCTATGGTTTTTCCAGTAGTCATGTATGGATGTGAGAGTTGAACTATAAAGAAAGCTGAGCACCGAAGAATTGATGCTTTTGAACTGTGGTGTTGGAGAAGACTCTTGTGGACTGCAAGGAGATCAAATCAGTCCATCCTAAAGGAAATCAGTCCTGAATATTCATTGGAAAGACTGATGCTGAAGTCAAAACTCCAATACTTTGACCACCTGATGAGAAGAGCTGACTCATTTGAAAAGACCCTGATGCTGGGAAAGATGAAGGGCAGGAGGAGAATGGGATGACAGAGGATGAGATGGTTGGATGGCATCACCGATTCAGTGGACATGAGTTTGAGTAAACTCCAGGAGTTGGCGATGGACAGGGAGGCCTGGCGTGCTACAGTCCATGGGGTCGCAAAGAGTCAGACACAACTGAGCAACTGAACTGAACTGAAGGGCCGCCTTGATGGTATTCTCAGGAAGTGGGGTTGCAATGTAGTCCCCCTGTCAACTGAAAGAATGGTTCTAACACCTCCTCCCCGCAAGGAAGAAGGCAGTTCACTGGAGATGTTTGCATCCATCCTGTTTTCCCATAGAGGGTTGGGGACAGAATTGTATGGTTCAAGTAAGCCGGTTTGTTGATTTAACGAATATGCTATGATTCAACTAATATGCTATGAAATAGGTGTTTGTTGAACGTCCTACAAGACTGACCGAATGTTTTTTTTACACTTAAGAAAGGAACTAAATGTATTATCTTCCTTCAAATTTTGTCATCAACAATGCCTTTTGACAGCTTATGGAAAACACTGGAAGTTTGTGTTGTTAAGTGTCTGAGCTGTCATGAGCGACTACCTCCAGCTCCATCACACAAATACAACTGTAATTAATTTGATGTGGAGAATTTCTTGCAGTTCCCCTTCCACTATTAAGGTTTTAATTTGTGTAACTGGAATCATACTATGTATAATTATAAAATGCACTCTGTTTGCTTTGATGACTAAATTATAAGACAACTTGTTTTTAAAATGTGTTTTTTGAATAAATAATACACTTTTCTACATCTACTCACCATCCAACCAAGTATTTCTCTCTGGAGAGTCTGTAAATATACAAACGTATATAGTTCTTTTTAACAAACTAATTACAGTACTTTTTCACATTTTTTTCTTCACAAAATAATACATCATGGAATTATCTGTTTTCAAAATTTTACTGAAATACATGATATTATAACAGACAGCCTTGTATAACATCATTTCATGTAATGCATGTTCAATTATATTTTAGAGGGAAATTCCTAGTAGAGTCAAAAAGCATATGCCTTATGATTTTTATATATGTCATTATTCTCCACAGAAATACCAACATACATTTTAACTTAAAATTGTTTCTTTCCCTTTGACTCAGTATGATCCTTCTTATAAGCATTCTTAATGCATTTAATCATTTTTTAGAAATATGCATGTATAATATATGTGTATATATATAAGCATAAGTTTGTGTGTATATATATATTTTACAAGTTGATAACCTTTATTATAATAGATTCTACAGCCTTGTGTCCTTTTAAACACGTAAATGGTAACTGAATTTTCAGATGTGCTTTACAAATGGAGTACTTTACTGCTGAGCTCAGAAACTGAAGGACCCTCAGAAGAGGCTGGGGCCTGGCTGGAGGCCACGGATGGTGTGTGTTGAGTGGATGCCATCACTAGCAGAGGATACCGTCACAGTTGCCAATTGTGGGTCTGTGGGTCTTGTTTCATGCACACACATACATATAAATATATGAGTGTATGTGTGTGTATATACACCTACACATATGTACATAGGGAGAATGACTAAAGAATAATTAAACATCTGTGAACCCATCACCTAATTTGAAGAAAGAATGTGTGTGTGTGTGTGTGTATGTATGTATATTACTAGTGTCTTAAATGCTTTCTATGGGCTCTTCCCTGATAGTTTCTCTCTTCCTCCTTTCTCAAAATAATAATATTTTAAATTTTGCATTTGTATCTTTTACATGTTTTTGTTGTCTTGTTTCTTTGTTTTCGTTTTTGGCTGTGCCCCCATGGCATGTGGAATTCTTGTTCCTTGACCAGGGATCAAACCTATGCCCCCCTGCATTGGAAGGGAAGAGTCTTAACCACAGGACCACCTGTTGTCTGTGTGTTGTTTTTTTTTTTTTTAATTTATAAAAGTTGTCTATGTATTAAGGAAGTTATTCTTTTCTAATATTAGTTGTAGACTTCTCCCAATTACGTTTGTTTTATGTTGCTTTGTATAGTTTTTGCAGTTTCTCAGTTTTGTGCTATGTTTAGAAAAACCCTCCCCAATGTGACATTATTTTTTTAATCCCCCTTTTATGATTAGTTTTCTTTTACTCTTGTCAGCTGGTATCTTTGCATATGCTCCTTTCTGAATTTTAGAATCAGTATTCAGTCCTTCCTTAGAATATCACTCCCATCATAGATGTTTCTTGATATTATTTCCGGCCATCTGTGAAATCTTACATTTACCCTTTTTCAGAATCTTCATCAATAGAGGCCGTTTGTTGAATAATTAACAATCTAACCTTGGAATTTTCAGTTTACCTGATGCTGTAGCTGTGGAGTTTGCAGAAAACAGTTCCTAATGCAGACTGCAAAGAATATCTAGCCTGGAAGAATCTTAATGGATTTGAATGTGCTGTTTTCATTCTTAAAGAGTGTTAATACAGAAAATTTGGGTTGACTACATCAATTTCTACCACCTGGAGGTAAACCAGTGTTGTTAATATTTTAATGTATTTCCTTTCAATTTATTCCTTTATGAATGTATACATATTTTTAATCTTAAAAATAAATTAGGAAGAAAAAAATCAATTAGGATTAAGATATTTAGTATTTTATGTCCTGCTGATTTCATATTATAACGTGTAAATATCTTCCTGTGTCAATACAAGTCTCAATCATTTTAATGACTGTATTGCTCCATTCTGTCAGTTTACCATAAATGAATTACCCCATGTTTTGGTTGGATTCAGTTAAGTTACTTATAATTTTGTTTATCTGTACATATGACAGGAAGTATGGCCTGGTTTAAGTCACACATAGTTCTGTGTTTGGGATGGAAGTTCTTGCAAAGTGCTTTTCAAGTGGGAGTGATAAAGAAGTAGAGACTTGGAAACTTCTGGTATACCTGTAGAACAGAGTCAGACCTTGTAAAAATAATGTAGCATTTATGGTCAGTGGTGAGAAAAGATCTTACATTTAAAAAAGTGTTTCTATTCAGTTACTTGATTCATGTTAAAAGAACAAATCATGCTTGGAGAAGTCCATGATGCAAACTGGTTTGTTTGGGTTTGATGAGGAGGAGCCAGTGGCAGCATATGGATTCAGAGCCTACACAGGCCCTCATTCAGTGATGTGTAAAGTTAGACCCATCCATCAAGAGACAGAGCTTACAGCTGTGCTTCTTGAACCGCCCTGTTCAACACTACCCACTAGCCACGTGTGGCTATTTAAATTTAGATTCATTAAAATGAAAGTGAAAGAAAAAATTCAGTTCTTCAGCCATACTGGCCACATTTCAAGTACCCAATTCTTGCGACCAGTGGTCCCCACATTGGACAGCGGTGTAGCTACAGAATAGTTCTATCATTGCAGAAAGCACTGTTCTAAAAAATCAAATAGAGCATTGTACAAAATACACAGGGGTCAGAGAATGCGTTGGAAGGATCCTGTCAGAAGGGTTTAAAAAAAAATACATTTTTATTGCTTTTGGCTACAGAGTGTGGCCAACTTACTTCCTCGAGCAGGGATTGAACTTGTGCAGTTTGCACTGGGAGCACAGATTTTTAACTACTGGACTGCCAGGGAATCCTAGACAACTATTTTTGTAGTCCATTCAAAGATAGCGTTAGTAAGAAGGGAAAAAAAAAAGAAGATTGATGGGAGGTGATGTTCAGTTGTTATGGGGTATTAAACATGGTACTCTATTTTTTAACTTGGAGAACTGGGAGATAGAAATATCATGGAGAGAAATACAGGACACATAAGGGACAGCAGGTGGAAGAGGCAAGATGCTCTGGGATTATGCCCCCTGGATACTTGGGACTGTCCAGATAAGGCAGATCAAAGCAGGGGCACATAGAAAGAGCGTTAGAAGCATGAGTAGATGTTTGGGACAATTAGTTTGTCTTTTTTGTCCGTTTTTATTTATTTGGTTATTTATTTGAGGGACATGTTTGTTTTTCATTTTGACTTTTATTTCTGACTGAGTATGCTCAAGCCTATTAGGGAGCTATTTAAAAAAAAATTAGTTAAAATTTATTTTGAGTAACCCATACTTAAGTGTACAGCTCCATTAACTTTTACACATTTATGTACCAGTGACTCTACCACTTAAGGTTTTGATTCAGGTTTCTGACATTCTCCAAGGTCATCTGGTGCAGCTTCTTAGATAATACCGAACTTCCCCCACAGTAACCACCGCGCTGACTTCTACTGGTCATTAGTTTTGCCTGTCCCTAAATCTCATGTGAATGCACTGATAAAATACTGGTCTTGAGATATTCCATGCTATTTCTTGTATTGGTAGTTGTTTTATTATTGTTGGCATCCTGTGTAGTACCTCATGGTAAAAACAAATGATAGTTTTTATCTCTTCTCCCATTCGCAGACATTTGGATTATTTCCAGTTTTTAGCTTTTGTGGGAAAAAAACGGCTATAAGTGTTCTTGTGTACATTTTTCTCATAGACACATTGATGCCACTTGGGTAGATGTTTAGAAGTGGAGTTGCTGGGCCATAGAGTTCTGCTGCTGCTGCTAAGTCACTTCAGTCGTGTTTGACTCTGTGCGATTCCATAGACAGCATCCCACCAGGCTCTGCTGTCCCTGGGATTTTCTAGGCAAGAACACTTGAATTTTTGAATACTAAAATCCCTAGCATTTTGTAAATGTAACATTAGCAACAACTAAGTAAAATAATGAAAGGGCAAAAAAAGTTTTTCATTCGTTGAGAGAAAAAAAACCTTCAAAGTTACTTGTGGGAACATTAATAATAAAGTTTACTTAACGACCTTAAAAATGGGAAGACATACTGTGCTTCTTGATGGGACACTTTATGTCATCAGATCAGATCAGATCAGTCGCTCAGTCGTGTCTGACTCTTTGTGACCCCATGAATCGCAGCATGCCAGGCCTCCCTGTCCATCACCATCTCCCGGAGTTCACTCAGACTCACGTCCTTCGAGTCAGTGATGCCATCCAGCCATCTCATCCTCTGTCGTCCCCTTCTCCTCCTGCCCGCAATCCCTCCCAGCATCAGAGTCTTTTCCAATGAGTCAACTCTTCGCATGAGGTGGCCAAAGTACTGGAGTTTCAGCTTTAGCATCATTGCTTCCAAAGAAATCCCAGGGCTGATCTCCTTCAGAATGGACTGGTTGGATCTCCTTGCAGTCCAAGGGACTCTCAAGAGTCTTCTCCAACACCACAGTTCAAAAGCATCAATTCTTCGGCGCTCAGCCTTCTTCACAGTCCAACTCTCACATCCATACATATGCCAATTCTCAACTAATTTCTAAAGTGATTCAAAATATAATCCCTTTAGGATTTTCTTGGAACATACCAAATGGTTCTAAAGTGTATATGCAATAATAAATGTGTGAAAAAGAGGCAATAAAAAGTATCCAGTGAGATGGGGACTCCCAACCAGGTATAGACAATAAATTATTCAATAAACAGTTTGGGACAGTTGACTCTCCCTTTAAGAATAAAGTATATACCCTTGCCTCAAACTCAGTAATACATTCCAGATGGATTAAGGGTAAATGCAAACAAATTAATCCAACACTGTGAAAGAGACTACAGAAAAAAGTAGCCTTATAGTTTTGAACTAGGAAAGGCTTTTCTAAGCAAGACATAAATCCTAGATACCATAAAATAAAGGTTGAACTATTTAAAATGACATAAAGTTAAAGACAAATGGCAAACTAGGGAAACTGTTCTGCAACATATATGACAAAGTATTAATAGTCTTAAGAGCTCCAACAAATCAATAAAGAAAAGACAGAGTCCAATAGAAAAATAAGAACACAAAAAAGTATTTCACAATGGCAGACATCAAATAGTAAATATGCCTTTTCCTTCACTAATAATGCATGAAATACAAATTCAGGTGTTAAGAAGAGAATGATTTTTTTTTTTTTACATGTGCAGATATATATAGCATCTTTGTGCCAAGGTTATGGGGAAACAGATACTCTCATAATTGCTTGGAGATGGTGTATGTGAGTACAACTTTATAGGGCACCCTGGAAAAATCTGTTTAAATACTTTGGTTTTGATCCAACAAGTTCACTTCTAGGACTTAACCCATGGAAATTATTGAACGGGTATACAAATATGGATGACAAGGCATTCCTTTTAACATTGTTAAAAGAAGGGAAAAATGTCAATAGGGGAATTCCTAAATAAATTATGAAATGTTATGGGATTGTTAAATAGGGGATGGTTTCATGGATTTTTTTTGGTGGGGGGGCACACTGTTTGCCTTGTAAGACCTTCGTCAGACCCATGCTCCTGCAATAGAAGTGCAGAGTCTTAACCATTGGACCATTAGGGAAGTTTCTAGGATGGATGGATGGATGGATGGATGGAAGTATGGAAAAGATTACTGAAATATATCTTTGAGCAAAATGATGAAAGAAGCTTCCATAAAAACTTGTTTGTATTGAAAACTCTGGGCTAAAAAATTTACATGGATCCTCTTATTTAATCTTTAGAATACTGATATCAAAACATTTATTACAAATATATCTTAATAAGAACTTGCCTTAAGTGTACAGTACAGTAATAACCAAACTTTGTGAAATAAGTCTATCTTGAGATAGCATTTTTTACCTGTGAGGTTGGCAAAAATCCGAAGTTTTGACAGCCTACTGTGTTAGGGCTGTGGAAATAGGCACTGTCTTATTGTTGTAAGACTATGAAGTTCTTTATACCAACCACATGGGCCTTCTTTCATGTCTTTCCTCAGGAACTTCCACTTGAAACTTCCTTTGTGCAGAGCCCAGCGGCTGTTATTCATTTATCAGAGCAAAGTTTAACCTCACCTCCTTAAGGAAGTCTTCACCTCCCACCCCTCAGACTCCTGCCTTAAGCATTCATATTATACTTTCTTAGCACCTCTCTCGTTCCTGTTGTTCAGTCACTAAGTCGTGTCAGGCTCTTTGCAACCCCATGGACTGCAGTGCACCAGGCTTGCCTGTCCTTCACTATCTCCCGGAGTTTGCTCAAACTCATGCCCATTGAGTCAGTGATGCCATCCAACCACCTCATCCTCTGTCGTCCCTTCTCCTCCTGCCTTCAGTCTTTCCCAGCATCAGTCTTTTTCCAGTGAGTCAGTTCTTCACATCAGGTGGGCCAAGTATTGGAGCTTCAGCTTCAGCATCAGCCCTTCCAGTGAATATTCAGGACTGATTTCCTTTAGGATGGACTGGTTGGATCTCCTTGCAGTCCAAAGGACTCTCAGAGTCTTCTCCAGTACCACAATTTGAAAGCATTAATTCTTCAGCGCTCAGCCTTCTTTATGGTCCAACTCTCATATCTGTACATGACTACTGGAAATAGCTTTAACTATAGGGACCTTTACCTGCAAAATGATGTTTCTGCTTTTTAACACCTCTCTTAAATGGTATTTATTCATCTATTATTTATTTTTCCCAATCAAATTGGAAATTTGTGAGGTCAGTAGCCTTAACTATCATTTCTTCCAGTACTTGGCACCTAGTAGGTACAGAAAAGGAAAGTTAGTTGCACGGACGTGTCTGACTCTTTGTGATCCCATGAACTGTAGCCCACCGGGTCCTCTGTCCATGGAATTCTCCAGGCAAGAGTACTGGAGAGGGTAGCCATTCCCTTCTCCAGGGGATCTTCTGACCCAGGGATCGAACCCCATTCTCCTGCATTGCAGGCAGGTTCTTACCAACTGAGCTACTAGGGAAGTCCCAATTATATTCCAATTAAAAACTACTTTTAGTTGTGGGTGCCATTTAATTAAAATCTCTTAGCCTGAATTTCCTCAAGAAAATACACATCTCTTTGGGATGTTTCACCTATTAGATGGGTACCATGAAGTATGTAACATAGTGTGTGATACAGAGAAAACCCTCAAAAAAGGGGAAGCTATTCTAATTATTTGGGAGAAGGCAATGGCACCCCACTCCAGTACTCTTGCCTGGCAAATCCCATGGACGGAGGAGCCTGGTGGCCTACAGTCCATGGGGTCGCTAAGAGTCGGAAATGACTGAAGCGACTTAGCAACAGCAGCATTCTAATATTTAATTACAGTTATCATTACCAATGCAGTGTGTACCTCATTGGCTCATGACAGATCAATAATTATGAAAGGCAAGTCATCCTTATCTGCCTCACTGTTATCGAAATAGCTATCCTCTGTCTAAACCCTTATTTCCTTAATATTTTTCTTTACAATGACTGACTTCTTAAATGTCTACCATAATCTCATGCTAAATTAATATCCACAAAATTATTAGTTTTTGTAACATTTTCTGCAATAAATCATTATCTAATAAAAAATGTTGCTAGTAATCACAGATAATCGTCATGAGAAGGTGCTGCTTGACTCAATCTTTAGAAAATGCTGAGGTAATCACTTGATGTTTATCATTTCTCTTCTTTGCATGTCTCAATTGCACCTATTAAAATTATTTATCTCCATGTTTATCTTCATCATTAACTGGGATCTCTAAGGGCAAGGATTGTGACTGTAAATTCTATTGCCAGTGATTACCAAGATACTTGCTCAGAACAGCAGCTCAATAAATGTTTGCTAAATGAATTAAACAGCTTTTGAGTACCTACACTGATTAAGGAATGTGCTCAGCATGTTGGCAGAATTCAAAGAATAATCAGACACAGATTCCCAATTAAAAAGATAACAAACTAAAGGGGAAATACTTTTTTTAATAAAAATGCATATGTTAGGTACATTTTATATGTATATTATGCACATACAGTTAATTTTCATGAATGTTAATAATAGTAAAGATAAATTACTTTCAACTCAAAATTATACTCAAGCTGTATCTTAAAAGTTAAAGATGTGAATTATTAATATGTGTGTATCAATGCCAATTTAAGATTTTAAGGAAATACTAGAAAAAGTCATGTCAGAAAGAGAATTGCAAGTGCAAAGCCACTGAGATGGGAAAGTGAGGAAGATGTAATTAGGTACTGAAATTACAGTAGAGAATAGTATAAATGAGTTGATAAAGTTGATAATATGTAGAGTTCTTGACAGTTCATAGAAATGAAAACACAAATGTCTTTAAAATGGGAGAATGATTAACAAAATGTTTAATTTCATTTATATTTAAAAAAATATAAAGGTTACAATGGGATATCATTTTTTGTGTTGGCTAGCGTGAAGGAGAATGGTGCCCTTATCCACTGTTAATGGAAGTATAAATTGGTATAATGACTTCAGAAGGAAATGTGCCAATATCGTTAAAATTTTAAATACATTTACTCTTGGATCCAGCAGTCTCACTCCTAAGATTTTATTCTCCATATGAGCAATTGCACATATGAGCAATGCTACCCATACAAGAACATTTATTGCAGTAGTGTTTAAAATCACAAAATCCTAGTACCCTAAGTACACTGTCAATGGAGGTCATAATTATTCAAGAAATACCTATGCCATGTTTATGAAGAAGAGAGTTTTCCAAAAATTAATGTGAAATGACTCCCAAAATACCATAGATGCAAAAGATACACAAATGTGTATAAGTTGTTCCCACTTAAAGGGAGAAAAAATAATAATTTGGTGTGTGTGTGTGTGCACGCACACATCTGCCTATCCCATAAATGCACACATGCTTAGGTGGGCTTATAATAATGCTAGAAAAATACAAAAGAAATTGCTCAAGTGGTAATTGCCTCTCTGGATAGAAACTGGATATCCGGAGAGATAGGAGAGAACATTCCTTTCCCTTTATACTAGCTGTTGAATTTTATAATCCTTGAGCCAGATGGGATTTTTCAAGCAATAGTACCAGAGTGAGTTGCCATTTCCTTCTCCAGGGGATCTTCCTGACTCGGGGATCTCCTGGGTCTCTTGCAATGGCAAGCAGATCCTTTAATACTGAGCCACCTGGGAAGTTCAGAAAATATTTAGTACTTACTAAGCCCCAGGTCCTTTCATAATTGCTGGAGATAAAGCATCTACTCTCATGGAATTTACATTGCATATGTACATGTTATAAACATTTTGAAATCTCATAGGACAAATATGATTAATGTAATATAGCCAAAATAAATATGAATTTTTAAAAATTTCATCCCAATATAAATTTTTTTTCAATTTCATCCCTGTATATAAAGGCTGAAATAATTTTTTTAGCTCTTGCTAATCTAAAACTAGTTTTTAGAATAAAACAAAATCATTAAAATGTATTATTTTTACAGTAAGTACAAGTAAAACTATATATTTAAACTTACTTTTACATTTAGCAGTTCAATTAAGTTCAGTCGCTCAGTCGTGTCCGACTCTTTGCGACCCCATGAATCACAGCATGCCAGGCCTCCCTGTCCATCACCAACTCCCGGAGTTCACTCAGACTCACGTCCATGGAGTCAGTGATGCCATCCAGCCATCTCATCCTCTGTCGTCCCCTTCTGCTCCTGCCCCCAGTCCCTCCCAGCATCAGAGTCTTTTCCAGTGAGTCAATTCTTCACATGAGGTGGCCAAAGTACTGGAGTTTCAGCTTTAGCATCATTGCTTCCAAAGAAATCCCAGGGCTGATCTTCAGAATGGACTGGTTGGATCTCCTTGCAGTCCAAGAGACTCTCAAGAGTCTTCTCCAACACCACAGTTGAAAAGCATCAATTCTTCGGCGCTCAGCCTTCTTCACAGTCCAACTTTCACATCCATACATGACCACAGGAAAAACCATAGCCTTGACTAGACGAAACTGTTGGCAAAGTGATGTCTCTGCTTTTGAATATGCTATCTATAGGGTTGGTCATAACTTTCCTTCCAAGGAGTAAGCGTCTTAATTTCATGGCTGCAGTCACCATCTGCAGTGATTTTGGAGCCCCCAAAAATAAAGTCTGACACTGTTTCCACTGTTTCCCCATCTATTTCCCATGAAGTGATGGGACCAGATGCCATGATCTAAGTTTTCTGAATGTTGAGCTTTAAGCCAACTTTTTCACTCTCCTCTTTCACCTTCATCAAGAGGCTTTTGAGTTCCTCTTCACTTTCTGCCATAAGGGTGGTGTCATCTGCATATCTGAGGTTATTGATATTTCTTCCGGCAATCTTGATTCCAGCTTGTGCTTCTTCCAGTCCAGGGTTTCTCATGATGTACTCTGCATATAAGTTAAATAAGCAGATTGACAATATACAGCCTTGACGTACTCCTTTTCCTATTTGGAACCAGTCTGTTGTTCCATGTCCAGTTCTAACTTTTGCTTCCTGACCTGCATACAAATTTCTCAAGAGGCAGATCAGGTGGTCTGGTATTCCCATCTCTTTCAGAATTTTTCACGGTTTATTGTGATCCACACAGTCAAAGGCTTTGGCATAGTCAATAAAGCAGAAATAGATGTTTTCCTGGAACTCTCTTGCTTTTTCCATGATCCAGCAGATGTTGGCAATTTGATCTCTGGTTCCTCTGCCTTTTCTAAAACCAGCTTGAACATCAGGAAGTTCACGGTTCACATATTGCTGAAGCCTGGCTTGGAGAATTTTGAGCATTACTTTACTAGCGTGCAGTTTAGCACGCTTTACTTTATTGAGCAATTACTTTACTACTTGTGCAATTTAGCAGTTAGAAAGCCAAATCTTAAAAAGTTGGGGATCAGATAAAGGCTGCTAGAACTCGGATGCTAGATTTACAAGTTTAAGAATGAAAAACTCAAACTTGGTGGATTAAGTCAAAGTATTACAGTAGTTTTTTCAAACAAGTTTTATGAACCTGAATGAACAAAAGGGACAGCATAGGTGAGGCAAGAGCAGCAAAAAGAGGGAGCCCAAACAGAATGGTTCAAACTTCAGGTTTGGAGGTTTAAAGGACAAGGTCTCCATGGTGATCCTGAAGATGTGTCTTTGATACAAGATGTGCTAGAATAGGAGGGAGAATAAAATGTTGAGCTCAGTAATTTTGGAAGTGTTCTGAGACTAGAAGACTTTTGTTTTTTTTTTAACAGAAATTAAATAGTAAGCTACAAGAGAAAACAAAAAGTAGAACTGTATGGCTTCCGTAAACTATATAGATTATGGCTTAGCGGTAAAGAATCCACCTGCAGGAGACTCCGGTTTGATTCCTGGGTTGGGGAGATGCCCTGGAGGAGGAAATGCCAACCTACTCCAGTATTCTTGCCTGGGAAATCCCATGGAGAGAAGCCTGGCAGGCTACAGTCCACGGGGTTGCAAAAGAGTCAGACACAACTTAGTGACTCAACAACAGCAACAGCAACAACAATAGATTATTATGAGGTCAAAATAGAAATGATCAAGGCTGTTTATTTCACGCATCTCTTTCAGATCAGCTAATTAAGGTCATTAAAATACGTTAATGTGAATATGGTTTGTGGTGTGTCAGGAGGCTTGCAATTGCTGAGATAGTATTCCATACACGATACACTAGCATTGTATTTACCATGATTGTTCTTGTTTGGTTGATTGAATTAAATTCCTTTTTATTTTATTGAACTGTCTAATTGCTCCATTATAATTTCTATGTATTTCCCCAAAGACTAGCTTCTTTATGATAGAAGACAATGAAGTAGCCCACAGAGATAAGCAAAAGTATAGGCATATTATCCTCCTTTTAGTTGAAGAAGAAATGTATTTATTTTTATTATAATTTAGATTGGATGGGGAGGTGAATTCTATTAAATTAAACCACAGAGAAGTCACATAAATATGGATGGAGAGGATGTTTGTTAGGAGACTTTCCAACTGTGTGCTGAAATCTGAGAGGAGAGAGGAATAGCAAAACTGGAGAAGTGCTGTGAGGTGGCCTGAATCATTAATGTCCTTAAACATTACAGTCCTTGAAAAGCTTGTGGGCATTGGGTGCCCATGCAGTTGAGCTCATGTAACATAAAAGATAGGTACACTTTTTTTCTGTTGCTAACTCTAAGAATTACATTGTCGATGGAAAAAAAAATTGCACAGCCTAAAAGTTGAGAATTGTATTTTATTTTTGGTTGACTTACTGAGGATGTAAGCCCAGGATACAGCCTTTTAAAGAAGACTGAGGAACTGTTCCAAAGAGGTGAGGGAGGAACCAAGATATATAGGGGGCTTCCCTGGTGGCTCAGATGGTAAAAAATCCACCGCAATGCAAGAGACCCAGGTTTGATCCCTGGGTTGGGAAGATCCCCTGGAGAAGGGAATGGCTACCCGTTCCTGTATTCTTGCCTGGAGAATCCCTCTGACAGAGGAGCCTGGTGGGCTGTGGTCCATAGGGTCACAAAGAGTTGGACAGGACTGGAGTGACTTTACACGCATGCACAACTAATGAAATCTTTACATCTCACTTCCACATTACAGGAAATACAGATGATAAGGAAAATAATATCATGAGGAATAGGACAAATCTAGAAGGTGGAATATTATAGTGACTCAGTCTCTTCAATGTCAATATAGTTTTAAAACAAAGAGGGGCTATTTCTTGTGGATTAAAATGTACCTTAGAGGCATAACTAAATGAGAAAGTTTGTCATTTATTGTATTTTGATTTAAATAAACATCTTCTTGTGCCAGAAAATAAAGACATGACTGAAACCAATAGGGACATGTCACAAGGACATAGAAATCAACTTGAAAGCACTCCTGCTTGTGAAATTTGGAGCAATTTGAGCATCCTAAATGAACAATGATAAAGAAGTATTAGAAAAAGTGGATGAGATACATTCATGAGTCCACACTGGCAGGAAAAAATGAAAGAGGAAGACAGTTATTTCTTGAAGAAAAATTCCAATGAATAATTTTTTTAAATCACTATATTATAACCATTCCTATAATTGTTTCTGACAAGGATCATTAATGAACTAAAACTGTTGTGTGAAAGATTCTTGGGGAGCATGATGTTCACACAATATCAAATTATCAGCCAAATGATAGCTTATTAATTACAAAGATAAAAAGTATTTTTTAAAGGTGAGGGCTGGAAGACACCATTTTAACATCCTCAGTAGTCAAATTTTACATCCTCAGTAATGGGAAAAGCTGACATAAATTTTTTGACGTGACATACACACCACTTGTGTTGTTTTCCTGCCAGAAATGTTTTATCATAAATGAATCTACTTGTGAAGAAACCATGTAAAAATGCAAATTGAGAAACATTCTGTAAAACAACTGCTACTTAAAAAGATTAATGTCAAGACTTTCCTGGCAGTCCATTGGTTAAGACTCTGCGATTCCACTGCAGGGGGCTTGGGTTCCATCCATGGTAGGGTAACCAAGATCTGGCATGCTGCACAGTGTGGCTAAAAAATAAAAACAGTAAAAAGATTAATGTCATAAAAGACTTAAGAAACCCATGTGTCAGCCCAGTCTGGTAAAAGAAAATTACTCATACCAACAAGGCTCCTACACCCCTTCCTCAAAATAAAAACATCCTGGAAGCTGAAGCACAGATTTGGAAAGCAAAAAAACAAAAAAAGAAGTACATTTTCCAAGAAGTTATTTCTTTGTTAACCTATCAAATCTAATGTCTCACTGACAAAGAATATTCTTAATGTGACCCAGGTCACCATTGTGTTACTGCTAATTGTTAAACCATAGTCTTCACATTTTAAAAATATTTCTACTTTGGGTTTTCTCTTATTATCATTTAGCTATGAAATAAATGAATATAATTGCATTCACCTTTCATTTCTAATTCTTCATGATATTTTTCAGTCCTAAAGCTTTTTTCACCTTGGGTCGTGATTTGTCAGGTTTTATAATCTCTGAGTATTGTCAGTGTTGCCCGTGTGTGGATTCAAAGACCTCTAGGGAAAATCTAGGTCTGCAGACAGGCATTGGTGATTCAGGAAGTGCTGTTCATTCCTCCAAGTGAGTATTGAACCAATGCCCCAGCACAAGAGGTGCTATCTTTTTGAAAATGACATAAAACAGAGGTCTTAACTTTAGTATGAGGCTCTTTCATAAAAACACCCAGAAACTGCCTCAGTTTCAGATTTCATGAGCAATCTTAAAATTTTTCTAAAACATATGTACAAAACTTTTAATACTTCATAAGAGGAGAGGAACTACTGAGTTGCAAAGGTATCTTTAAACCTGATTACTTTTTCAAAAGGAAAATTCTGGTTTTGTTTTTTTCCTGAGTATAAAGTTAGATATTTTTTGTATAAGAAAAATCCAGAAATAAAAGTATAAATGAAGTGAAAATTTCATACACAAATCCCATCCTTCAGTGGCAACAATTATTAGTATTTATCCAATGTATTACTCTAAAGCCTAGTAAATAAAAAAAAAATCTTGCCTTTGTGTTGTGTGGAGTATGTCTCAGGATAACCAAGAAATTACTTCTTGATACAAATATTAAATGAGATTTTTTATTGTTATTCTTAATTTTTCAAAATGAGTCTCATTTTGCTCAGAAGCTTGTTTTGTTTTGTTTTTTAATTAATTTAGTTTTTAATTGGAGGATAATTGCTTTACAGAATTTTGTTGTTTTCCATTGTTAACTTTCCAGACAATGTGGTAAATCAATCACCTACCAATGACTTAAGTAATTGCATTATCAGCATACCATAATCTATATGATATTAAATATATTGAGGCTTTCTTACAAATTTGGTGTAACATTCTGTGTATGCTTGAAAAAATTAATGTTTTTTCCAGAGTATAAAATTCTTTTTATATCTAGTATTTGAAACATTTTTCAGGTGTTCCCCCCCCCCCCCCAAATATAAGTTCACCTTAAAAATCATACCTATTTATTCCCAAAACCTAACAAATATTTTGGTTACATATTTTAATAAAAGTAGATTCAGAGAGGTTTTATGAGAGAAACAACCAGCCTTTAATGTCTAATTTATTGGTCTAGTCACCACCCAGCAGAGGGTCAGCATACATAGTTGTTGCTAACCCATCTCTCGGATGTATCTCTCAGATGTACCCTCTCTGTCCTAGTTCATTAGTTTCCAGGGTTGGTCAGATCTCCAATTTATCACTTTCCCTAGATACATAATGAATTTCAGTCAGTTTTACTGAGGTTGGGAGAAAAATCCCTCTCCCTTTCAAATAAATTTTATTTTAGCTAATAAACTCACACCAAACAGACACACAAGAGGATGGGAATCATTAAATAACTAGCTCTCTGAAACAAAGTGAAGTTTTTAATCCTATGACCCTTGGCTGTTGTTCAGTCACTAAGTTATGTCCGATTCTTTGTGACCCCATGGACCGCAACGTGCCAGGCTGCCCTGTCCTTCGCTATATCCCGGTATTTGCTCAAAGTCATGTTTATTGAGTCAGTGATGCCATTTAGCCATCTCATCCTCTGTTGCCCCCTTCTCCTCCTGTCCTCAATCTTTTCCAGTAAGTTGGCCCTTCACATCAGGTGGCCAAAGTATTAGAACTTCAGTTTCAGTCCTTACAGTGAATGAATAATCAGGGTTGATTTCCTTTAGGATGGACTGGTTTGTTCTCCTTGCTGTCCAAGGGACTCTCAAGAGTCTTCTTCAACACCACAGCTTGAAAGCCTCAGTTCTTTGGCACTGTCTTCTTTATGGTCCAGCTCTCACAGCGGTACATGACTACTGGAAAAACCGTAGGCTTTTCAATATGCTGTCTAGGTTTGTTCTAGCTTTTCTTTCAAGGAGCAAGCTTCTTTTAATTTCATGGCTATCACTCTATTGCTCCATTTAGTTTTACGAACTGATAATAGCGTTTATTTGTGATTAGTTGTTGGGTGATTTTGTATTTGTCATGGTGAGGACAGAGGTGAGAGGATTCATAAATTATTCTCTGAACTGTTACTGATCCTCCAGTGGGTCCCCAGCAAGAGTTCTTATGCCTGATGTCATTCAAGCCAGTAGAGTGAGACAGCATTCAGTTCAGAAAGAAGCAAAGGAAAGCTCTGTTCTCTGATCAGAGAACGGAAAACTACCATTTGCTCTAGGGTACACGTTCTCCCCAAGACGCCATGGCAGGCCGCTTTAAATAACTCTCATCAGCGGGGAAGGGATGGAGTTCTCGCGAGACTAGTGGGGCTGTGCTGCCCGTGTTACGGATCTCGTTGCGGACGCATCCCCTGTGCACACGGCCCGATGCCGCTGCCGCCATCTTGAGTGGAGGCGTCGTGAGTTTGTTTCTCTTCCCAGCCGCTGGGCTCAAGTAGAGTCAGTTTTCACCAGAAACTCTCATCTGAACTTCCCGCTGGGAGGCCTCTGCATGTAGCGCCCTAGGAGGGAGTGAAACTGGACTGAGCACAAAGGACAAAAAGCAGGTTAGACTTTATTTTATTCTCAAGTTCTTGTTTTCTGTTTTGGAATTGAAGTATAGGTGATTTACAATGTTGTGTTAGCAGGTTAGTTTCATACCCAGGGTAGTCAGCAAGTTTCATACACAGAGTCTGGTTTTATTTCCCAGAAATTACTAGTGGGCTTTGCTGGTGACAAACGCC
This sequence comes from Bos indicus x Bos taurus, assembly GCF_003369695.1. Classification (NCBI taxonomy): domain Eukaryota; kingdom Metazoa; phylum Chordata; class Mammalia; order Artiodactyla; family Bovidae; genus Bos; species Bos indicus x Bos taurus. The sequence continues at coordinate 17,573,114 of NC_040102.1, read as the reverse complement.
TGCTCTGCCTTCTGCCCTGCTCCTTATTTTTGAGGGGTGCAGAGAGGCTAAGGTGCGGCTTCTGTAATTGCCTAAGGGTGTCATCCTGACCACCGGAGGAGGAGAGGGACTTCCCCAGCCACCTTCAGACATGTTTGCTTGTTACCAGGCCTCAGGCCTAACTCTGTAGTTTAAGCAACCCCCATTTTCCTAACGTTTTGGAGATGGGACCGCAAACAATTTAGGATGTGTGGGCCATGTATCAGCAAGAGAATAGTGGTCGCATATAAGATTTTTCCTAAAAACAAGTGTCTTGGTCTTTGGTCTGTAGGCAAGTGTGCCATGATGTGGGGCCTGAATCTTCCTACTCACACTTTGTTGTTTTTTGGAAGAAAAACTTCAGGTCAGAGAGAGGTGCCCACAAGTAATCATGGGGACTGTTGCCCCAACTTGTCTCTAGAGTTTGAGGCTGTCTTTCCAGGTTTGGGGGTACAAATTGTTTCTTGGCTGGAAAGGGTGCAGGGCCAAGAGCGATGGGTGCGGGCAGGACCAGTTACCGTATTCCATGAGAGCTTTCACAGTTTCTTCTACCTGGAGGGTACACTTGAGTTGTTTCGTTTCTTTTTTTCTTTTTCTTTTTGGCTGAGTTGCTTGCTTTGTAGGATCTTAATTCCTCAACCAGGGCTTGCACCTGGCCATGGCAGCGGATGTACTGAGTGCTCACCCCTGAACCAGCTGGGAATTCTCGTGTTGTTTCATTGAGGGAGCTTCATTGTTTCATTGAAGGGGCTAAGGTGAACCTTCTCTTGGGTTTGGGGAACGTGTCTAGGGTGTTTGTCTCATGTGTGCTTAGTCGCTCAGTCATGCTGACTCTTTGAGACCCCGTGGACTGTAGCCCACCAGGCTCCTCTGTCCCTGGGGATTCTCCAGGCAAGAATACTAGAGTGGGTTGCCATGCCCTCCTCCAGGGGATCTTCCCAACCCAGGGATCGAACCCAGGTCTCCCGCTTTGCAGGCGTATTCTTTACCGTCTGAGCCACCAGGGAAGCCCTAGTAGGTGAGTTCAAACACACTTGACTTTAACTTATCTCTTCAGGTAATGGGAAGAAACTTAGTCCACTTTTCTTGAGCTTCCTAATATAGCTTGACTAAGGCCCAGCTCAGGGTCTGATTGGATCTCTCTTTCTTACCCTGACAGTTGGGGTCTCCAGGCTGAGTGCAAGGTGTGTTATGCCCAGGGTACTTGTTTCTCCCTTCACCACTTAGATCATTACCGTTTTGTAGGGATCCTGGGAGCACAGACAGGGGGGTTATTTCTTTTACTAATGCCTTACACACTTTAGCTGCTTTTTCAATTATATCGGGGGATACTTCTGTCCACCCAAAACACCCATTCACTAGCACTGAAAGACGCTTGAAATTGCACAATACTGTCAGCATGACTGTGAAATCAGCCTGCTAGTTCTCCACAGGATATGTTACTCTGGTCTGAATGGGCCATATCTAGGGCAGGCGGGGGCGGTCTCTGGGGGCGTCACGTGTTGGGGTTGTTCATTACATAGATGGGGCATGTCACAACTATCCGACTAACTATACTTTTCATGCCTGGAGTTACCAGGACTCAGTTAACCAATCATACAGGGATTCCCTCCAATAATGAGTTCCTTAATGAGCCTCCCCCATGGCTTGACAAGCTGCAATTTGGGGAAAGCAGTATTGCTCACATTTGTTAACTAGGCACCCATGGTCTTCTAGATCTCTATTGAAACATCATTTTCAGGCTTTATCTAATTCGTCCTTTGTGTAGATTAGGGAATAACTGGATGGATGCCCCAGTGTGATCCCCTCTCTCAAGGGGGCGAAATTCAGATGACTCTGAAGACTACGCTGTGAACACACCACACCTGGTTATTGGGTAGAATTGCTGTGAATTCAGCCAACAGCTGCCTCCTTCTACCCATCAGTGTCCTCAAAGATCAGAGCCAGTCATCCTCACATCAGCCTCCCAAAGCCTGTGCTGCTGGAGCCTGCATGAGCCTGAAGCCTAGTGGATGCGCACAGGCAAACAGGCCACAGTTCATCTCTTTGTGGCTGCCAAAATTTTGTTACTGACCTTCCTAAATCAGTCCCCCAAAAGGGTCCTTCTGCCCTTCAACTGATTTCCATTTAGAAGCAAAGGAAAGCTTCATTATCTGATCAAAAAATAGAGAGGTGTGAGCTATTTTTATTTTATTTTCTGGGAATTGTTAATGGGCTTTGCCGGTGACAGAACTATTTCCCTTAAGGTTTGTTCAGGGAACACCTATTAATATGACCCGGAACATACTTTGAGTAATGATGTACCGATAAATAGTGTAGTTGACAGGAAGACTGTCATAATCTCGGTAACTAACTATTATTTCCATCCTTTTGTGGGGAAGGGGACAAAAAGTCTGTCTCTTTCCTCTGCTACTGATGTTTATAGAAGTGACTTTTTCATTGCATTTTGAGTGCACGTCCCGTGATGAGGTCTGCCTATAACATAAGACAACTTCCTAATGAAGCTTCTCATGAAGAGCTCAGCAACATCCGAAGCAGTGGCAGCCATGATGGAAGCATAAGGCACATTTTTGGGAGCCTTTGAAGCCTCTTGGGATGTATGGGTTCTCATCCGTTGTGTTCGTAGATTCTTCATCACGTCACACTGCACCACAGCTGCCATTTTTAATGGGGCTTGTATCCTCAAAGAAAGTGAAAGTGAAGTTGCTCAGTCGTGTCCAACTCTTTGCCACCCCATGGACTGTAGCCTACCAGGCTCCTCCCTCCATGGGATTCTCCAGGCAAGAGTACTGTATCCTCAATTTACCCTCAATTTAGAGGAGTCAGCATTGGTCCCTTTTTGCCTGTATTCCCAATGGGGGACCCATGATGTTTGCTGAGTCATCCAATGAAGATTTTATCTTCTGGATCCATATTATTTTTCAGGCTAGATATTAGCCACTGTACTCTTTCCTCTCATTGGAAAGATCTTTATTTTGTAGAATAAGGCAGCTCCACTGTTCAGAGAAAAATCCCAGCATTTTCTTGTTATAATGATAGTGACCAACCATGATGCTTTCAAGGTCAGAGTCATTTGTCCTCTAGATTGGGGTCAGCAAAAATATATTTTTATCTCTGGAGAAAAAGCAACCAGATACATTTTTCCCATTGAAAAGGGGTTTTTTAGAGTGTGAAAGCACTCCCTACCCATATCATGCGCATATACAGTTGTTCAGCGATGGGAAAATAGGTAACATGGGGTAATCAGCAGACTGTGAAAATCACTAGTCTGAGTTCTATAGGAGACCAAATGCCAGAGAAGAAGCTTCTGGGGACAGATTAGTGGCATTTTGGGAATACTGTTCTCATTTTAAACGTAAATATATACTGCAGTCTAACTTCTTTCTTAACATAAACACACACACAGAGTTATTGAACTGTGGGGTTGTATCTCTGTATTGACTATGGACAGTCAACAGTAGGGGCTTATGCACTGTTATAAAGGGGTAAAACCCAGGTTCTCATATGCCGATTTTTTTTTGTATTGTATGTCCTATTCCAGAAACATGTTCTTTTACTATTACTTGCTTTTTTCTTTTTTTAATTAAAAAGTATTTTATTTTTATTTTAGATAATTGCTTTACTCTTTCCACTAATGTGTTTTATTTATTTTTTATTGTTCTGGCTGTACCGAGCGGGATGTGGGATCATAGTTCCTTGACCAGGGATCAAACACTTGCTCCCTGCATTGGGAGCATGGAACTTAATCCCTAAACTGCCAGGAAAGTCCCATGTTACCTGCTCTTTAAATTAGTTAGCTACTTGAAGGAAAATGGCTTATGGCACAATTTGTATCACATCTTTTCCAAGTTGTGTATTTGTTTTCAGATTTTAAAAATTACAATGAAAAAGTAAAGCGAAAACATAGTATTATCTAAAACCACAATGATATTACCAAACACCTGTTAGAATGGCTGTTATCAAAAAGACAAGGGATAACAAGTTTTCACAAGTATGCAGCAAAAAGGAAACTGTTGTTGCGAATGTAAATTGATACAGCCACTATGGAAAGCAAGGGTACCTCAATTCTCCTCTGGTCTCACCCTGTAGTAGGAAAACCTGAATTAGTTCACATGCCAGAATGATTTCATAAGGAGTAAGAAAGCAAATCCCAAACACACAGTTCTTTTAAAGCCTCTGCATCATGTTTGCAAATTTCTTTTCAGCAAAAGGCAAGTCACAAGAGGGCAAGCCCAGATTCAAGGATAAAAAGCAATGGCCTTCACCTTTTGCTGGGAGAAGATTCAGAACACATTGCAAAGAGGTGTCTGTGAAAAATGGGAAAAAGTATATAACCGTTCTTGATGACTTAGCTTGAATGCTCACAAAAACCTTGAAAAAATAAGAAAAGTAAAAGCACAGGAAATTATAGCCATTCATCTAAAATCAGACAGCAATACCTGAGGGTGGCATTGGTGTCAAACAGTTCATGTCAGTCACTGGAGACTGTGTCTCTTTTTTGTTTTGTTTTGCACATGCCTCCAAAGCACAGAGTTAAACCTGTTCAGTTCCCATCCACTATTATTTAAAGAGTATCTATATGTATGCATATGCAGTTGACATTTTTGCAATATGTAAAGATCTACACAAATACAATATAAATTACCTAGTATCCCTTTCCTTCAGAGATGTTTGCTGACCCTGAACCCCTCCTGTATAGAAATCTTGTTGGCTCTTCTGTATATATGTAACTTCAGGCCATCACCAATCATGAGATTTTTGTAATTGTCTCTTAGATCATAGGCTCCATTATGAATATTCAGTGTGTCATGTGTTTATCAAGTGCCTAATAGAGGAGGTTGTGTAAAGATGTTCAATGAATATTGGTTGAATGAATGAACAGTTAACTGTTAGCATTTACTTTGTTCATCTACGGGTATAACAAATATCTCAGTTTAGATGTAGTATGACCCAGTTACCTCCCAAAGGCCCCCGTCTCCTAATAGCATCACACTGGGAACTAGTGCTTCAATATATGAGCTTAAGGAGGACACAAACATTCACAGTATCCATGTTGATGTTCAGTTGTGACAAATGTATTGAAATAATGTACGATCTTAGCAATAGAGAAAAGTGAATGCAGGGTGTGTGAGATCTTTATGTTTCTGTAAATATAAAACTATTTTAAAAGTAAAAATTTACTTATAGATATCTCAGTTCACAAAAAAATAATATATTCACTTTAAGTTCTAAACAGTTCATGTTCTGAAGATGTGAAAGTAATGATTAAAAGAAGCCCCTTGAGCTTTTCTTTAAAGTGAGATATAGCCTATCTTAAATTAATAAAAGTCATAGAAACATTCAAGAATATGACCTATTTAAGAAAACAGATCATAGTTGAAAATGCTGCCACATTTTCAAGTTATGATTTTTCCAAGAGGCTAAACAACAATTAAGAATTTTAAGTTGATCTCTACCAAATTGCTTGACTTGGTGGGAGAAGACTGACTTTTCATTAAGTCATTTTGTGTCTTTCGAATTTTGTATCATATGTATACATGTATTACCTACTCTTAAAAGATTAACAGTTGGCTCTGTTGGGAGATGATAAATATAGCTAAAACCCTGTATGTGGGGAAAAAAGCAGCGTCTCAGCCAAAAATGACAAGATTGAGGCCGATAAGCTATACAGTTGGTGGTCAGGTAAATTAAGCCAAAGAGCAAAATGCCTTTTTGTGCCTGGAAGAATTTCAGAATTGACACTACCTCAACATTAGACTCATGCCAAATAATACAGCCAGGGTTTGGGGAAAAAAAAAAAAAAAAAATTCCAAAGTCTGGAGATTTTCTACAGATGAAAATTAAGTATTAGTAGAATAAAAATGTAATTTTGTGGTATTAGCATAGACCTTTAGCAATTAAGTGAAACTCTTACAATGTAGTTTTATACTGGCAAGACAGAACCTTTCCCAAAACATCACACTAATAAGGGTGGTCTTTGAATGGAAGATTAATATGTATTCAGACTGCATATGTTTTATAATCATAGAGTTTGGCAATTTTCATTAGATTTTAAGTTATAAAGAAAAGTTACAAACCGGAAGATTTTCCAAATTATACTAGGTGTGATCCTATTTACACAAAGGTGTTGTAAGACCCAGAAGAAAATTGACTAATGTATAGAGTTTCAGTTCTATTCTTGAGTAGTAATTAATGCTGTGACTCTGTGTCTCCATAGGTTATCAAGTTCTTTTGATGGTGATAATAAATTGGCCCATGAACAAACTAAGAATCTTGTGGAAATCTGACAGGCTCCCCAGAAAAAAACCTAGGTTTTCAAGGATTCATAGGATTTTTAGGATGTCAGTAGATTTTAGGGATCAGTTTACTCAAATCTCTTTATTTCACAGATTTTTAAAAATCTAAGAGTCATGGAAGGTAGCTAACCAGTTCATGGTCACTAAGCAAATACTTTGTGAACAAAACTAAAATCCAGATTTCTTCCCAGGTTTCACTGCAAGGAATGTATATATTCCTCTGGTTAAATATACGTGTCATTCACCAACATTCCCAGTATATCTCTTGTTATAAAATTACTGGGATAGAGAAGAGCTATGCAATAGGCAAACTAGGTCAGTACAAATGAAGTTGTGGGAGAGATTTTGAGTCCTAAAAAAAGGAATTAAACAAGGGAGAAAGAAGATGACAATCTAATATTTCACAAAACAGGCTTCTACTCCTTAATTCCATGACAAATTCTCTTCTGCTAGTACATTCTAAATACGCGTCTTAGTTCCCAGTGAATTACCTCTATGTGAACATTCACTGTGGACAATACCGTTTGTTTATCTTTTAAAGACGTATGTATGTATTTTTTGGCTATAGTAGGTCTTCATTGCTGTGATGGGTTTTCTCTAGTTGCAGGGATCGGGGGCTACTCTCCCTTGTGGTGCCGGGGCTTCTCATTACAGTGGCTTCTCCTGTTGCAGAGCACACGCACTAGGGCCTTGGACTTCAGTGGTTGCAGCACAGGGGCTCAGGAGCTGTGGTTCCCAGGCTCTAGAGCGCTGGCTCAGTAGTTGTGACACACGGGTCTAGTTGGTCAGCGGCTTGTGGGATCCTCCTGGACCAGGGATTGAACCGGTATCTCTGAATTGTAAGGTGGATTCTTAACCACTGGAATACCAGGGAAACTTGATACTGTTTTGGAGACACTTCTTGATTCAAGCTAGTTTTATCCATGCTCCTATTTGTGTCCATGCCTCCTATTTGTAGGAAGTCAAGTTTGGAAATAAGGGAAAGGGGCCTAATGCTGGAGCTGAGAGCATCAGAAGCCAATTCTGAGGACGATGGCGGGCTTCCCAGGCGGTACAGTGGTACAGAATCTGCCTGCCAATGCAGGAGACACACGAGACGTGGATTCAATCTCTGGGTTGGGAAGATCCCCAGGAGTAGAAAATGGCAACCCACTCCAGTATTCTTGTCTGGAAAATTCCATGGAATGACGAGCCTGGTAGGCTACAGTCCATGGGGTTGCTAAGCAACTGAGCACACGCATGCGTGCACACACACACACATGCATAATGGCAGTAAGGATGATAGGTGATAAGATGTTAATAAGAATGCAGGCAATAGCAAATGATATACTCGGGATTAGAATTATTCTTAAGAATATCTGTTCACCAATTCCCAGTTTTCCTGGTGCACTGCCATACCTGCAATCATGTTTTTGTTTATAAGCTTTAGCTAAAACAATTCTTTACTATCTGTAATTATAAGTAATATTTGTAAGCCACTTCTCTCCAACGTAGTCTTGCTGCTACAATCATCCGTAATTGTATGGCTTCTATTTTGATCCATTTTGCAGAATTATCCTTGGACTTTGTATTCAAAAAATGCAAATTCTGCATCCTACTGATTCTGCTAATTAGACACACGTGTCAGTAGTGGTTTCTGAATAAAAAGGTGATTACAGAGGACCCCTGTCATATTTATTTAGGAGTTCCTTTATTTTTTTTTTAAGGGGAAAGAACTGTCTAGATATTTTTGTTGCCCTTGCTCTTCAACAAGAGTAGAAGAAATGCAACCCACAATCTCTCAGTAATTCCCTAATCTAGTAACCTGCAGTGGACACTTGACATTCTGATGTCGGGGTTTTGATGTTGCAGTTTTTATATTTTCATTTTGATTCAGACTGAAAAACAAACATTAAACTTTTCTCTCAAGTGGAAAAACTTTATTTTTTCCCACTTATAACGATAAACAGAAATCTTGCTATTAAAAATAGAGACTTGACTTTATCTTTTAAAATTTTGTACATGTCCTGAAATGCTGCTAAAGCTCCTCTCTCTGTGGGATTTCCCAGGCAAGAATACTGGAGTGGGTTGCCATTTCCTTCTTCAGGGAATCTTCTCAACCCAGGGATTGAACCCCTGTCTTTTGAGTCTTCTGCAGTGACAGCCAGATTCTTTACCACCGAACCACCTGGGAAGCCCGACAAAAATGGAGACTTGATTTTATCTTTTTAAGTTTTATATCTGTCCTGAAATGAAACTGAAAACATAGTTATGAATAAAGAAGAGAGATTTCAGAGAATTTTTGGAAATAGGTAACGATGGTTGAGAGCTTAAGTTTAGTACCATGTAAATAAGGCATTATAAATAACCCTAGCTTCAGTGGGTTTAATGCATAGTTGGAAAACAAATCCACCCACATGAAGTATTAAAAGATGATTCATAATTAAGAGGTAAGTTGCATTGTGGGGACCAAGAATGCTACCAGCTCAAAGCATCAAAGGCTGGAACACAGAAAAAAGCTTCCTGATGAAGGGTCTTTCATGACTTCTTCCTCTTCTCACTTGCCTAATTCAGAGGTTTATATCTCCAGAAAAATTACTAATTTGTTCTCTAACCAAGAATATATGAGAGAGCTATAAAGAAAAAAAAAAACTTTAATGATTAAAAAATGTGTACGAAAGATCATTTGGCATCAATTATAATTTTATTGGATGGAATGATAGTATAATTGTATTTTAAATTTTTCCTTATCTGTTAGAGATGCATATTAAAATATTTTTCAGATGATATGTACCTGAAATTTGTTTTAAAAATACTCATAAAACAGATTTTCTGTGCAACAGATGAAATAAAAGCACAGAACATTGATCATTAATGAAACTGGGTAACAGGTACAGGGAGATTACTGCTCTTTATACTTTTCTATATATTTTATTTTCTCTATAGTAAAAAAAAAAGTGAAATTTAAGGCAAAAGTTATGCTTAAAAATGCAAGATTAAAATTAGCAACAAAAATAAACTGTTCTCTGTCCTTGTTTCTTTGGCATCTCTAGAGTTTAGCTATGGAAGAAAACCAGTTTTCTATTTTCCTATATATTGTTTATATATAGATATGAGCATAGTAATAGCACAAAATATAAAAGCCATGAGGGAGGAACTTCCCTGGCAGTCTAGTAGTTAAGACTCCACATGTCCACTGCAGGGGCCATGGGTTGGATCCCTTCTCTGGGATTTAAGATCCGGCATGCTGCGCAACAAGGACAAAAACTAGAAAAAATATTCTTAAATAAAAATTAAAAACCATGGCATTTGGGCAGAAGGGGCTTCTGGGATCTTAGTTCCCCAGCCAGGGATCAGATCTGGGCCCGGCCCTGAAAGTGTGCCAAATCCTAACCACTAGACCACCAGAGCATCCACCGTTGTCTCTTTCTTCTGTAGTGATAGAGCCACTGCCTTGTTAGGTAAGGCCATTTAGCTTAGTACTGATCAATGGACTGAGAAACTAATCTGTGGCCTTTATGGGACTGAGTTTTCAAGCTCATTCCCCTTGGCCCACTGACTTCAGCAGAGAATGGCGGCAACCCAATCTTAATCAAGTAGATGATAAGCGAGGGAATGGCAGAACTAAAGGGTGGAAGATACTTGCATCCCTGAGTGACCGCAGGGAGGAGAGCTGCTGTGGTACTCTGGACTGCTCACATTGAGACCATAGACAAAAGAAATAAAGTATATATTACGTAAACTCATAGTTTTTTTTTTTTTTTACTTAGAAAGTGAAAGTTAAAGTCTCGTAGTTGTTTCCAACTCTTTGTGATTCCCCATACAGTCCATGGAATTCTCCAGGCCAGAATACTGGAGTGGGTAGCCTTTCCCTCCTCCAGGGGATCTTCCCAACCCAGAGATTGAACCCAGGTCTCCTGAATTGCAGGCGAATTCTTTACCCGCCACAAGGGAAGCCCAAGAATACTGGAGTGGGTAGCCTATTCCATCACCAGGGGATATTCCCGACCTAGGAATCAAACCAGGATTTCTTGCAATGCACGCAGAAGTTTTACCAACTGAGCTATCAGGGAAGCCCTATTATTACATTTTATATATCTATCCTTATGTAAAAATGTATGTATATAAACACATTTCTGAAAAAAAGCTGCTGCTGCTGCTAAGTCTCTTCACTCGTGTCCGACTCTGTTCGACCCCATAGACGACAGCCCACCAGGCTCCCCCGCCCCTGGGATTCTCCAGGCAAGAACACTGGAGTGGGTTGTCATTTCCTTCTCCAATGCATGAAAGTGAAAAGTGAAAGTGAAGTCGCTCAGTCGTATCCAACTCTTAAGGACCCCATGGACTGCAGCCCACCAGGCTCCTCCATCCATGGGATTTTCCAGGCAAGAGTACTGGAGTGGGGTGCCATTGGCTTCTCTGCTTTTCCCCCTAATTTATCCTTTTTCTATTTGTATTGCCATCCCTCTCCACAGTCCCCTTGCATAGTTTTATACAACAGGCTCTATCTGGCCACTCATATTTTAGAATGCAAACCCAGGTTTATATTAGCAATTTGGTCTCCCTGCACTATGGCAATATATAGAAATTTCTGGATTTTGGATGTTATTAAGCAGAATTTTAAGAGAGCTGCTGAAACAAGCACTGAAAAATAAAATGATGTTAAGAGGACAAATAAGCTAAGCTAAGTCGCTTCAGTCGTGTCCGACTCTGTGCGACCCCGTAGACGACAGCCCACCAGGCTCCCCCGCCCCTGGGATTCTCCGGGCAAGAACACTGGAGTGGGTTGCCGTTTCCTTCTCCAATGCATAAAAGTGAAAAGCGAAAATGAAGTCGCTCAGTCTTGTCTGACCCTCAGCGACCCCATGGACTGCAGCCTTCTAGGCTTCTCTGTCCATGGGATTTTCTAGGCAAGAGTACTGGAGTGGGGTGCCATTGCCTTCTCCAAAAAAAAAGCTACAATCTTTAATATAGAGTAAGCTAAAATTATTTTTATGTGTATCTACATATTTGGGTAGTCATATAGAGAAGTATTAATACTTAAAGTCTACAAATTATATAGGTCATATGTATGCCTCAATTTTCAAATGTGCTTCCAAAAACATTCTAATTTATAGCAATTAAAATTTTTTTCTTTTTAGTGTTTTGGTGGTATTCTTTTGATGTTTGTTGAATATAATGAACTTTAAATCTGTCAGTCATGTAATTGAGCTTAGGAATCAAGTTAAATATACTTTATGTGTTAATATCATTTGAAGTTCTGAAGAAAGGTATAAGCATTTTGAGTAAAAATTATAATTTTGTGAAACCAAGAGAAATACATACAAAGTTTATTTTACTCTTAGTAGATAATCAAATGACAAATGTTTGACTTTTTTTTTTTTGCTACACGAATAGTCACGTAAACATGGTTTTAGAAGGAAGGAGAATAAACCAATTAAAATACAGAATTTCAATTGGATATTCTAACTAATTAACCTTTTAACAATTATTTTGAAAATCCTTTTAAATTTCCAAATACAGAAATATATTTTTGTTTGATTCTATCTTGATTTTAGTATGAAAAAGTTAAGGTGTTATACTGGACTTAAGTGATAAATCTATCATAAATGGATGATAAAATTTTTAAGTTGAGAAGATAGTTTTACTGAACAAAACTGTTCAGTAAAATTAGCTAAGAATTTTTGAATGCCTGAATTTCTTTTCTTCGTAGTTTGAATAATGTAAGAAGTCAGAAGTAAAATTTTGTGGTTATTAGATATGACTGAAGCAACTTAGCAGCAGCAGCAGCAATGTTTAAACTCAGATGTCCATTGTTAGGGATCTGTTAAGAAATTATGACATGTCCATAAAAATATATAGGAGGCAGCTAAGACACATCATTAAATGAGAAAATTAAGGTGTAGTGAAAGTTGCTCAGTCATGTCTGACTCTTTGCGACCCCATAGACTATGCAGTCCGTGGAATTCTCCAGGTCAGAATACTGGAGTGGGTGGCCTTTCCCTTCTCGAGGGGATCTTCCAAACCCAGGGATCGAACCCAGGTCTCCTGCTTGTAGGTGGATTCTTTACTAACTGAGCCACAAGGGAAGCCCAACAATATTGGAGCAGGTAGCTTATCCCTACTCCAGCAGATCTTCCTGACCCAGGTGTGGAACCAGGGTTTCCTGCATTGCAGGCAGATTCTTTACCAACTAAGCTATTAGGGAGGCCCAATACTGGAATGGGTTGCAATTTCCTTCTGCAGGGGATCTTCCCAACTCAGGGATTGAACCTGCATCTCCTGCATTGCAGGCAGATTCTTTACCACTGAGCCACCAGGGAAGCCCCCTGGCCTAGAACAAAGAGTCTATAATATAATGTATTTGCATAAAATAGGGATACTTTCTGCTTTTAACTACATGAATAAATTATTATATAGTTTTGCAAACAAAAAATAAAAACTTCTGCTAAAATTTGTCATATATATAATGAGAAATAAAAAGTAGAACACACTTCAGAAACAGTTACTCAAATTTAGTTTATTTTGTCAGTAGGACATCTTTTTTTTTTTTTTAAGTTTATTTATTGACTGCTGGGTCACATGCAGGCTTTCTCTAGTTGTGGCAAATAGGGGCCACTCTCTAGTTGCGGTGTATGGGTTTCTCACTGTGGTGGCTTTCTTGTTGCGGAGCACGGACTCTAGAGCATGCAGGCTTCAGTCGCTGTGGTGCACAGGCTTAGTTGTTCCTCGGCATGTGGATTCTTTTCAGTTCAGTTCAGTCACTCAGTCGTGTCCAACTCTTTGCAACCCCATGGACTGTAGCACGCCAGGCCTCCCTGTCCATCTCCAACTCCCAGAGTTTACTCAAACTCATGTCCATTGAGTCAGTGATGCCATCCAACCATCTTATCCTCTGTCGTCCCCTTCTCCTGCCTTCAATCTTTGCCAGCATCAGGGTCTTTTCAAATGAGTCAGTTCTTTGCATCAGGTGGCCAAAGTGTTGGAGCAGACCAGGGATCAAACTGGAGAAGGCAGTGGCACCCCACTCCAGTACTCTTGCCTGGCAAATCCCATGGACGGAGGAGCCTGCTAGGCTGCAGTCCATGGGGTTGCGACTTTCATGCATTGGAGAAGGAAATGGCAACCCACTCCAGTGTTCTTGCCTGGAGAATCCCAGGGGCGGGGGAGCCTGGTGGGCTGCTGTCTATGGGGTCACACAGTTGAGCACAACTGAAGTGACTTAGCAGCAGCAGCAGGGATCAAACCTGTGTCCCTTGCATTGGAAGGAGGATTCTCAACCACTGGACCACCCAGAAAGCCCATGAGGTGATCTTTTAAATAAAAAATGATCACTGAACCTTTAAAGGAATAAGAGATAAAAGAAGACAAAAAGAAATTTAATTTCATAGTATCGTAGTAAATATTTTTAGAATGGTTCGGAAACTGCCAGTGTTTTTAGAGCACTCACTTTTGCTGTTATATCAGTGTCATGTCTATCCAGTTTTTGCATCATTGTTTATCACAGATGAATTTGCCTTCCAGCACGTCATTAACATTTTCACAGTTTCTGTTTGTACCATTCCTCTCTATTTGCTTATTATCTCGCAGGGTTTGAAAGGGAACTAGTTTCAGATTTCTTGATGACACCGTGGCTTACCTACTAGGATATGTATTTTTCAAGTCAAAGCAATTCTCTCTCCTGGTGACTAAGCAGGAGGGTTAAATCTGCACAGTCTTCCAGTTGTTTTGTCACATCTTCCTGAAGAAATAAATGTATTTTGTCACGGAGTGTCTTCCCGATTTCTTAGATTATTAGACATGGCTATATTCAATTTAGAATTGAAGACAATTGAGAAAAGAATTGCTTTTTATCTTTACAAATATATCGTATCCATTTTCATTCACTCCAATTCATGCAAGGAAACAGCAGATATTTTGAGACTATTTTAATATTATCTGTGGCCATAGATTTTCTGCCAAGAAGCTTATATATATTTTTAAATATATATTTTAAATATATCACATGTGAAATGGATTGCCAGTCCAGGTTCGATGCATGAGACAAGGTGTTCGGGACTGGTGCACTGGGATGACTCAAAGGGATGGGACGGGGAGGGAGGTGGGAGAGGGGTTCAGGATGGGGAACACAAGCAGATTCATGTCAGTGTATGGCAAAACCACTACAATATAAAAAAGAAAAAATAATATAACAATATGATATTAATAATAATAGCATCAGATCAGATCAGTCGCTCAGTTATGTCCAACTCTTTGCAACCCATGAATCGCAGCACGCCAGGCCTCCCTGTCCATCACCAACTCCCGGAGTTCACTCAGACTCACGTCCATTTAGTCAGTGATGCCATCCAGCCATCTCATCCTCTGTTGTCCCCTTCTCCTCCTGCCCCCAATCCCTCCCAGCATCAGAGTCCTTTCCAATGAGTCAATTCTTCTCATGAGGTGGCCAAAGTACTGGAGTTTCAGCTTTAGCATCATTGCTTCCAAAGCAATCCCAGGGCTCATCTCCTTCAGAATGGACTGGTTGGATCTCCTTGCAGTCCAAGGGACTCTCAAGAGTCTTCTCCAACACCACAGTTCAAAAGCATCTATTCTTCAGCGCTCAGCCTTCTTCACAGTCCAACTCTCACATCCAATACATGACCACAGGAAAAACCATAGCCTTGACTAGACGAACCTTTGTTGGCAAAGTAATGTCTCTGCTTTTGAATATGCTATCTAGGTTGGTCATAATTTTCCTTCCAAGGAGCAAGTGTCTTTTAATTTCATGGCTGCAGTCACCATCTGCAGTGATTCTGGAGCCCCCAAAAATAAAGTCTGACACTGTTTCCACTGTTTCCCCATCTATTTGCCATGAAGTGATGGGACCAGATGCTATGATCATCGTTTTCTGAATGTTGAGCTTTAAGCCAACTTTTTCACTCTCCACTTTCACCTTCATCAAGAGGCTTTTTAGTTCCTCTTCACTTTCTGCCATAAGGGTGGTGTCATAATAGCATAGGAGTATAAAATATTAAATATATAAGTAATATACATATATTTTTTACAAAGGAATTTGATTACTCAGGTGATTACTCACTTGATACTTGTCAAATATTGTTATTTGGACTTTGTTTCTAGGTATTAGCAGTTTTCTGATTTGCTTAAATAAAAAATACTTACTTATTTCTAGCCAGTAATAGTAAATAAAAGAAATTAGATTTTTTCTTCTGACAATCTGCTCCCAGCTCAATTAAGCTGATTGATTTGCATTGAAGAATTTTAAGCTAGTTTTCTGTGTGTGTGTGTGTGTGTGTGTGTGTGTGTGTGTGTTTTGGCCATACCAACTGGCTTTTGCGATCTTAGTTACTTGACCAAGAATTGAATCCAGGCCCTCAGTAGTGAAGGTGGGGAGTCCTAACCACAGGACCACCAGAAAATTCCCTAAAGCTAGTTAAACTCTTCAAAAATTTTGAGATTAAGTGCTATACTATCTAGTCCAGTGTTCAGGATCAAAATGCAAATTTTAGACTTCACAGTTTTTAATTAATCACTAAGCCATATTGATTTTTGCCTAAATGTCTCTCATTTGAAGTACTGTAAGAACCTTAAAAGTGGTTTTTATGCTTCTCCTTGTCCAATTCATTCTTATCAGATCTTTCTGAAATTTCATTTTCATCAGTTCATTATCTGATTCTAAACCTTTCAAAAAAACCTTGTAATAATTTTAATGACAGTTATTTGAAAAGATTGGGCTGGTAAAACCATCAATGTGTCAACAGGCAGGGGCTGGTTAAATAAATTGAATAATTAATGGCTTTTTTGGAACCAAAGCCTAGCTTCTTTTTTCCCCCCTTGTCTACCATTTGAGAACATGATTTTGTGAGTTATTCTTGAACACAAATCCATGGGGACTTTCTGTTCAGTTAAAAAAGACTAGGTATATGCATTTTTTTCTTCCCCAAATAAGTATTATGTTATGATGAAACATCATATTTACCATTCAGTCTATTGCATAACATTGTGCGGAGTATTATCGGTAAATATTTCATGTTATGTCTTAGAAAGTTATAGTATTCAAATGTGTCAGAATTAAAAACATTTTTTTAAATCATCTGATTATTTGATTGGGAACTTTCAAAACCACTTGGAGAAGAATCTACAAAGGCTCAGGTCCTAGGGGGCAAGCAGAGTTAAATGAACTAATAAAACGTGGCTATAAATGCAGGAGGAGAAGGGGACGACAGAGGATGAGATGGTTGGATGGCATCACTGACTCGATGGACATGAATCTGAGCAAGCTCCAAGAGTTGGTGATGGACAGGGAAGCCTGGCGTGCTGCAGTCCATGGGGTCTCAAATAGTTGGACACGACTGAGCGACTGAACTGATAAATGCTAATAGGCTCTAGGTTCAGTGTGTCTATGTATGTTTCACTCACAATGAGTGCCAGAGATATTGAAGTGGTTCGGTCGAAAAATACAGCTAAGAAATGGATTTGGAACAAAGGTGGTTGGTGAAAATTCTGACGGTGTAAGACAAGTAGCAAAGTAATTTTAGGAGCCTTTCATTTTATCAGCAGTTCTCAGATCCAGGGTAGCAGTACAGGGAGTTGTCTTGAGCAACTGTGAGATGGGTAGGTACTTTGCTGCTAACGATAAAGTACCAAAATTGTAGATTATGTTACACATAAATTAGGAGAGTTATCCTTTAAGTACCTTATTGTCCTGAATTTCTTGAATGAGAAATGAGTTTCAGGTAGAACATGTACATGTGGAAAGAAAAATCATCTGGTTTATGGTATAATTGAAGAACTTGGCGGATGTCCTTCAGTCTTCAATTCCACACTCCATTGCTAAAACATCCTACAAATTGATATTTTATTTTTTGTTTAAGATTATAGTCGTTAAAGTTTCAATGTATTAAGTCAGGGAGGAGGTACAATGTTTCTACAAAATGAGTTGAAGTATAACGGGTTATGAGCTTAGTTGAAATTAAGGAACAAAATATCACCAGGTGAAGGGTATGTTTTAGCAAGATGTGACACTGAGTAGTTAAAGGGCAGCAGGATTATTCTTGGGACTTTAGGAATGGCGGGAGTTGGAGAAAAACAAAACTGGGGAATGAAAGATATCAGTGACCAACAACCAGTTTGGCATCCAGCGTCACAGAATGGAACATAGCACTAGAATGAATTCTAATCTTGGCTTTGAAATATAGCTTTGGAATGCTTCAGAACTTTCAATTTTCTGTTTCTTGGTTGATAAAATAAGGTTTCCAAAGAGGAAAAATACATAATTTCAGATATTTTTAAGATAGACATCTCCATTGCTGGTAGAAAAATAGATTGACACAGCTTTTCTGGAGCTCAGTTGGCCAATCTAAACAATTCATAAAAATTCGTATCATGCCATGTTGCTAACTTTTCATGAGGATATATCATTTTTACCTTTGCTAGTCATTATAACGGAGAAGGCAATGGTACCCCACTCTAGTACTCTTGCCTGGAAAATCCCATGGACGGAGGAGCCTGGTAGGCTGCAGTCCATGGGGTCATGAAGAGTCGGACACGACTGAGTGACTTCCCTTTCACTTTTCACTTTCATGCATTGGAGAAGGAAATGGCAACCCACTCCAGTGTTCTTGCCTGGAGAATCCCAGGGACGGGGTAGCCTGGTGGGCTGGCGTCTATGGGGTCGCACAGAGTTGGACATGACTGAAGCGACTTAGCAGCAGCAGCAGCAGTCATTATAAAGAGTTCAGTATTTACAGAGTTTAATACTAATATATTTTATTCTGGTAGAGATGCAAATGATTTCTGTCTAATAAGAAAGAAAGCCCAAAGATTATGGTGTATTGCTCTGTAAGACATTAACCAGATTTTACAAAAATCTGCCCTACCAATCTTATTCTAGTATTTTTTTCTAAATGCCTATCGATACCAAGTTTCCCAGATGCTTTTGGAACTAGATTAACAATCTTACTGATTCCTTCATTAATGAATTAAATAAAATTTTGACAAATATCCAATTTATATTTCTGTGAGAGCCATGCTTTTAAATTTTAACAATAGGCTTATTGGTATTCTGCCATTAGGTTTATAAATATTATTTAACATGTAACAGATAATAAAGGATTAAAAAAAATACTAACCTAAGGTAGCATCATTTTCATCATTTCTTATTGCTTCACATCTTCAAAATTTTGTGTTGTCAATGTTTCAGATTTTGGTCGTTCTAGTAGATATGTAGTGGCGTGACATTGTTTTCTTTTGTATTTCCTTAATGACATGTGAAATAGCTTTTTATATGCCTATTTGTTGTCTGTACATCTTCTTTGGTGAAGTGTCTGGTAAAGGCTTTGGCCCATTTTTAACTGGTGAGTTTTAGGAGTTCTTTGTATATTTTGGATAACAGTGCTTTGTTAGATGTGTCTTTTACAAATCTCTTTTCCTAGCCTGTGGTTTGTCGTTTTCAGTGTCTTCACATTGTTTTTCTCAGAGCACTTTTTGAATTTTAGTGAAATCTAGGTTAGCAGGTTTTTTTTTTTTTTTTTGACAGATTACAACTTTGGTGTTTTATCTAAAAAGTCACTGCCATACTTGAGGTCATCTAGATTTTTTCCTATGTTATCTTCTAGGTGTTTTATTATTTTAGGTTTTACATTTAGGCCTGTAATCCATTTTGAGTTACTTTTTGTGGAGAGTGTAAGGTCTGTGTCTGGATTCATTTTTTTACTTGTGGATGTCCAATTATTCTCGCACAATTTGCTGAAAAGAGTATCTTTGTTCCATTGTATTGCTTTTGCTCCTTTGTCAAATATAAACGGACTATATTAATGAAGGTCTATTTCTCAGCTCTCTATTCTGTTCCAATGACCTATTTGTCTGTTTTTTCACAAATACCACAGTCTTGATTACTGTAACTTTATACTAAATACTGAAATTGAGTAGCATCAGTCCTCCAACTTTTTCTCCTTCAATATTGTGTTAGCTGGTTTGGGTCTTTTGCCTCTCATATGAACTTTATTTTTTTTATTTTTAGTTCTACCAGTTTATTGCTACCAACCCATGACCCTCCATCCTCATGCACACATGCTCAGTCATGTAACCCCATGGACTGCAGCCTGCCAGGCTCCTCTGTCCATGGACTTTTCCAGGCAAGAATAATGGAGTGGGTTGCCATTTCCTTCTCCAGGTCATATGAACTTTAGAATAAATGTGCCAATATCCACAAAGTAACTTGCTGGGATTTTGATTGGGATTGCATTGAATCTGTAGATCAGGTTGGGAAGAATGGACAGTTTGATGATATTGAATCTACCTATCCATGAACATGAAGTATTGTCTGTTATTTTGTTCTCAGATTTTTTTCATCAAAGTTTTATAGTTTTTTTTTTGCCATGACACATGGCATATGGAGTCTTAGTTCCCCAACCAGGGATTGAACCTGTGCCCCGTGCAGTGGAGCTGTAGAGTCTCAACCACTGGGTCACCAGTGACGTCCCTTAGAGGTTTTTTTCATGTGGATTTTTTACACATTTGTTAGATTTATGCCTAAGCATTTCATTTCAGGGGTGCTAATATAAAAGGTATTATGTTTTTAATTTCAAATTCTACATGTTCATTACTTGTATATAGAAAAATGATTTTTATATGTTAATATTTTGCAACCTTACTGTAATTGCATATTTAACTGAATGTATTTAATGGCAAACTATTAACATATAAGGGCTTCCCTAGTAGCTCAGACAGTAAAGCATCTTCTTGCAATGCAGGAGACCAGGGTTCAATCCCTTGGTCAGAAAGATCCTCTGGAGAAGGAAATGGCAACCCTCTCCAGTATTCTTGCCTGGAGAATTTCATGTACAGAGGAGCCTGGCAGGCTCTGGTTCACTGGGTTGCAAAGAGTTTAACATGACTGAGCGATTAACACATTAACATATGAAAAGGTGATCTATTAACCATTGTTGTTGCTTAGTTGCTGAGTCATATCTGACTCTCTTGCAACACCATGGACTGTGTAGCCCACGAGGCTACTCTCTTCATGGGATTTTCCAGGCCAGAATATTGGAGTGGGTTGCCATTTCCTATTCCAGGGATGTTCCTGATCCAGGGATTGAACCCACATCTCCTGTAAGTCTCCTGCACTGCAGGTGAATTCTTTACCATTGAGCCATTGGAGAGCCATTGGGGAAGGTGGATTTTGAACCAAACCATGGAATTTCAGAACAGCCGTGGCATATATATGAGGGAAAAGTGTGGAAGAAAAGCCTATTTGAAATAGTGTCAGGAGATGGGTTTTATCTACATGCCAGCATCCACCTGTATGCCTGTGTGCTTTGTGGAGTGAGGATGTGTAAAAACAGACAAGATCCTTTTGTATAAGTGCCATATGATGCTATGGTAATGATTATAATAAAAGCTAAGTAATATTGTAATTCTAAAACCTCATCTACATCTGAAAATGAAAAGGAAGAATTCACTTCTCCATAAGTAGTTGAGGAATCTTTGTCAAAGAGTCAGAATTTTAACTTAATTTTTAAAAATGTGGATTTTGACAACTGCTTTGCAATTTTAAATATTAGTCAATAGGATAGTATATGGAGATTATTTGTGAGCAAGTTCTTTTGTGTCAGTGGAAATGAAAATGTAGAATGGGGTCACTAGTTGTCTAAATTTTTCATTACAGGAAAATCTTTCTAATTTCATGGTTCAGACTTTCCTATAATTAATAAACAAAAGTAATTGGGGTCATCAGCGGTTCTTTGGTAATTTAATTAATTCTCTTTCTATCAGATTTCCATTTTCTATCTGATACTGAGCCTGAGAGGCTTGAAGAAGTAGATGTTGGTGTTTTTACTTTAAATTTGCAATTTTGATTAAATTCAAATGCTTTTCAGTTGTTACAAAAAGTAGAGGCAAACTATTTGACTGAAAACATTTTTGCAGTTTTTTTTTTTTTTTTTTCATTTTTCCTGGTTTAAATATTAATCTTTTGGTTTCTGTAGTTTCTTAATCCTCTGAAACTGATAATAGAAATAATAATAATGAGCACAGATGTTTTAAAGAATTTCACAAATGCTGATCCTAATCACTCACAAATAATTTATGATGTATGTATTGTTATTATCCTAATTTTGCTGATAAGACCAAATACTTGAGAGGAATTTCCTGTCAGTCCAGTGGATTAAGACTCTGCACTTTCAATGCTGGAGTCATGGGTTTGATCCCTGGTCAGGGAACTAAGATCCTGTATATTACGAAGCCAAAAAAAACCAAAAAAGACCTAATAGTTGAGAAACTTGCCCAAGATAAATACAGTCAGTCAGTGGCAGAGCCACAAGTTAAAACCACAGTCCAGGACCAACGCCTGTTTGTAGTTCTACAGCTTCTTTACTGAAATGGCTGTTGGGTCTCTCTTTTGAAAAGGCCAGTGCTAAACTTTTAGAAATGCCATATTCTTCACAGATTTTTAAAAAAATTCAAAGTAGTTCTTTTAAGCAACATATATAATTTAATGTGAATACTTTGAGTCTATGGACATTATTTTAGGTTTTAAGTATATATGGTTTTGCATATATCATATTCTGTATCTTATTCTGTCACATTACGTACTGAGCAGGCACATTGTTTCTTCAGCCATCCTTTTTTAATCTAGATCTGAGTGTACAATAACGATGCCATTACACATTAAAGGTTGAATTCTTTGATTTCATAAATGTGTTTGTGAATAAATTGTGTTTTAGAAAAAACTACATTTGTGTAACAACTTTTATTCTCAGATCTTCACATAATATCCTACTTTATCCTAAATCCAAACACAGTAAAATGAGACAGGCATTATTTTTTATATTTTACAGATGAGGAAATTGAAATCCAAAAATTATGTGTATTGTCCCAAGGTCACACAACTAGTTAGAGGGAAAGGCCAGTGAGGAGCTCAGTTCTCTGAATTCACAGCGTCAGGGTTTTTATTTTTCTCCTCTAAGAAACTACTGTCCTTGTTGGACATCTTCTGTTGTTTCTCTTCTTTTCTTTTCATTTTTTTAAGTCATGTTTTTAGAGGAATCCTTGACTGTAGCCTTGATTTGGCTACTTCTAAAAGTTGTGGAACTAATTTAAAGTGCGTTCTGAGTAGTTTACATACTCAGCTGTATGTACTGGGGACTTCTTTGGTGGGGAGGAATAAGAGACACGGGGTTATGTGCTGCATTTGAATTTCTTCATGGGCAATGAATAATAATTATGTGGTTGCCAAATTAGTGCAACCAGTTTGAATGTTAAACAGTAAGACAAGGGCAAAGAGGTGTACCCCCAACTCTGACAGGAAACTAATGACTGAAACCTTTAACCAGAGGTAAAATAGCTCCGGAGTTAGTCCAGAGGTCTTTAGTTCAGAATAATTATCATTAATAAGTGACTGGCGTAGAGCTATTAAAGTGAGTTGATGGATTGTTTACATCTGAATCATCTAGGGGCATTGGTTAAACCCTTGAGCTCCACCCACGATTTACTGAATCAGAATCTCTAGGTTGGGGCTGTGAATTTATGACATCATCTAACTTCAAGAGGAACCAGTGAATATAAGTAGGGGAGACAACAGAATATTTAGTTGTTTTCAAATATCAAAAATTTCCAGTTAAAAAAAAATACTGGATGGAGACAGAGCACAACTCCCCATTTCTTAATTATGGGCATTGCATGGTGACTTCCCTTCAAACAATGCGGTGTGAAGAAAGGTAATTTCACTGTGAAGAAAACTGACAAGTACCACCTCAGCCAAAGGATCAAGACCAGCATCAACTGGTGAGATTTAGTGTGTACTCTTGATATTAAGTGATGAGAATGACAGTTTTCCTCAGTGGTCTTCCTCTCAGAAGCATACTACCCATCTGAATTATGAGGAAAAACAGCAAATTCCAATAGAGGAGCATCCTACAAAATATAAGATCAGTACTCTGAAAAATTGTCAAAGTCCAAAGCCATCAAGAATGAAGTCTGAGACCCTTGTCACCATCAAGAGGAGCCTAAGGAGAACCTAAGAACTAAATAGAATGTGGTATCTTGGATGGGTTCTTGTGAACAGAGAATGGGCATTAGGTAAAAACTAAGGCACTCTGAATAAATGTTGCAGCTGTATGGGTTCATTAATTGTAACAAATGTACCATACTAATGTAAGATGTTAATAATAAGGGTAACTGTGTGTGGAGTATATGGGAATTCACTACTATTTAATCCATTTTTCTGCAAGTCCAAGACTGTTATGGGGAGTTCCTTGGCAGTCCAGTGGTTAGGACCCTGTGTGCTCACTGCTAATGGCCCAAGGTCCATCTCTGGTCAGGGAACTAAGATCCCACAAGCTGTGTGGCACAGCCAAAAACAAGCAAACAAAAATGTTGTAGAAAATTATCTATTTTTAAAGAACCCTCTGGTTTGCTAATGGTGACTGGGGACAATTGTAGTAAATGGTAAATAGAACAGGATTTACCTGGCACCAGTTTTTGCCAGGGCTGCGCACTGTTGAAGGGAGGAGGCTAGACTCGAATCAGGACCTTTTAATGCGTGCAGACTAATGTTCAGGATGGGAAGACCCACCAGCTGGTCAAGCACAGAGAACTCTTTTTACCTGAGACAAAGAGCTGTGGCAGACTGAATGTTCCTTTTAGGGGAGAAAAATGAGAGCTTCTTTAGGTCAATGTTTCTTGAGCAGATTTGAGAAAGAAGAGTTGGCATTGATTGAGAGCTTACTGTGTACCCTGCCCTGTTCTATATATTTCATAGACATTACCTCTTTATTCTCCCGACAGCCCCATGAGGTAGGCATTGGGTTAGCCCCACTTTACAAATAAGACAAAGGAGGCTGAGAGAGATTCGGTGGTTTGTAGGATCCCCTACGAGACAGTGCAGTATTTGGCTCCTGTACTGTACCGTTGCCAAGTGCGTTTTCCTAGGGAGAGTGTCATTTCCAACTTGAGGATGTCTTACATCATTGGAGATTTGATTTTCCTTTCTTTCTTTTGTACTTTACATGTAAGTTATTAAGAAACCCTGTGACCAGCTCTTATCTTCAAAGTAAATAGTCTGATCACTTCTCACCATGACTCCCTCCACTGCCATGCTGAGCCAGCCTCCATCAAAGCTTGCCTGACTTGGGACTTCCCTGATGGTCCTGTGATTAAGACTATGCATCCCCCTATAGGGATGATTCAATGAATTCTGACAAATGGACCAGTTGTGTAACAAGAACCACAAAATAAAACAGTTTCATCAACTCCTCAAATTTCTTCATTCACTCTAGTGATAGACTGCTGATCAGTGGTTAGCGTTTGCCAGTAGGTGGGGACTGCCATCACCACCTACTGGCAAATTTGCCTTTTCTAACGTCTGTTACATTTAAATGAAATCATGCAGTATGTGTGTATGGCTTTTGTATATGGCTTCTTTCACTTAGTGCTTTTGAGATGTGTTTCTGTTGTTATATGTATCATAACTCATTCTTTTTGATTGCTCAGAAACATTCCATGGTGTTCCCTACCACAATTTGTTTATCCATTCACCAGTTGATGGACTTCTGGGTTGTTTCTAGTTTTTGGCGATGTGGGCCATTGATTGAGAGATTTTGGCCATTGATTTGGCCATTTTGAACAAATTGCTAGATGAAGGTTCCAGTGCAAGTCTATGTATGTATATATGTTTGTTTTTTCCGTTGGTTAAATATGTGGAGTGACTTTGCTTGGTCTTACGTAAGTACATGGTAAAAATTTTTAAGAAACTACCTAGTTTTCAAAGCAGTTGCATAATTTTGCATTCCCATTAGCAATTTTTGAGAGTTCCAGTTGCTTCACACCCTTGTCATTTTCAATTTTTAAAAATGCATTCATTGTAGTTGATGTGCCGTGGTATCTCTTGATTTTAATTTACATTTTCCCAGTAACTAAAGATGTATATGTTTTTCTGTGTTTGCCTTTCCTACATACATTGATGAATTATCTATTCAGATATTTTGACCAGCTTTTAAATTACGCTTATTGCTATTTTATTGTTGTAAAGTTCTTTATGTACTCTGGATTAATTTCTTTATCAACAATAAGGGTTTTTTTGGGGTGGGAGGGAGGCTGTCTTGTGGAGTGTGAAATCTTAGTTCCCTGACCAGGGTTGGAACCCATACCCCCAGCAGTGGAAGCCAGTAAGCAACATGTGGCTCACTGCCTTTTACTGTAAATGAAGTTTATTGGAACACAATCATGCTCATTCATTTACACATACCTATGGCTTTCATGCTACAGGGGCTGAGTTGAGCAGTTACAGCAGAGATCATAAAATTAAAAATAAAGTTTAAATATTTATAACCTGGTCCTTTGCAGAAAAATCTTGCTGACCCCTGGGCCAGAATATTTTATTTATTTTATTTTTAAAATTTTTATTTATTTTATTTGGCTGCACCAGGTCTTAGTTGCAGCAAGTGGGCTTTAGTTTTCTGACCAGGGATTAAATCCTTGGCCCCCTGCATTGGGAGCATGGAGTCTCAACCATATACCACCAGAGAAGTCCCCAGAATATTTTAAATAGAAGTATGAACTTTGAAATTCAGAGAGACTATCTGATGCTATAATATCTTACATAGTTCTCTGTGAGCCTCCACCAGTCTCTCTCCTCTGCCCATCTACTTTACTCGTCTACTAACCCCGAACCCCTTATCTTAAAAAAAAAAAAAGTTACAGAATTCAGTTCTCTGCCAGAATTACAAAATGATTTAACTCTTTTAAATATAGAGTTCTTGTCTTATTTATCTTAATTTATAATATATTACAAATACATAAAACAATGATTTGAGGATCCATTTTTTTCTTTTATAGCAATTTCTTTTCTTTATTTTGATTCCCAAACTGCTTAACATCCTGCAGAACTAGAAAGGTCTGCTTCTCGTTTTCTAATCCCTGTCTGTATTAACATAATCTATTATTTATTCTCAGACCGAATTACCATCATATTTGATGTTTCAGCTGGATTAGTGACTTCTGGCCAGGGCCAGAATAAACCGATAAAACGAATTTCAGCATTTTAATGAGTCATAGCATCCTGAATGCAGAAACTTTGCGACCTTTGATTCCAAATTGAACAAACTAAAATCAATGTAAATTATATCAAAAGCTTCTCCAAGTGATAGGAGCAATGTTTGAGTGATGTTAACCAAGTTGTGGGTAGAAAGAGTGTGGCCTTCCACATACAGTTACTTCACTTACTCTGTTTATCTCTGCTGGCTTCATTGCCTGTCATTTCCCTTGGGGTTCAACATTCCAATTTTAATGAAAATGCTGGCATAGTCGCAGGACCTTTGAAAATGCTCTCTGGAATATGTGGGGCCTCTTCCACTACCAACACCACCTGTACGTCTTTCATTTCTCAACCTAATTATAATTTTCATCCTTAGTTTCCCCTAAGCCCCAAGGCTGGTTTATATCCCTCTCTTCTCACACTGCAGAGACCTGAATCATACCATTTATTATACATTGGGCACAACATCTTAAAGTTGGCTATTTACCTGTCTGTTTTGCCTAGATTGTAAGAGAAACCATTTCTGTCGTATTCCATATTGTATCTGCAGTGCTTAATACAGTACCTGGCACATGGTAGTAATTATTTGTTAAGTAAATAAACCTCTTAAATGTTGTCATTTGTGAAAAAGGTATAATGCAACTAACCTGTAGAATTAGGATGGTTAAAAAAAAAAGATGCTGGATATGAATATATTTACATATCACAACACTAAGCAGGTAATAAACATTCAATGAATGTTAGTTGACTGTGAAATCTGCGTTTTCTCTGAGTCGCTATAAAGCTCCAAGTCAGCTTTTAAATTTTGTCGTAGATTCAATTCAAACTATGTATATTATATATACTAACATTCCTTTGCTTTTTATTTGGTCAGTTTTTTTTTTTTTTTTGGTTGTAAAATGGATTAGAAAATATGCTGAAAAATTAAATGTCCCTTTTAATAGAGTTGGGTAACCCTAAATGATTTTGTGAAGCACATTTTCCACTATATATTAAGTAAAAATGTGTTACAGAAAATTAAAGCCATACATTTCTGATTTGTTTACAGTTAGAATATAATTAATATTCTGCTTCAAGAAGTATCTTAATAGTTCATTATTATCATATACGTATAAAGTGTTCTTTTTCTCATGAGTGTATGCTAACTCTACTGAGTGAAATTTTGATGAACAAGATACATCCATCTCCAAGTATTTTCCCACAAATTACTTACGAATGACAAAGGACGAGCATTGACTTCTCAGTTGAGAAGTGTAGTAGACACCACCTTTTAACCAAGTGTTCTCAAACATAACCTTGCCCTGGAAAAACCAGCATTTTAGGCCTTTTGATATAATACAAGGTGAAGACTACAACATCACAATAATTATATTTCTACTAAAGATACACAGTATGAATCTAATTATAAGGAAACAACAGACAAACCCAGTTTGAAAGACATTTTACAAAATAACTGTACTTCTCAAAAATGTCAAGGTCAAGAAACAGAAAGGATAGAAACTTTGCTATGTTAAAGGAGACCAGAAGTTCATGACAATTGCATGTAATATAAAGCATGATTCTGGATTGGAGCCTTGACCCAGGGGCGAGGGGATAAAGAATGTTAACTGGGAAGATGGACAGATATGATTTGGAGATTATAAATCAGATAATGGGCTTCCCTGTGGCTGAGAAGGTAAAGAATCTGCCTACAATGCAGGAGACCTGGGTGGATCAGGTAATAGTTTAAATTGAAAGTGTTAGTTGCTCAGTCATGTCCAACTCTTGCAACCCCATGGACTGCAGCCTGCCAGGCTCTTCTGTCCATGAACACTCCAGGCAAGAATACTGCAGTGACTGGGTAGCCATTCTCTTCTCCAGGGGATCATCCCAACCCAGGGACTTGGGTCTCCAGCATTGCAGATTCTTTACTATCTGAGCCACCAGGGGTCCTAGTAGTCTTATGCACATGAATTTGAGCAAACTCTGGGAGATAGAGGAGAACAGAGGAGCCTGGCATGCGGCAGTCCATGGGATCACAAAGAGTAGGACACAACCTTACGATTAAACAACAACAACAATAGTTTTATCAGACTTGAATTTGATGACTACAGTGTTTATGCAAGTAAATAGCCTTGTTCAGCTCATATATTCTTGATGAGAGGAGTGGGTTATGCTTAAAAAGATGGGAAGAATTGTTGGAAGCCATATTGGAAGGCTGTCTACCACAAAGCCAAAATAAACTCATTTAGATAAATTTGAATGTATTTATCAAAGAGTAATTTAAGAACATTAGCATGTAAAATGTCAAAAGAATTTCAGTTTGAATGAAAGTTAACCTGTTGTGTGTATGAATTCAGAACCATCATTTATAAATGTTTAGATGCAGTCTAATATATAAAAGTGTCAGGCAGGAATTCCCTGGTGGTCCAGTGGTTAGGACTCTGTGTTTCCACTGCAGGGGGCCCAGGTTCAATCCCTGGTGGGGGAACTAAGATCCTGTACATGATGTGGTATGGCCAAAAAATAAAAGCAAATTTAAAAAAAGTGTCAGATAGATGTTCTAGCTGGAGCCTCTCTTTACAATTCAAAGTAGTTTGATTCTTGTCAGCCACCAGGAGCCCATTTGTATAATGGAGTTTTGAGTGAAGGAGAAAAAAGTCGTGTTTCTCTGGGCTCACAGGTGAACGGTGGTCTCTGCCTCAGATGTTGTTGCTCTGTCCTGACCCATAGACTTGCACTGAAGAATTCATTCAGTTTTCATTCATTCATCCAATTTTCCCTCAGAATCGAACTGTTAGATTTATCCATATAAGGTGTGCCTGTCTGTCATTCCTTCCATCCTAGTCACTGCTGCAACTGATGAAAATGTCCTGTTAAATTATAATCACTCTGTCACAAGACCTGCTGAAACAGAGCTCTAATTCTTTATAATGGTCTGCTCTCTTACCTCAAAATTATTGTATTCAAGCTGGCTGAGAGCACCTTTCAAAGACTGTATCTAGTATAACGTCAACTCAATGGACATGAGTTTGAGCAAGCTCCAGGAGTTGGTGATGGACAGGGAAGCCTGGTGTGCTGCAGTCCCTGGGGTCACAAAAAGTCGGACACGACTGAAGGACTGAACTGAACTGAGTGTAACTTCATGTGCTGTGCTTAGCCACTCAGTCATGTCAGACTCTTTGCAACCCCATGGAGTATAGCCTGCCAGGCGCCTCTGTCCATGGGGATTCTCCAGGCAAGAATACTAGAGTGGATTGCCATGGCCTCCTCCAGGAGATCTTCCCAACCCAGGGATGGAACTCAGGTCTCCAGCATTGCAGGTGGATTCTTTATCAACCAAGCCACCAGGAATACAAATATAAATTTCCTCTTAGGGAATTCCTTGGCTGTCTAGTGGTTAGGACTTGGTACTTTCACTGAAGATGGCCTGGGTTCAGTACCTGGTCAGGGAACTAAGATCCTGCAAGCTGCACGGTACAGCCAGAAAAAACAATTTTTTTTTTTCTTGTAGTCTCTAGAGGTAAAGAACGTAATCTTTTACTTCTTCTAAGATAAGATATTTAACTTTGGCCATATTTAAACATCCTAAAAGGATAACATTTTATTGAGACCACATTTCTTATGAGCTTTTTCTTCAATGATTGAGTGATTTACAAAAATGCATGCTCTACATTTTCTTCCTGTAAGGCTTATGTGAGACATTATCAGTTCCTCATATTTCTTTTGGAAGGACACAAAAGGGACATCATTATCTACTCCCCTATCTTTAAATGTGAGAAGCATGTGTCCAATTAAATCTAGTGCTTCCTCTTCATTGTTCTGTATGAATAATTAACCTTTCTAAGTGCTGACATCAGGAAGGTTTTGAATGTCTCTCTCTTCCAAGAGGAAAATAAAATGAAGAGTAGAACTGACACTTCTTTCGAGTTTTTAATCAGTTTGAAAGATAGTTAATAACAGTAAAATATAAGCATTCAAATGTAAAATGTTGATTCTTAAAATTATTTTGTTTAGTCTTTGGCTATAATGATTTTATTATCATAGGCTTCTCTAAAGTAATGATTTCTCTAATGCAATCATTTGGAACAATATGGTCACCAATCTACTTTCATTAGTCACATGGGAGCACTGTAAATCAGTTCCTATGATCTTTGCAATTGAAACTTGCTGGGTGCCAGCTGTGTTAATATCTGTTAATTATTATCCTTTTAAACCTCATTCTTTCTGTAAGTCAGATACGCACTTTAGGACTTTTTATAGTTTAGATTGTTCTGCTCATCCTCCTCCTGATCTCCTCCAAGGTTTTTGTCCCTCTCAGTTGATTTATAATGTAACCTTGAAGCAAGAAGTAGCATCAGTCGACTGCTGTTTTAATAAATGGCTTGTCAGCTGTTTTACAACTATGGTTATTTCTTTGACTAGAGAAATTTCTAGGTAGCTGGCTTTTGAATTCCCCATTATTTTCAAGATTTGACTGGACATTCTTGATCAAATCTGTCTTCTGTGCAAATAAATACTTGATTGGTAGAGAGAAATAGTTCTGATATGTTTTGATTTTGATTTTACATGGTCTGATTCTGTCATACACTTACTAGTCAATTTGGAGGGTTGAAAATATGATAAGACTATTTTACATTTAACCTGTTAAAAGAATAGTTATCCTCTCTGTTCGGTTTACTTGTTTTGCGACACAGAATTAAATTATCACGAGAAATCAATAAAATTTTGGAATGCTGCAAAACTTTTAGCTTCCACAGTCAAATTTAATTAGGTTCACTTTTCACAGTGATTTCCCCCCCCCCCCCCCAACACACACAATTGCCATTTCAAAATAAGTCTTACCTTAAACTGAACTCATGTAGTCAGTCTCTGCTGGCTTCTATTTCTGCACTCTCAGTTTCCCTTTCCCTTAATGGCATCAATCCATCCACTCTACCAAGCTGAAAATCTCAAGAACATTCTAGATGTTTTTTCTTGCTCCCATGGATCCTGACAGTCTGCAAATTTTATCAAAACATGTCCTTCTTCTGTTTCTTCTTTATCTCTCCAATTGCTGCCTTTGGGGGGCTTTCAATATTTCGTACTTCCAAACTGACCTGTTTTCTCCAGTCTTCTCTTTTCCCCTGCTTCCTGTTAGACTCACATCCATAGCTCCACACAGCAGTGTTTGATACAATACTGCCTATTCTCTTCATGTTCTTGCTCCTGGCAATCACTAATCTACTTTCAATTTCTGTGAGTTTGTCTATTCTGGGCATTTCAAATAAACAGAATTGTAAGATAGGGAATTCTGTGTCTGGTTGCCTCAACTTAGCATGTCTTCAAGATTCATTGTTGTTGTAACATGCATTAATACTTCGTATTTTTTATGTATGACATAATATTCCACTTACGGGTATATCAAGTTTTGTTCATTCATCAGTTGGAGGCATTTCGGGTGTTTCCACTTTTTGGCTGTTACGAATCATGCTGTTATGAACATTTGTATACAAATTTGTATATGTCTTGGGTATACATCTGGGGGTGAAATTACTGGGTCATCTGATTGGTGTGCTTAACATGTTACAGAACCGCTAAACTGTTTTTCAAAGTGGCTATACCATTTTACATTCCCACTAGCAGTGATAGAAGGTTCAAATCGCTCCATTTGCTGAACAAGGCTTTTTTTTTTTTAAATTATAGCCATTCTAGCAAGTGTGGTTTTGTTTTGTTTGTGGTTTTGACTTGGATTTTCCTAATAATTTACAATATATATCATCTTATTGTGTGCTTTATGGGTCATTTATTTATCTTCTTTGGAGAAATGTCTATTCAAGAGCTTTGCTAAGTTTTAATTGGTTTATTCGTCTTTTGATTTTGTATGTCAGTAAGGTGAAGTTAGTGGAGGTGATAGAATTCCAGTTGAGCTATTCCACATCCTGAAAGATGATGCGAAAGTGCTACACTCAATATGCCAGCAAATTTGGAAAACTCAGCAGTGGCCACAGGACTGGAAAAGGTCAGTTTTCATTCCAATCCCAAAGAAAGGCAATGCCAAAGAATGCTCAAACTACCACACAATTGCACTCATCTCACACGCTAGTAAAGTAATGCTCAAAATTGTCCAAGCCAGGCTTCAGCAATATGTGAACCGTGAACTTCCTTATGTTCAAGCTGGTTTTAGAAAAGGCAGAGGAACCGGAGATCAAATTGCCAACATCTGGATCATGGAAAAATCAAGAGAGTTCCAGAAAAGCATCTATTTCTGCTTTATTAACTATGCCAAAGCCTTTGACTGTGTGGATCACAATAAACTGTGGAAAATTCTTCAAGAGATGGGAATACCAGACCACCTGATCTGCCTCTTAAGAAATGTGTATGCAGGTCAGGAAGCAACAGTTAGAACTGGACATGGAACAACAGACTGGTTCCAAATAGGAAAAGGAGTACGTCAAGGCTGTATATTGTCACCCTGCTTATTTAATTTATATGCAGAGTACATCATGAGAAACGCTGGACTGGAAGAAGCACAAGCTGGAATCAAGATTGCCGGGAGAAATATCAATAACCTCAGATATGCAGATGACACCACCCTTATGGCAGAAAGTGAAGAGGAACTCAAAAGCCTCTTGATGAAAGTGAAAGTGGAGAGTGAAAAAGTTGGCTTAAAGCTCAGCTTTCAGAAAATGAAGATCATGGCTTCCGGTCCCATCACTTCATGGCAAATAGATGGGGAAACAGTGGAAACAGTGTCAGACTTTATTTTTTTGGGCTCCAAAATCACTACAGATGGTGACTGCAGCCATGAAATTAAAAGACGCTTACTCGTTGGAAGGAAAGTTATGACCAACCTAGATAGCATATTGAAAAGCAGAGACATTACTTGGCCAACAAAGGTTCGTCTAGTCAAGGCTATGGTTTTTCCTGTGGTCATGTATGGATGTGAGAGTTGGATTGTGAAGAAGGCTGAGCGCCAAAGAATTGATGCTTTTGAACTGTGGTGTTGGAGA
Source organism: Bos indicus x Bos taurus (assembly GCF_003369695.1). Lineage (NCBI taxonomy): Eukaryota > Metazoa > Chordata > Mammalia > Artiodactyla > Bovidae > Bos > Bos indicus x Bos taurus. Next base: position 17,539,815 of record NC_040102.1, on the reverse strand, counting down.
AGACTCTTGAGAGTCCCTTGGACTGCAAGGAGATCCAACCAGTCCATTCTGAAGGAGATCAGCCCTGGGATTTCTTTGGAAGGAATGATGCTAAAGCTGAAACTCCAGTACTTTGGCCACCTCATGCGAAGAGTTGACTCATTGGAAAAGACTCTGATGCTGGGAGGGATTGGGGGCAGGAGGAGAAGGGGACGACAGAGGATGAGATGGCTGGATGGCATCACTGACTCGATGGACGTGAGTCTGAGTGAACTCCGGGAGTTGGTGATGGACAGGGAGGCCTGGCGTGCTGCGTTTCATGGGATGGCAAAGAGTCGGACACGACTGAGCGACTGATCTGATCTGATCTGATCTGAAGGTGAAGTTTAGTGCATCTGTCACTTTCAAAGGTTTCCCTACTGCTTGGAAATGCTTTTAGCTTTGTCTAGTCAAGCATTTGGGCTTCCCAGGTGGTACTGGCAATAAAGAATCCACCTGCCAATGCAGGAGACAGAAGAGACATGGGTTCAATCCCTAGGTCAGAAAGATCTCCTGGAGGGGAAAATGGCAACCCACTCCAGTAATCTTGGCTGGAAAAATTTCATGAACGGAGGATCCTGGTGGGATACAGTCCATGGGGCCACAAAGTGTTGGACAGGGCTGAACACACATGCATGCTGTCAAGCATTTAAACATCCATGAATATATTATGTTCTGTGCCTGTGTTGGAAATAAAATATCTGATAAGACATGTCATCTCTCTTGTGGATTATGCTGCCTGATTTCCTACTCCTCAATCCTCTTTTACCCTGCATCCCAAATGAAAAAAAAAAAAAATTGTGAATTTGATCATATAACCTTGTGCTAATGACTTTAATCCTTCCTTTATTCACTACTAGAAAAAGTTCTAGTTCTTTGAAATGATTTATGAAGCCTTCAAAATTTGTTTCTTGCCAACCTCGTCAAGGTTATCTCTTGTCTCTATCCTGTACCCCCATCTGGGATAACTTTAGTGTAGTCTAGTTAAATGTGATATCTAGATATACTCAAGTTAGAAACTAGGGGAATAAGTGGGTTTCTCGTGGCTCAGTTGGTAAAGAATCTGCCTGCAATGCAGGAGACCCAGGTTCAATCCCTGGGTGAGGAAGATCCTCTGGAGGAGGAAATGGCAACCCACTCCAGTATTCTTATCTGGAGAATCCCATGGACAGAAGAGGCTGGTGGGCTATACTCCATGGGGTCGTAAAGAGTCAGACACAACTGAATGACTACCACTGACACGCAAAAACCTGAAGCAGGTCTCAGGTGAGAATGAAAGGAATCAGTGGAACTTCTTAACTCTGGATCGCAAACAGCGGATCTCTCTGAAGCCTGTGACGTGAGAACATAGGCTGTATTCTGTTACCCTGTTGTCTTTAGTGGGATCTTTAGATGTTCCAACCTCACAGGTTTGGTCCCTGGTTGGGGAATAAAAATCCCATAAATCCCAAAAATCCCATGGCCAAAAAAAAAGAGGTCTATATAAATTTAAAAATCCCTTTACAATTTTGGCATAAACTAGTAAAATAGCAAAATCTATATGTATATATACACACAACACAGAAATATAAAGCAGACTATGAAATTCAAATTTTATCTCCAAAGTGGAAAGTATGTTATCTATTGCTACAAAATGAACTAACCCCAAAATTCAAATGGCTTAAAACAACCAGTTTATTTTTTCAGCTTGTTTGCGCTAATTGACAAATAAAATTGTAAGATATTTCAACTCTACATTGTGATGATTGTATATATGTATGTGTATACCTAGATAGCATATTCAAAGGCAGAGACATTACTTTGCCAACAAAGGTCCATCTAGTCAAGGCTATGGTTTTTCCTGTGGTCACTAATGGATGTGAGAGTTGGACTGCGAAGAAAGCTGAGTGCCGAAGAATTGATGCTTTTGAACTGTGATGTTGGAGAAGACTCTTGAGAGTCCCTTGGACTGCAAGGAGATCCACCCAGTCCATTCTGAAGGAGATCAGCCCTGGGATTTCTTTGGAAGGAATGATGCTAAAGCTGAAACTCCAGTACTTTGGCCACCTCATGCGAAGAGTTGACTCATTGGGAAAGACCCTGATGCTAGGAGGGATTGGGGGCAGGAGAAGGGGACGACAGAGGATGAGATGGCTGGATGGCATCACTGACTCAATGGACGTGAGTCTGAGTGAACTCCGGGAGTTGGTGATGGACAGGGAGGCCTGGCGTGCTGCGATTCATGGGATGGCAAAGAGTCGGACACGACTGAGCGACTGATCTGTTCTGGTCTGATCTGACATATATATATGATGAGAACTTTTAAGTTCTACTCTTAGCAAATTTTAATTTTACAAACTATAAACTATAGTCACTATGTAAAAAAAAAAATCATCTACTTTTGTCATCCTTTTGTGGGTGAGAAATTTGGAAAGGGGCCCTCTAGGCCCTCCAGTTGATTTGGTGTCACCTGGGGTGAATGTGGCAGGATGATCCTTCCAAGATGGCTCTTTGATTTGAATCCCTGGCACGTGAGGATTCCTTCGCCTTGCTGTCTTCATGTCTTGTCCTGCTGGGCCTGTGCAAACGGCTTGCATCAGCTCCTGTTGCAGTAGCTGCTGCTTTTCCTGGGATGGTGGTCTTCAGGTAATCGTGCTTCTTAAGATGACAGTTGGTTTCGGCAAGAACAAGGCAGTAGCTGGCAGGTCTCTTAGAGGCTGGGCCTGAAGTAGGCTTAGCTATTGTATCATCAGTGACACCGCACCCTTTGGGTCAAAGTAGACCAAACACAGATTCAAGGTAAGGGATCATAGACCCCAACTCTCAACTGGAAGAGTAGCAAAGAATTTGCAGTCATCCCTAAACTGCTATAAAATCTTTTAGGCATATATATTTGATAAGCATAGAGGTTTCCACTGCCCCCTGCCAAGTATCAGTAAGTACCACCCTAAGTCCTCAGCAGTTTGCAAATGTGGTGGCTGTCTTAAAGATGAGGTGCTATTACATCTATGTGTGTAACTTTTGTTATTGTTGTTCAGTCTCTAAGTCTTGTCCGACTGTTTGTTACATCATGGACTGCAAGCATGCCAGGCTTCCCTGTCCTTCACTACTTTAATAACTTCTAAAATATTTAATGGCCATGATAATCAAAACTCACTAAACTTGTATTTCTTTGATTTCTGCATGTGTATTTTATTATCAACATATGCAGTTGCAGGAAGCAGGTAGTTTGCCTTTTATGACCCATACCTGAGATCTTAGAAGTATTAAAAATAGTTTATTAATGCCCAGGGTATCATTCTGGCTCACCTAATACCTTGATTTACTGAAGTCACAAAAGTTATTTTGGCTTTTTTTATGGATATAACTTTAGCCACATTGTAAAGCATAGCTTTGTACAGGTGTTTTCACATGTCTGATCCACTGACATGAAAGAAATTCAACCCTTGGGTCATAGAGAAAGGAAGCAAAAGACCTAATAAAAAGCACATGTTAACCGTTAATGTTCATTTACCAAATCCTACTTAAACTCTTGTATTCTCAGAGTTAATCTCATCCAATTGCCTTTTAATTATAGTCTCTTACTCAGAGTTGCAAATATAATGGCTTTTTAATATAACTTGCAGTGTTCTGTGTCCAATGTAGGATGTAACCATGCAATTTATTCAGTCAGAGCTAGTGCATTAGGTAATTAAAACATAAGCACACACAGATTTCTGCACATGCATATTTGGCAGGAAAGTAATATAAGAATCTGACAATTTTTTTGCAGAGTTCTTTCTGGATAGAATAGAAGGGAAATCCTATGTCCACCAGTGCACAGTGTAGCTAAGGTGAAATACAGAAATCAAATATGACTGGGAGATGTGTGCACATATCAGAGAGTACAATAAACTAAAGTAGGAATATAAGTGGTTTAACATGTTAACTATCTAATCACAGCCTTGGTTGATACAATTCTCAAGGCAAGATTGTTCTTCATTATCTAAGATGTTAGGAGTTGAACAGACCCTCAGTCTCCTGTCCCTTTTAGAGGAAGCCCCCCCCCCCCAAAAAAAAGATATGGGATTTCAAATAATTTTGACTATTAACAAAAATGACCATTAAAAAAAAGCTTTTTTGTGTAGTAATTACTTTTGGGGAGTAAGAGTTGATGTATGCATAGGTAATTAAACCCTTCTCTAGTTTCCACCTTTATTTTGGTATAACCAGATTTTATATAAAAACAAGTAGTGTTTTACTAGCTGTTTTAAAATACATATAATTTTGGTGACATTTAACTGAAAAGAATTTACTTCTTTTTTGGCTGTGCTGGGTCTTTGTTGGTGTGCACAGGCTTTCTCTAGATGTGGAGAGCAGACACCGCTCTCAGTATAGTGCACGGACTCCTCACTGCAGTGGCTTCTCTTGTTGCAGAGCATAGACCCTGGGACGCATGCACTCAGGAGTTGTGCTCCAGGGCTCTAGGGCACAGGCTTAGTTGCTGCACAGCATGTGGGATCCTCCTGGATCAGGCATTGAACCTGAGTCTCCTGCATTGGCAGGCAGATTCTTTACCACTGAGCCACAAGGGAAGCCCTGTAATTAGTTTTTAAAAAACACATTAAGGTACATTTTTATACATTTATTCATTCCATAATTTATTAAGTGCTAACTAATTATGCCCCGTATGTTAAAGTGATACCAAAGTTTTTTTGCAGAGTGTATTTCTCTAGTGTTAACTTTAACTGTATTTGGCCATGGAATAAATTAAAAAAGAAAGGATACATGCTATGAATCCAAATATCAGTGTGAAAACAAAAATAGTTACTGATCAGGATTTGGGGTTTGGAAAATGCCAGTATCTGGAGACATAAAAGACAAACAAGAACAGTTAGGAGGCTAGCCAAGTAACTTCCTACTCTCAGGTCAGAATTTAACTTAGTCTTGGAATCCAGATACATACTTTCTCAGGCTGATGCTCCTTGTACATTTACACGTTAGGGTTATAAATACTGAGACTTTGGCCTCTTCAACTCCAGAAAGAGTCGTCTCTGAAGGAGACCAGCCTGCACACACAGGGGATCCTTCCTGATGTTCTGAGTCCCAGCTCTCAAGTTTACAGCCTAAACCTTGCCATTGAGTTTCTCTAGTCTTGACCGCTCTCTATTTAATCCTGCCTTTTACCTAGTCCTATCGAAGCTTCCTTCATAGTTGAGTCAGTCAAGAATCTGCGTGCAATGCAGGAGACCTGGGTTCGATTCCTGGGTCAGGAAGATCCTCTGGAGAAGGAAATGGCAACCCATTCCAGTATTCTTGCCTGGAGAATCCCATGAACAGAGGAGCCTGGCAAGGCTACAGTCCATGGGATTGCAAGAGTTGGACTCAACTTAGCAAGTAAACCACCACCACAGTAGTAATTAGCTTATTCTTAAGTAAAAATGTAAGTCCTTGATATGTTTTCCTAAAAAAAAAAAACAACAAAAAAACCCCACACATATAGTTTTATTTTTGACATTTCTAAAAGCAAGATTAACTTCAAATTTGATATGTTTATGTATTGTGTGTTGACTTTTTTCCCCCTGAAAAGTTGTTCATGGTACATACTTCCTCCTATGGCTTCCCTCTGGCTGTGGACCTCTTTCTTTCCCTTTACAGCCTAGCTTCCTTTAAGGATGTTTGCACACTTCCTACTGAATAAAGATTTATGCAGCTTGTTCCCTTTTAATGGTCATTTGTATTATGAATCAGACTACTATTAAAACATGTTTTAGTCAACATCTTTGAACAAATTATCTACATTAGTGCACATATTCTGTAAAATGGAATTCTAGAAATTATTTGGCCTAAAAAAACACTCATTATGGTTTGAACTGTGCACCCTCAAAAATCCATGTTGAAATTCTAACCCCCAGTACGTCGGAATGTAACCTCCTTTGGAGATAGTCATCTTTATAGACCAAGTTACAATGAGGGCATCATCAGGGTGGGTTCTAATATAGTCTGTCTGATACGGTTTTAAGAGGAAATCTGAACACAGGCATGCGGAGGGAAGATGATGTGAAGATACAGGCAAATGTCACGTAACCTGGAAGATAGTCATCTTCAAGCCAATAAGACACATCTGGAACAGAGTCTATCTTCACAACCCTAGGAAGGAACCAATACTGCCAATACCTTTTTTGGAACTTCTAGCTCCAGAACTATGAGACAACAAATATCTGTTGTTTAAGTCACCCAGTTGATGGTACTGTTATGGCAGTTCCAGAAAACTGGCTAGTGCACCCCTCCCCAATGGCTTTTTATCCCTTAACCGACCATGTAGGAGAGTAACTTTCCCCCTACATCTCACTGACACTAAACAATCAATTTTTACCATGTTTTGCTAATTTGGAAGACAACTAAAGATATCTCTTTTTAATGCACACGTCTGTGATTTTTTAATACAGATTTAATACATTTCTGGGGTTTTATTTCCTTTTATTTAAAAATATCTAAAATGGATTCAAATGGATTGACTTCATCAGTTAACTATTTATATCTACTATGATTAACATGGTTTGATACAATCATAAAAATAAAATGATTAAACAGTATGCTTGAAAAATTTTAACTACAGATTAATTTATTGAGAATCTATTGCAAAATTTTCATTCTCTAGAATTATCACTTGTATTAAGAAGTATATTCCTAAAAGGAAAAAGCTAAATGATTGAAAACTACAAAGTGAAAAAGTAAAAGTCAATTTCTTATAGTATGAGATATTAAGTCTCATATCCAAAAATCCACTTTGTTAAGATATTAAGTATTATGCTTTTGAAGTAAGTTCATTACTGACCTTACTGTTAGAAGGATGCTGTAATTCTACACAAAGTTCTAAAATAATACCTCATATTAGAGGAGCATCTTAGTAACATAAAAAATTAAAAAAAATGGCTTGAGGGTCGCAATATTGATTTTAAAATTGTTTCCTGAACTAATTATCAATGAGGCATATTTGTTCTCAGTAACTTTTTAGTTAATATATGCCTGTCCTGTTTGATGATTACTTTTTAATCTTTTCTCACGGACTCATATTGGCCTTTCCATGAGTCAGGAGGTGGGCTTTCATGTTGTTTGACTGAATAAACTTCTTGCGGCAGCCTACAAAAGGACACACAAAAGGCTTCTCCCCAGTGTGGGTGCGCACGTGTGTGCGCAAGTTGAAGGACAGGGAAAAGCGTTTTCCGCACCCTTGGAAAGTGCACGGAAATGGCTTCTCTCCAGTATGAACCAGAAAATGTCTTTTTAGCTTTGCACTCTCCTTGAAGGCTTTCCCACATTCTGCACACACATGATCTCGGGGATTATGAACTCGAAGATGCTTCCTCAGGGATCTTTTATTCTGGAACTCTCTTGTGCATCCGTTGTGAGGACAGGCATGTCTTTCAGGAGCACCATATTCTTTATTTGTACTTGGCCTCCTAGTGCATCCTGTGAGCTGTTTAGATTCTGGAAAGTCCATGTTGGGTATTCCTCCGGGAGGAAGCTTCTTGCTTGTCTTGTACTCAGAAAACTCAAGAAGTGGATTCTCTCCAACCATCTGTTGAGGAAATTCTTGTTTTGCGTCCCTTTTCATGTATTCCAAGGAAGATTCAAGAAGTGAGCTTGCCGCAAGAACCTGTTGAGAAAGGTCTTGTTCTGATTCTTCTTTCAGACGTTCAAAGGACTGAAGGAGTGGGTCCTCTTCCACAATAGGTTCAGAAAACTCACCTCTTATTATGCATTCTATGTAACAGTCAGAGAAGGTATCATCTTTGACAACCCGGAAGCTAGCCTCAAAGCACACATCCTCATCATATAAGATGCACGTTGTGTCAGGAGGTTCCTGCTGGGCTGGCAGTGACTTGTCTGTGCCGGTAGCTCTTCTCCCCAGGTCTTTCTGGCTAGGTGTCGTTCCCCTTTTCTTCAGTTGCTGGTGCATGGTGTCCGGTTAGTTGCCTCCTTGAAGGTTTACACCAGGATAGATCAACCGCTTCTGGGTGGGAGTGATCAGCCTGAATTGTTTTCAGCAAGCACCTGTTTGAGATAGCAGTCATTAGGTGAAATGTATTCCAATTAATATAGTCTCAATTCCAGCCATGATCAGAAAATTACCTCAAAAAATGGCCTAGAACTCTTAAAAAAAAAAAAAAAAAGGCCTAGAACTCACTTTATAGCAATAGAATCACTACATTTACATCTTTGACTAATTCTCCAAGAGAATAAGAGAATTAGTTGTGAAGTACGTAGAGACTTGGATCATAACCATTTCTTTCCTGGGTACCCCCCACATGTCACCAGACCTTTCTAATTGATTAGCTAACGTCTACTGGGCACTCATGATGTACCTGCCATATTCTAGCCTATTTGTGGGTTGAGAGACGAGTGAGTAGATACACCAAAAAAAAAATGTATGCCTCATAGAGCGTATGCTCTCCTAGGCACAAAAAATAAGTAACATACATTGTATGTTATATGGAACAAGCCAAGGGGCTAGTAGAAAGCAGAAGTTTGCAATTTTAAATCAGGAGCTCCAGGTAAACCTTGACTGAGGGAGTGGCAGCAGATTAAAAACTTGAAGGAGGTGAGGGAGCAAGACAGGCCTACATTCTTATATAACTCTTCTGTGAAATTCAAATACTGCATTTAAAGTGCTCAGCACACTTCATGGCATAGAGCAAATGCTGACCGCTCATGTGAGCTACTGTTAGTTCACTTTTGTATTCATTCTGTAAGTAAATATAGGATCCTGCTAAGTGCCAGGTACTCTTCTACACCAAGAGCAGCAGACTTTTTCTGAAATGAGACAGATTTAAGCTTTTGGGTCCTGCAGGCCTCTGTCATAGGTATTCAACTCTCTCACTGTGGCATGGAAGCAGCCTAGGCGGTACTTGGAGGATGGGCAGTTCACAGCAGAGACTGATTTGGTGCATGGCTGTAGCTTGCCCACCTTTGTTCTAGAAGATGGGCATCCAGAGAACAAACCACATGAGATCCACGCATTCCTGTCTCCTATCAGTGCAAGTCAAAATAAAGGCACAGGGGAATTTGGCCCCAAATGGTTTTTGATCATTTTTAAAAAAAATCTGAAAGTAGCATTATGAGAGTTACAGCATGATTATATTCTTCCTAAGAGCCCTTTGCTTAATTGTTACAATTGTTTAGCAATTAAGCAAAGTATCTAAAGATCTTTAGAGATCTAAAATTAAGATCTCTTAATTTTAGCCTAATGTCCTGCTGTAGGAACAAAAGTTAAGTGCTTTTTAAAAAGGAGCAAATGTGAAAGTTACTGGAATGAAAATTAACTGCTTATTTTTAAACAGCCATATTAAAAAATACCACCTCAAAATTTTGTGTCATTTACTTTTGGTAAAATAATATACAGAATGAAAACAAAACATGCTTTCATGTCTTCTTAAACACTGTATATATATACACACATACATATTTATATATAAAGTAAATATACATTTAATATACTTTAGTATGTATATATTTAGTATATAATATATATTCAGTATATATACTGAATATATACTAATATATACTAAAGTATACTTTATACAAATTTGTATAATGTATAGGATTATAATGTAATTTGTATTTGTATTATGTATATTATATATGTATAAATAATATGTAAATATATAACTATATAAACTATATATGTATTATATAAATTTACTGATCTGTATAAAATATATATAAATGGGGATTTCCCTCATGGTCTAGTAGTTAAGACTCCATGCTTCTAATGCAGCGGGTGAGGGTTTGATTTTTGATTGGGGAACTAAGATCCTGCATGCCTTAGCCATACACACACACACAAAATATAAATGTTATATGATATTTTAAAATTGCTAAGGGAAGATTTTTAAATAGCTTCTTAAGCATTTATATATACATATTATATAAGTAAAATAGGTATTATTTTATATGAATGTAAGTGTGTCATATTTATATATAAATTGCTCAGAAAAGAGATTTAAATGTAATAAATATATATTTCTATACTATATTTATACTTATTAAAACATTTAAAACTCTTCCCTTACCATCTAAAGTGCATATTGTTTTTATTGCATGTTTTTCTTTTGCCAAAAATAAACAGCATGATTCTTTTGAGGTGGTTATTTTTAAACATGCCTTTTAAAAAATATTATGAAGCTGTTTATATATGTTATATTCCTAATAATAAAATTAATGGTATAAGCATTATTATTTATTCTCTCCAATCAAGGAGACTGTATCCAGGAATATTTGCCTAACAAAATCTTGCTCTCATAGCTAAAAAATAATTTTTGTTTCATTTTATATTAGTGAATATAGCAGATTTGGAGCAAAACCACTAGTGACAGACCTAAAGTAGGAAAGACCACAATAGCCCACTCCCTCAATCAGCTCATTTAAAGTAGCTGCAATTCATTTGATTCCAGCTTTTCTCTGCAAACTTCTCTCTTGCCATCTCCAGCTCTCCTATTTAATTTCCAGCCAAATAAACTCTCCTTTCAATAAAGTGTTAAGCTCTTTCCTCTCAACAAAATAGTACCTAGCCTCATATGTACGTCTGTAACTTACATAATATTACTGTAATCAACTATATCCCCCCTCCAAAAAAAAAACTAGGATAAATACCAAGTTATTTACCAAGATTTAAAAATCTCTGCTTAAACAGCATTTGTTCAGGCCTGCTGTACTTGATTCTCAGTCTCTATTCAAGTCTCAAAGCTAAATGCTCTCCTAGCTCCCTACTGTACACTGGCCAGAGCCCCTTGGTTCTTATTATTTCAGATCTGTCTTTCCTACCAGTCTGTAAGCTCTAAGGCTGTGTCTTATCTACATGCCCCAGCACTCACTAGTTTTGTATAATGATGTATACATTATATATCAATTGTATAAAAACTAATTGATGAATATGCATTTAGTCATCAGGCTGGTAATATCTCATTTAGCAATCCTATAAAAAATTAATTTACTAGAAGAAAAAGTTGCCAATCAGTGATGCTAATGCGTACAGCACTCACCTTTTAAAATAAGATTGTCAGATCTCTGACCATGCCATTTCTCACAATAGGCAAGCTTGTGAGAATGATGTATAAATTGAAATGGTAATTTATAATGAGAACACTCCTGTTGATACTCAACTACATCCACTCATGTGGTAGTACTGGTTAAGCGTGGTATGAAGACAAAATCTGGTTGTTAACACATATTGCTTAATGGCATGAGACTAAATATATATTTTTTCTTTCTCAAATTGTGATGTAATTATTTCCAAAGTACATAATTTACTTACTCAGTCATTCGATAAATATTTAGTAGCAAACATTGTTAGGTGCTAACGCTTTAAAAAAAATAACCTCTGTGTGTGATAGAAATGTTAAGTTTTTATAAGATGGTAAATAGTTTCCGGTTGAGAAAAACGCTATGAAATGAAACCAATAAGAGGAAAAATGGAGGAGGCTATCTTTTAAAAAGAATGTCTGCAAAGGCTTCCAAGGAAGCATTAGAAGAAGCATTTGAAAAAGATTAGTCAGCTGAAAGAGGTGGAAGGAGAGTGTTCTTTTCAAGCTGCAGCAGAAAGCACAAAGGGATTAGCTTGCTGGATGGAAAGAAAGCCATGCTTGTTACACAAAATGGCGGGCAGAGGCCACAGAGGTCAGAGATAAGGTTGGGGACGTGCAGGAGGGAGCCATTTGCAGGTCGTTCCCAAACCGTGGGGAGCCATTCAGGGGTTTCTTTCAAACAAGGAAATTAGCATGCTTAGGCGGAAAGACTTCTCCTGCCGATTTGTGAAGAATGGATTAAGGCAGGCAAGAGTGAAAGCAGGAAAAAAATCCCTTAGGCTATTTAGTAATCTAGGAAAGAATGCTGGAGGTTTGGAGCTTGTAGTGGCAATGGAGGAGAAATGAAGGGAGAGGGAAAATGGAGATAGTCTTCCAGTTTGCTGTCAGGTTGGATGAAGGGGGTGAGAGAACAGGAATCAAGAATGAGTGAGGAGAGTAATTTTTGCTCAAGCCATTGGGTGGATGGCAGTGCCATTTACAGAGATAATTGAAGAGGAAAGAAAGGGAAAATAAGTTTACTCTCTTTATAATAGTTTAAACGTGTTAGCATAAATTAGACCTAGCCGTTTCTTGCAATGAAAGCAGTATCAATTTGAAACAAAATTTAAAAATGCAATTTCAAGGAAATTTCAACCAGGCATTTGCTTTCTTGAGAATGTATTTAGTTTCCTACTTTGGTTTGAAAGTTTGAGGCCAGTGGCTGGCCCGAAACAGCTGTAGATTAAGGCCGTTTAAACCCTGGAAGTCTACCCGCCAAGGTCCAGTCCCCACCCGGTTCTAGGATGATAAAACAGTTCCCATTCATGATTTTCAAAAAAATTTTTGATAGGGATACAGTTTAAAATGCATCGTAAATAGTGAACTCAATACACACCGCTTCTCCAGTAGATGAAAAAGAGCAGTTCGACTGAACAGTACTTACCCATGCTACGGTGAGGCACTCTATCTCCTATTCCAAGTCCTTTCGAAGGTAAGATGTAGAAGAAACTGCTACTAGAGCTCCCCTCACAGGGTTAAAATCAACCTGGCTTTAGGCTCCAAGGCTTGGATCCACCCTCCTTTTGATGGTTGCAGGTTACACCTACTTTTCAACTCTGCATTGATTAGTCGAATTTCCAGGGAAGGCCGTACCTACCACTAGGAAGGTTGAGGGATCAGGCAGCCCGTGGGCGTGGAGGTGGGTGTGACTCAGCTCTGGGTTCCGGTAGGTTTGGCCGCCTGACCTGCCCGTGCTGGGTCACCTTCATCCAGGAGCCCAGGGGCAGGGCCGACTCCCCACACCATCTGTGTCCCTCACCCCTCTGCCATGTGGGAAAAACCTCTGAATCCCTACAGCCCACTTTTAGCAAGAAGTAGGCACTCAGTAAATCTCTACTGAACAAATGAACGTAAGTAGAATCAAATTTAGGTAATTCTGTGTCATTGAAAATCCATTTAACTGGAGGCAGTTTCACCCCTCCAAATGTACACCATGCCTTTCCCTTACCTTCCCCCAGACTTCATCGCAGATCTCACCCTACCCTCAGTCTCCGAAAAATGCCTATGAGTCTTTTACAGCCATTATGTGACTGTCCTTGTCTCTAAAGATAACACAACTCACTTTGAAAGTACCGGTCAGTCCATGCTCACCATTGGCTATGGTCTAGTGAAGTTAATAGTTCATATAAGTGTGCAGACTATTAAAACAAAAACCAAGTCAGTGTTTAAAAGCCTCTTAACATTTTCGCTTGCCTGCAATTTCACATGTATATCTGGGAGGAGTTCTCCACTTTTTTTTTTTTTTTTTGGTCTGTTTTAGGATAAAAACCAGTGAGAAAAATTGGAGATCGTTTCCAACAGGGAAATAATGACTTTGTAAAAAATGGATTATTCCTCGATCTTCCCCAGTAGGCCACACCAGGTCCCCATCTGTTTGATATCAAAATTATGTAAAACTTTCTTAGCTCCTTAACTTGAAATATTTTTATTTGCAGGTGAATTTCTGAAGACAGGGATTGTGAGAAACTACTTCTCTCTTGTTCTTTGGGATGCACTGCTATGGTCTCTAGAAACTGCAGGCAAGTTCTCCGAGCAGGTTTGAATCAGATGTCTGTGTGTGTGTGATAAAAATGTTAATGTTTTGGATTTCAATAAGAAATACAACTTCAAGGAGCCAAAGAATCCTAGAAAACATTCTTTCCAAGCCTTTAAATGGCAGTGTCATTGGTCGTTGAAAGTCCTTTTCCTCACTGGGGGCTCTCTCTCTATATAAACTGTCATGATCATCATTTACATATCTAAATGATACTTATGCTAAACAAAATATAAATGATATATCACAATATTGTGTATCTGTTGCATATTGATGTAATGTATATAGTACATATAGGATGACATATACAGGAATAGATACACATACACACATGTAAGTAAAGCTAAAGATTCTTTTTTTCCACCTACTTCTTGCATCTTGTTTGCCATACTACACCTTTTTTGTTTTCACCCCCTTAACCTTTGAGACAGTGCATACAATCAACTAGATTAAATTATAACCTCCTTCCCCACTACTGATTCAGTCTGGTCACTTGATTTGTATTAATGTTAACTCTGCATGTAAACTGGAGGCTACATATTTAGAAAATCTCAATTTACATTTCACACTATACCTCTTACATAAATTATTCTGATCCCATTTTGTTTTAGCTTTCCTTTCCATGGCCCTAGAGAAGTAAATCAAAAAGAAGGAACTCGTCTGTTGTCATATGAACCCAGCTCAAGGAAAATTGAATTTCTTCAAAATGAGCTAGGGATCCAATTAAATCCGGAAACAAAATTGGGCTGCCTTTTGAAATTGATACAAAGAGGGTGGTGGATGGAAACAAGTGGCTTTTTGGATTGCTGGGGCTTTAGTCATAGTAATTTTTCTATGAATAACATTTTAGGTGGTTTTTAAAATTTGTTTTTACTTTGACAGCTTATTTCTGTTATCAACAAATATTTTCTCCAAAAAAACCTTAGGATTTGAAAACTGCAAATATGCTGTAGTTCACTCTACACATATGTAAGTTTCTCCCTCAGTTAAGCCTCTGTTATGGGTCCTGGGGAATCTGTGGCCCTGGCCTCCTGGGATTTGCAGACTGGAGCTGCAGGGCCAAAACTAGGGTGAGCATGTAACTTACTGGTTTCTGCAGAAATATTTCAGGGGTGCCCCCAAATTCAGTATTTAAGATTGATAATATTTTAATGCAGTATTCAGCAAGTAAAATTAGTGCAAAAATTCATGATGAACACAATACCAAAAATTTAAATAGAATGAAATAATCATGCTTTGTAAATATTGAAATTCAGGCTATTGTTAGGACAATGAAGGATAGGTATTGAATGTCACCAGAGCCCAGAGTAGGAGACTGTGACAATCTGGAAGTTGAGGAAGATTTCCCTAGAGTGCTGGAATCAGGTCAGCCAAGAGCGGAGATCTCCCTCAGAATAGACAGAATACCTATGAAGGCAAGGGGAGCTAGAGGGGATGTGCAGTGCCAGACCCCCAGGCCTTGTAAGTCATGGAAAAGAAGTTAGATGTTTATGCCAAGAGAAACGGGAACGGAATATTTTAAGAAAACGTGTCATGTATAGTCAGTGCATATTAACCTTAAACTTGTAGGACGTTGTTTCATTGTCGGAGCTTAAGTCTATCTCTGTTTGACTTAGCGAATTAAATGTTTTACACGCATTGTCTCATTTTATCTCAAAATCAAATTTATGAAATGATTACTATCATCATCACCATCACTTTTCTAATATTTTAACTTAAGAATTCTGAGGCACAAAGGAAGTTTACACACCAGTAAGTAGCTAAACTCAGAACTTGAGTGTGCTTAATTCTTTGAGATACAGCATTTTAGATTATGGTATTTTACAAACTGCATGGTTATAGCTTTCATAAAAAGCCTCTTGTGTTATTATTTTCAGTAATTTATAATGCTCTTTTACATACTTATTTGATTTTGATAGAAAGCTTATGAATTGTTATTACCCATTTTATGGATAAGGAAATGGGAAGTCAGTAATGACAAATGCCTTATTGAAAGTCACAGAGGTATTAGTTTATGGGCCAGAGTTTAGAACCTAACTCTTGCTATCATGATACAAAGTTTAAAGGTGAAGTTAATTTTCCAAGTTCAGTCAGTTGTTTAAAGAGCTTTTAAAATATCTTTTTAGAGTTTCCATTCCAAAAAAGTCAGTCAATAATATATGTTTCTCCTTGAAATTCGATACCTTAGTAGATCATGATTTTTATGAGGGCATATTCAGGCACACTTTGACTACATTAAAAATATATGTGATTAACATATAACATTAGTCACAGGTGCACAGCATAATGATTTGATGTATGTATATATTGCAAAATGATCAGCATAATAAGTTTAGTTAACCTCCATCAACACACAAAGTTACGAAATTTTGTTTCTTGTGATAACTTTTAAGATCTATTCTCTTCGCAACTTTCAAATACAAGGCAGCATTAATAAGTATAGTCACCATTGCATTCCTAGAACTTATTTTATAATTAGAAGTTGGTACCATTTGACTTCCTTTACCAGGCTGAGTATCGAGGGGTGAGTGGGGCATGGGGGCCACAAAATGAAAAATTCTGCGTTAAAAAGAAAATCTAAGTGGATGCAGTTTGATACTTCACACTGAGCAGAATGAGACTTGTATCAAAATCTTGTTTATTTTCAACAGTCTTATGCTCTTTAGATGAAAACTATAACGACATAAATATTGTCCTGTTTCATTTCCTCTGTGAAAATTTATCAGTGGGCCTCAATGAAGGAGCTAAAGGCGATTATTTAGACTACAGATTCTGCACAGTCCTTCACAGTGACTCATGAATGTTATTATTGGGCAGTATAAGATGAACTATCCACATAACTCCTTTCCTATTAAAGAATTAAAATTGGGTTCACCTGGAGAAAAATTTTAGAGCTTGAAATTTTGATCTAACTTGATCATTGATTAACTTTGATCTTGCTTGATCTGTCTTACTTTATGTAATTTCTCATTTTTTCCCATAAAAATTTAGGAGTCAACCTCAGATGTGTTTTCCATTTTAGCTTTATTATTTTGAGATATTTTGGGGTTTGTGGAAGAGTTGCAAAGATAGTACAGGGCATTCTCGTAAATCTTTTCACCCAGTTTCTCTTAATGTTAACATCTTATGTGAACAGTGTACATTTAGCAAAATGAAGAAATCAATATTGGTATAATGCTATTAACCAAACTCTAGACTTTATTTGGACTTTACCATTTTTTTCCCAACAATTCCTTTAAAAATTTTTTGTTCTGATCCAATCCAGATGCCTTTTTGTATTTAGAACATAGTTAATGCACAGACATAAACTCCATAATGTAACCCCAGTTCTAGCCCAGAAGACGTAATTTTTATCTTGGAATATCTTCTTTAATATCACCTCTCCCATAAAATTCACCCCAAAATTGATTCCAGCTTATATCTCTCTTAAGACTCAAATCAAGACTCACCACCTCTCAGGAAACTTCTTTTGGAAACTCAATTCCATCTCTCCCTATATAGAATTGGGATTTCTTGGTGGCTTAAACAGTAAAGAATCTGCCTGCAATTGCAGGAGACCCAAGTTCGATCCTTGGGTTGGGAAGATCTCTTGGAGAAGAGCATGAAAACCCACTCCAGTATTTTTGCCTGGGAAATCCCATGGACAAGAGGAGCCTGGTCCATGGAGTTGCAAAGAGTCAGACGTGACTTGGCTTTTAGGAGTATATTCTATATGATATAATCAGCCATTTAACATTACCTTTAGAAGTTTTTTTGTTATGTGTAATGTGGTAAGTAGAAAACCAGTAAAACACATCTGTGCAGGAGAAAATCATTGTGACACATTGGAAGCTCCAGGCTTTTTAAGGTCTATAGGTTCTAAAAAGGAGTATGGTAGAACAATAAAAGCAGAGCAACGGTTTCTGTTTTTGTACTAAAAATTATGAGAATAAATGATGAATGTCAGCCTGTGAGTAATGCTGGTTCTGTCCTTATTTGGGCAAAGAAAAATGTATTAAAAAATAGTCCTGGGCTACACAGTTATATATAGTCTTTTTTTTTTTTTTTGGCATTTTAAGATTTAAATTTATATTGTTCAAACTGACTTGGAATCAGTGGGTGAGCATTTTGTCATTGCCAAAAACACTTGAACGATGCAACTCTAAATAATTTGTTTACATATATGGTTAGAAGTGGGTCACTGTGGGTAAATATGTGAACATCAGTGATTCAGACACTCTTTGTTCTATTTATTTATTGAAGTATAGTTGATTTACAATGTGCCAGTCTCTGCTGTACAGTAACCTGACTTAGGTGTTCACGTATACACATTCTTTTCCAGTATTCTTTTCCATTATGACTTATCACAGAATTTTGAATACAGTTCCCTGTGCTATACATTAGGACCTTGTTTATCCATTCTAAGTGTAATAGTTTGC
Source organism: Bos indicus x Bos taurus (assembly GCF_003369695.1). Lineage (NCBI taxonomy): Eukaryota > Metazoa > Chordata > Mammalia > Artiodactyla > Bovidae > Bos > Bos indicus x Bos taurus. The sequence goes on along the minus strand of NC_040102.1, from coordinate 17,521,762 downwards.
ATCTACCACCCGCAAACTCCCAGTCCACTCCTCTCCCTTCCTGCTTCTCCCTTGGCAACCATTAGTCCGTGCTCTGTGAGTCTGTCTATGCTTTGTAGATGATCATTTGTGCCGTATTTTAGATTTCACATAAAAGTGATATCGTATGGTATTTGTCTTTCTCTTTCTAACTTAGTATGATCATCCGTAGTTGCATCTGTGTGGCTGCAAATGACATTAGTTCATTCTTTTCTTGGCTGAGTAGTATCCCATAAACAGTTGTTGATTTAGCAGTTCAATATGTTATCTTTTAATAGATCTTCCCTGTAGCTCAAACGGTAAAGAATCTACCTACATTGCAGGAGACCCAGGTTCAATCCCTGGGTTGGGAATATCCTCTGGAGAAGGGAATGGCAATCCATCTTAGTATTCTTGCCTGGAGAATCCCATGGACAGAGGAGTCTGGTGGGCTACAGTCCATGGGATCGCAAGGAGTCAGAGTCAACTGAGCGACTAACACTGATGTGTTATTTTTTCTTTTTTAAACTGAATCTCCCAAATGCGCTGTAAGCCAGGTTGGTTCAGGTGATCTACTTTATCTAATTAGATAGTGTAGGTCCTCATTTCTCCAGTTACACGTAACTGTTCTGTCTGCAAGATGCAGTGGGAATGAAATATATTAGTTTTTTAGCTACATCCATCTTTTTAACTTTGAACATGTAATAATATTTTGAATTGTTTATTAAAATGTTAAAAAGCTATAGAATGTAACACATTAGAGCCCAGAAACTGGCCTGTACCCATGGGGTAATGTGACTCATCTCCATTCCCCGGAACTTTGTGTTGAAAGCTAATCCCTAATGTGATGGCATTTGGAGGTGAGACCTTTGGGAAGTAATTAGGTCATGAAGGTAGAGCCCTTGAGGTTGGAATTAGTGTCCTTATAAGAAGCCAGAGAGCTGGCTTCTTCTCTTTGCATCACTGTGAACATGATGAGAGGTTGGCGGTCTGCATCTCAGAAGAGGACTTTTGACAAGAACTGACCATGCTGCTGTCATGATCTTGGCTTTCAGCCTCTAGAACTACGAGAAGTAAATTTCTCATAAGGTGATAAAACACTCAGTATGGTATACTTTGGCATTTTATTATAGCAGCCTGACTTGACTAAAACCCTAACTCATGATGAAGGTGACCATGGGAAAAGTCTAGTATTTTCAGAAACAGTTGGGGCACTTAGCTGTCTGTGTGGCAAAAAATGAATCTTGACCCATAAATGACATTGCACACATAAATAAGTTCCAGGTTGTTGCTGTAACCAGGGATTGTAGATATAATTGTGGAAGGTAAAAACAGCTTTGAGAAAGAAATAGAACAGCTTCTTAAATTTGGGATTGAGAAAGCTTTTTATTTGGTACATGAAAGTACTGAATATAGAAGAAAATAGATAAGTTGGATGAAATTAAAATTATAAACTTTAAGAGGTACCACTGAAAGAATAGAAAGGTATATCCTGGTGATTTTTTAAAAAGATTGTATGAGATGCCACTTCCTCCAATGGTTTTCCATCTCCCTTAGGGGGAAAAAAAAAATCGCAATTCCTTCTTATCTTAGAAGATACCAAGCGATCTGGTCTCCACCCACCCTTCTGCCTCAGCACTGCTCCTCTTCCTCTCAAGCCAAACTATCATCTTCATTCTTCCATGTCCATATCTCTGCCATGTTTATTGGTAGGATTTTTGTACTTATCTTTCTTCTCTCTGAATTTCTCCACCCTGGATTACCACAAGCCTGGCTCTTTGCTCCATTCTGATTTCAGAGTCAGTTGTAGGGAGGGGCTGGTGTAAATGAGATTCCTCAGATGCTAGGATATCTCCATTTCCTTCATGGCAGTTCTCACTCTAAAAGATATTATTAACTGCCCCAATGTAGGAGGAAAGTACAGGTAGAATAGAGGCAGTCCAGGACTGAATTTCAGTTTACCCACTTAAAGTGTAATCTGTAAATAACAGAGGGCAAAGAAGAAGCTGAATGGATTTTCTTCAGGGTACTTATCAAGTTTCTTCAGTTTGCTGGGATTCTTTGCTTAGATAAATACAAAGGCTCATGTAGAGGCTTGGAGAAGGCAATGGCACCCCACTCCAGTACTCTTGCCTAGAAAATCCCATGGACGGAGGAGCCTGGTGGGCTGCAGTACATGGGGTCGCTAAGAGTTGGACATGACTGAGCGACTTCACTTTTACTCTTCACTTTCATGCATTGGAGAAGGAAATGGCAACCCACTCCAGTGTTCTTGCCTGGAGAATCCCAGGGATGGGGGAGCCTGGTGGGCTGCAGTCTCTGGGGTCGCACAGAGTCGGACACGACTGAGCGACTTCACTTTTACTCTTCACTTTCATGCATTGGAGAAGGAAATGGCAACCCACTCCAGTGTTCTTGCCTGGAGAATCCCAGGGATGGGGGAGCCTGGTGGGCTGCAGTCTCTGGGGTTGCACAGAGTCGGACACGACTGAAGTGACTTAGCAGCAGCAGCAGCAGCATGTAGAGGCTGCTGGGTATATGTTTCCTTTCCTACAGAGAGAGCCAAGAAACCACTGCTGTGGTAGGATACTGAAGATGTCTCTTGCTGACCCAGTCCGGGAAGTCTTTGGGGCTTGGAAATGGGTCTCAGATGTGTGTTGCTAGGTCAGAATTGCTTATAGCTTCTAGTGTGGGAAGTCTCCTTTCCCTGCCTCTAGGGTTTCAACCACACAGTGGCCAAAAATTCAAGGGAGGTAAGAATTTTAAGACATTGGCAATGACTCAGTGGGTAAAGAATCTGCCTGCAATGCAGGAGACACAGGAGATGCAGGTTCGATCCCTGGGTGGAGAAGATCCCTTTGAGTGGGAAATGGGAACCCACTGCAGTATTCTTGCCTGGGAAATCTCATGTGCAGAGGAGCCTAGTGGGCTACTGTCCAGTGGGTCACAAAGATCAGACACAACTGTGCGACTAAGCAGCAGCAGTCATAGAAAAGAATTGTTAAGTTCTAAGAGAAAGGCAATGCCAAAGAAAGCTCAAACTACCGCACAATTGCACTCATCTCACATGCTAGTAAAGTAATGTTCAAAATTCTCCAAACCAGGCTTCAGCAATATGTGAACCGTGAACTTCCTGATGTTCAAGCTGGTTTTAGGAAAGGCAGAGGAACCAGAGATCAAATTGCCAACATCTCCTGGATCATCAAAAAAGCAAGAGAGTTCCAGAAAAACATCTATTTCTACTTTATTGACTATGCCAAAGCCTTTGACTGTGTGGATCACAATAAACTGTGGAAAATTCTGAAAGAGATGGGAATACCAGACCATCTGACCTGCCTCTTGAGAAATCTGTATGCAGGTCAGGAAGCAACAGTTAGAACTAGACATGGAACAACAGACTGGTTCCAAATAGGAAAAAGAGTACGTCAAGGCTGTATATTGTCACCCTGTTTATTTAGCTTATATGCAAAGTACATCATGAAAAACGCTGGACTGGAAGAAGCACAAGCTGGAATCAAGATTGCCGGGAGAAATATCAATAACCTCAGATATGCAGATGACACCACCCTTATGGCAGAAAGTGAAGAGGAACTAAAAAGCCTCTTGATGAAAGTGAAAGTGGAGAGTGAAAAAGTTGGCTTAAAACTCAACATACAGAAAACTAAGATCATGGCATCCGGTCCCATCACTTCATGGCAAATAGATGGGGAAACAGTGTCAGACTTTATTTTTTTGGGCTCCAAAATCACTGCAGATGGTGACTGCAGCCATGAAATTAAAAGACGCTTACTCCTTGGAAGGAAAGTTATGACCAACCTAGATAGCATATTCAAAAGCAGGGACATTACTTTGCCAACAAAGGTCCATCTAGTCAAGGCTATGGTTTTTCCAGTGGTCATGTATGGATGTGAGAGTTGGACTGTGAAGAAGGCTGAGCGCTGAAGAATTGATGCTTTTGAACTGTGGTGTTGGAGAAGACTCTTGAGAGTCCCTTGGACTGCAAGGAGATCCACCCAGTCCATTCTGAAGGAGATCAGCCCTGGGATTTCTTTGGAAGGAATGATACTAAAGCTGAAACTCCAGTACTTTGGCCACCTCATGCGAAGAGTTGACTCATTGGAAAAGACTCTGATGCTGGGAGGGATTGGGGGCAGGAGGAGAAGGGGACGACAGAGGATGAGATGGCTGGATGGCATCACTGACTCGATGGACATGAGTCTGAGTGAACTCCGGGAGTTGGTGATGGACAGGGAGGCCTGGCGTGCTGTGATTCATGGGGTCGCAAAGAGTCGAACACGACTGAGCGGCTGAACTGAACTGAAGAGAAAATAATTTTAGCTTTGGTACCAGCTTGTACCATATTCTTGGACCGCCTTTTTCTGAACTCTTCTCCTGTGCCTACCAACTCACCTTACTTCTCTACCAGCATGGTAGTCTTAGCACCTGAGTCTTTTGAGTTAAATCTCTTTAATTAAAGTTTCTAAATCTTCTTTTCCTTTCTGTCTCTACATGCCCTACATGTGTTTCCTCTGCCTGCAGTTCTTTTCACAGTGTTGTTCAGGACATTGGATTGATTTTTTTTTTGTTCATTTGATACCTTTTTTCTTACAGTTTTGTTTGGAGTGATTGTAAAATCATATATTTAATATCCTTTCAATGTTTCTACTTTATTTATAATGACATTGAATGTCTTCCTCAGACAAAGGGGTCCCTGGGCATTTATAGCCTTTCTGCGTAAGTGCCAAGCCTCTTATCAGACACTGCAGCCAGTCTCCTAAAACACCGATGATACATCTTTTGCTTCCATGAAAATTTTGAATAGGTTCTAAACATACAAAAAAAGAGAGAGTTTTTAGTATGTTTTTGAAGCCTTCTCTAATCTGGTTCCAACCTTTTCTTCCTTTTTACTGTCTACATATTAAACTCTTCCAAGGCTTGCCTATCTTTGGCACTTGGTCCATATCTGGACTCAGCTAAGAAAAGCTTTTACATTTTTAAATGATATAACAACAACAAAAAGAAAATCAAAAGAATAGTATTTCCTGATATTGAAATTCATGTGAAATTAAAAGCTCAATAACCATAAATAGAATATTATTGAAACAGAAACATGCCTATATGTCCAGCTGTTGGATGTAGCTCCTTTTTATATTACAGCAGCAGAGATGAGGAACTATAACACAAAACGTAAAATATTTATTATCTGGCCCTTTATAGAAAAAAAGCTTACTGACCCCTGAACTCTTCCATTTTAGCTGAATTGAGCTGGTTCATCTACAAAATTCTGCTGCTTTTTATGTGTGTTCTTAGGACTGAGCCAATTATTTTAGTTTTCGATTTTCTCTTCACACCGGCTCCACACCATGGGATAGATGTTCACCTTTTTCTTCACTGCTTCCTCCAGACTTCTCTCTTGCCCAGTACCTCATGCTGACCAGCTTTGTTGACGCTTACCATGTCAAGACTGTTGTCATCACCGCTACCCTTTGATGCTGTCAGATGTAAGTATCCCAGAACTAATGTTAGTGACTTCAGAGTCTGCAAGGATGGATGATTCTTCCTCATCTCAGCCACCTCGTGGTCCTAACTTTTCATTTCCAATGTCCGACTCTTTGTGGCCCCATGGAGTATATCCCACCAGCCTCCTCTGTCCATGGGGTTCTCCAGGCAAGAATACTGGAGAGGGTTGCCATGTTGCCATTTCCTTCTCCAGGGGATCTTCCCCAGCGACGGATCAAACTTGCATCTGTTTTGTGTCTCCTGCATTGGCAGACAGATTCTTTACCACTAGCGTCATAGCCTGTCTCTAAATTAAAAAAAAATTACTGTCATATTCTCTCTCTCTCTTTCTTTACATATATATGTATATTTGTATATATATTTGTACATATATACCTACATATATATGTACATATGTATAAATATATGTTTCTATACATATGTATGTGTATATATATATATATGGATGCTGGTTTAGTTGCTAAGCTGTGTCCAACTCTTTGCAACCCTATGGACTGTAGTTTGCCAGGCTCCTTTGCTCATGGGGTTTTCCAGGCAAGAATACTGGAGTGGGTTGCCATTTCCTTCTCCAGTGGATCTTCCCCATTCAGGGATTGAACCTGGGTCTCCTGCAATGCAGCCAGATTCTTTACCAACTGAGCTACTAGGGAAGGCCCAAAGGAAGTTGGGATGTGGTGGTTTAGTCGCTAATATATATGTTAGCGACTATATATATATATATATATATATATATGTATATGTATGTATTTTGGCATGCTGCTTGGCTTGGGGATCTTAGTTCCCGAACCATAGATTGAACCTGGGCCCTCTGCAGTGAGAGCATGGAGCCCTAACCACTGGACCACCAGGAACTCTCCATATTCTCATTTGAAAGCATCATGATCCATGATCATCACTGCAGTCTTCGTGGATCACCTTGTATATCTAATCCAACAATCTGCCATCCAGCAGCTCTCCATCTTTTCACTCTCTCTTCCTGCTCTTGTTCTCACTTCCTGTCTAGTCCGACCTTAGATTACATGGCCCGTTATTTTTTTAATTCCCTTATGTACATAGGTTATAATCCTTTATTCCAAACCCTGAGGTCTGATCTATTTCCAGATTCAGATTAAAAAAATAAAGTAGATGATTATATATTTCCTATATACCATGTTATATAATATCTGTAGTGAAACTGATGATTATTCCCAAGTAAGTGTTATCAGTAAGGGCTCTAAATAGTTTTGTGTCTATTCAAGTTGAATTTTGCTACCAGATGAGTTGTAAGCAAACTTATGAAAGCAAAACAAAATAAAGCATTCCTTTTTCCATGCTCTTTTTAGATTATTAAATTGCAGAAAGGGATTTGGACCTGGGCCTTAAATTCCTTATTCCATTCTCAGTGCATTTTCTTCTCCAGTAAAGCGTCCACCCTGGTTAAAGCAACTCAGCCTACTCTGAGTTGCATCCAGGCAACTGAGCAAAAGGCACACCTGTACTGATGCTGCGTGTGTGCTAAGTCGATTTAGTTGAGTCCGACTCTGCAACCCCATGGACTGTAGCCCACCAGGCTCCTCTGTCCATGCGGTTCTCCAGGCAAGAATATTGGGGTGGGTTGCCATGCCTTTCTCCAGGGGATCTTCCTGACCCAAGGATCAAACCTGTGTCTCCTGTAACTCCTGCATCGTGGGCTGATTCTTTACTGCTGAGCCACCAGGGAAGCCTACACAGTCTTTGGAATTCTCCAGGCCGGAATATTGGAGTGGGTAGCCTTTGCCTTGTCCAGGGGATCTTCCCAACCCAGGGATTGAACCCAGGTCTCCCGGGGAATGATGGGTCTCGTGGGAAAGTATAATTCCTAATGGAGTGGGCTCCTCTCTTGTCCAGTAACAGTGGTCTTCATCAGTAGTTCTATCGCCCCCTAGAGGGCATAAGTATTTTGGGTTGTTCAGTCGCTAAGTTGTGTCTGCCTCCTAGGGATCGTATGGACTGCAGCACGCCAGGCTTCCCTGTCCTTCACCATCTCCCAGAGCTTGCTCAAACTCATGTCTATTGAGTCAGTGATGCCATCCAACCATCTCATCCTCTGTTGACCCCTTCTCCTCCTGCCCTCAATCCCTCCCAGCATCAGGGTCTTTTCCAGTGAGTTGGCTCTTCGCATCAGGTGGCCAAAGTATTGGAGCTTCAGCATCAGTCCTTCCAATGAATATTCAGGATTGATTTCCTTTAGAATTTATGGTGTTGTCTATGGTCTAATATGTTTAAATATTGAGCATTAACATATGGGAATACATGTTATTTTATTATGAATAACTTTCCTTTTGTTTCTTTATATTATGATGAGGGCATTATATTGATTTAAAAATATATGTAGATAGCTTAAATTATTTTTATTATAGTTCCAAAGATGTTAAAAAATATGTGTTATAAAAGAGGACATTAGGTCTGATAGGGTTGAGAACAACTGCACAAATCAACTTACCTTCTTACTTTTATCTATATAATATACTTTATTGTTCAAGCAGTTTTAGGTCCACAATAAGATTGAGTGAAGGTATAGAAGTTTCCCCTATCCTCCTGTCTTCATTCATGCATAACCCCCTCCTCTACCTATCAACATCCCCCACCAGAGTGGTACATTTGTTAACTAGGTTGATGAACCTACGTCATAATTACCCAAAGTCCATAGTTTACAATAGGCTTCACTCTTGTACATTCTGTGGATTCAGACAATTATATAATGATGTGTATTTGCTATTACAGTACCACATAGTGTAGTTCCTCTGCTCTAAAAGTCCCCTCTGCTCATTGCTCCCTTCCCCATGTAGCAATTATTTTATATTGTTCCCTCTGCCGTCAAACATCCCCCAGTCCTGGCAGCTATCTTACTGCACTGAGAAATGAAAGCAATTTGATCAGAACTTCTATGCATTCCACCACCCAACTCATCTACATCTGTACTCAGGAACTTTGCAGCCTACTTTGGTAATAAACATGAACTGTCTGTGCTTCTATCCAGAGCGTTCTCTTCACTTATCACTTTATCACTGGAGGGACACAGAATAAATTATGGAAACTAGGTCATTAGAATGTTCTTCTTTCAGGTCTTTAATAGTTGGCTCTTTCTCATTATTTGCATCTCAGCTCTACTGAGTTTAGCACATGAAGACTTTTCCTAATCATCCTTCTAAAGGAGTACTCTTCATCACCCTTTATCCTATTATATTGTTTTATTTTAATCATTTACTTACGAATCTCCGAAATTATTTATATTTTTATTATTTTATTGTCCATCTCCTACCCCTGTGGAATGTGAGCTCCATAACTGTAGAAATTTGCTTGTCCGCATTCTGTGATTATCAGTAGACACAGTACCTGGCACATAGCATGTGATCAGTGAATATTTGTTGACTGAGTGAATAAACACATTTTCAGGATAGAAGCCTCTTTGGTCCTGAACCCCACCTGAAGAGACGTCAATTATAAGTCTCATGTTATAATAACTTGGTAATAAGGAAAAAGGGGCATTTTAATAACAGATGGGCTACTGATGGCCTTTGAAAGACTTGGATTGAAGGCTTTTGAGTTTTGAGATGACAAATGCTTCAGAAAGTAACTACCGAGCTAGGATGAAAATATTTTACTAGGAACTTTGAAGTGTAGTATTCAGCAGATAGTCTCTGATAGACTGATTCATCCATTTCTTTGGCAGAGATGGTGCAGAAGGAGTGAATATGATTTGTCGTCCAGAGCCCGTGTTTGGAGCTCCCAGGTTTTTATAAAGGGTTGTAGTAGAACATTTTAAACCAATGTGTGATCTCAGATCAGCAGTGTTGGCATCATAGGGGAGCTTGTCAGGAATGAAAATTTTTAGTCTTCAGATCTGCTGAGAACAAAGATTGAAGCTGGGGGTGAGGGGTGTCTGAACAGTGAGTTAAGGGAACAGGTTATGCAAAGGAGGCTTAAGAGTTATTAATTTTCACCTCATGGTCAAAATAAGCAACTTGGATGAACACACACGTCATTAAGTCTAGTGACTAGTCTAAGATAGCACAGGTGTTTGGTATTACACAGAGAATGGAGGGCAAGTCTATTTTCTGACTTGATTATAATGAAACACATTTTTTTTCCCCCATTGAGAGTTTTAACTCAGTGTATGAATTTCCTCAAGGCTTTTCAGTACCTTTGGGGAGAGGGTGAGTCAGAAGGTGATAGGTTTGGTTCTATGTCCTAGGTCAACTTTGACCACCAAGGAGAAAGAAACAAGGAAGAAAAAGAGAAATGGAAATTGGAGAAATGGAAAAAAAGAAATTTGCCTGTGTGGAGGCTGTATGGAATAAACATTGTTGAAATAGATTCCTATATGTATTTCTATATAAGAAGGGATTTGCTTTTCCCTTGGTGAGGAAGAATGTAATTTGTTTCACAGATGTTATATGGGAAAGAAGAGAAGAACTGCAGTTGTGTTCACAGAGACCTTTGGAGTAGGCAGTGGATTCATATCCTGAAATAAAAATTCAAAAAGAAATAGATCTAGGCTTATTTGCTTGGATCTGGGGAATTATGGTGATTTACTAACGCACTATATTGCCATGACATCTTTATGAAGTCACTTTAAGCTTTCCTATATTTTTAATTAGCAGTCGTTTAGCCAGTGCCTCCGTTCCTTGGCAGCAGTGGTCTTAAATGGCTATGGCATAAAAAATGAATGATGCCGTCCCCTCTAAACATCTCAGACTGAACAAGAAGAGATAATCATTCTCTATGTGTCAAAGATTGTTCTGAAGCAGAGTTCGGAGAAATAGAGCTTCACGCTCCACCTCCAGAGTTTCTTCGACTTTAACAGTCTACCTGACACAGGTCCTAGTATAATGCTTTGTACTTAGTGAAGCTTTTCTGTGCTGTCCAGCCCCACAGTGAGTATAGTCAATGAGTCCTGATGATGTGGAATCAGAAATGGAAAGTCAGAAGTCAGGAGAGCAGTCTTTAAGAGTCCGTGTCTGTAGAGCCTTGTCATCAGGTCCACCACCGCTTTAATATGTGTGCATTTTGGATGAGAAGGGGGAGATTCGGAGTGAAGAGGGATTTGGGTGCGTATTATGGTGTGGTGCACCCTTTCCCTATTCTCAACAAAGCTACACCCCTGACTTGGGGCATGCGTTCATAGACATATTTAGTTTAGATTAATTCATTTAGTATTGGATGTTCTTTTTATTAATATGAATAACCCTATAATTTGTTGTTGTTCAGTTGCTTATTTGTGTTTGACTCTTTGCGACCCCATGGACTGCAGCACGCCAGGCTTCCCTGTCTTCCAGAGTTTGCTCAACCTTATGTCCATTGAGTCAGTTATGCCATCCAGCCGTCTTATCCTCTGTCACCCCCTTCTCCTCCTCCCTCCGTCTTTCCCAGCATCAGGGTCTTTTCCAGTGTGTCGGCTCTTCACATCAGGTGGCCAAGAATTGGAGCTTCAACTTCAGCATCAGCCCTTTCAAAGAATATTTAGGATTGGTTTCCTTTAGGATTGACTGGTTTGATCTCCTTACATTCCAAGGGACTTGAACCCCAACATCACAGTTCAAAAAGCATCAATTCTTTGGTGCTCAGCCTTCTTTATGGTCCAACTCTCACATCTGTACATGACTGCTAGAAAAACCAGCTTGACTATATAGACCTTTGTAGGCAAAATGAGGTCTCTGCTTTTTAACACTGTCTATGTTGGTCGTAGCTTTTCTTACAAGGAGCAAGCATCCTTTAACTTCATGGCTGCATTCACCATCTACAGTGATTTTAGTATCCCAAGAAAATAGTCTGTCACTATTTCCATTGTTTTCCCATCTATTTGCCATGAAGTGATGGGACCAGATGCCATGATCTTAGTTGTTTGAATGTTGGGTTTAAGCCAGCTTTTTCCCTCTCCTCTTTCACTTTCATCAAGAGGTTCTTTAGTTCCTCTTAGCTTTCTGCCATAAGGGCGGTGTCATCTGCATATTTGGTGGTTATTGATATTTCTCCCAGCAATCTTGATTCCAGCTCGTGCTTCATCCAGCCGGACATTTTGCATGATGTACTCTGCATATAAGTTAAATAAGCAAGGTGACAACATACAGCCTTGATGTACTCCTGTCCCAATTTGGAACCAGTCCATTGTTCCATGTAAAGTTCTAACTGTTGCTTCTTGACCTGCATACAGGTTTCTCAGGAGGCCGGTAAAGTAGTCTGGTATTCCCGTATCTTTAAGAATTTTCCACAGTTTGTTGTGATCTACACAGTCATAAGTAAATAGAAAAGCAAATTATGTTAATAGTTGGTCTCCACTTATTAAGGCTTACCTGATGGCTAAGATGGTAAAGAATCTGCCTGCAATGCAGGAGATCTGGGCTGGGAAGATCCCCTGGAGAAGAGAATGGCAACCCACTCTGTATTCTTGCCTGGAGAATTCCATGGACAGAGGAGCCTTGCGGACTATAGTCCATGGGGTTGCAAAGAGTCAGACACAACTAAGCGACTAACACTTCCAGTTTCCACTTATTAGATGCAATCCGTGCAATGAATATAGCATGGCACACTGCAAATCGTAGGCATCTGTAGTTTCAAAAGATTGTTGATGCATGAACGAGTAAATACATTTACATATTCTTTTCCCTCTGTTTTTAAAATAAACTTAAAATTTTAATTTTTTAAATGGAACATATACAATTTATTGGTATCTTTAGCTGTTCCTTCACATTTGCATACCTTCTCTGTTGTTTCAACCTCAAGGATTAACTGCAGCTGCTCAGTTCTGAAGCAGTGGCAGGCACAGATGCTTGATTTAATGTGACTTTGAACTTCTCCAGAGCTGTCTGGGTGAGGACCCCCTCCCACCCCCCCCCCCACCTACAAGGCTAAAATTATGATGAATGAGAGAAAAAACCACTAGCTGCTGCTTTTCTGATTATCTTGAAATCATTTATTAAAAATTATTAGCAATTTATTTCCTAAACAGATAATGCATATGCACAGTACAAACACAGCGGCAAGAGGGAGAAAAGGAAGTGTCTTTCCTACTCCTGACCTCTCACCACCCCTTGTTCTCTTCCCTAAACTAACTTACATGACCTTGTCTTCTGTGGCTTTTGTTGTCCATCATCTCCAGATAACTGTGAGCTGCATTAAATAGTTATTTTTAAGGTTGGTATTTAATGAAAAGGCATTCTTCATGACTTCCCACATATAAACCTGGGAGATGATTCCTGTAATCTGGCTTTTTAGGAAGAAAGGAAACTCCAGAGATCTTTGAGTGCACTGGTTGCTTCCACATAGAATTAATCATACTTGTTGTGATGCCGCAAATATTCACTTCTAAAATCCCTCTGCTTCTTACTGAGATAGGCATTCTGAAACAGAATTAGGAAAATGGAATTCATGAACTTGCTAACTCCACTTTCTTCGTCTTTATATGAGCCTTTAAGGCTACTGTGAAAAAATAGTAGGTTCATGAGACATTTCTCACCTTTCATAATGGTATCTAAATTTGTTTATAGCTGTGTTCACTAACTTCCTGATTCCAAATTAGGTTGGGTCCACATAGAGACACCAGAAGAATTTTGTGAAACTATGTGATAAGTGTGATTTAAGCAATCAGAGTTTTCAATATTAACATTTATGTAAAACTTAACATTGATATTTTGTGTGTTTAAACACAAAATTCATATGGATGTCTAAGATAAAATCGAAGCTTTCAAAGAAAGATTAAGCCTGAGGAGGCATATTTTTCTCTAACACTAGAGGAAGCCCTTGGAAGAGTTTGACAAGCATTCAAAATAGACAAATCTCTGTGGAAGTTGAATAACTTGGAATATACAAAATGAAGAGCAAAGAGTAGGTGTTAAAATTAGAACGTGGGAGGTAAATGATTCTTCAGTGGCTCCATCAAATGAACACCATTTGATGGTGTAACCATCCATGATTGAAATAAGACAGCATTGATAGAAGCACTTACAACTAAGAATATGTCCTATGTTAATAGGATTAAAAAAACATGTGTTACAGTGAGAATACTTTTCCTACACAACTAAAAGTAAGATAATTAAATTCTCCTGTCAAATGTTGATTTTAAAAATCATGATTACCTTTATTAAGCAACATTTTAATAGATGCCTCAAGAAGGTAAGTCCTATATACCTACAGACAGACAATTTGTTCATTGTTGTCAAGAAAACTAGAGTGGTAGTTCTTATGAGATGGTAGGAAAAACTATCAAAAAGTGGTTAACTCTTTCCCCAGTGGTGTTTACCTAAAATCCCATGATTTCCTTTGACATTATCAATGCATTTTACTCCCTGAGCCTCCCACCTCCCAGTTCAGTTATTTCAGTATTTAGATTATTTAAATATTTAAAATATTTTAGTATTTTTTAGTATATCAATTTATATATGGTTGCATCATAACTTTAAATATATTTATATAATTAATGTAGAGTGTGGTACATGTCTTAAATGTAAATTAATGTCAATCTGCAACTTAGGGGTGGGTTTCCAACGTGGCTCAGTGATAAAGGATCTGCCTGCAATGCAGGAGACACAAGAGCTGTGGTTTCAATCCCTGGGTGGGGAACATCCCATGGAAAGGAAGTTGGCATCCCATTCCAGTATTCTTGCCTGGGAAATCCGATGGACAGAGGAGCCTGGTGGGCTATATTTCATTGGTGAAATGAACAGTATTCAAGATATGTGATAGGCAAGAAGGATTTTATCAGCTGTACTGCCCTTGAATAAAGGAAGTATAAATATCTCAAAGATTTGCATTCCTAATCTTGTCAAAATAGGTCATTAGGGCTTCATTTAACCCCATGACCGCCCCCCCCCCCCCCCTTCACAGGTAATGACTATGGAATCTGATACAAGAAAGTGTGCTGATCCATCCTAGCAGCAAAATAATACATCTGCTCTGAAGAATTAGGAAAATGGAATTCATGAACTTGCTAACTCCATTTTCTTCCTCTTTATATGACCCCTTAAGGCTACTGTGAAAAAATAGTAGGTTGTGCACCCTGCTTGTTAAAGCAGCCAAAGACTGAGAGTGGCAAGAGGTCGCATAGCTATTTTTCTGCCTACTTTTTTTTTTGGCTTGCAAGATCTCGGTTTCCTGACCAGGGGCTGAACCCAGGCCACAGATGAAAACCTGGAATCCTAACCAGTAAGCCACCAAGGAACTCCCTTGCCTACTTGCTATTAGATGTTTGTAGGATTGATGATATGAAGTCCAGGACTTGCTATCCTATAGTACGTGTGTGTATGGGAGCTAAGTCGCTTCAGTTGTGTCTGACTCTTTGCAACACTATGGACTGTAACCCGCCAGGCTGCTCTGTCCAAGGGATTCTCCAGGCAAGAATACCGGAGTGCATTGCCATTCCCTCCTCTGGGGGATCATCCCAACCCAGGGATCGAACTCAACGTCTCTTCCATCTCCTGCATTAACAGTCAGGTTCTTTACCACTAGCGCTCCCTGGGAAGCCCATCCTATGGTATACCGCTTGCAAATTAGATAGTAAACTACAGGTGGGTAGAACTAACTAGGATCCAGCAATTTTCATGATCAGATTCTTCCAATTGTTCAATGAATTAATATTTTTTACTTCAGTATTGAACATTATAGGTTTAAATAGCTTCCCAGGTGGTACTAGTGGTAAAGAACCCGCCTACCAATGCAGGAGACATAAGAAACGTGAGTTTGACCCCTGGGTTGGAAAGATCCCTTGGAGTAGGAAATGGCCACCCATTCCAGTATTCTTGCCCGGAGAGTCCCATGGACAGAGGAGCCTGGCAGGCTACAATCCACGGGATTGTAAAGAGTCGGACACGAGTGAACCGACTTAGATTTTAAATACCCAACCAAGTAGGAAAGAATCTATTGATCTATTTTGGTGAATGTTCCATTTGAATTTGAAAAGAATGCGTGTTTTGCTGTTGGAATCTTAAGTTGGTAGCTACTTCTGTTCAAGTTTCCTGCTTACTCACTGATGTTCTGTGGCATTATCAATTTCTGAGACACATGTTGAAGTCTCAAATAATAACTGCATTTGTCCATTCTTTTTTTTTCTATCAGCTTTTGCTTTGTCTATTTTAAAGGTCTATAATTAGTTGCACACATTTAGGCTCGTTACCTAGTCTTGATGAATTGGCCTTTTTATAATTATGTAATGTCCCTTTTTACCCCTGGTAATATTGCTCCCTCTAAGTCTGCTTTGTCTGTAGTAATGCAGCTACTTTACTTTGTTATGATTAATGTTTACATGGAATATCAGGGTTTTCCTCTTGTGAAAACCTTATAACACTTGAGATGCTCTGTGAAAAACTAACATTGCTAATGGTAGAAAGTGGGGGAAATTTCAGTCTCAGATGCTTTAGTGCCACTAAATTTCATATCAGTTCAGTTCAGTTACTCAGTCGTGTCCGACTCTTTGCGACCCCATGAATCGCAGCACACCAGGCCTCCCTGTCCATCACCAACTCCCGGAGTTCACTCAGACTCACGTCCATCGAGTCAGTGATGCCATCCAGCCATCTCATCCTCTGTCGTCCCCTTCTCCTCCTGCCCCCAATCCCTCCCAGCATCAGAGTCTTTTCCAATGAGTCAATTCTTCGCATGAGGTGGCCAAAGTACTGGAGTTTCAGCTTTAGCATCATTCCTTCCAAAGAAATTCCAGGGCTGATCTCCTTCAGAATGGACTGGTTGGATCTCCTTGCAGTCCAAGAAACTCTCAAGAGTCTTCTTCAACACCACAGTTCAAAACCATCAATTCTTTGGCGCTCAGCTTTCTTCATAGTCCAACTCTCACATCCATACATGACCACAGGAAAAACCATAGTCTTGACTAGACGGACCTTTGTTGGCCAAGTAATGTCTCTGCTTTTCAATATGCTATCTAGGTTGGTCATAACTTTCCTTCCAACGAGTAAGCGTCTTTTAATTTCATGGCTGCAGTCACCATCTGCAGTGATTTTGGAGCCCAAAAAAATAAAGTCTGACACTGTTTCCACTGTTTCCCCATCTATTTCCCATGAAGTGATGGGACCGGATGCCATGATCTTTGTTTTCTGAATGTTGAGGTTTAAGCCAACTTTTTCACTCTTCACTTTCACTTTCATCAAGAGGCTTTTGAGTTCCTCTTCACTTTCTGCCATAAGGGTGGTGTCATCTGCATATGTGAGGTTATTGATATTTCTCCCAGCAATCTTGATTCCAGCTTGTGCTTCTTCCAGCCCAGCATTTCTCATGATGTACTCTGCATATAAGTTAAATAAACAGGGTGACAATATACAGCCTTGACATACTCCTTTCCGTATTTGGAACCAGTCTGTTGTTCCATGTCCAGTTCTAACTGTTGCTTCCTGACCTGCATACAAATTTCTCAAGAGGCAGGTCAGATGGTCTGGTATTCCCATCTCTTTCAGAATTTTCCACAGTTTATTGTGATCCACACAGTCAAAGGCTTTGGCATAGTCATTAAAGCAGAAATAGATGTTTTTCTGGAACTCTCTTGCTTTTTCCATGATCCAGCGGATGTTGGCAATTTGGTCTCAGGTTCCTCTGCCTTTTCTAAAACCAGCTTGAACAACTGGAAGTTCACGGTTCACATATTGCTAAAGCCTGGCTTGGAGAATTTTGAACATTACTTTACTAGCGTGTGAGATGAGTGCAGTTGTGTGGTAGTTTGAGCATTCTTTGGCATTGCCTTTCTTTGGGATTGGAATGAAAACTGACCTTTTCCAGTCCTGTGGCCACTGCTGAGTTTTCCAAATTTGCTGGCATATTGAGTGCAGCACTTTCACAGCATCATCTTTCAGGATTTGAAATAGCTCAACTAGAATTCCATCACCTCCACTCGCTTTGTTCGTAGTGATGCTTTCTAAGGCCCACTTGACTTCACATTCCAGGATGTCTGGCTCTGGGTCAGTGATCACACCATTGTGATTATCTTGGTCGTGAAGCTCTTTTTTGTACAGTTCTTCTGTGTATTCTTGCCACCTCTTCTTAATATCTTGTGCTTCTGTTAGGTCCATACCGTTTCTGTCCTTTATGGAGCCCATCTTTGCATGAAATGTTCCCTTGGTATCTCTAATTTTCTTGAAGAGATCTCTAGTCTTTCCCATTCTGTTGTTTTCCTCTATGTCTTTGCATTGATTGCTGAGGAAGGCTTTCTTATCTCTTCTTGCTATTCTTTGGAACTCTGCATTCAGATGTTTATATCTTTTCTTTTCTCCTTTGCTTTTCGCTTCTCTTTAGATGGCTTAACACACTTATCTTCAGAACTGTTTCAGAATGCAGTTCCGAGATGTGATTTGTAAGTCTGAATGTGAACCTCCTTCTTCTAAATAGAATAACTCTGAATATTAAAGCTCTATGAAAATCAGTACCTTAAAATGCATCTCTTAAAAATAAATAATCTGTTCATTTGGAGTACTTTAAAAATAAGTCTTATTATAAAAGATATGGCTATGATATTGAATTTTTTTTTGTGCACAAACCTACAAAACCTAGTATCGATCCTCTTTGCTAAAACTGTTGAATGGCCTTTGATATTCTTTTATGTGTTCAATAATGTATCTGTCTAGTCTAATGAAATATTGTGCCTCAATTTGTTCAGGGATAATGGTACAATAAAATGTAGGCTTAAGCATGAAAACCTTGTCAATACAATTTACTATGTTTTTTTGGTAGGTTTACAGTGCTGCAAAAAATCATGACATTATAAAGCTGCACCCATAAAGTATCAGCACATAACTCTCCTCCTTTCTATGCTAAACAAGTTATTAAAGAAGAAATATTAACTCTAATTATGAGAAATATAATCATATTTTATTTTTAGAATAATTGGTATCCCCCTTGTTAGTTAAAGCATCTTTGCTTTCATTTTTGATGAAAGCAACATTTTCATTTCATTTTCATTTTACATGCCAAAGTAAAACAAAATATAATTATTGCTTTTTTCTTCCAAGTCCTTAAAGAGATTACCATCATTCTCTACTTTGCAAATCTAGACTTAACAAGTAAACAGCTGTTGATTTATTTCTTCTTCTCTAAGGAATTTTGATCTCAGCAGTTTGAATTTTTGATCTCAGCACTTAGAATTTTTTTAATCTATTAGTAGAAGTCAACACAAAAGAGATTAAAACCCACAAAATGTAAAAATATGTTGTAACAAGTGTGTTTAAAATGAGATTCTCGAGGTGGATATTGCTAAGCTTTGGAAAGGGGAAGACAAATATCTTTGATCTCTTTATTTCAAGCCAACACTCACTAAGAAAGAAAAACAAACAAACAAAAATCAATTGCTTTATGTGTTTTTGAGGAGCTTAGCTCAGTTAAGGGAAGCTACAGTGGGAAGGTTCAGCTACCAGGTCATAGAATGGCCAAAATAAACTATGGGGGACTAGACGCTGGTTGTGGACTAGAGATCTATAATGCTAATGAGGCATCCAGGTCAAGTCTCTTGTAAGGCAGTCCAGGAGGCTGCAGGCCCAGGGAGTGGGGAGGAATTGATAAGTGCACTGCCAGAGGTCATCTCAAGAATAAAAAGATACAGAATGGTTATCGCTGGGAGGGAAAAGTATTATCTTAGCACAATAGATAAGTGTATTATTCCTGAATTTAGAAGAGAGATTGTAGCATAAGGTGAACACTTCGCTTTGTATTACAGTACTAATTGAGAAGTTGAAAATACCAAGCAAATGGACAACCACAAAAGGGATTTTACATTAGCTCTCAGATCTTGGACATGGAGTGTTCAAGCATTGATGTTACTGAGTGACTATTGCCTAAAGAATGTGTGCTTACGTTATGGTGTGGTGCACAGTGTGCTGCATGAAAAAGGGGTCTTGTTTTCTGTTCCAATTAAGAGCTGTAAGGGACAATAAAGTGTAAATTCCTTGCACTTCAAGCTTTCAAAGATATTTATCTCTATGTAAAGAACTTAGACAAGTAGCCTTTTTCTTGTTTTGGCCACACCAGGTCTTAGCTGTGGCATGCCAGCTCTTAGTTGGGGCGTGTTGCTATTTACTCGCCCAGTCATGTCCGACTCTTTGCGACCCTGTGGACTGCAGAACACCAGGTCTCCCTGTCCCTCACCGTCTCCTGGAGTTTGCCCAAGTTCATGTTTGCTCAAACTCTTGTCCTTTGCATCGGTGATGCCATCCAGCCATCTCATTGTCTGTCTCCCTCTTCTCCTTCTGCCTTCAATCTTTCCCAGCATCAGGGTCTTTTCCAATGAATTGGCTGTTGGCACAGGTGACCAGAGTTGAGGCATGCAGGATCTAGTTCTCTGACCAGGGATTGAACTCTGGCCCCCTGCACTAGGAGTGCAGAATCTTAACCACTGAACCACCAGGAGAGTCTCACAACTGGCATTCATTTTGAAGAGACAGAAAATTGCAATAATCAACAACCAATGGTGAACACAGTGTCAAAGAATATATTGAGTGAAAGATTTCTGCAGAAGCCAATGGATGAAGCCTCTGTATGCAGTTTCTATTTTGATCACACATGTAGAAACAATATGGTAGCTATTAAACTGCCCTAATATATTGCTTCCAGTTTCCCTGTACAATATGCATTCCTCCCTGGTCTTACTTACAGAAGATTTTACCCCCTTGACAACAAAATAGCCTAGTTAGTGATAGCACTGTGTCCCACTGCCTGTGGGTGAGCTAAGTGATATTTCTCTTCAAGATGTAGATTTGGCATCGTTTCCTTCAAGTTTTTAATGATTCCTATACTTCTCACATGGTTATATCTTCCAATAACTTCTTGTGTATATGTCTTTTATACCATTTACTGCACGGTAATGTAATTATGTGTTTATATGTTGGCCTTTAGCTTATCATTACACATGTGAAACCTCAAAAAAAAAAAGTAACAATTTGTCTATTATTTTTAGTCTCTGATACAAGCTTCACACTAAATTATCATTCAGTATATTAGTTGTCTGTCGCTGCTGCTACTTTTTTCCCGTCTGTTTGCTATGATCTTAGTTTTTTGAATGTTGAGTTTCAAGCCAGCTTTTTGACTCTACTCTTTCACTCTCATCAAGAGGTTCTTAGTTCCTCTTTCTGCCATTAGAGTGCTATCATCCGCATATCTGAGGTTGTTGATATTTCTCCCAACAATCTTAATTCCAGCTTAATTCTTAGGTATCTATATTACACATTTGTTTCTCCAGTCTGATTTCTCTTCAAAGTACCTAGGATACCATTGACAAAAGTTTTTTTTTTAATATATATATATAGAAAGAAATACATCAAAAATAAAAACGAAGATAGCAAAATTTATTATTCTTTTCAGGCTTTCTAGTTGTTAAACATGGAATCTTGCTATCAAGCCAATGCCAGTTCAAATCTCTGTTCACACCATGCTGAATAGTGACTCAAAGAAGAGGTTTCTCAGAGGCCCCCAGGGATAGCTTGAAGCCTCTCCTTATCTAGAGGAAGAAAAAGATGATGAAAGGGTCTGAACCAGGAATTCTGTGAACGCTATGGTGGAACTCTCAGTATAACCTGCCAAGAGAGTCAGGGCTTTGTAGGGCTCTCTACTTTGGAATAGCTCTCGTTTGCTGTTTTTTTTTTTTTTTCTTTCCTAAATACATGTATTTATTTATTTATTTGGCTGTGCTGGTTCTTCGTTTCACCATGCAGGATCTTTAACTGTGCCATGTGAACTCTTAGTTGCTGCATGTGGGATCTAGTTCCCTGATCAGGGATTGAACCTGCATTGCGTGCACAGAGTCTTAGCCACTGGACCACCAGGGAAGTCCTAGTCTTGCTTGCTGCGCTCTTTTGTCTTTTGAATGTCCTTTGTGTGATATATGAGACACCTGGATATCCTCATGCTTAGTTGCTCATCTCCTAATCCTCTCAGGAGGCCAAGCAGAAACCCAGGTGTGGCTGAAAGGAAAGGGGGGAGGTAGGGAGCAGAGCCCTAGGCTTGAGTGAGAAAAGGTGTCCCTTCCTTGCTCCTGGCTTTCTGAGTCCACCACATGTAGGACCTGGCTCTCCTTTTCATGTTTATATCCCTCAGGAACTTGCAGTGACAGCGATTTGGTGGGTGGTCTCCTCCCTGGAGCTGATGTCAACATTATTTCTTATTGCTAAAGCAAGAATGTTGTATTTGCTGGGGTATTCTGAAATGAAAACAAGTTAATCTTTGTGTGAGGGAGATTCTTAACAAGGAGACAAGAATTTTAACCTTAGACAGTTTTTAGTTAGTTTCTTTGTCTTGCTGATTGAGTTTCCACATCAGTATGTCTCAAGGATTTTTCTGTACTTGTGGTTGGAATGTAGCCGCTTGGTATGGAACCTAAGAACTATTAGCCCAAAAGCCTGGAGGAATTTGAAATAGCCACACTTGATGTTCATTCACATAAGCAGGTTTCTGTGTAAGTTACAAGATTTTAGGACAAGCTTAAGGGAGGAGCTGAACTTTCTTTGAAGATGTGAGGTAAGACTTTAGTAGGCAGAGGATAGGTATGTAGAAGAAATACTCTCCACACTGCTTTGTTAGCAAATCTGCTAACAAATGTATATAAGCAAAAGACTTGAATAACACTTTCTGAGAATTGAGGCAGGCGCACAGATGGAATATGCAGAAGCTTTTAGTGTTAGAAAAAGCCTAGGTGGAAGTATTAGCACCGAGATACCACTTCCTCCTTGGTAAAGAGATGGCTGCCTGGTACAAGTGTGCTGACTGAGTGACAGGTATTTGTTTTGCCTTTGTAGGATGTGATTAATTGATATTAATAATATGTAAATTTTGTGCTTTTTCTTAATATGAACAAATCCCATGAAAACAAAGGCAAATGTTATAGGATAATATGTGCATTATCTAAAAATAAAGGAAATATTATTGAGATGAATTCATATCCAAAGGAAAAGGAACTATGAGGAAATAAATGTAGAATATGTAGTGAAAAGGGATTATTTTCAAAATAAATTATATTCTTTGTTCTTTTATCTTTTCCTCCCTCTTTTCCTCTTTCTTTTTTCCTTTTTTCTTTCTTCTCAAAACTATTTTGGTATTCTTTAGTTTTCTGTGTTGCTACAGTTACCGTGTGCCCACAGACAGACAGTCCTTAAAGGAACCATGATCTGGGTTGAAGGCAGGAAATAACAGAGAGCATTTACAGAACGAGTTTGTTATATAGTTTTGAGGGTGATTGTATCAGCCTTTAAAGATAGCTCTCGATAATGTCAGTGTCTGTAACCATAATGAGTACAACTCTCTGCTAGGCACTGTGCCAATTTATAAACATTTTGTTTACTTTCACAATAACATGCCACAGGTGAACTTCTCATTCTGCAAGTGAAAAACTGAAGCTCCAGGCTTTAACTACTCAAAGCTCTCCAGTGTGAAGATGATAATGCTGTGAATGATTCCTTGTCTGCCTGATTCGCCCAAACTGATACTCTTTTTATTTCATCAGATTTGCTTTTTTGTTTGCTTCCATTACTCCTGTGCCATTCACTGTGATTCTGGCATTCCTACCCCAAAGATGCCCTGAGCTCTTTGCCATGGCTAACAGGTATTTGCCTGTATGGGGCTTCCCTGGTGGCTCAGGGATAAAGAATTTGCCTGCTCATGCAGGAGATGTGGGTTTGATCCCTGGTTGGGGAAGATCCCCTGGAAGAGGAAATGGCAACCCACTCCAGTGTTCTTGCCTGGGAAATCCCATGGACACAGGAGCCTGGTGGGGTACAGTCCATGGGGTTGCAAGAGTTGGACATGACTGAGTGACTCAACAACAAAAGGACCATTACGTTCTCTGATTTGTGGTGGCTTTGGTGTTACACCTCACATGACCCATATGCCCCTGGCTTTCAAAACCATATCCCCCAGTGTCCTTTGCTCTCACCTCAGAACAAGGAATTTTTGCTGATGCAGAATTTTCTTGCTGCAAGGAAAAATTAAGGACTATTTAGAGATGTTCTCTTTGAGGGAGACTTTGAGGATCTTTCAATTTTTAATTTTAGATCTGTAGCTTTAGAAGTTAAACATGCTTTCTTAAAGAGATGAAGTTCAGCTGTAGAAACATTTTCAGTTTCTACGACTGCTGATATGGTTAATATTGTGAAAGGATAAAATATTTTGCTTGAAAATATTTTAATTACTTATACAGAGAAAGTGCTTCCGAAGAGAAAGATGGAGTCATATACATAATAAATTTAGTGTGAATGAAAATAGCTTTCTATCTCAGTGGAGCTGTACGATGATATAAGATTGCTTGACGCCTAAAATTGCTTTCCTGTTTGCTATTACAGTAGCTTCTTAACAGCTGTCCTTGCTTCCTTCATTGTCCCCTCCCCATAGCAACTTTCTTTGGAGAACACAAAAGCCAGTGTTCACTTTTAAAATCTTAAATATAACTTTATTACTCCCTGCTTCAGTTGTATCCCATTATTCTTAGAATATGATTCAGCAGAGTCTGTTCTGGCTATAAAACCTATGAGTGGTTTCATTTCCATCTACCTCTTCAGCTGTGGTCTCAGGCATTGTCCAAGCGTCCTAGACTCTCAGTGTGTGTGTGTATTCCTATACACATAGATAGCATGGCTATGTATAATGATTGTCACAGATGAGGCTTTTCCAGACCTTTTCCTTTGTTTGAAATTTGGGTTGTACCTGCCACTTAAAACAGTTATTTAACAGGTATTATTTCATACTCTTAACAATCCAGCAATATAAGCAGTATTTTCAATTTTCTGTATTTCACAATTGACAAATGAGGCCTTACTGATGAACTGACTTGCTTAAGATGTCCAGCTGGTATGTGACAAATGTGTAACTCTAATCAAGTTTTATTAGTTCTGTACTTTTATTTATTTATTTATTTTTTTTAATAAGAATTTTTCTTTGTAGTAATTGTATTTTTAAGACCAAGTTTTATTAGTTCTGTACTTTTAAAAGCAAACAGTGACAAATAGTCATCAACCAATTGCTATGTGTTAATGTCACGGATTTTATCCAAGTCAGTAAGATATGTTCCTTCTCCTCAAGGAGATACAGCTAACTCTGTGATGCAAAGTAGAATAAAATTAAGGCCGCCATCTGGGGAAGAAGAAAAATACTATGGAAACAGAGTTTAGGGCAGCGGTCCCCAGTCTTTGGCACCAGGGACTGATTTCGTGGAAGAAATGTTTCCATGGATGGAGGTGGGAGGGATGGTTTGGAGATGATTCAAGTAGATTGCATTTGTTGTGCACTTTTTTCCTTTGTTACCACATCAGCTCCACCTCAGATTATCAGGTGTTAGATCCTGGAAGTTTAGAGGCTAATGTTGATACAAATGTTGGGTTCAGCTTAAAGTCTGTTTTTTATGTAATTTGTGTGCAACATATTGTTGATGGATAAGTTAGATAGATGCTGATGGTGACATGCCAAACCCTAGATGGTGACACCTCACAGATAGTTTAGCAGAAGGCTAGTACAGCTGAATTTAGATTACCCATGCTCAGCTAATCTAGCTGAATCTAAGAGTGGATTTTAGAAAAAGTTGGATTGCTTATGAGAGTGGCATTTCAGTTAAATCTGGAGAGAAGAAAAATTAGTACCATGGTAAAGAGCAGATTGAGGGAGTCATATGAGCAAAGGAGAGAAAACAGTTCTTTGATGGGGAAAGGTGCGTAGTCAAACAAAAGGAGAACAGTGAGTCTCAGCACAAACTATACATTTTTACCACCTGGAGAGACTTCCCTGGTGACCCAGAGGTTAAGATTCAGTGCTTTCACTGCTGAGGGTCCAGGTTTGATCCTTAGTCAGGGATCTAAGATCCTGCAAGCTTTGAGGCATGCATATATATATATATATATAAAAATATAAAATCACCTGGAAAATTCCATGCCTAGAGATTCTGATTTCATCAGTCTGGGCTGGGTCCTGGGCACAATTTCCAAAGCTCCCCCAGGGGATCCTCCAGTGCAGTGGGGAATGGGAACATGAGCTAACACCCTGTTGCTTAAGTGTGGATCCTGGACCAGCAGTGCCAGCACTGCAGGTTATGAGCTGTGAAAGGTAAGTCGGGTCGTGTGTGGAAGGTCTTGAATATTGTTCCTAGGAAATTAGCTCCTCAAGGCTCCTCAAGGGCAAGCATGGGCCATTTAGCCTAAAACCACAGCCTAACGGTTTTGTTAATTGCTTTTATAAATTATAATATTTGCCCTCTAGTGCTGGTATATTGCCTTAACGTTTCATGACAGTTTTTTAGTAACAACAGTTTTTCCATTTTTTAAAGGTATGCCAAGTTGTCCTTTTACCATGTACATGCTCTCCTCTCTGGTCACTTTCATAGGAACTAACCATGTTATACTCTGCTACTTATGGGTCTTGCTATCTGTTTCCCTTCCCTCCAGCCATGCAAAGCCTTTTGTGTTATTCTATCAATATTCTAGTCAGCAGCTTCAGTGCTCAGGTGATAAAATTACAAAATATTTCAGGTAAAACAATCACATGACTTTCTTGAGTTCTTTTAACCATATTTTGAAAGGAAATATGATGTCTAATAATAAATCATCCAGACACAGCCAGGAGTGCTCTTGGCAATTTTCGTGAAATTTGTGTCCCCTGAGTTAACTAATGAAAACGAATGGGGCAACTTTTGTGTTCCCACAAACTTTCCAAAACCTTTGCTACTTCTCAATAGACAGCAGGTGTCATTGAATAGAATACTGAGATTGATGTTAGGATTAAAGGTTATGAGTTATGAAGACAGCTAAAACTTAGATCTGCAAAATCTATGAAAGTCAGGCTATGAATCAGAATTTTGTGGGCTTTTTTGTTTGTTGCTTTTGTTTATTGTGTGTCCAAGGCTAGTTATACTAATTAGGTCAGAAGGCATAATTGGAAATGAAAGAAAAAACCACTCAGGGTGAAAAAAAAAAGTGTCAGAAATTGCTGTGTTAGTTGATAAGGGGAAGGAATTGAAGAGCTGTTTCATCCTTCACCAAGCCCTGTAAATACATGGTGTGGAAATGGAATTTTTCTGAGCAGAGGTCATATTCTGTGACATTATATTATCTTGGTCATTGAATTTGAGGACTAAAAATGAAGCAACCTAAGTTCATACAAAATAAAATATGGGGTATAAAGAATCAGAAAATCTATTACATAGAATGAAATCATTTCTGAGTTGATTATTTGTGTAAGAATTTTGTGAGATGTCAGTTGCCCTACAAAAATAAGAAATGTATTTGCTGAAGCACTTCCCAAAGCAATAATAAAAACATCTAGTTACATATCAGGGCATGTCTATTTTGAGAATTAATTCTGTTATGGGCACAGAAGGATCTTTAGATATCTTTTTTCTCACACAATGACATTTTAGCCCAGTAAAGAGCACAGCAAAAAGAAGTGTTTAAAAGAGAGAAATTGCAGGTCAGATTCACTGGCTTCTTTTTTTTTTTTTTTTTTTCTTTTCAATGGCTTATTTTTTGAGGAATTAATTTACTTACTCAGTAAATGTTTCTTTAGAACTTCCTGTGAGGTTCTAAAGGAACTTCTCTGTTGATCCAGTGGCTAAGACTCTCCAAACCAATGCAGGGGTTCTGGGTTTGATCCCTGGTCAGGGAGCTAGATCCCACATGCCACAGCTAGGACCCAGTGCAGCCAAATAAATAAACATAAAAATAAAAGAGCTTCCTATGTCTTAGCACTGGTTTAGATAACTTGGTTATATAGGTTACTTAGAGAGCCTAGTGCTAGGATGGGGTAAACATAAGGAATTATGAGAATGCAGAGAATTCTTACTTAGTACTTGATTAAAAAAGTGTTTTGGAAGAAAGTAGAGTAAAATCTTAGAATATGATTAAATGGTTGAATAGACACTAGAAGAGGGAAATGATTTAGGCAAAGAGTGTAGCATATTTAAAAGCCCAAAGAAATGACAAAGAATGGGAAATTGAGGGACTTCCCTGATGGTCCAGTGGTTAAGACTCCTTGTGTCTACTGCAGGGGGCACAGGTTCGATCTCTAGTTGGGGAGCTAAGATCCTACATACTGCACAGCATGGCAAAAAAAGAAAAAAAAGAATGGCAAATTCAGGCACAGCTTATGTCTTGTGAGAGGAACTATGTCAAAAGAGAAGCCTAAATAATAGGCAGAAATGTGCTTATGAGGACTTTGTTAACCACCATAAGGAGTACTGGTTTCATCCTGAGGCAGGAAGGAGCCAAGATAAGTTTTAAGCTTTCAAAAGTGCATGAAAACTACAAAACACTGATGGAAGAAATCAAAGATGACACAAATAGATGGAGAAATATACCATGTTCATGGATCGGAAGAATCAATATAGTGAAAATGATTATACTACCCAAAGCAATCTATAGAGTCAATGCAATCCCTATCAAGCTACCAAGAGAATATGACCTTTGCTCAGGTATTTTTCACGGAACTAGAACAAATAATGTCACAATTTGTATGGAAATACAAAAAACCTTGAATAGTCAAAGCATTCTTGAGAAAGAAGATTGGAACTGGAGGAATCAACCTGCCTGACTTAAGACTATACTATAAAGCTACAGTCATCAAGACAGTATGGTACTGGCACAAAGAAAGAAATATAGGTCAGTGGAACAAAATAGAAAGCCCGGAGATAAATCCACACACCAATGGGCACCTTATCTTTTGACAAAGGAGGCAAGAACATACAATGGAGAAAAGACAATGTCTTTAACAAGTGGTTCTGGGAAAACTGATCAACCACCTATAAAAGAATGAAACTAGAACACTTTCTAACACCATACACAAAAATAAACTCAAAATGGCTTAACGATCTAAATGTCAGACCAGAAACTATAAAACTCCTAGAGGAAAACTTAGGCAAAACACTCTCTGACATACATCACAGCAGGATCCTCCATGACCCACCTCCCAGAGTAATGGAAATAAAAGCAAAAATAAACAAATGGGACCTAATTAAACTTAAAAGTTTCTGCACAATGAAGGAAACTATAAGCAAGGTGAAAAGACAGCCTTCAAAATGGGAGAAAATAATAGCAAATGAAGCAACTGACAAATAATCTCAAAAATATACAAGCAGCTCATGCAGCTCAATACCAGAAAAATAAATGACCCAATCAAAAAATGGGCCAAAGAACTAAACAGACATTTCTCCAAAGAAGACATATAGATGGCTAAAAAACACGTGAAAAGATGTTCAGCATCACTCATTATCAGAGAAATGCAAATGAAAACCACAATGAGGTACCATCTCACCCTGGTCAGAATGGCTGCTATCAAAAGTCTACAAGCAATAAATGCTGGAGAGGGTGTTGAAAAAAGGGAACCCTCTTATACTGTTGGTGGGAATGCAAACTAATACAGCCACTATGGAGAACAGTGTGGAGATTCCTTAAAAAACTGGAACTAGAACTGCCTTATGACCCAGCAATCCCACTGCTGGGCATACACACCGAGGAAACCAGAATTGAAAGAGATACATGTACCCCAATGTGCAGCACTATTTACAATAACTAGGACTTGGAAGCAACCTAGATGTCCATCAGCAGATGAATGAATAAGAAAGCTGTGGTACGTATACACAAAGGAATATTACTCAGCTATTAAAAAGAATGCATTTGAATCAGTTCTAATGAGGTGGATGAAACTGGAGCTTATAATACAGAGTGAAGTAAGTCAGAAAGAAAAACACCAATGCAGTATACTAACGCATATATATGGAATTTAGAAAGATGGTAATGAGAACCCTATATGCGAGACAGCAAAAGAGACACAGACATAAAGAAGAGACTTTTAGACTCTGTGAGGGAAGGTGAGGGTGGGATGATTTGAGAGAATAGCATTGAAACATGTATATTACCATATGTGAAATAGATCACCAGTCCAAGTTTGTTGCATGAAACAGGGCACTCAAAGCCGGTGCACTGGGACCACCCTGAGGGATGGGTTGGGGAGGGATGGGGGAGGGGGGGTTCAGGATGGGGTACACATGTACACCAATGGCTGATTCATGTCAAGTGTATGGCAAAAACCACTACAATATTGTAAAGTAATTAGCCTCCAATTAAAATAAATAAATTAAAAACTGTGTGATGTGTTGAGAGGTTACCTTTGAAAGGCTGCACTAACTGTAGTGGAACAAAGAAATTGGAGATATAAAGAATCTGCTTTTAACCTCAGTGTGACTTCTAAAATTATAGTAGAATATACAGTTTGATTCAAATAAGCTATCAAAGTTCAGTATACTGCCAATAACATCAATTTGTTGTTTGACTGTGTTTTGAAGAGATTGGTGAATGAGGCAAACAATAACGCATTATCTTAAAAATTTCAAGTTAGCAATGGTCTGATCTGAGATATGAAAAATTCATATATTCTTGGACTATTATTCATGTGCTATTATAGGATACTATGCATGTTTTGTGATTTGAGTGAAAATTATAATTCAACAGTAATACTGATAAAGTGGCATATTTCTGTGAACAGTAATAGATACTGATCAAGTGGCATATTTCTGTGAACTGTACCTTAGAAATACTAGTTGATTTGGTTGTCTTGACTGGTTTATCTTTTCAGTTGAATTGCAACTAAATTAGTTATGTAGTGATTTATATTGAATGACTTGATTCCACTAGGAATTTTTTTTTTTTTTTTTAAGTACTTAAGATGGACTAAAACTTGCTGATTTGGTCTAAAGAATCATTTTACTTACTCAGATTCAGATTTAAAGAACTTCAGATGCTAATGTAGACTAACACACATACCAACCATCTCTATCTAGAACACAAACCAAAAGCCACACATGGCTGATAGTATATATTAATTTTTTTACAATACCAACCATAACTCAAGTTAGAAAACCTCAGGAAATCACTTGGTGTTATTGATCTCTTGGTAGTTTGTTGTTGGGGCTGGAGATTAAGGGAGGTTCAGAGGAGAATAAATGAAAAATTTGTGTTTGTTATTGTTATCAGCTTCATTATCATTTTTTATTACAGAAATAGCTGTTGTAAGAGTCTTTCATTATAGAAATAAAAAGAAAAATTTTTGATAAATCCTATCCGTAACCTATGACTGCTTGTACTAGTTACTTTTTTGTTATAAAGTCTCCATTGATTTTTTGTTGTTGTTGTTGTTCATCCATTCTTCTGTTTTGTTTTTAAATTTATTTTTTCAAAATATAGTTGATTTACAGTGTTGTGTTAGTTTCTGATGTATAGCAAAGTGATTCAGTTATACGTACTTATATATATTCTTTTTCATACTCTTTTTCCTTATAGTTTATCACAGGATACTGAATGTAGTCTTGTGCTATACCGTAGGACCTTGTTTATCCATCTGTATGTGTTAGTTTACATCTGAGAGAGAGAGAGAGTCCCTCAGATGCTTTTCCAAAAACATGTCAAAATATTTAATACATTTTCCCAAAATAGAAGATACTATATGTTTTCCTGTTTTCTTTTGCCATTTAACAATGTATCTTGGGGATATTTTCAAATTAAAACATTCACTGCTTCTGTTTTTCTGTTTCCTAAGAAATACAAATTTTGCTCAGAAAAAAATATTGATTTTATTACACTTGAGCATCAGGCTTGATATATTTGCTATTCCATGTATTTTGAGTATCAGAGTGAAGGGGCAACACACTCTGTCTCATGATCAAAACCGTTGGCTTCACTTGGTCTCTTGTCTCTGACATACACACACACACACCATCACATCTCCTTGAGTATAGCTCAGATCATCTAAACCTTTGTTCTCAGCTATCATAACGTGAGATGAAAATATCAACCAGATAACCCTCTTTCTTCTCAAGTATCTTTTCTGGCTTCCACCTTTAGAGATAGAGCTTGGAGGCAAGTTCATGCTTAAATTTTTTTGAGGTGGACTCTGATGACAGCTATTGAAAATCATAGTGGATAAGGTGATCATATAATTTATCAACCAAACTGGGATATTTTTTAGGGTAAAAAACAGGGCCTGGGAGTAATTAAATATTATTTTTTTAGTGGAGGATAGTTTTTTACACTGCTGTCAGTTTCTGCTGTACAGCAAAGTGAATCAGCTATACGTATACACGTATCCCTCCCTATTTTTGGATTTCCTTCCCATTTAGGTCAACACAGAGCACTGAATAGAGTTCCCTGTGCCATACAGTAGATTATAATTAGTTATCTATTTTGTACATAATAGTGTATAAATGTCAATCCCAATCTCCCAATTAATCCTACCCCTCCCCCTTTCCCTTGTGTCCATATGTTTATTCTCTACATCTGTTTCTCCTTTGCTAATAAGATCATCTTGATCATTTTTCTAGATGCCACATACATGCATTAATGTACATCATTTTTCTCTTTGACTCACTTCTCTGTGTATGACACTCTCAAGGTCCATCTACATCTCTGCAGATGACACAGTTTTGTTCCTTTTTATGGCTGAGTAATATTCCATTATAGTTGTGAACCATATCTTATTTATCTGTTCCTCTGTTGATGGACATTTAAATTGCTCCCATGTCCTGGCTATTGTAAATAGTGCCGCAGTGAACATTGAGGTGTATGTATCTTTTTGAATTACGGTTTTCTCTGGGTATATGCCCAGGAGTGGGACTGCTGGGTCACTTAAATATCAGGTCCTGAACTGAGTTGTCCTGAGGAAATCAAGTTATTCAGGCATCTCACTTCTAGAGGGTATTTCTGGCAAGTCTGTTGTTTTAGTCTCAATCTTGTTCCTGCTTCCCTCCATAGTATTTTGTTACGTATAAAAAATAACAAAAACGTAGAGTTTTCTGTATTTTGTTAAATGGCTCTCAAAGTACATGTATTACTGGAATCATGAAGATCTATCAGTAACCTTTTTCCTCTTTTATTTCTGCAGAATTGATCTGTTCTGACCTATTCCATGCTATGTCTTTTGGTCCCGTTTAGTATCTGTACCTCATTACACACTTGAATAGCTATTTAATCTTGCACAAACACCCATATGGTGAGGTTTGAAACCTGGCACAAGAGATAAAGGCAAGTAATTACCATCGACACTTAACATTTTATCTTCTTGCCATTTAAAAGCTTTTTTTATAGAAGTCCTGATAATCTGTATGATTAAATGGCTAGGTTCTCCATTCTTCTGATGTATTTTTATGGCTTGGACTCAACAAAAATTTAGGTTTTTAAAAGTTGTAGTTGTAATCTTATCTAAAAACCTAAGCTAGTTTATCATACTTGCAAAAAAAAAAATGGTCTTACATGAAATGAGAAGTATGAAGTAGCACTGTAAACAGAGCACTTAATTTTATTAAATATAGATACTGCTGACAAAATAAATATGCTAAGATGGAACATTAACTATTAAAAAAAATGGCCAAAGGTGCCCCAGTGATTCTTCCTTACTCTCTTCATGTAATAAAATTATTATACTAAGGTTGGTTTAAAATACCCCCTTTAATAATCATCTTGGAACACATTTCATATATTTGGTTGGCCAAAAAGTTCATCCTTTTTTTCTTATGTTTTGGAAAAACCTGAATGGTTTTTTTGGTCAACTCAATGTATCAGAAGTTCAGCATTCGAGTGGAAATTATGGAGCTAAGTTATTGTGTCACAGTCCTGATTCTAACATTAATTAGCTCTGTGGTGTTGAAAATAAAAATATAAAAATAATCATTGTCCTGAACATTCTCCTGTTTGCCTCTCTATGAAGAAAGTGAAAGAAAGTGAAGTTGCTCAGTTGTGTCCCACTCTTTGCCACCCCATGGACTCTACAGTCCATGGAATTCTCCAGGCCAGAATACTGGAGTGGGTAGCCATTCCCTTCTCCAGGGGACCTTCCTAACCCAGGGATCAAATCCAGGTCTCTTGTACTCTGGATGGATTCTTTACCAGCTGAGCCACCAGGGAAGCCTAAGAATACTTGACTGGGTAGCCTATCCCTTCTCTAGCAGATATTCCTGACCCAGGAATCAAACCGGGGTTTCCTGCATTGCAGGCAGATTCTTTACCAACTGAGCTACCAGGGAAGCCCTTTGCCTCTCTCTGTATGTCATCAGTCCTCAAGATGGTCCCATCAAACAGGCATTAATTGCAGTGTAGGGGGCTTTGATTACTGACAAATTAGCCTAATAACATATACTTTTTCCTTTTCAATCTTGGCTCTAGAGATGCTCTAGAAACCAGAGGGAGGGAGATTAATATATCAAACTTATATAACAATTATGGAAACCCCACTCGGCAAAGTAAGTTTTCTTGGCTCGTGGTAAATGGCAGCTTGTAATGGATTATAGATGAGAGAGAATGAGAAAGGTTTCCAGGACTGCTGTCTGTCCTGTTGCTACTGCGGGCCGCAAGATGGCTGCAAGCTCGGCATAGTGGTGGCCTGCAGCTGTGCCACTGAGGCTTCTTAAGAAGCAGCTGGTGTGAGGAAAGGAGACAAGTCCTGGCTGATGGACACCAGCTCCACTCCCTCCAGTGTTCCTCCCACCTGCTTCACACCCAGAGGGTTGGGAGATCAAAACTGTGACTAGCCTGTCTTGAAGAGGAGGCCGGTTAAATGAGTTACTAGCCTCTGCTGAGATGGAACCGTGTGCTGCAGCAGCTGCTGACCTTTGACACGCCTTGAAGGAAGTTAGGAGTGGAGAGTGAGGTACTCTCTGCTCCATGGAAACTGGCTGTTTTCAGGAACTGATTTCATGGTCCCAACCCTTGAATCTCCTTTTATCTAGAAAAGCACTAAACCCCTTCATGGTCACATCAGCTCCTCGTGCGAGCAGAAAACCTTTTGTAAAATGAGAGCTTGATGGCTTTGAACTCCCCCTTCACCAAAATCTTAGGTATTGACCTTGCCCCAGTACCTCTTTGCAGCAGTTTCTCAGCTATCTGAGATGCTATCTCCCAGTCTACAGTCCTCATTTTGCCCCCAATAAAACTTAACTCACAACTCTCATGCTGTGCATCTTTTTTAGATGACAGTTATGGCGACCATTGAAGCGACCCTTAACTTCCCTTCTTCACCTGAACTCCATGAGGAACTGGAGCCTTGGTAACAGCAGTGGTCCCTTGGGCACATCCGCCGCCTCTGGGAGTCTGGACGAATGGGTTGTTTCCACTTCCTGATTTATTATGAATAATGCTGCTATGATCATTTTTATGCTAGTTTTTTAATAGACACATGTTTTGCATTCTGTTGGGTAGTTTTCTCTCTCATTATTGTTTAGGATTCCCCTAACCAAAATTTCAACCTAACGTTGACAGTTAACTCCTAAATACTGAATCCTATAGGTTAAGAAAGTAATTCCATCTCTTGAGTCAGAATTCTGTTCAGGCCTTTTCCAAATTGTTATCAGACTTCCTTGCTTTGTCATCATTCCTGTTGTTGGCCCTTTTCCTACTGAAAACTTCATTTTCCTGTCTCACCATTTTAGGGGGTAATTTTCCTAAGGTTAATTTATCAGGGGACTTCTGGGCTTTCCATTTGCCAGATCCATTTTTTGCATGGGCTTCTGCAGCCTTCGTGAATTTATCTAAATTTGAGCCCTTCCATCATCCTTCTTTCTATCACAAATATCAAATGAGAGTAGACATATTCATCTGCTCTTACATTAATGCCAGGAAATTTTGCTGTAACTTGTTTAGCACTTTCAAAATAATTTTTCATATCGGTGCCACGCTTCAGAACTTTCATGAGCCACTTCCACTAGTAAATGGAAGCTAAGTACTATTTTTTATCTTTCTTTTTCCACTTTCTTGACTATAATCTCTGGTGCTTTAAAGTAGTATCAGTACTGGATTAATAAACCATGTCACAGAGGACATGCATTGTCAATAAATAAGAGGGCTTGTTTTCTTTTTTTTTTTTTTTCTCTCTTTTTTTTTTTTCTTCTTTATACCTGTGGCGGATTCATTTTGAGGGCTTGTTTTCTTCATCTTCCATTTCCAAGGGGCACTTACCTACAGATTTAACTTATATTTATTTATTTTAATTTTGGCTGCACTGGGTCTTCATGGCAGCACATGGACTTTCTCTCTAGTTGTGGTATACAGGCCTGGTTGCCCCATGGCAGGATCTTAGTTCCCCAATCAGGGATCAAACCCACATCCTCTACCTTAGGAAGTGGACTCTTAACTACTGGACCACCAGGGAAGTCCCTTGCCACACATTTACTACAATCTTCTAGTGATCTTTTTGCTCCTCTGATTCTCTCAGTTGTCTTTTTTGACTTTTCCTAATCTACATCACTGAACTTGACCAAGGGTTAGCATGTATTGCTTCCATTTCACTTGACCAACTGTTGGCAAGCATCAGCCATCAGAATAAACCTCAGAAGAGAGTGAATGTGCCCTCCGCCAAGTGACTGTTTACTTCCTGGTGGTCACCTTCACAAGGTGGCCAGCTTTAGCAAATGGAAACATTGGATGCCTGGATAAATTTGAAGTTCAGGTATATGACAGTTTTCTAATGTGTTTTACATGTTATATATTATCTGAAATTAAAATTTAACTGAGAATCCTGTGCCTGCATTTTCCTTCTCTAAAATTTGAGTTCCAGGTCAAGAACTCAAGAACTGTTGTGTGGTGGACTTCACAATAACGTCTTTGGGTTGTGATCACGACTGACCAATGCATTTTCTTCTCAGATGATCTAAGGCTAATTTAGCACTGAAGACTCTCTGATTGTGTATTAGTTTCATGGGGCAGGCATAACAAAGTACCACAAGCAAGGTAGCTCAGAACAGCAGACAGTTTTTATCTCATGGTTCTGGAAGCCAGAATCAAGATCCAGGTGTCTGCAGGATCACGTTCCCTATTATGGTCTTCAAGAAGAATATGTTTCAGGACTTTCCAGCTTCTGGTGTTTTTCGGTCTTTACATGAAGTGTGCATGCCCATCTCCTCACATGACATGCTTTTTTGAAAAAAGGACGCTGGTTATATTGGATTGGGGGTCCACCCTCCTAAAATATAACCTTATCTTAACTAATTATATCAGCAATGATCCTATTTCCAAAAAAGATCACATTCTGAGATCTTGGGGGTTAAGACTTCAACTCATCCTTTAAAGGGACCTTGTTCCACCCATGACAGATTAGAAAATATTATGTAAAAACTTAATTTCAATATTGTTTACACATTGAGGCAAGATAGAAGTCCAGAGACCTAAACATGTCCATTAAGTTAAAAGATTTAAGCAAATAGGAACATTTTAATATAGAGTTAAAATATGTTCATGAAACTTGGAACACCTTAATTAGTCAACAATAGGATGTTGCAGCTATGCAAAAAATATACAGCTGAGAAGACTTAATGATATGGAAAATATTCATGTTAAATGAATAATGGCTATATGATTATATTAGTTTAATCACTT
This sequence comes from Bos indicus x Bos taurus, assembly GCF_003369695.1. Lineage (NCBI taxonomy): Eukaryota > Metazoa > Chordata > Mammalia > Artiodactyla > Bovidae > Bos > Bos indicus x Bos taurus. Next base: position 17,484,923 of record NC_040102.1, on the reverse strand, counting down.
AAAATATTTGCTGGCCTCTCAGGGATGCGCTGGAGGTTCAGTCACTCAAACTGAGCTTATAGTCCATAAGGCAAAAAATAAACATAGTTATTAAAATTATTTGCTACAACTATAACTGATGTAAAGAAAATCAGTGTGTTATAAAATGTACTTTTGAAGGATTGGAAGCCAAAGTATCTCTGGTATTTTCATTTGAAAATAAAGCTAGAACTGTTTCCATTTTAGAAAAATACATTAGAGCATAAATTTATTTTTGTAAACAATGAATCATGGATATAAAAGATATGGCTTCTTGCTTCGCAAATTTGGATACAATATATTCATTTTTTAAAAAGTTCCAAGTAATTAAGCATCCCAGGCTTTCAATGGCTTCTCATGGAACAAGGCATAAAGTCTCAGCTGCTTGTTATGGCTTGTAAGTTCTCCCTTCTTGGTCCTTGTCTTCATCTGCAACCTAATCTCCTATCAGAGTCCTTCCACTCTCTACTAGCTTGCTTCTTTCCAGCCACACTTATTTTCTTTCTATTCCTCTAATATGCCAAGCTTGTTCTGGCCACAGGGCCTTTGCTCTTGGTGCTTTTTCTATGCACAAAACTGTTTACCCAGAGCTTGGATAAGGTAGCCTTCTGCTCATCATTTCCGTGGGCATTCCTGACAATTTAGCAGTCTATGCCAAACCCACTCCTGTCGTATTGGCGTTTTATTGGTTTTGCAGCAGTTTCAGTTTCTGAAATCATCTAGTTTAAAAAAATTAGTTATCTATTCTCTTTCTCTCTCACTCTCCAACAGTATGGACGTTCCATTTGACAGCCAGCCTCTGGAAATATAATTAGGTAGAGGAGCACATTTTTCAAAACGTGTACCCCTTCAGCACATTTAAGGTATGATGCTGGCATAGTATTTAAGATTTTGATAATACCACAGAGAAAATAAGACCAGAAATAGATCAGGAAGATAGACGAGTGGTCCCTCACCAACAGTGACTCAGGCCCTGCTACGCTTAACCTCTCAGATTAGAGCCGGGTTATGGAGTCTTGGGGGGCTTCCCAGCTGGCTCAGTGGTAAAGAGTCGTCTGCCAAGCTGGAGACTAGGGTTCGATCTGTGAGCGAAGAAGATCCCCTGGAGAAGAAATGGCAACCCACTCCAGTATTCTTGCCCGAGAATCCCATGGGCAGAGGAGACTGGCGGGCTACAGTCCACGGGGTTGCAAAAAAGTCGGACACATCTGAGCAACTACACAACAACATGCTCTTCTGTTGACTGAATGAATTAGGGAAGGAAAGAAGCAAGGGAGGAAGGAGGGAGGGAGAACAGTTCTCAGGGCAATAAGTTCAATCCTTGCCTCTTGAAATCATCACCCCTTTCTCAATCATTCTAGAACCCTTTATGCTTCCTCTGTCTGAATGAGCAAGTAGTGCTTCTCATACCACGAGGATCTACAGAGAGAGCTGACAACATCCTTCTGTACCAAACAAGGCACTGTTCTGCTGTAAGAATTAATCCTAAAAATAATATTTCTGTTTAGGAGTTAAGACAGCAGTTATCTCAAGTCATTGTTTTGGCCTAATTTATAAACTCTGCTCAGGAGACTTCTGTCGATCAAAGAAAGACAAGAGAAGTTTTAAGGGGAGCAAAAGAGGGGCTTTGAACATGCTGTGTTTACAGTCTGACAAATGCTCCCGCACACATCCCCTGAATCTGTTTGATTTCCTTCCCTTTTCCTCCCTCGCTGAAACCTAAATATTTAATGTGTGAGAGTCTGTTCAGATAAAAGTGGCTCAGTGCCAGCTCTGGGTTAGTACTTCGCCTGAGGACACGAACAATTACAAACTATGGAGAGTTATGTATATCCAATGTTGTCAGTATCAGCTGTAATAATCAATGGGCTTTTTGTTTTATTCTCGTACTTAAACCAGCATCTGCTGTATCCTCATAACAGAAATGAATGGGTTTTTGAGACTGTATTTTATTCTCTATTCGGCTTTGTGTTTGAAGATCAATATGGTTGCACACTTGATTGCATTTCTTCCTACCAGTAAGTTTTCCCTGTAGGCTCTTTTTAATTTGTTGAAATGAACTGCAATCAGGGCTTCTTCTTCTTGTCTATAAAGCCCACATTTAAATTAAAAATGATTTTTTCTCCAAAAATAGTTCGCTGCTTCTGGCTGTGTTCTACTCACTAGAAACACACAAACACACAGAGACACAAACCCAAAAAAAGGAAAAAATACATCAAGTTACTTTATAAACATAAACATTTTATAAACTTGTGGAAATTTTACGTTAAAATGTTTGAAAGTCGGGCAAATGAAGATTTGCATGGGTCTAATGTAATTGCACCCTGACATCGCTGCATGAGCAATCTATTCTATTTGTTCTTATGTATCAGCTTATTGCATTTTCATTTAACTTAAAGAAAAGAAATATTCAGTATTTCAGTTTACAGTATTAGTCTTCCAGTTTTTGGCCAAACACTTCCCTTAGTTAAAATGACTTTCTTCCTATTTAAGTTCAACGGTAGGAAATTTTACTAAGAAACTCTTATTACAGAAGGTTTTGATTACTAAATTAAAAATATCCCTTCACCTTTTGTAGCATAGAATCTTCCCTGTGCTGCTAAATTTTCAGTCTGATCAGTATTTAACTGATTATATTCTAAATATGTTTAACATTTTGCATTTGAAACATTTAGGCTTTTCAACCTTTACATTATCTGAAAATATTTATTTGACAATATACTTTGCTTGTGACTACCCATAATTCACTTCCAGACACTAATATGAGACTTGAATATATTTTTTTATTTACACATTTGCTCCTAGAATTTAATTTAAATGTTCTCTACATTTCAACATACATGTTTATAAATGAGAGATAAGAGATGTCCACTCCTTATCAGAGAAATGCAAATCAAAACCACTATGAGGTACCATTTCACGCCAGTCAGAATGGCTGCGATCCAAAAGTCTACAAATAATAAATGCTGGAGAGGGTGTGGAGAAAAGGGAACCCTCTTACACTGTTGGTGGGAATGCAAACTAGTACAGCCACTATGGAGAACAGTGTGGAGATTCCTTAAAAAACTGGAAATAGAACTGCCTTATGATCCAGCAATCCCACTGCTTGGCATACACACCGAGGAAACCAGAAGGGAAAGAGACACGTGTACCCCAATGTTCATCGCAGCACTGTTTATAATAGCCAGGACATGGAAGCTACCTAGATGTCCATCAGCAGATGAATGGATAAGAAAGCTGTGGTACATATACACAATGGAGTATTACTCAGCCATTAAAAAGAATACATTTGAATCAGTTCTAATGAGGTGGATGAAACTGGAGCCTATTATACAGAGTGAAGTAAGCCAGAAGGAAAAACATAAATACAGTATACTAACGCATATATATGGAATTTAGAAAGATGGTAATGATAACCCTGTATACGAGACAGCAAAAGAGACACTGATGTATGGAGCAGTCTTTTGGACTCTGTGGGAGAGGGAGAGGGTGGGAAGATTTGGGAGAATGGCATTGAAACACATGAAATGTCATGTATGAAACGAGATGCCAGTCCAGGTTCAGTGCACGATGCTGGATGCTTGGGGCTGGTGCGCTGGGATGGCCCAGGGGGATGGTATGGGGAGGGGGGTGGGAGGAGGGTTCAGGATGGGGAGCACGTGTATACCTGAAATTTTTTTAATTAAAAAAAAAAGAAAATGAAAAAAAAAAAAATAAAATAAAATAAACATTTCTGGAAAAAAAAAAAAAAAGAGATGTCAACTTCAAACAATAATCTCTTACGAGTAAGTGAAAACGGATTGGAAGAGAAAACTGCATGTAAGCTTAATGATGCAATGTACTACCATAAACAGTATAATGAGAGCAGACTATATTTGTTACTCTTTTGTGTTTTTCTCTTCCCTTTTATTGCCAGTCTTAATCATAAGAACAAATTGCAATTGTTCCAGTTTTTGTAATCCTTCTAAAAGCTTGTGGCAAAAGCATGGTGTCAACCATTCTTTAAAAAAGGTCCTTGAAAAAATAAATTAGAATGCCAGTGAGACTGGTATTCATAGAACTGGGACATGAGACTCACTAGATTTTAGAAATTTCTTTTATTGTTGATACTTATTTACTCAACATTGTAGAGTATCTTTGGGGGTGAAAACCATTTTCCGTTCAGTCGCTTATATTTAAGCATCACGAGATGATACTCCAAGTTCTTAATTTGCCATCTGTTTTTATAAGTCTTCTTTCTATAAGTGTAGTTAACATAATCATATTAAAATTCTAAGATCCTATATACAAGTATAAGGCAGTTTTATAGCAATAGTTATTGTCAGCATTTTGAGCACTATGTAATTTGATTTACTTCTTTTAATCATTCTGTGATAGGAATACCTGTGTTCCATTCAATGACCAAAAGGCGGTTAAAGTAACTTTGTCTTGGGTCTTCTGTATATATAGGGAGGTGTTGAAATTTGAAATCAGACTATCAATAGGCTTAAGCACTAGACTATACCTACTTCACGTGATCATTAAAATATGCTAATACTTCTAGTATCATAACCTGCTTATGCCCTGCTTATAGTAGCTCCTACGTAAATATTTGCTGACTGTATAATGAGGATTATAAGTTAAATTTTTATATAGGGCAAAAGCTTTGCACCCAAGTTTCACTCTATCACTTATTTGTCAGCTATGCCACATTTCAAGTATGAACTAACTTGTTGGAGCTTTGGTTTATGCATATATAAATTGGCGTATCAGTACTAGTTAATAGTCCGATCTAATCACTCCCAATTCAAACTCTTGCAAATATTTACTTTTACGTCTTTTTTTCCTAGAAGATAATGAGCTTTTATAGGATTTAAAGTACCAGTATCTTGTTTATCTATGTTATTTAGAATCTAGGAAGTGTTTGACACATGTTGGGCACTTCCTATAACTACTAATTAAGAGTTTAATTTTGTTTACCTAAATTCATCCACTTTTAATTGGCATCTGTCTTATCTAATGATTATTCTAAATGTGTTTTCCTTTTCACCAAATTGTGAAGCAAGGTATACAGTAAATTGGGTAAAAGATCATATTAAGTATACCTGACACCACCTTATCTATGCTAGCAGAATTCTTATGTTCCTAGTCTGTAGACCAAAAGGGCATAGTCCATTACCCAAGATGTGTCCTCTATATAAAAGATACGAAAAAAAAGCAGGACATTTTATGAAAGCATTCAGTAATATTCTTTCTTGTTGCCTTACTTTTCACCCCATATAACCAATCAGTATCTATTTCCATGCCTTTTAGTTGTTAATATCTAATGCTTGTTATAAAAGAGGTAACAAGAAGTAAGAGAATAAACATTGAATAGTTGAAGTTCAATAAAAAACTATTTTTGCTAAGTTAAAAAAACCAGTAGGCAAGCCATTTGTTTGCCTATGCCAGGCATCATCACCTCATTTCATGTTGAAATTTTAAAGCAATCTTTTTGCCAAGATTAGGTACATCCCAAAACATGTCGCATTTTAAAAACGACTGTCACTGTTATTTGCCATTCTTCTTTACTTGGAAATTCTGAATTTATCTAGAAGAACACAATGATCATTGTAACCTTATTTGGTTTGGAGTTTCTGGTTAAACAAACAAACAAAAAATCAATGAAGAAAAGACAGAAGGAAGGAAGGATGAAGGAAAGAGGCCATTTATTATGGTCTCATTGTATGAGGCTTAAAATAAACTCAGTGTGTGTCTTTACAGTGGTGGGTTTGAACAGGTAAAAACACTTGAATACCTGCCTCCTTCATTCTCTCCACCTCATCCTCCTGCTAGTTGAATCTCTCATCTTCCTTTTGGAAAATTCTTCCCTCCAATCCATGTTCCCCATTGCTGTGAGAGTTATTTTGCTAAAAGCCTGTCTGTGTAAGGCAGACTTCCTGGTGGTCCAGCAGTTAAGATTCCACGCTTCCACTGCAGTGGACAGGGCTTCAATTCCCTGGTCAAAAGCTAAATTCCCTTGGGCTGTGTGGTGTGGCCAAGGGGAAAAAAAAAAAAAAGCTTTGTGTGGTGGTGGGTTGTAACTGCTCCCCTTTGCTCACTTTGTCTAGCTACATAGGCTACTCCCCAAATACACCAAGCGAACTCCCACCTCAGGGGCTTATCACTTGCTGGACTGTCTCTAGAGAAACTCTGTTCCCAGATAAACATGTGACTTGCTATCTAGTTTTTTTAAGGCTGTATGCAAAGTTGTTTCAGTGGAGAGGTCTTTCTTGACCACTTTGTACATCGGGAGTTGTCAACTATGGCCCACAGCAGAGTCTGCTTTCTGTCTCTTTCTGAATGGTTCCTGAGCTGAGAATGGTACGATACTTTTTAATTGGTTAGAAAAAAATAAAAATCAGAATAATTTGTGACACATAGACATTGTGTGAAATTCAGATTTCAGCATTCATAAGTAAATTTTTATTGGAGCAAAATCATTCCTTTACTTATCGTCTGTGCTTACTTTCGTGCATATAGCAGCAAAGCCTCATCCTGTATTTTTATTTTTTGGCTCTTTACAGAAAGTGATTACTGACCCCTGCTCTCTATATTATCATACCTGCCACACCAACCTGTCTCCCTCTCACTCGTTTTCCTACTTTGCATTTCTTCATAGCACTAATCACCTTGGTATTAAGTTAATGTTTTAACTAAAATATATAGAAAAACGAAAGGATTATATGGGTTATTGGCTCTACTACCCAGACAGACATAGAATGTTACAGCCTCCAGGAGACTTGCAGAAATCCCTTCATCCTCTCCTCCCAAAGTAACAATTCTCTGTCTTGTAACACCATAGATTAATTTTGCCTCTTTATGATCTTTATATAAGTGAGATAATACCATATATAATTTCTGTGTTTCACAGTTTTCACTCATGATTATTACATTTGTGAGATTTATCTTTATATTTCTGTGTACTATAGCTCATTCAATTTAATTATTCTGTTGTATAAATAAACCCCAGTTTTAAAAATACTCATTTTACTATTACAGACATTTTTATTGTATCTGGTTTTGGACTATTAAACATAGTCCTCCTATGAACATTCTGGTGCATGTCTTCTGGGGCACAGACATATGCGGTTCTACTGATTGTACACCTAGAGATGGGAGTGTTAAATTAGAGGGTATGCAGGTCAGCTTTGGTAGATACTGCTGTATTAGTTTTCCAAAGTAATTGTACACATTTCCACTCTTACTAGAGATGTGTGGGTGTTTCAGTCATCCTACATACTTGTCCACATTTAATATTCTCGATTTTGAGGCTTTAGTCATTCTACCTGGTTCTTCCTACTAAAATCTGACTTTTATGACAGCAGGGATTTTATCTACTAGTATTTAGTTAATTATCATTTCCACAAATGCTTGAAGCTTGTGTTTCAACTAATGTTGAATGAATGAATGCTTGCATGGTAGGGCTGTAGGAAAAAAGGGCAGACTTCATTCCAAGGTCTAAGAATTTTTATCTACTGGTATTAACTTACACTACTCTGAACAACCATGATGTTTATCTATATTTTTGCATTGACATTTAAGTATTTATGCCAGGAGTTACATATTTTGGCGTACATTTCTTATTCCTCCTGCTAGAACCAGAGTTTGTCAGTCTTGACAGAGTGGCATTTTGGGCTGGATAATTCTTGGTTGTGAAGGGTTGTCCTGTGCATTGTGAAATGTTTAGCAGCATCCTTTGGCCTCTTCACACTTGATGCCAGTAGTACTGCCTCCCAGACTGCATCCTACCTCCCCATAGTGGTGACAGCCAAAAATGTCTCCAGGCATTTCCAGATGTCACTGAGAAGCAAATTTGTTCTCAGTTAAAAAACCAGTAAGCCACATAATAAGCTCAGTCAATTCAGTTCAGTCGCTTAGTTGTGTCCAACTCTTACATGAGAATAAATGTATCAACTTTCCCTCTTCCCAAGTTTAGCAGTTTTACCCATAGTAAATACTTCAACTATTAAAGATGTATTCAATTGCCTCCTTGGATATCAAAATCACTTGGAAAACTTCAAAGGAATAGAGATTCCTAGAGTCAACCCACACCCTACTGAATCCAAGCTTGAGATGGATAGGCTTGAGGAATCTGTGAATGTGAAAGGCTTTCAGGTCATTCCAATGGGCAGCTTAGTCTAAGAATGACTACTTGTTAGGTGTCACATTTTTTAGTTCAGAAATAATTCAAACTGATTATCAGATCATACTGTACATCTGTGTGTAGATACAAAGTGCTTCCCCTTTAATAAATGTAGATACAGGTTTTATCCTATTAATTTATTATCTGAAAACTATGTTCAATTCAGTCTAAGCAATTTGTGGCTTCAGTGGCTCAGATGGTAAAGACTGTGCTTGCAATGCAGGAGATCAGGTTTGATTCCTGGGTCAGGAAGATCCCCTGGAAAAGGAAATGGCAAACTCTTCTGGTCTTGCCTGGAGAATTCCATGGACAGAGGGGTCTGGGTCTGGTGGGCTGCAGTCCGTGGGGTTGTGAAGAGTTGGACACAACTGAGCAACTAACACTCTCAGATAATCTACAATACATTTAAGAGTTGTTCTTCCTATTTAGGTCTTTGTTTTGAAACACGTCTGCAGTTGCAATTACTTTTTATTCTTTTAACTTCTGTGAGAAATATAATGAGAGAAAGATGTTGTTAATTATTCCTTTTTTGCATTGTTATATTCACCTGTTGGGGTAAAAATCTTAATCACAGCAGATGGCAGTGAAAAAGAAATAGTGACTTCTTCAGAAATAAAAGAAGGAATCAATTTACATGTGCCTTTTATTTTGAATTGCAAAATTCAGCAATATAAAGCATAAAAAAGATTGTATTTTGCAGCTGCATTTTTTTCAAGTGATATATACATTGGACTGGTAAAATTACATTTTTATGCAATAGAAAGGCAATTTTTATATTTAACTTTTAGTTTTTTTATTGATTCTGGGATAGTTTATTGTCAGGCTTCTGTGTGTTTTCTTAGATTTACGAAGTAAAAAGAAATATATTTTGACTTACTGTCACCAACTACAACTGATAGTATAATGTAGATTTTCTTCTATAAAAATTCTGAAGCATCTGAAAGCAGTTACCTGAAAGGTGAAGTAAGATAACTACTGATTTTCCAATTTTCTGTTTCCTCAATATTTCCTTTGTTTGCATCTGTTCCTTAGGGGTCATTCCCATAACTGCACAGAACAACCTGGAATGATGATTAAATTAAGTGATCCCCTTCATTGTATACATCTAATTTATTGACAACTAGAATTGAGTTTTAGGCCTATTATTGAAACATTTCAACTTAAAAAAAAATATCATCTGTGCTATATGCTGCCTGTTCCCTGTCCACACTACTCTCTCCTTCTTCCTTATGACCAGAACTTGATATTTTTTAGAGTGGTAATGAGTCCAGTTTAAGGTGAAAAAGCAAACATAAAAATTCTACATATCTTTTGTATCCATAAGTGACCATGTGATACAATGTTGATCAATAACATAGGAGCAAAAGTTACCCAGCAGGATTTCTAGGTGAGCTCTTCATACTTTAACTGGCCTGTGCTTGTTACTTTTTCCCTTAGTTCTTACTCTTTTTTTAAAAAATGTATTAATTTTTGGTTACACTGGGTCTTGGTTGCTGCTGGCGGTCTTTCTCTAGTTGCAGAGAAGGGGCTACTCTTCATGGTGATGCGGGGGCTTCTCCTTGCGTGGCTTCTCTTGTTGAGGAGCACGGGCTCTAGGCATGCGCTTCGGTAGTTGTGGCGCAGCGGCTCATTAGCAGCGGCTCACAGACCCTAGAGCGTGCATTTCAGTAGTTGTGGCACACAGGCTTTGTTGCTCTGCACCATGTGGAATCTTCCTGGACCAGGGATCGAACCAGTGTCCCCTGCGTTGGCAGGTGGATTCTTACCCACTGTACCACCAGGGAAGTCTTGCTCGTACTCTCCTCTCCATAACTTGAAGGTAAATGGCCATATTTCAATGAGGAGGTAAAAAATCATGAAGACAAAAGACACATGATAATTCTCACTCAATAGGAAGAGAGAAAAAAGAGAAAAATGCATCATCAAAAACATGATGATGCATTTGAGTGCATCATTAGAAATGTTATATGAGAAAATAACACTATTACCCAAGACGCTTTATGTTGGCTTCCTGTTATGTTCCACTGAACCAGTTCCTAGTTGATAAACCGTCCTCGCGCCATAACCTTGTGACAGGCCTTGTTCTTGCCTCACTTGGTCTTTTTGAAAACCTTGTTTCTCTTTATTCTTGAACGTAAAGCATTTGTTTTTAATATATATATTCATTCTGTCTTTAGCAGTATCACTGACTGCCTATGTAATTTCTACGAGGTTTAATTTGGGTCTTCTATTATATTCTACCTACTCTGTTTCAAGAAGCTGGTTATATTCCAGAATCTTTCCATTATTTGCTCATGCTTAATTCTGCAAGAACATGATGATCCTTCGCTATCTGCTTGTATTGAAGAGCAGAACCCTGAAAAATCGATTGGAACTGGGGCTTCGCTCTAGTTTAAAATAGGCAAGGCTGTTTCTTTGGGGCTGTACTTCTCTATTTTTCCAAGATGCTGCCCATGTCTTCTGCTGTCTCCCATTACAGAGTTCTGTTTCTTGTGTGCCAGGGAATTAACTCCAGTCTTCTCCCCCTGGTAAGGGAGTGAGGACGGTCCTGTGCGAGTTTCTGCCTGGTTCTCACACAGCTCTTCATTCTTTTACCACTCGTTTCTGGGGCTTTGTGGGTTTTCTGCTATAAACCATGTTGCCTCCTTGCTGTCCTCATTAGCGGCCTTGCTTTGAGCTCTTACAGTTTTGTTATTCTGTTATGACTCTTTCATTTGGTTTCTACTTCCAGTATGTTGTTGTTATTGTCTTCTCTTTTGATATTTTGCCCTGATGGGTTTATGCCTTAAAACACAAGTCAACAAAGCAAGCTTGTTTTTGTGCACACTAAAGAGGAAGCAGAGGTTAGTACGTATTTCCAATCTCTTATCTTTAACCGGGAAATTATACTTTTATTTCAAATATTTCTTAAAAATATAACAGATATTCATTGTACTAAATGATGAAACATTTAAAAACTGATGGTTAACATTATTTTATTTCTTTTGAATCTATATTCGTGGCACATATATTTACCAATTTAAATGTTTAGTATTTACACTTATGATGTATAATTACATATTATATAAATATAAAAGATACGAAATAACGTATATAAATGCTTAATACATGTGTATTTAAGGAAATTGCCATCAATTTTGAATGCAGCTTGCTTTTTAAAATTTACTGTTGTGTCATGAGCATTGACTCATAAAGTGATAATTGGAGCATGAGTTTTAATGGCCTCACAATATTTGATATTGTCAATGAATACAATTTCTTCAAAGTATTTGCTGTTAGTCACTCAGATTGCTTTCTGGAGTTCAGCTTATTTTGGATGAGTGTCCTGTTCCCATCTGTCTCTGTTCTCCACAAGCGGTACACTTACCTTCATCAGACTCCCATGATGTGGAGGAGTTCCTTGACCTCTGTTTATTGACAGAGGAGTATTGCTAAATCAGCTCTGGAAGATCCTTCAAAAATACTCCAGAAAATCCTTCTTGAGGAGCAGAGCAAGAGCTACTGGAATCTGTCCCTGTGCGGACTGTCGCCACTGCTGTGTTGTGTGCCTGCCTGTGCGTGTGCGCTTGTGTGTTAGTGTGTGCTTTATGTGGGGAGAGGGCAGGAAAAAGCCCTTCTTTTTTAAACCCACATGGGCCACCTAGCGTGCATGGACTTCTACACTCTCCATGGGATAGTGTGGCCAAGCAATGGTTTTATGAATCCACTGCCTTTGACATTCCTATGGCATACGAATTGACAGTTATTTATTTATTTTAAATTTTTTTATTGGAGTATGGTTGCTTGACAATGTTGTATGAGTTTCTGCTGTACCTCAAAGTGAATCAGCTATACACACACATATATGGCCTCCTTTTTGGATTTCCTTCCATTTAGATCACCACAGAGCATTGAGTAGAGTTCCCTGTGCTGTACAATAGGTTCTCGTTAGTCATCTAGTTTGTACATGGTAGGGTCTATATATCAATCCCTCTCTCCCAATTCATTCCCCTCCTTGGTATCCATTCATTTGTTCTCCACATCTGTGTCTCTGTTTATCCTCCCAGAACAGCTTTGGGTTTGAGACTGGACTGTGCATGACGGTAAATATGTACATGCATACTGAATTTATTTCCCAGGTTTTGATTCTATTCCACATGTACAATGGCAGCATCTTATTTTCTGAGAATCATGATTTATTTTTTTCAGAACACGTGTCTAGTATGAAAACTTTAATTTCCAACAGGACTCCATATCCATTCACATTCTTGCAAATGCCAAGTAAACCATATTGCATAACTGTGACCACTTCTTGAGTCCGTGAGGTATTGTTGAAACTGTTGGCTGAAGGTGAGATGGTTTAGCACGAATGAAGTTGCTCATCTTTTCTAAGCTTCACTTGCCTCGTGTAAAAATTAAAATACATCTCTCCTCTTTTCCATCAGAAGACTGATAAAAAGGTCAAATGAGATGATTTCAAGTTATTCATAAGTATTTAATGGACATTGCAGAAGATATGAGTCCTGAAAATAGAAGTTTTCTCCTCATTTCTCTACCTTAAATGCCAGTTCCTTTATAACAAATGCCTCTCCTCTATGCTTCCACAGCATTTTTGTCAAGTACAGACAAGATTATCTGATGATAATGTTTGTTTTTTTCCTCTAAAACCTGTACGTTGAGCTCCCAGAGGGTGAAGATTTTGTGTCTTAAGTCCCGGCATCTAATAGAGTACCTGACATGCAATAGGTCTTAGTTAATGATTGGGAATTGAGTCAAGTGGGGAATGCTTTGAGAAGGGCTTTAGAAATATAAGGTACTTTGTAATATTGTCTTCTGTGTAGGGCTTTGGATTGTACAAAGTTCTTTCACATGTATTATTCATTTACTTGTATTTGATCTTCCCTGTGATCCTGTGAAGGCAGACGTTAATATCTTTATTTTGCAGAGAAGACTTAGAGTAAGATAGGTTTTGGGGTAAGAAATGAAAAAAATGATTAAGTGTCCTTTGCAGTTTATATGAATTTATGAAAAGTCCCTTGGTTATTGAGTGTGGGACAGTGCCATTTTGAGAAACGGAGACACATTCTTCAGCACAATTTGAAGCTTAATAATCATTCGATTTCTACTCGTCTTTAAACATCTTAATAAACTAATCAGAGACACAAATGAAACAATTCAGTGCTGTTCTTTCAGAAACATGAAAGCCCTATTCTGCCTTTATAGTAAAATATTTTAATGTTTAGTTCTTGTTTATAACTTGCTCTCTTTACACTGGTGCTTTGCACTTAATTTGGTGTCTCTTTTGTCCATAATCTCTTTACCTTTAAGTGATCTTTTATCTTTCCTGGAAACAGCTGACAACACTGTTTTTCAGTTCAGGACGTTTTCATAATTACATTTTTAGCCTTGAGGGAAAAATTGTATACCTCATCAAATCCTCTAGCTCTGCAACTGAGTAACTTTAACAACCCCAAATACCACTTGCTGCTATTATAACTTAATTGTGAATTAGGTAAAATAAAACTGCTTTATGACTTCTGACAACGTTAAATTCTGCTAAGTGGAAGTGTTTTATGTAGTGTTTTAATGTTACCAGTAAGTCAATAATATGAACTGTCTCAGGTGTTCATTTTCATTGAGAGACCTTGACCCACTGAACCAGTATTCATCAGCACTGATTTAATCACTTTACGTTTTCTGGTACAGAACTGTTCCTCATCGTGACACCATGGTGCTGTTTTTTGTTTGTTTTATAACTGTCTCTTGTTTATAAATTCAGCACTTCTCAGTAACGTAGTTTAGTTGGTCTGTTTTCTCACACTTGGCATGCCACTGAGTTTTTCTTTTTTTTGTTAAAATATATTTATTTTTAATTGAAGGATAATTGCTTTACAATATTGTGTTGGTTTCGGCCATACATTAACATGAATCAGCCATAGATATACATATGTCCTCTCCCACTGAGCCTTCCTTCCACCTCCCACTCCATTCCACCCCTTGTAAAATAGATGTGCTGTGCTTAATCACTCAGTTATGTCTGACTCTTTGTGATCCCATGGACTGTAGCCCACCAGGCACCTCTGTCCATGTGGAATCTCCAGGCAAAAATACTGGTGTGGGTTGCCATGCCCTCCTCCAGGACATCTTCCCAGCCCAGGGATCGAACCAAGGTCTGCCGCATTGCAGGCAGATTCTTTACCATCCTAGCCACCACAGAAGCCAGTGGGAATTTGCTGCATGACTCACAGAGCTCAAACCAGTGCTCTGTGACAACCCAACTGGGCGTTATAAAGACGCATAACCAGGGCTCTCTTCGGTGGACTTGCCATGTAGCTGTAGTGATTCTTCCTTTGGGCCAGTAAGCTACCCTGATCTGGTACAAATAGAAATCCTCTGTTAATTTTGATATTCACCAAGCTTCCTTCTCTTTTGCATTAATTGTATATTGGGCTGATTATTGCACTGTGCTTAGTCACTCAGTCATGTCCTGTTCTTTGCGACCACATGGACTGTAGCCTACCAGTCTCCTCTGCCCATGGTATTTTCTTGGCAAGAATACTGGAGTGGGTTGTCATTTCTTACTCCAAATTATTATTATTGCATTAGTTTTGGTCACTTTGCCATTAGAAAGGTGAAAGAAGGATATTGTTGAAGGTTAACAGAAGGAATTCTGACTTGCACATTTATTTACATGAAAATGTGGAGTATAGAAGGCTCTTCACTATCTGATACATGTACACCTAACTCTGTTCTCTACTCCAGTTTTTGTCCTTATAAATCTTATGCTTCAGGCAAACCAGAGTATATTCCTATCATTGTCTCGAGTAATAGTGTCCCCCTGCCATTCTTCATGCTTCTCCCTCTCCAGAAATCTCTCACCTAGCCTGTTTTTCAACGTGCAATCCCAATATCGACTCTTCCCCACCGGTTGTACTACTCTGCCTTCACAACTATACCTTACCCCCTGCCACTTCCACATGAAGTGGGTTTAAATGTTCTCCCAGGAGTGGTAAATACTGTTTTAATGTAATTATTTGGTTTCACAATGTCTAATAGAACCCTATAGAGATGAAACTTCCTTCTAAGCATAGCATTGCTTTCCCTGTATCCCATTAATTTTGATGTTAAGTTTTTAGTATCATATTCAAAGTATTTTTTATTTCCCTGTATTTCCTTACCTCCTTTGACTTTGAGTAATTTTAAACATGTTGCTGAGTTCCGAATATTTGGGGATTTTCCACATATTCTAAAATTATTTCTAATTTAGTTCATTTGTGGTGAGTGAATCATGAGTACTGTCATGATTTCAGTTATTTTAAACTTCTCATGATGAAATGGTAGGATGACATCTCCAATTCCATGGATATGGGTTTGAGCCTTGCCTGCTGGAGTCCATGAGGTTGCAAAGAGTTGGACGCGATTGAGTGACTGAACAACAAATTTCTCAAGTTTTATTTCATGGACCAGCATACAATCTGTCTTTGTGACTATTCCATGTACTCTAAAATATGTATTAAGATTTTGCTCCGTGCTGTAGTCTAGAAATATTGATTGAGTTATATTGATTGAGTTATTCATATCTTCTTTACTGATTTTCTCATTACTTCTACCAGTTGCTAAGAGAGGGGTGTTAAAATAGCCAACCATAATTATGGATTTCTGTTTGTTTTTCCTTTCAGTTCTGTCTATTCATGTATTTTGAGATTATTTTTAGACATATATGCATTTAGGATTGTTATATCCTTTTTTTTTTTTTAAAGCAACCATTTGTGTATTTATTTTTTAATGAAGGCTTTTTTCTTTATCTCTTCCTGTTTTTTTTGGCCATGTGTGATCTTAGTTCCCTGACCGGGGATTAAACCTGTGCCCCTTACAGTGGAAGTGTGGAGTCCTAACTACTGGACCACTAGGGAATTCCCAAGGATTATTATATCTTCTTGACTTCTTGACTTATTTATTATTATGAAATGTTCCTCTTCACTCTGGTAATAGTCTTTGTCTTGAAGTCTACTTTGACATTAATACAGCTCTTACAGCTCTTTTGATTAGTGTTTGCATGGTATATCTTTTCCCATCCTTTGATTTTTAACTGACCTGTATCAGTATATTGAAATGAGTTTATTGTAGACAGCATGTAGTTGGGATTTGTTTTTTATATGGTAATCTCTCTCTCCAACATCCCTGCCGTATCTGAGCCTGATTCTGATGCTTTCTCTGTCTCTTCAAGCTGTGTTTTTGCCTGTTTTGCCTTGTAATTCTTTGTTGAAAGCTGGATGTAATGTACTGGGTAAAGGAAATTGCAGTAAATATACCATTAGTGATAGGATGGTAAGGGATGAGTAGAAAGGAAACATCCTGTAGTCTTATGATTGTGTTTAAGTCTTTTGCTGAGCTTGTGAGCTTTTGCTGGGCTGTGACCTTCACAAGTGCTTCTTACTGACCCTTCCGTTGGTGAACAGAAAGTCTCAGAGGGGCTGGAGTTGGTTATTTTCTTTTCCCCGGGTTATTTAAGGTCTGATAAAACCCCAATAGATTCGGTTCTGATAAAATATTTTCTCTTGAGGGAAGACCTTTTTAAGAACAGAATGCTCTGGGCATATTTCAGAATAGCTATTTTCTCCCTCATCCTGTGAAAAGCATGAGGTTTTTCCCCTCCAGTCTTCACTGTAAGAATCTCATAGTGCTCCTGAAGGTAGAATACAAAAGTATCCCTAATACCAAACCCGCTTGCAGTTTTTAACTCTCAGCCTTTCCAAACTGAGCCTCCAGCAGTTTGTAGATTACAATTAATTTTCCTGCCCAGAACTGATTCTGTGGCACTTTCTGCTTTGGTAATTCTCTGTATCTAACTGGGCTATCTTTCCAAATTTGAGGGCAGCAGTTTGCCCTGTGACTTAAATTCCCCGATGGGGTTAAAAAGAGTAGTTGATTTTCAGTTTTCTTCAGCTTTTTACTTGTTAAGAAAGATTGATGATCTTCAGATTCATTACATGCGCTACTGGAAACTGGAAGCCAGTCTCTTACTTTCAGTTGAAATATTATTATCTTACCTTTAATTATTTATATGGTTGAATGGAAGTTCACTGTCTTGCTGTTTGTTTTCTACAATGCTTTATTCTCTTTGTTCTCCCTTTCCCTTTACTTTCTGCTCTAGGTTTGAGTATCTTTTAATGTCTTGCTTCATGTCCACGTTAACATATTAGCAATGCTTCTGTATTTTTATAAGTTTGTATTTTGTAAAATACTTCTGTATTTTTATAGTTTGTATTTTGTAAAATACTTCTGTGTTTTATAAGTTTATAAGATAGTTTTAACTTTAAACACTTTACCTTCAAATAAAATCATACCATTATGTCATGTTATATATAAGAAACTCACAATAGCAATTTTCCCTTTTTGTTACAGATACTGTCTTAGATTAAATTAATTGTTGAAATATCCATATATTTTTAGTAGTGGAGAGTGACTCTTTATAAAAGGGAACAGAAATTAATGAATGATAAAGTAGTCTACTAAAATCTAGCACTTAGATTTTAAGTATAGAGTATTATAGATTTATTGCATAACAGAATATAATGTATTGAGAATAAAATATATTCACAAACAGAAGACTTATTTTTTAATTGTTTGACTCAAATTTTTATTTTTTCACTCAAATTTGATACAGCTGATACTTCAAACAAGTACTTTTCAACATCAGTTTTCTGTTTCACAGGAATAATATTTTATCTCTCTAACATTTGCATTTCAAATATCATTTTATTAGAATAAAATTTATTTCATTTTAAAAAGAAATATAAAGAATAGAATGTCTTTACTATGTAGATTCAATGTAACATTTCCTAAGCAATTTTATATTCAAAGTATATGGAAAAAAGTTAAGATCAGCTCTAAACTTATATCTCAGTCTCAAGTAGCCTGATTAAATCTCACTGAATAAAGTGACATTCTTTCCATAAATTGAAGAAAATGTCTCCACGAATTCAATCTGCATTCTATCCTATGAACATTCTTTGCAGTATTACATTTTGACATTGTAAAGTGTACTCTCTCTACCATCGCTTATGCTTAATATGGCATAGTTTTTAATCTGCAATTTAGAGTTTCATTCTCCAAGTGTATGATATTTTATCTAAATGTTTTCTGAGAAATGCTTTATTTTGTTAGGAAAGAAAAAAATGAAGCTACAGCAATGTAAATAATTTCAGGGAGAAAAGAACAGAAATACTTACTGGTTCAGATACAGATGTGTCCTGTAAAATGTAAAGTAATGCTCCAAAATATGAATATAAATATTTAAACTTAAAAAAAAATCCTTCTCCCACCAGCTATTAATACCACCCCATTTCTGTATTCACCTTTTTAGTATAAGTATCCATGAGTTGCTATATTCAAATTTTCCAGTTCTTCTTTCTTTCTGTCCTCCTCACTCTTTCTTTTGGGAACTTTTTGTTTTGATCTACTTTCTACCATAAGTAAAAGTTAAATGAATAGTGTGAGAAACTCCTACATATCTTACATATGAACTATTTGTTTACATTTTTGCTTGGTTTGCTTTATTCTCTTTATCTGTCTATCTACACATCCATCCACCACACATACACACTCTCATAGCTTCTTTTTTCTTAGTCATTTGAGAATCTGCAGCCATTCCCGAGGCTTCCTTTATCTTTGTTGACTTTGTCATCATTGCTAAATGCGCGCCTTTCAGAAGTGTTTTCTCTACCACTCTATTGAAATAGTGCTCCTTTGTGAATAGTAATATCCACAGAGTTCTTTCTTTTTCCTGTTTACCACCATCATATGCATATACTCGTTCATTCCTTGTGTAGTTACTAAGTCACGTCTGACTCTCTCATGACCCATGGACTGTAGCCTGCCAGGCTCCTCTGTCCATGGGATTTCCCAGACAAGAATACTGGAGTGGGGTGCCACTTCCTTTTCCATCCACAGTATTAACTCTAATGGGCAGTTTTCCATCTCACCTGACAATAGCATTTGACACAACTGGTCACTCTCTCTTCCTTGATTCATGTTAATAAAATCGTTCAGGACCCCACTATTAAAAACATTTTTAATGTTTTTCCTGCCTCCCTTACCTCCTATTCTCAGTTTTAATTGTTGGTTTCTTTTCTGCTCTGCCACTTCTTGCAGTTGGTTAGCCCCAAAGGCTCAGTTCTAAGACATCTTCTCCTTTACCTACACTCACTCCCTAATGGATCTTATACCACGTCAGTGGCTTTATATTCCATCTACATTCTTGTTGTTCAGTTGCTAAAGTTGTGTCTGACTCTTTGAGACCCCATGGACTGCAGCACGCCAAGCTTCCTTGTTCTTCATTATCTCCCAAAGTTTGCTCAAACTCATGTCCATTGAGTCGATGATGCCATCCAACCATCTCATCCTCTGTTGCATCCTTCTCCTCCTGCCTTCAGTCTTTCCCAGCATCAGGGTCTTTTCCAATGAGTTCGTTCAAATCAGGTGGCCTAAGTATTGGAGCTTCAGCATCAGTCCTTCCAATGAATATCCAGGACTGATTTCCTTTAGGATTGACTAGTTTGATCTTTTTGCTGTCTGAGTGACTCTCAAGAGTCTTCTCCAGCACAGTTCTAAAGCATCAATTCTTCAGTGCTCAGCTTTCTTTATGGTCCAACTCTCACATCCATAGGTGAGTACTGGAAGTACTAATCACTTCCAAATGCATATTTCTACCTTAGAAAATTTTCACAAACTTCAGGCTCAAGTATCTGTCTACTTGACATCTTCATCGGTGCTGAACTGTCTTCTAAAGTATCAGTGATATTCAACGGCCAGTTGCAATATTTTTTCAGTCCCCCTCTCCCTGGATCTTTGTATTACACTTGTTTCTGCTGACCAGTGCTTCTGGTTTAAAGCTTCAATTCTTTGGTGTTTACTCTGCACTCTTTTTGTTTTCCTCTTCTATAATTCTTTTGCTTAGTAGCTTTCAAGTCTTCTTTTGACTTCCCCTCTCCCCAGCTTCAGTTTTGTTAGTTAGCTACTTTTCTGTTTTGTCCTTAGCTATTTTCTTTTCTCTTTAAAAATTTTGGGTCAGCTTAACTGAAACTTGTACTTTCCACCATTTTTATACCAATTGTTTCCAAATATCTCTTTAGCCTCCATCTTTCCTCTGAGCAATAAACTCAAATATCCAATATTTGAGTTTTAGACAGTTTAGTATCTACAGAGCAAAAATGTCCAAAACTCATTATCTTTCCTCCATTGCCTCTTAACTCCCCGCCTGTCTCCTACATTGGAGGTTTTGTCTTAAATAGCCAGTCATTCAAGCACGAGATTATGGAGCCATCCTAACGTTTTTCTCATCCTTTACACTTAATTAGTTACCAAACTTGGCTGGTTCTGCCTCATTGAAATATCTTATTTCCTTATTTTCTCACCATCTTAAACCAGACCTTTACATTCTCACTAAGACTATGGGATAACAGTCTGTTATTCCTGCTCCTGTTGTTAAAAATAAATACTGCTGCTAGAATGAATCCAGATGTTCAAATTGTAGGTTTATCAGCAAAACTCATCTGCAAAACCATTTACTATTGAGAATGTTTTTATTTTAATACAACATTATTATTTTATTACAAAGACAGTAACTTTCTTTTAATTTAAATAAAGATGATTTGGGAAACTTTGAATTTCTATTCATTTTACAAGGAACAAATTTGCATTTGATTCTTTTTCACATAATCAAGCAATTATGCTGAAATAACTAACATTTCAATGTTTTCCAGAGGATTATTTCATTCAATTCTTAAGTAAAGAATTTGTTTATGTTTAAGCTATGTTAGTATTATTTAACTGTAAAGCATTATTAATGTGTTTCCATGAAAAAAAAAATATAATTCATTTAAGAAGGTTTCTTTGGTAGCATGAATAAATGAAATAATGAATTCTAGGAAAGTGAAACCCAGAAAGGGGAATTTCTTTTTATGTTTCCTAAGAAAATAATTCTTATGGTGAAAAAAAGTTGACAAAAATCTGCGGTTTTGTTTTCTTGGTTTTTTTTTGTTTTTTTTTTCTTCTATTTTTTAAAAGGAAAAAAAAAAAATCAGAGGAGTGCCAGTTATCCCAGGAAACCAATGTAATGTTTCTGTTTCAGATTTAGTGTTGGTATCCAGAACAGGCAAATCCAGACAGACCAGAAAGCCGATCAGCAATTGTCAGAGATTGAGGGAGGTGGGACAGAAAGTCACTGCTAATAAGTATGGGGTTTGGGACTTCCCTAGTGTTCCAGTGGCTAAGACTCCATGCTCCCAATGCAGGATCCTGGGTTCGATACCAGGTCAGGGAACTAGATCCAGGGTGGTGCTACTAAGGGTTCACATGCCACAACTAAGACTCGGCAGAGCCAAATAAATATGAAAAAAAGGTCCGTCTAGTCAAGGCTATGGTTTTTCCTGTGGTCATGTATGGATGTGAGAGTTGGACTGTGAAGAAGGCTGAGCACCAAAGAATTGATGCTTTTGAACTGTGGTGTTGGAGAAGACTCTTGAGAGTCCCCTGGACTGCAAGGAGATCCAACCAGTCCATTCTGAAGGAGATGAGCCCTGGGATTTCTTTGGAAGGAATGATGCTGAAGCTGAAACTCCAGTACTTTGGCCACCTCATGTGAAGAGTTGACTCATTGGAAAAGACTCTGATGCTGGGAGGGATTGGGGGCAGGAGGAGACAGGGACGAAAGAGGATGAGATGGCTGGATGGTATCACTGACTCAATGGACGTGGGTCTGAGTGAACTCCGGGAGTTGGTGATGGACAGGGAGGCCTGGCGTGCTGCGATTCATGGGGTTGCAAAGACTCGGACACAACTGAGCAACTGAACTGAAGGTTTCTTTTAGGGGCAATGGAAATATTCTGAAATTAGATAGTGTTGTACATATACTAAAGAACATTCAAGTATGCAGTTTAAAATAGTGAACTTCATGGTATGTAAATTATATCTCAATTTTAAAAATTGGTTTTGGTATCAAAATAGTTACATCATGTAGAATTCGAAAAGCACCTTTGACCCCTGCCAGATTGACAGTCCTTTCAGCAATGAAGAAGTGTTCCTGAGGGCTCACATCTGGGGCGCAAGTCACTAAGTGGGTTTAACAGTCCTATAAGGGACTAAGAGTGCTCATTTTTTAATATATATCAGAATATATATATGTACACACACACACACACATTTATACACACATATAAACACACACTTGTATTTAATGCTTTTATTTTTTGATATAATGAAAGCTTTTTTTTTTTTTTCACTTTTTTGCCATTCTATGTGGCATATGGGATCTTAGTTCCCCGACCAGGGATTGAACTTGTGCCCCCTGCAGTTAAAGTGCAGAGTCTTAACTATTGGAAGCCTGGCGAAATCCCTTTTTTCCTGATATTCTTGACTCCAGGGAAGATACATTCAGTTTCTTCATTTATCAAGTTATGATATGCATCAGCGATGGAAAAATTAGAATTACGAGTTGTTAATAAAAATGTGTGTAAGAGTGATTGAAATGTTAAGCTATTTATATCCTGCATGAAGTGGGTAACATTTAATGATTCTTCGGGAAATCCTTTAAAAGCTTAACCTCTGGGCAGTGTTACAAAATGGCATAGCTGGTCATTTTGAAGAAATATCACTAGAGCAATCTTTAATGATGACGGTGCACTTTTTTCTTGAGGTCTTGATTCCATAAAACATTTTTTTTTTCCTTTCAAGTGACATCTTGTGAGAATTTATATAAAATTCTGTCATATAAAGGGACACATTAGAGGAGGTTAGTATTATTTTCTGGAGAAGGCAATGGCCATTCACTCCAGTATTCTTGCCTGGAAAATCCCATGGACAGAGGAGCCTGGTGGGCTGCAGTCCATGGGGTCGCAAAGAGTTGGACACGACTGAGCGGCTTCACTTTCACTTTTCCCTTTCATGCATTGGAGAAGGAAATGGCAACCCACTCCAGTGTTCTTGCCTGGAGAATCCCAGGGACAGGGGAGCCTGGTGGGCTGCCGTCTATGGGGTCGCACAGAGTTGGACACGACTGAAGTGACTTAGCAATATTATTTTCTAAGTGAGTTCACTACAAGCTTTTTTTTTTTTTATTTTATTTTTAAACTTTACAAATTGTATCAGTTTTGCCAAATATCAAAATGAATCCGCCACAGGTATACATGTGTTCCCCATCCTGAACCCTCCCCCCTCCTCTCTCCCCATACCATCCCTCTGGGTCGTCCCAGTGCACTAGCCCCAAGCATCCAGTATCGTGCATCGAACCTGGACTGGCAACTCGTTTCATACATGATATTATACATGTTTCAATGCCATTCTCCCAAATCTTCCCACCCTCTCCCTCTGCAACAGAGTCCATAAGACTGTTCTATACATCAGTGTCTCTTTTGCTGTCTCGTACACAGGGTTGGGACCTAATTAAACTTAAAAGCTTCTGCACATCAAAGGAAACTATTAGCAAGGTGAAAAGGCAGCCTTCAGAATGGGAGAAAATAATAGCAAATGAAGCAACTGACAAACAACTAATCTCAAAAATATACAAGCAACTCCTACAGCTCAACTCCAGAAAAATAAAATGACCCAATCAAAAAATGGGCCAAAGAACTAAATAGACATTTCTCCAAAGAAGACATACAGATGGCTAACAAACACATGAAAAGATGCTCAACATCACTCATTATCCGAGAAATGCAAATCAAAACCACTATGAGGTACCATTTCACACCAGTCAGAATGGCTGCGATCCAAAAGTCTACAAGCAATAAATGCTGGAGAGGGTGTGGAGAAAAGGGAACCCTCTTACACTGTTGGTGGGAATTCAAACTAGTATAGCCACTGTGGAGAACAGTGTGGAGATTCCTTAAAAAAGTGGAAATAGAACTGCCTTATGACCCAGCAATCCCACTGCTGGGCATACACACTGAGGAAACCAGAAGGGAAAGAGACACGTGTACCCCAATGTTCATCGCAGCACTGTTTATAATAGCCAGGACATGGAAGCAACCTAGATGTCCATCAGCAGATGAATGGATAAGAAAGCTGTGGTACATATACACAATGGAGTATTACTCAGCCATTTAAAGAATACATTTGAATCAGTTCTAATGAGGTGGATGAAACTGGAGCCTATTATACAGAGTGAAGTAAGGCAGAAGGAAAAACACCAATACAGTATACTAACGCATATATATGGAATTTGGAAAGATGCTAACATTAACAAGCTTTTTTTTCTTTTAAGTCAGCTTCTATGCTACTGCTGCTAAGTCACTTCAGTCGTATGTATATGTGTGTGTGTGTGTGTGTGTTTGTATATAGTGTCTCTCCACAAGACTGATTCTTCAGAAACACATTCACTGTACATACAGATGGGGACTCCCATTCACCTCAAGGAGAATCGCTCTGAAATACCACGGCTCATTTTACCATCCAAGGTAGCATAGAAACACTTCAACGGAATTATGTAAAACTTAATACTTTAGTATTAAGTAAATCTTTAGTCTTTTTTGTTTTTGCATATTAAGGGATCTCATAGTTTACTGAAACTTATTTCCTAGCCTTCCTTCACTTCTTGATCACCTCTGACTTAAATCTAAACAGCGTTTCAAAATACAGAATTGTCTTTCCAGACTTGGATAAAATCAACCCCAGTATATTTCCATATATATGAAATGTTTAATTCATCAAACATTTATGTTTGATGAATTAAAATATTAAGTCTTGAGTTAGCAATTTGCTACTTACATTTAGTGAGGCAGAAAGAACCTCATTGAAATTTTTCATTAAAGATTGAATCTGCTATACACACCCACAGTTCAGAAAAAGACAGGGGGAATTTGATATTGAAATAAAATATCTTCAGTATCCCTCAACACTTCTTTCTTTCAATTAAAAAAAATCTGCAAGTAAAATATATTTAGCTTTAATGTGAAATATTAAATATGCACTACACTTCAGTTACTTGACATACAAACTTCTACCAGTTGTGCCTATTTAGACAAAGGCATAAACCTAGACATAAATAGAAGAGGATTTCAAAGAATAAGTAAAACCTATTTTACAAATATTTATACTTTATTAATTCATGCATTTGTTTCTTTGTCACTTCTCTAAGTTAAATTGATTGCCAATGGCATGTCAGGTCTCAGGGACTCAGTAATGAGCAAATAGAACATATAGAGAACTCATAGAACTCACCACAGGTTTTCAAAAGGAGCCTATTGACTTTGAATTTTTTTAAAAAATTCATGTAATTGGTTTAACATGATTTCCCTTGGTGCTGTTTAGTTTTTCGTAGGCTACAATGAATGGTAAATTAAATGTGGAGTATTAGAAGTGAACAAAATGCTAAAAATTGATGTATAAAAAGCCCAGTAACCTGGGGTCACTCAATATAGTGACAATATTCATTTGACCATCATTAGAAATTTTAGAAAAATGTTTTTGTCATTCTGTTGCTTAAAAATATAAAGTTCTAATACAAAGTATTATAAATGTCACCATTGAATAGTTTATCATTCACATCTCAAATTTTATGAAATTTTTCATTTTTTTTTAAATTACAATTTTTTTTGGCTGTTCTGGCTCTTTGTTGTGGCACTCGGGTTCTCTAGTTGTGGTGCTTGGGCTCCAGAGTTTGTGGGCTCAGTATATGCCGCCTGGGGGCTTCTCTAGTTACGGTGCACAGGCCACGATCTTAGTTCCTAAACCAGGAATCTAACTCTCGTTCCCTACATTGAAAGGATTCTTAAACACTGAACCAACCAGGGAAGTCCCTGAAATTTGTTGAAATTATCAGAGAATTTCCTTCTTCTGTGCTTTGAAATGTCTCATGAATCCTTTAAATTTTTGTATTCCTTTTGACTGTTTCTCAGTGCTATTTTTCTGTATTTAGATTAAAACCTATACAATACGTTTTTGTAATGTTCTAGTTTGTTTAACCATAAATTATATGTTGTTTTATAGATTATCATTTCTGTTTTTTCTCCATGCAATGTCTATTTTTTAAAAAAGTATATTGATAAAATAGTGTCAAAGTTAGTATATATGTTACTATTTATAGTAATATATACAAGTATATATGTTACGAGGCATCAGTGGTTTAAATTGATGTCTCTGTGTGTAATTATTTTTATACCATCTCCTCTCTAGATTCCTTAATATTGTGCTCAGAATCAAAATGACTCTAAATAAATGACTATTTACCAAGTGTAAGTTAGTCAAGAGTAAGAGTTTTGAAAATGAAATAAATATTCTACCAAAAGACAGCTCCACATAAATGCTGAGTACAGAGGAAATCTCTGAATTGTGAAAATGTGACACAGCAGGTGGTTTTTACCTTTTGACCTTCAATGATTCCAGTCACTGGAATTAACAGGTTGAGTTTTTGCTGAGCACAAAGCAATTTCTGTGGCAACATTTTACATAGGGCCAAAGAGCAAACTAAAAAGCAGAAAGTGACTTTGTGTGATTTTCTGAGCAGCACAAAAGCATCATTGAATTGTTTCTCTTTGTACAGTGTAAGAAATGTTAGCTCCACTGTAACTCTTACCCCAGGCTTTCTAATTGTTTAGTCAGCAATGGAAGATAGTTGGCACACTTTTCTAGTGCCTCTCTGCTTTATTTTAATAGATAATACTTGAGTATCTAACAACACTTGTAGCTCTGAATTACTGAAAATGTTATTTAAATTTTTGAAAATGCAGTGAAATAGGCTTCCCTGTATCCTTTGAGTATTAAAATTTTCAGTGACCTAGTGCAAAGACATACATTTATTTAAATGTAATACTTCAACCTATAACTTTATATTTCATACTAGTTAATTTTTAATTCAGTGCTAGCTTTTGTGATCTATGAATAGTGAAAACTGGTGGAGGAGGAAAGATTCATACAAAAAGAATTACTGTAACATGCAGGAGGATGCAATTAAACATCTGATTTATGTGGTAGAGAAGTGAATGCATCAGGAGCTCAAAGAAAAAGACCCATACCAGGCAAGGAGTAGTCATCAAGGTTTTCTAAGGAGTGGTAAAAACTGCACTAGATCTGAATAGAAGAACATAGTTGGATAGGCAGAGGGGAGAGAGAAGGAAAGAATGTGTCCAGGCACAGGAAGTGGAATTCAGTTTGGACAAAGTCTTAAGAATTATGTGTCCAACACTCTTAAGTTGAACAGGAGCTTCCTTTAGTTCTGTGATCATTCTTGCAGTTGTTTTAGTTTAAAAATGACCTTTAAAGTCTCCATTCATGTCCAGTCAAAAAGTGCAATTGACTTCTCTTTTGAAGTGTTACTTCTGTCCATCCCCTTTTCCAGTCTCTTCGGCCCCTGTGGTTGTGATTCTTTGTCCTGCTTGATTTACTCCAAGGGCTTCCTAACACACCTTGCTTCTAGTCCATCCCACCTCACATTTATCCTGTGTCTTGAAATGCACATCCTATAAATGATCTTAAAATGACTCTCTTCGTCCTATCATCAACCGCAGCTTATAAAATTGTCTTAAAAGCCTAAGCTGTCATTTAAGGCTCTCAGTATGCCGAACAAAACTGTGATTTTCCTATCACATCTCCCACTCTTTAGGAGTTATCTTCCTTTGGAAGGCTAATGTATATTTTTCTCTAAATATGTCAGACTCTTTCCAGACCTGGTGATTTTTTTTCATGCTATGAATGCATTCCTGAAATGCACTCTTATCTCTTCTTCATCGTGCTAAATCCTATCCAGTTTTGAAGGTACAAGTCTTTCTCTCCATGAACTCATCCAAGACTATGCCAATTTTAGTGAATCTTACTTCCCCGAAGTCCTACAATGCTATTTAATTTTTTTTTTTGGTTTATTTCTTTTGGTCGTGCTTTGTGATATGTGAGTTCTTAGTTCCCCAACCAGGTATCAAACCTGTGCCCCCTGCATTGGAAATGCAGAGTCTTAACCACTGGACTGCCAGGGAATGACCTCCAATGCTATTTAATTAACTTATATGGCATTTATACATATTATTCTGTCTTGTTAATTAACTTTTTAATATTTGCCTATCCTGTCTTTAATTTCCTCCAAGATAAGTACTAAATATCAATAATCATTTATATGAATATTAAGAAATGTCTAATTGAACTCTGTACATAGTAAGTACTTAATTAAATACTTCATGCATTAATTGAGTGGTAAATGAAATTAGCGCTTCTAAGATAGGCCAAATTTGGAGCACCTTCAAAATTTCTCTTTTTACTGGTACATGAACAGGTAGAGAGAGGTCAGTGTTTTCTAAATTTTGAGTTTCAGATTCACAGACTAAAATCCAAACCCTAAGTGTCACAACTATAGTATGTGTCAAGATCGTCTGACCTTGTACATTGCAAATTTAGTCAGCCAGAAATGGGAGAAAGAACTTTCATTTCTAGCGTTAATGACAAGCAAATAAAATTTTCCTTTTATTACTACGGACTTCCTATCTCCCACACCTTTTCATATGACCTCTGAGAATGGGAGAGGACCTTTTATTTATTTATTTATTTTTGGCTGTGTTGGTTTTTCTTGCTGTGCTGGCTTTTCCCTACTCCTGGTGGGCAGGGGCTCTTCTCTAGTTGCAGTGTGTGGGCTTCTTATGGCAGTGACTTCACTTGTTGCTGAGCACAGGCTCAGGGCCCACAGGCTTCAGCAGTTGTGACATGTGAGCTCAATAGTTGTGGCTCCCAGGCTCCAGAGCACAGACTCAATAGTTGCGGCACATGGGCTTAGTTGCCTGTGGCATGTGGGTCTTCCTGGATCAGTTGATGGAACCCACGTCTCCTGCATTGGCAAGTGGATGCTTTACCACTGAGCCACCAGGGAAGCCCTGGGAGAGCCTCTTAATGAAAGCGCTATTTATTTTCTTTTGACACAGTCCTATTTGGGTAACAGATATGCAGTAGCTTTGGTTTCCTTATTTTCTGAAGTTGTTTCCATAATTGGGCTTCCCAGGTCGTTCAGTGGTAAAGGATCTGCCTCCCAATGCAGGAGAAATAGGTTTGACCCTGGGTCAGGGAGATCCCCTGGAGAAGGCAGTGGCAGCCCACTCCAGTATTCTTGCCTGGGAAATCCCATGGACAGAGGAGCCTGGAGGGCTGCAGTCCATGGGGTCATGAAAGAGTTGGACACAATTTAGCGACTTAACAATAGCAACAGTTTTTGTAATTACTGGATTTAGCTACTCATTCAGCGGTTACAGAGTACCTGTTACAGCACTTATTCCAGACCATCCCTCTGAACAGGGATGGAGATACAGGAGGCAAATAACAAAGACGTAATTCTTCCTCTTGTGAAACTCACCACACGATAATTGATATTTAATCAAATAAGTGGTTGGTCGTCATGATACCTAATTTATACTTTTAAATACATAATCCACTGCCATTCTTATACTTAAGAATCGTACCTTGTATAAGATGAACCAAAAATTATTAATTTGTGAAAAAGTTACTCCCAAAGAGTAGAATAATATGACGGTTGCTTTCAGTGGGAATCAAAATATGTTCTTTTGCTTTCTTTTTTAAAAAGTATTTATTTATTTGACTGTATTGGGTCTTAGTTGCAGCATGTGGATTCTCATTTGCAGCGTGTAGGTTCTAGTTCCCAGACCAGGGATCGAACCTGGGCCCCCTGCATTGGGATCGTGGACACTTAGCTACTGGGCCACCAGGGAAGTCCCTTTTCCTTTCTTTTTAAGGGCTATCAGTGTGTAATCCAATGTTGCGACACTTGAATGCTATAAGATATTAGAGACCAGGCCACATGAATATTACTATCTGCTTTAAGCAAAGTTCTGTTTCCAACCTATTGAACCAATTTGAAGTATTTATATATGTGTACTCTATCTTCAAATAGATTATACTTTCCTTTATTCCAAATCATATTTTCACATCTCCGTGTTTGGGTCTATGTCAAGTCTGCCTTT
This sequence comes from Bos indicus x Bos taurus, assembly GCF_003369695.1. Classification (NCBI taxonomy): domain Eukaryota; kingdom Metazoa; phylum Chordata; class Mammalia; order Artiodactyla; family Bovidae; genus Bos; species Bos indicus x Bos taurus. Next base: position 17,454,815 of record NC_040102.1, on the reverse strand, counting down.
CTCTTTCTATCTGTCCATCTTCTGTGAAATCTACTGGGCCCAACTCAAGTTCTAGTCTTGTTGTAAAGTTTCTCTGATGCTTTTAGTACATAGTACAGTAAGAACTGCAGTGGAGCACATTTCCAAATGCTGTTTTGTTTTTTAATTATTTCATGACTTTTTAGAAACCCAGCCAATTTGAAGTCTTTTGTGGGAAGAGATGTTTTTTCCCTCTGAGGTTTTAAAATTTTGTATTTGTGTAACATTGTGCAGTTTACGAAGAGGACAATGCATATTTCGTTCATAACTAAGAGGAGTAGCTTGATATAACCAACCTCATAATTATGCTCTTCCGGCATGCTACAGGGCGAAGGAACAAAGCAAGTACACAGGTGAAGATTGGAATGAATGTTTAATAATAACGCTTATTATTAGTAGCAGGAATTCTTAATGGAAGAGATTTATCTTTTTTCCCAGTGCAGTGAAAATCCAGGGTTTCAGAGAAAAGGGATATAAATTCATTGTTTTGCTTTGCTAAATTAAAGGAGTCTGCCAAAGCCAGAGTTTCTAGGAAACCAATCTAGTTTTTAAATCATTTGTGGGTGTGCTTAGTGTCTCAGTCGTGTCTGACTCTTTGCGACCCCTGCAGCCTGCCAGGCTCCTCTGTCCATGGGGATTCCCCCATGGAGTGGGTTGCCATGCCTTCCTCCAGGGGATCTTCCCAACCCAGGGACTGAACCCAGGTCTCCTGCATTGCTGGTGGATTCTTTTCTGTCTGAACCATATTTATGTATAATTTTTTATGCTTTAATAAAAACGTGCTATCTCATGATGAGATATTTCTTTAATTATCTGGCTTCAGTATGGGCATATACCAAATGTTAAATGTTCCAGCCCTTTTGCTTCATTACTGATCGATACTATCAATAGCATGTACCCATAGTGGAAATTGCCAAAAAGAAAGCTGCCAGGGCACAAACCTGGACTTAGCTGCCCTGAGCATACCTTTCAGTACTACCCAACTCTGCCAGATATAACAAATTTGAAATTAATTCAACAAGCTATATAGAAAATTCAAGTGGAGCTATTTGAAACAAAACACTAGGCCAAAACATAGTTTTGTTTACATAGCTGATTTGTGAATATTGGAAGACAATTTAAAGATATTTATTATTTGTGTTTTCTTTATTTCTTTTTCCATTTTTACTTTCTTCAACAATAAAATATGTTAATAAGGAGGAAGATGAAATGTTTTACTGGATTTTTAGAAATATAAACCACTTATTCTCATCAAGTAATTAAAATATCTTATTTAAGGAGATATTTTAATGATTTCAGGCAGTAAAAATACTGGGTCTGTACTAGTTATAAATATGTGATATATATGCTAAATAATGTACATTGTCTTCAGAGTCTGCACACGCCCTGTCTGCAAACCTTGGAGCAGGCTTCCAGCTTGCAATTATTTTACAGCATCTTAATTAGTATGATCTGTTGAAAACCCTAGTCTCAGTTAATATTTATACAGATGTCTATGCTTAGCAGCCGCCCAGTTATAAACAAGCGTAAATGAACCTTTGGTAAACCGTATGTAATATGGTCATTCATTTTGCATGCACTCAAACTATTTTGCAGCATCACTACCTGCATTATTTATATCTCTCTCCTATGCCTTGCTGATGTGAAATGAGCTCAGAGTCAACTGTTTACAGGCTAAATCTCTTAATATATGCTCTTATAATGGGATGAAATAAGACTGACAAGGTATTACTAGGCAATAATTGGTGATAAGCTTTGATGATGGCATTTTTTGGAAGAGCATTTTTAATGCTGATCTTACTATGTGCATCATTTGTGGCATTGATTCAGTTCTGAGGATAAACTTGTTTCCAAGAAAAATGCACATATGGGGACCAGAGAGAAAGTCTCTGTACCCAAACGAATGTTTCTGCTTAGCAGTCCGTATCAACCTGAGGCTCTGCCATAGCTGAACCACTTCAGTGAGGTTATGGATGGCCAGCAGCTGCTCTGGTTCTGGGTCTAGAATTTTTTTCTTGGTCATCAGACCTTCATCTTGGTTCTGCATTTAACAGAATCATTGTAAAACTACACAGTGTCTTTTGGTTAGAAATTTGTTCTCATTCTCTGCTGAAATAAATTCTGTTATGTGTGTTTGTGTGTACACGGGTATCTACATGTACATAGCTTCATTCATTTTGAAATCAAACTGTTAGTGCTCACCTCAGTATGAAAGGCTGTGTGTATGTGTGTTTGCTAGTGGCAGTACGTTTTTTTAGAAATAACCTGCTCTGGTTCAGTTGAATGCATTTCTTCGCTTTTTGTAGGGACTTTTTCCCCTTCTCCTCTCTCAGTGGGCTCTTTTACCACATCACAGAAATTTGGAAAAGTAGAAATGAAGCAAAGGTGTAGAGGAGACAAGGGCAGTATCAGCAGTGGCTATTAGCAATAAAATACTGAAAAACACCTGTTCAGAGTATTTTGCATGTAATTTGATGTAGAAGTTACACAATGCAGTAGATATAGACCCTTAACAGGAAATGCTTTCCAGCGTTGTGTTTGTGTGTCTGTGTGTGCACTTGTCGTCTGGGGGTCATTTGTTAACATTTGAATTAGTATTTTACATTTTCCCTTAAAGTCATATCCAACTATGGAAATTTGAATAGTGCCTTTTTTTCTCCCTCTGTCCATTCTGTGGTCTTTTATTCTGGCTTTTAAATACAAAAAAACTGTCATAGAATGTGTCATCCTTGTATCTTAGAATCTGAGATTTCTGAATTTGTATGATTATGTAATAGTATACAAACTGTGAAAGGAATAATTTACTACATATATTTTATCTCTATATTTATGGTGGGACAAAAGTAGACTGTTCTATAGACTGTTCCTCCCCTGCCACCAAGATACAGGGAAGAAAAGACCTTAGAAAACTCTAGAAATTATTGTACAGTGTCTATGAACTTTTGAAAACAAACTCAATGGCTTATATTTCTTGGTATTTTCTTTAGCACAAAGCATAGTGCCTTGCTCAAAAATAGTCTTTGTAGTATGAATAAATATATGATTGGATAGAGAGGTGAATGAATTATGCCTCTGAATCTTAGGAAAAGGGAATCTTACAGCCCAGGAACAAATGGGATGGTAGTAGTTTTTTTAGGGCCAACTACTTTAGTAAATGCAGTGGTCATTCATTTTGCACACTGATGTCCTAGATTAATATTTCTAATTAGTGGTGGTTCTTTGGTGTCAACTGAGTGAATTCCTATTTTAGCTTTTCTTGCCCTTATTGTGTAAGAAATGTCTCCAATGACACTCAGTTGCTCTTTGCCTAGAATTTGAGTGCAGAAACAAATTTTACGCTTAAAGTGGATTAGAATATTTCACATACATTGGACGGGGATGAATACCCTGTTAGGAGCAGACGGCTGTAATTAGAATGTGCTCCTATGGCAGGGAATTTGATTAGAGCTGAGAAAGTTATAAATTCTTCATGGGAAGAAATTATCTGATAAAATTAAAAATTACCTCTGTTTCATGGATATTCTTTCTACTTCTTACCCACAAAGTTGCTAGTGCTAAACTGTGTGATACAAAGGTACCTTAATAATAAAATGAAATTGGCTAACAGAAAATAAATTTAAAATATAAAAATCTTAGATCCCAAAGTAAAGACAACGGTTAAAGATAGTGCTCAGAAGCAGCGATTTCTTCTGCAGTTGCTTTACATATAATCTTTTTATGGCACACACACATATATAAGAAAAGCACCTATTTTTTTAAAGTTCTTTTAAAAATTATGTGGTTAGGAACAACATATAACAGGAGCAGTACTGGGGGTTACTGAAAAACCTGGTGATGGGAAGTTATTTAAATACATTTTTGCATATAAGAGAAAAACACACCATACCGACAAAAGACCAAGAGCTGTATTCCCTGTTAAAGTTGTATATTCTCTCCATGCTAGTTCCTTTCTGCTTCTGATCCTTTGCCAGATTCAACTGTAGTTTGCTTTCCAGCCAAGTTGAGCTTTCATATATACTGAAGAATTCAAGAGTTAGAAAAACTGTCCAGAATTTTCATATCATGTCTTCCCATGCAATTGAAGGGATTATAGGTAGTGAAAGTGTCTCTATTACTTAAATAGATGCCTGGGACATTTAAAGCAAATCGGAAAATCCTTTAAGAACATTGATACTTCAAGAATTTGGAGGAAGAAAAAAAGAGACTAAAACTTACAGTTTCTCTTTGGAACTGAAGAATCCAACTTTTCATAAAGGACTATAGAGAATTTGACACCTTTTAGAAGCCAATAAGTAATGAATATTATAAACATTCAGTATGATTAAAGACTCCATAGACATTATAAGATATTATAAGGAAAAATATCTGTCAACCTTTAGTTTTAAATTGTAGAATCCTGACTCTTAATTGCTAATCCAGTGGTGGAAATAGAATAGAGACTTGAGGTACTGGGGGGAGGTATTCACTGAAGTCTGTGCCAGGCAACTGCCGTCTTTATTACCTGGCATACTGTTAGCTGCTACCCCCTGACCACCTACTGTCCAAGTGACACTGATTTCCTTCTCTTCCCTTTTATTTTCCTATTGCTCTTTATTAGAAAATTAGCTCTAGGACAGTGGTTCTCAATGGGGTAGTTCCTCCCATCCCAGGGGATTTTGGTGAATGTCTGGAGACATTTTTGGCTTTCGGACAGTATGGGTGTTTGTGTGAGTGCTGCTGGCATCTAGTGGTAGAGGCCCAAGATTCTTCTCAACATTCTGCAGTGTACACAACAGCCCCCAAAGGCAGTTATCTCTCTGACCCATGATGTCAGTAGTACTGATGGTTGGAAAAATCTTCTCTAGGCAGAAAAAGCAAAGAATCATAATCCTATCACTTTGTGGAAATTCTGTCTCTTGCCAGGAGCATTTTTATGTTTGTTACATGTTGAGTTCCTCCTGAAGTAGACACTAAGATGGAAATGAGCCAACAGGGTAATTTTTAGGCAATAATTTAGGGATTAGCACCCTTGGAAGGATACCTTCCTTCCTTTCTTACCCAGAAAGCATGATTGGGCAGAAAAAGTTGAGCTGAAATGAAGTTCCAATGAGGGCATCAACCAAATCCACCAAGAACTAGGAAGTTGGGGTGACTGTCGGGGGCTCCAGGCGCTGAGCAGGCCAGTCCTCGGTACCCACCCTGCCGTTTAGTCATGAGGCGTGGGCTTTCCTGGGTGGAGCCACGGTTTGAGTGAAGCAGCGTTCTTTGAAACATTCCCCAGCGGAGACTTGACAGCCGAGGGCCATCTTTGCAACAGCACTTCCAGCCACTGGGGAAATAGGGTCTTCCTGAAATGTGAATTCAGGTAGGGAATCCTGGAGTCTGCTGATTTTCTACAAAGCTCGATAGTGAAGCTTGCAGCCTGTACTGCTCTAGAGAGAGAAGATCCTATGTGTAGTTAAGAGCCTGAATCTAAGGTTCAGTGTTTTGATCTTTTGAGATAGTCAAGGTATTTCAAATGCCATTATACTTTTAAGTAATGTGATCATATGCAAAGAGCAACACTTGTTTTGAAGAATATAGGTATGTCAAAATTAAACTGATAGTTAAGCAGGATAGAAAGACACAAGGCAAAGAAAACGAAAAATTATTTTCTACCCTATGTAAAACTGTGGTAGATATTTTGAAGAAAAAGTTTTGCAGTGTATTTCCAATATTATTAATTAGTAAGTACTAATGTCACCATATTTTAAACTTAAGTCACTAATTAAATCACATAAGATGTCAAAGATACCAACTCTGCTTTCTGGAAGCAAATATTATCTATTCATAATAAAACTTTAGCTATTAATATATTGCTAATATAAACACTAAACATATTTTGGGAAAGACTTCATTAACAAGGGAAATATATAAAATAATACAATAAGACAATACAGTACAATTCAGTTAAATATTTTTTGAAAAGCTAAAATGCTCAGGGTAACAGTAAATATATCTCAATGAGTAAGAAAGATACTGTTTTTGGTAGAGGAATATTCATAACCCAGCAGCATCATAAAAGGGATGCTTAAAAAATAATAAATATGATACACCAAGGGCTTCCTTGGTGGCCTAGATGCTAAACAATCTGCCTGCAATGCAGGAGACCTTAGTTCAGTCCCTGGGTTGGGAAGATCCTCTGGAGAGGGATATGGCTCCCCACTCCAGTATTCCTGCCTGGAGAATTCCATGAACAGAAGAATCTGGCAGGCTGTAATCTGTGGAGTCACAAAGAATTGGAAATGACTGAGCAACTAACACACACATGATACACCCCAGAAGCAATATGAGTCATGCTGCTGAATTAAGGTGATCAGAGAGAATGCAAGTATAGACAGGATTTTGACATATAAAAATGAATGATGTATGAGGTTATCTCAGGCGGAAGAAAAAGCATAAGCATTTTATTTAAACAAAGATATGTATTTTGGAGAATAATATTGGCTTTATAGAGAGTTGTCATCTTTTTCACTTGACTTATCTATTTAATAAAAGGAAAACTCCAGAATAGATAGTTTGACAGTTTTAAAATATATACTGTAAAAAAGCAGTATTTCTTTGGGTTAAAAACCTTTTTTCTTCATCTTTGTAAGGCAGTACTTCAATGAGTATTTAAATATTTTTGATTAGATATGGAACATCCACTGGGGAAGAATTCATGAGAGGTTAACTTTTTGTTAGCAAGTATATACCTATCATAACTAGGCTCAGACATTTTCAGGATGAACAGATCAGAATAGGTTATAGTCAAAAACCCAGGAAGATACCAAAAGGATCAGGAGAATTGCAGATGTTACAGTATTGGAATGAGACTTGGGATTGGTTATTCAGGAAATCAGTACAAAGAGATATGTTCCAAAGTCAGTTATGCTTCAGTGAAAAAAACTAAAGGAGAGAGATGTGTTCTAAACATTAGTCTGAAAAGCAGTTATCAGTTTACGAGGTAAATATAGATGTGGTACAAAGATTATTGGCTGAAGATACAGACCAAGTTTAAATCCCAGAGTAGCAATCTGACCTGCTGTTGAAGCCGGTAGATGAAGATACAGCAGCAGGAAGTCAGTAAGTGTATACAAGGAGTGTTCATATTGAGAATTCTGTCCTTTACGAATCAACAAGTAGAAACTTTGGTTGGTAGGGATGAAGGAAGTATGTATAGGAAATAAAGGGCCAACTTAGCAGGAAAGTATTCAGATATACAGAAGAAGCTTAGAACATAATGCTCAAGGAACCAAGCTATCTAGCAAAAGAGAAACAAACAAAAACCAAGAGGGGGCTGGAGAGAGAAAGTGGGAGAGTAAAGTGGTTTACCAGCAGAATGAAGTTCCAGGCATCTCATCTGATTTCAGCCTGAAACAGCAGATAGTGAATGAGTGATCTAGAAAAGCATTGTGGCAGGTAGGCTCTGAGAGGCTCCAGTCTCTTCCTTCTGTTGTTCATGGCTTGCTGTGATCCTCTTCTCCTAAATGTGGGTGGGAACACATGACTTGTTTCTAACCATAAAATGCAGCAATAGTGGTCAAATATCACTCCATGAGATTTTGACTTCAGTCATGCTGTTATACTCTCTGGCTCTCTCCTTTGCTGGCCCTGATAAAGTAAGCTGCCTTATGAAGAGACCCATGTGGCAAGAAACCAAGAGTCAGCAAGAACTGTAGGTTCTCAGTTTGACAGCCTCCAAGGAACTGAATCCTTCCAATACCTATGCACACTTGGAAGTGGTAGAGCTTGAGATGAGATGCCAACCCTGGTGGGCAGTGCAATTGCAGCCTTGTAAAAATTGCTGAAGCAGAGGACACAGCTAACTGGAGTCCAGATTCCTTACCATAGAAACAGAGGAATAAATATGGATGTTGTTTTGAGGCTAAGTCATAGTAATGCATTCAGTTCAGTTCAGTCACTCAGTTGTGTCCAACTCTTTGCCACCCTATGAACTGCAGCACACCAGGCCTCCCTGTCCATCACCAGCTCCCGGACCTTGCTCAAACTCACGTCCATTGAATCGGTGGTGCCATCCATGCATCCCATCCTCTGTCATCATCATCCCCTTCTCCTCCTGCCTTCAATCTTTCCCAGCATCAGGAGGATCTTTTCCAATGAGTCAGTTCTTCACATCAGGTGGCCACAAGAATTTCAGCATCAGTCCTTCCAGTGAATATTCAGGACTGATTTCCTTTTGGATTGACTAGTTTGATCTTGCAATCCAAGGGACTCTCAAGAGTCTTTTTCAACACCACAGTTCAAAAGCATCAGTTCTTTGGTGCTCAACTTTCCTTATGGTCCAACTCTCATTTCCATACATGACCACAGGAAAAACCATAGCTTTGACTAGATGGAACTTTGTTGGCAAAGTAATGTCTTTGCTTTTTAATATGCTGTCTAGGTTTGTCGTAGCTTTTCTTCCAAGGTGCAAGTGTCCTTTAATTTCATGGCTGCAGTCACCATCTACACTGATTTTGGAGCCCAAGAAAATAGAGTCTGTCACTGTTTCCATTGTTTCCCCATCTGTTTGCCATGAAGCGATGGCACTGGATGCCATGATCTTCATTTTTTGATTGTTGAGTTTTAAGCCAGCTTTTTCACTGTCCTCTTTCACTTTCATCAATAGGCTCTATAGTTCTTCCTCTTCACTTTCTGCTATAAGGGTGTTGTCATCTGCATATCTGAGATCATTGATATTTCTGCCGGCAAGCTTGATTCTGCTACTGCTGCTAAGTCGCTTCAGTCATGTCCGACTCTGTGCGACCCCATAGACAGCAGCCCACCAGGCTCCCCCGTCCCTGGGATTCTCCAGGCAAGAACACTGGAGTGGGTTGCCATTTCCTTCTCCAATGCATGAAAGTGAAAAGTGAAAGTGAAGTCGTTCAGTCATGTCTGACTCTTAGCAACCCCATGGACTGCAGCCCACCAGGTTCCTCCATCCATGGGATTCTCCAGGCGATTCTAGCTTGTGCTTTATCCAGCCCGGCATTTTGCATGATGTACTCTGCATATAAGTTAAATAAGCAGGGTGGCAATATACAGCCTTGATGTACTCCTTTCCCTATTTGGAACCAGTCCATTTTTCCATGTCCGGTTCTAACTGTTGCTTCCTGACCTGTATACAGGATTTTCAAGAGGCAGGTCAGGTGGTCTGGTATTCCCATCTCTTTCAGAATTTTCCACAGTTTATTGTGATCAACACAGTCAGAGGCTTTGGCATAGTCAATAAAGCAGAAATAGATGTTTTTCTGGAACTCTTGCTTTTTCCATGATCCAGTAGATATTGGCAATTTGATCTCTGGTTCCTCTGCCTTTTTAAAATTCAGCTTGAACATCTGGAAGTTCATGGTTCATGTACTGATGAAGGCCTGCTTAGAGAATTTTGAGCATTGCTTTGCTAGCATGTGAGCTGAGTGCAATTGTGCAGTTGTGTGAGCATTCTTTGGCATTGCCTTTCTTTGAGAGTGGAATGAAAACTGACCTTTTCTAGTTCTGTGACCACTGCTGAGTTTTCCCAAATTTGCTGGAATATTGAGCGCAGCACTTTCACAGCATCATCTTTTAGGATTTGGAATAACTCAGCTGGAATTCCATCACCTCCACTAGAGCTTTGTTCGTAGTGATGCTTCCTAAGGCCCACTTGACTTCGAATTCCAGGATGTCTTGGTGTGATATCTGGGTCATAAAGATTTTTTTTTTTTTTGTATAGTTCTTCTGTGTATTCTTGCCACCTCTTCTTAATATCTTCTGCTTCTGTTAGGTCCATACCATTTCTGTCCTTTATTATTCCCATCTTTCCATGAAATATTCCCTTGGTATCTCTGATTTTCTTGAGATCACTAGTCTTTCCCATTCTGTTGTTTCCTCTGTTTCATTGCATTGATCACTGAGGAAGGCTTTCTTATTTCTCCTTGCTATTCTTTGGAACTCTGCATTCAAATGGGTATATCTTTCTTTTTCTCCTTTGCTTTTCGCTTCTCTTCTTTTCTCAGCTATTGTAAGACCTCCTCAGACAACCATTTTGCCTTTTTGCATTTCTTTTTCTTGTGGATGGTCTTGATCACCACCTCCTGTACAATATCACGAACCTCTGTCCATAGTTCTTTAGACACTGTCTTTCAGATCTGAATCCTTGAATCTATTTATCACTTCCCTTTGGCTTTTCTATGTTAGGCAGCAGTGGATAACTGACAGACACTGAGTTGGTGATGAGGCTTAGTGATGTTGTGTTGAATGGCTTCAGAAGCAAACAGGGCCTTGAGGACAAGGTCATCTCTACACAGGATCAGTCCCTGTCAGCAGTACAGGGCCAGTGCAGGACAGTCTTCTACAGCCTCCGCTCCTTTTCTTGCAGGAGTGATGCCATTTTGCTGTATGGACTTTGTGGTTGCAGGCTGTAAACCCGTGAATGGGCAACGCACAAAGATCTGCCTCTCTTTAAACAAGTACCCTGTCCAGTTTCACTGCTGTTGTGTAAAACAGAGTTTGGGTAAAATCCAGTTTTGCAGAATCCAGTTTTAATAACTGAAAGACAAAGAGAATTTCAGTGATGTTCAAAAATATGTTCAGTGTTCTTAGTGAATTTAAAAATAAGCTTTTTGTGTGATGTTTTCAAGTCCTCAAATTCTTGAATCCAGTTTTCTTTTTCCTCCTGTAATCTTTAATGGAATCAACGATTTTTCATTTAGACCCTTAGAAGGGCAATGTGAAAAATCTTGATCCCCAAAGGATATTATATTCTAACAGCTTACTGGAGTGAAAGAAAATGCACTTTTCTTTCCTGTGAAACAACACTATATTTTAGGAAATGAGCAGAAATTAAGGGTTTATTTGATACAGGCATGAGTGATCAAATCTGAATTAGGGTTTCTTGTTTTACCACTGATTCATTTTGTAACCTTGGTAAACTTCTCAGCCTTTTTAGTGTGTGTGTGTGTTTTCCATGACACTTTTAGAAACGAAACACTATATAAATCTGAAAGATTTTTGAAGATCTTTTTAGTATATTATGGTGTGTGTGACTACTTATTTGAGAAAGTTAGATCATAAGTTCTAAGGTGAGAGCAATGACAACCATATATATCATATTAGTTCCTTGTTATAGAACTTTTTTATATTTTTCTGTTTTAGTAACTGAAATTCCCTGGTAGCTCAGCTGGTAAAGAATCCTGCCATAATGCAGAAGACCCTGGTTTGATTCCTGGGTCAGGAAGATCCACTGGAGAAAGGACAAGCTACCAACTCCAGTGTTCTAGGTGTCCTAGATTTAAAGGTAATTTCTTTTGTATAAAATTTAGTCACAGGAGTGGAACATCTCTTGAAAAATAGGTAATTAAATTCATGCAATGTAGAATTGTGAATACTTAGAAATATCTAATATTAATAGATTTTTCTTGTTTTATCTATTTTTATAAAAATCTTTCAGTTGAAAAATTGTGTCCTAATTATTTTAGTATGTTTGTAAATTTTTACTGTATTAGAGCTTGCTTTTGTTTATATCAAGGATACATATTTTATAGAATTGGAACATTTTTATATGGTTAGAGAAGAGGAAAAGGAAAATGAAACTGGAAAACCTAAATTAAAAATTGCTACTAAATCAAATCAGAAGTCATTTTTCACATAAACTAAAAGGCCTTTCCTCTGCAAAATAAACAAAATCTGATAAGAAATCTATAGTGACAAACAGCTTCTTTTCAAAGTATAGTACAATTGGCATTCAGTGTTTTTGGAAGTTGGTTGTAAACAACTTTAAGTAAAGCGCTCCTATGACTTGGTTTTTGGTAAAGACTTTTATGAAGCATTGCAGAGAAAAATTCTTGTAGACTAATAACTGGAGAAGCACAATTTTGAGATAATGTTTTCCTTAGAAGTCAAGCTAATGTATATGCCTTCAAGAAGAGGTCTTTTTATTCAAAATGAGACCAAGCCTGAGAAAGATCTAATTATTAGTTGATATTTTATTTGCATGGAGCACACCAGGCAGCCAGAGTGCAGATATATCCTAGAAACGATTCTCTGCTGATGTGAAAAATAGCCAGGGATGCTGGTGACTGTGCTAACTCCAGACTCCCAGCACATTTCCATTAGTCAGAGTTTTATAGATGGTGATCTGGTGAATGTCTGTTAAGTGCTTCTGCAGTACAGAAATCAGGGCAGTGGAGAGGAACACTAAAACCCTTCCTGCTCTCCTGTCATGTACAGGTTACAGCTCCAACTCAAGACTCTTAAAAAGGACCTGGCAATACAGATGCTTTTGTGGGACCAGGTCGGACCTGCATCATCTTCTGGCCTATGTGGATTATATTTACACTTTTCTTTCTTGTTTTTCTTTTAAAAAAATTTCTGGCCTTCTCTATTGTTATTATGTACTCTGTTGAGCCATTTATTCTCTTGTTTGTCTAGATCAGGGCTTCTCTAGAGTTGAAGTATGTCAGTCACTTGGAGATCTTGTTAAACTGATAGATTCTAGTTCAGTAGGTTTGGAGTGGGGCCTGAAGTTCTGTTTCTTTCATGCTTCTTAAATACTGCTGCTGCTGCTGCTGCTATGTCGCTAGCCAATCTGAGCCTCGGCTACTCTATCTGCTTCTTAAATGCTTTCCCATAATGTCCTAAGGTGTTTCTCATGGTAGATTTCCCTGAAGCACTCTTATAACCGCTACACATGACTACCCTTTTCTTCCTTATAGTGGTATCTTCTACCTTGACTTCTCTAGTTATAATTCTCCTGCCTACCACTCTGTTTGTTACTGTTTTCACGGGCTTCCCTGTGGCTCAGATGTTAAAGGATCTGCCTGCAATGTGGGAGACCTAGGTTCGATCCCTGGGGCAGGAAGATCCCCTGGAGACAGGAATGGCAACCCACTCCAGTATTCTTGTCTGGAGAATTCCATAGACAGAGGAGCCTAGTGGACTACAGACCATGGGGTCTCAAAGAGTCAGACGTATCTGAGCGACTCACTTTCATGTTCATTCATTCCTCCACGCTGTAATTTAGTTTTGCTTGCTTTCTTGAACTTTTAAATGAATGGTATTAATGAAATAAAATCACAGGATGGCATCTTATGTGCCTGGCTTCTCTGCTCAAAATTATCCTTTGTGGGATTTATCTGTATTATTGTATACATTTTTTTTCTTTGCTGGATAGTATTCCACTGTAAGGATTATCACTCTGTCTTTTTGGACTCTTGATGGGTGTTTGGGTTGTCTTTAGCTCCTACCAATAATGTTGCAATAAACATTCTAGTACATATACTAGAATATCATTTTAGTTTGGTATTTACCTAGAAGTGAGACATTTGACCTATAAGGTATGAGGATTATATATATATATATATGCAACTTTATGTAGTATTAAGTGCCAAAGAATTGATGCTTTTGAACTGTGGTGTTGGAGAAGACTCTTGAGAGTCCCTTGGACTGCAAGGAGATCCAACCAATCCATTCTGAAGGAGATCAGTCCTGGGTGTTCTTTGGAAGGAATGACGTTAAAGCTGAAACTCCAGTACTTTGGCCGCCTTATGCGAAGAGTTGACTCGTTGGAAAAGACCCTGATGCTGGGAGGGATTGGGGGCAGGAGGAGAAGTGGATGACAGAGGATGAGATGGCTGGGTGGCATCACCGACTCAATGGAAGTGAGTTTGAGTGAACTCCAGGAGTTGGTGATGGACAGGGAGGCCTGGCGTGCTGCAGTTCATGGGGTCGCAAAGAGTCGGACACAACTGAGCGACTGAACTGAACTGAAGCTGTTTTTGCAAAGTGATTAAATCATTTTATTGACACAACTTCTGGGTATGAGTTCCTGTTGCTGTATAATCTTATCAACACTTACTATTGTCTATTTTTAATTTTACAAAGTCAGGTTGTATAAATGGCATCTGCTGTGGTTTTAATTTGCTTATTACTGAAGTTAAACACTGTAAAATATGCTTATTGGTCAGTTATAATATCCTCTTCTGTAAGACTGTTCAAGTTTTCTATCAGTGTGTCAGCCATTATCTTACTGCTTTGTAAAAGCTATTTTGCGTGTATGTGTTGTAAATATTTTCTCCCACCTGCGGCTGTCTCACTGTATTTCTCTGGATACACAAAAATTCTTAAGTTAACACATTTGAACTAAGCAATATTTAATTTTAAAATTCATGTTTTTTTGGTCATATTTAGGAAATCTTCTCCTATTCTAAAGTCCTGTAGCCTTATATTATCTTCTAGAGGCTTCATAAGTTTGTTTCATTTTAAGCTTTTACTATACTTGAAATTATTGTGTATTTATGAAGCAGGAGTGAAGCTTAAAATACTTTTCCATACAGATATCCAGTTGACCCAGCACCATTTATTGAAAAGGCCTTTTTTTCCCATACTGCTGGTTTTGTCATACACTAAGTGCACATATAAACATGGGACTGTCTATGGGCTTTCTACTGTGTTTAATTGATCTCTGTTTAAAAATCCTAGTGCCAGTATCTTGTAACACATTGTATGCATTATAGCTTTCTTTTGAGTCTTGATATTGGGTAAAGTAAGTTCTCCCATCTTGTTTGTATTCAGGAGTGCCTTAACTGTTCTTGTCTGTTTGCATTCATGTATAAATTATCTGTAACTTTATCTGTATCTTAACTTTATCATGTATAAAGTATCTGTCAATTAAAAAATAGTTGGGATATTTGTTAGAGTTCAGTCTATAGATAAATTTGAAAGAAATGACATCTATACTACATGAATCTTTCAATCTATAAATATGTTGTATACCTCTATTTATTTAGGCTTCTTTAACTTGTTTCAGTAACGTTTTAGTGTTCATGTAGAAGTTCTACGTGTAAATTATTAAATTTATTCCTAACTTTTATTCTTCCATAAATAGAATTTTTAACTTCCCTTGCCTTAGAGTATATTTTTTATCAGTTATTTTTGTTATAATGTTTTAAAATTATAAATGTAAATGGTATTTTTTAACAATTAAATTTTCTTTGTTGCTAATATAATTTCGATCTACTTATATTGTAATATTTGCTGGTTATTTCTTTTAATTTTTAGCTATAAAATAAGCTTAGATGTGTATTTTTTGAAGAGGTAGGTCAAAGCCTATCATAACATAATTTGAGCTTATTATTCCATATTTTAGTCACCTGTTCCTACTTATTTAGATTTGTGCATTTGTAATAAAAGTTCGTATTTTCTACAAGCCCTGTTCTTAGGCATCTGCAGTGAAATATAAGACATTTGATCCATAGCTGGCTCCTCCTCAAAGAGGTAAGGGTTAGTAATGCCAATAAAAGCAATAAACACTTGTATACTCCTCCTGATGGATTCCTGCATCAGGTGATTGGACATATAGCAATAATAAATTCGGGTATAAACACATCAGTATATTCTGATTCTACACTAAAATATGGACCTAGAGGACCAATATGTGTAGATTTAAAGAGAAATGTGTCATGAGTTAAAAGAAATCGTAGGAGAATAAACATAATAAAATATAAAATCTTAATTATGTACCTCAATGACTTTTTATAAACTTTAATTATATTTTATAATAAAATATATTAAATATATTTTATATATCCATGTAGCCCCAGCACATATTAAAATAAATTTACAAGACTACAGAAGTTTATCTTTTGCCTCTTCACCAATTGCATCCTCTAGAGAAAATTACCATTCTGAATGCTGTCTCTGATATATGATACTTGGGTATCATATATTGTCATTTTTTAATGCATTGCTGTATTTGCTTTAAAATATTTTGTTTAGAGTTCTTAAAATTTATGTTCTAGCTGGTGAAAAATTTCTTTTGCTGTCCTTTTTTATCTTGTTAAATATTTTTCAGTTTATTGAGATATATTTGACAAATGCAGTTCTTTTAATAATATATTTGCACGATGATTTCATATACCTATGCATTGCAAAAAGATCCCCACAACTGAGTTAATATATTTATCACATCACATATGTATCCTTATTTTTTCTTTTACTGTTCTTATCAGTTGCATTATCCTTATAAACCAAAGTTAATTTTACCCCACGAAATGAGATAGGTAGTTTTCTCCTATTTTTTTCTTCTCTGAAAATATAGTATAAAATAGAAATTATTTACATCTCCACAGACTAAATTTCTTTATTATTTATTATATTATTCAGATTTTTTTTCTTGGATCCAATTTAACATATTTTCTAGAAAATTATTCAGTTTAATTTTGAAATACTCATTTAAAGTTTTAAAATAATCCCATCGTGGGTTTTAAAATTTTTTAAAGAATTTCTCATATTATATATTCTGTCTCTTCTTATTTGGTTTTCTCAGTTCTCTTAGAATGCTGTATATCCATATTCCATATTTTCTGTTTCTCTGTAGAACACTGACATACTCCTTCGCAATTTTAATTGCAGAGTAGCTAAATCCAGTGCAGTGGAAGCTGCACATTTTTACTGCCTAAGGGAATGCATAGCAGTATGAAAGGAAAAGCAGTGTACCACACATCTTCCCTGATGAGTGTTACTTTGGGTAATTGTTGTACCAGAGTCATTATGTCAAGTTCACAGTAAATGTTAACAAAATTTCCAGCTGACTCTAATAAGAAAAATGAAAATTCTAGTACAGTTAATGGAAAGATTAAGAAGACTAAGGAAAAAAAGAAGCATTTCAAACAGGAAGCCAGTGGTAGTGGTAGAGTGACTACTCAATGATACACAAAAAATGAAGAAGAAAAAAAGAAATGAGAGTGATGAAATATGGTCAGTGTTACAGTTCTCCAGGTGGACCATTCCAACAGACAGTCAAGTCCAGAAAGAAGGGAGGAAGGAGGCTCAACACTCTAAAGGAAAAGTGTTAGTGGCTTACTGACTAACACGACTGTTAGTTGAGTCTGACTGTTTGACCCCATAGACTGTAGCCCACCAGGCTCCTCCATCCATGGGGATTCTGCAGGCAGGAATACTGGAGTGGGTTGCCTGTCCCTTCCCAAGGGGATCTTCCCAACCATGAAAGAGAGGAACATGAGGAAACCTTTCTGAGCAGGAGGTGAGTGAGCATAGGGATTAGAAGCTGAGGACCTCCTGGTGGAACACAATTTGGGACAATTGTGTTCTTATCAGTTACTTTGTGAGAGTGAAGATGTTACGGCCGCAAAGACTGTGCCTTGAGAAGTGAGAGGAAAACTGAGAGGACTTAAGAGAGCGGAAGCCCTCTCTTATTTTTGCTTGACTCCCCTGCGAGCGCTAGCCTTCTGTTTCGGCTCCAAGGGTATTTTCATGTTTACACTCAATGCACCATCTGTTATTTTGCTGCCTGACTCATTATAAATCCCCCTATGTGTTGGAGCAACTGAAATCTCTGTCCTTTTACCCTCTCTGGGAGTGAACATTGTGAAGAGCTAGGAATTCAGAGCTGAAGGCAGTTTCACTCCCTGATCCAGCCGGTTTGATGGGCTGGGTCACACGGGGTGATTGTGACTGCCTGCATCTCCAGCTGCTGGTCGTCAGCGGGTTGCTGCAGGCTTCTGCCTGGCCTGGCTAACGAGGGGTTGCTTTGGAACGGTGTAGAACCAAATGCAGCAGTGGATACTGGAGGAATGTGCCCAACACCTTGCTCTAAGGGATAAGTAAACTGGGACTTTTCACAAGCATCCCAATTACATATAAAGAGCTCGAGTAGGCATTGGAGGTCTCCTCTTAACCATATTATCAATACTGAAGTGTAGCAAAAAAAGACAGGGAAATGAAGCCTGAGCTCCTCTTTCTTAATAAATGCTTAGAGTCTCTGAACAAATTTTCCCAAGTCAATGTAAAGATAAATGTTTGCTTTCAAATGATAAACTCATGTAGAGGAGAACTAGGGAAGGAAGGGATTAAAAGACTATTGGTAACAAATTTTGCAATTAGAGTGTAAGTTGAAGCTTCTTTATGCATATTCTTTAGATTAAGCCTTTTATTTTTCTGTAGGACTGGATAAAGGAATACAAATCGTAAGAAGCTAAGCGTTTCTAATCTAATGACCTTAGTTTTAAGTCCAGAGTTTGTCTCATCTTTGAAAGATTAAATATTTATCCTCCAGTTGTTATTCTCTAAGAATTGTACTTCCTGTTTGTGAGAGAGACAGGCCAAAAACCTGAAAAGTTGGACTTGGCAGTCCAGTAGTTAAGAGTCTGCCTTGCAAGTGCAGGAGAAGTGGGTTCAGTCCCTGGTTGAGGAACTAAGATCCCACATGCCTTGGAGCAGCTAAGCCCCAGCCACAACTAGAGTCTGTGCACTGCAACGAAAGATCCCACATGTTGCAACTAAGAAGCTCCCGCAACAAAGACTGGACACGGTCAAATAAATATTAATTTTTTTTTTAATTTCAAAATTTCCCTTTTGAGATTTTGACATATATATAAAGTACACATTATATATAATATATATTACAGTGACATATATAAATGCACAAGTGTATACACTGATTTATATATTTATAGGTGCTTCTAAATTTATATAATGCATTCTCCTCATTGATCTCTGTATAAACCTTTCTTTGTTGTCTTCCCAGGGGTAGAGTGAGCTAGTATACATTGAGTGATTGAGTCAAATGCTTACACATTTTCCTCAGGGTCAGAACCAGGTATTTTGGTCCAAAGGTTTAGAGAATGCTGCTTAACCGGAGGATAAACATTTGATCTTTGAAAGATGAAAGAAACTCTGGAGTATAGTATAAAGAGATGACGTTGTCATGAAATTCTCACAGATGATCATGTTCTACCAAAAAACTGTCTTTAGTTCATTGAATTTTCTAGTTTTGATCTGAGATAATTTTCTCTGAAATGGTAGAAGGATATGTCAGCCTCTGAAGACATGCATATCCTGTAAGAGTGATAGGAGTCATCAAATTAGTTTTGCCTGTTGATAATCTCTGGCTCCCACCTCCTTGCCGTATTACTGGGTAACTATTTTTTCACTCAAGAATTCTATGATACTTTCTGGCCATCAGAGACTTTCCAAAGTCCTAGGAAAGCAGCACATTTCCTTGACTGGAACAGAAACTTAGTTCTCATTTTCTTATTGCTTAATTTCTTAGTTCCAGATCAACAGAAAGCAATAAAAATAACCAGTAAACTAAACAAAAAAATATATGTATATCTTAGTGTCTAATGAATTAGACTGTATTTTTAGTAGACAGATGGCATTGTGAATTCTGATACTTGCTAGTGTGCCTTCTGTGTGCCATTCTGAAGAGTAAAAAATTAACAGAAGCATTTCTGTACTTTAAGCAACATCAGCAGGAGTGTGAAGTAATTCTTCCTTTCAGTCTGCTCAGCTTGTTCTTGGTTAGTCTATTATGCTATATAAAGACTCTGGAAAAAAGCACACTTCAAGTGTGGTGTCTGGCACATCCCAGACTGGGAAAGGATACTAGACTGTTTGCTCAAGGATATAATTTTGCCCTTTGTCTTAATTAGCAGTTGAAAGATTGCAAGGCATAAAAATGGGGTGACATAGAAAAATAAATGCATGTTCACCTGCAGCCAGCAGTGTTCTAAAGTATTTTCTCTCCTTCTGAAACTGACATAGTCATGCTAGCAAAAGAATGATCTGATTTAAATGTGAGAGAAAATGTATGAACCAGAAATATAGTACTTCACATAAATATGAAGATCTTTCCATGAACCACATTGAATTCTTTACTCTCTACATCTTCTTTTTATTAAAGTCACAGTTGAGTAATGTGATTATTCTGAATTTATTTTAAAAAGAGAAAGCACTGCCTCTGACCTTTGAAAACCATAAGACACCGCAGAAATATTGTCAGTATTGTTATTTTGGTTTTTAATTATTATTACTGGAGATGAGATTGTGTCTAGGATCAGATTAGAATCTGATGACATCCAAAGGTTAGTGAAGGCTGGATATCACACCATTAAGTGGAATTGCAAAAAGTGACATTCAGTATTCAAATAGCCTTTATTAAACATTTCTTCTATGACATGACTATTTGGCATTTATCTCTAAGTAGCATTACCAATTTAGCAGAAAGCAAATCAAAATGAAGCAAACCAACAACCAGAACAGGCTGCCCAGTTAAATTTAAATGTGAATTTGAGATTAGCAGTGAATTACTTTATAATCATATTCTGATTCCAGTATTATTCAAATACTGCATGGACATATGTAAATTAAATTATTTGTTTACCTGAAATTCATATTTAATTGAGCATCCTGAGTTTATCTGGCAACCTTGTTTCAAAGATAAAAGTTGTAATCTCTGAGAAACTTAGTGTATTGAGGCAGTCAATGTGTATATATTACTTGTTGGAGACGCAGTAGAAATGAAGCAACATGCTTTATGCACACAGAGGAAGGTGTAACTAACTTGGGTGACCCAGCCCTTGATTTTTTTCATCCTTGCTAGAAAAGTACCTACAGCCTGCTCAAAGATAATTTGCTGTCCTCCAGTTCTACATGAAAGTGAAAGTGAAATTTGCTCAATCATGTTCGACTCTTTGTGAGCCCATGGACTATACAGTCCATGGAATTCTCCAGGCCAGAATACTGGAGTGGGTAGCCTTTCCCTTCTCCAAGGGATCTTCCCAACCTAAGACTGATTTTTCTCACCAGATCTACTCCTGGTAAGGTAAAGTTCTCAAAAACAACACACAACTGGAAGTCAATAAGTAGTCAGTTCATCTCATCTGACCAAGTTTCCAAATCTCCCTTCCCTGGGTTTGTGGCTTCTGAAGTCCTATGACAGCAAATACTGATCTTAAGTAACATTGAGTACAAAAGCAAACATTTCTAACTGATCTGGAAGTTGTTTCTGGTGACTTATTTCTTACTGTTAAGAAATGGATGGTGCTATTAGAACTACATGTTTCTCTTTTTATCACCAACACCCACCAGTCCTGGCTGAGTCCCTATCCAAATGCTGAATTTTTGTCATGAACTCCTAACCTCCAGATTGTTGACCTTCAGAGAGGTGGAAGTAGCCTGGAGCTAGACTTAGAATCTCTGAATTCTAGCCTTTTCTTTGGTTAATTTGCTACATGGCTGGATTCTAAATTAAATTAGTTGAAAAAGATGCTTTCTAAGGATTTTTGCAACTTTAGGAGTTCATAGCTTTAAAATTAAGAAATACAGACCTAGCCCTCTATTTATCCTTGATTTAAAGCTGGCGTCCCCAAACTCAAATGCCTGCAGGGGTTAGTTTGCTAACTAAACAAGCAATAGGCCAAATGGAGCCCACCACGACTTGGAGCACACATGCAGCTTCAGACGGGAGGTGACTCATCAGCTCCAGACAGTGGTTATGATGAGGGCCTTTTTAGCTAGATCCTGAAAAGTCAGCCAGATTTTTACAGAAGCTGAAAATATATATTATTACATGAAATTTTCTCATTATTAGATGAGAGTAATTAACAAAATAATTTTAAAAACTGAAGAAAAATTCCACTTTGTAGATGTGGTCTTTAGACCTTGAGTTTGTCTCTGATAAAAGCATCATTATACATCTATAAGTGTTTTTTCTTTAACCCCGGGATTCAAATCACTGCAGTTTCTTGCCATTCATTGCCTTATATTATGGAGTAATATGCAGATTTTAAACAAATACTCTAGAATTTGCATGTGTATATTAGTGTTGTCTTCTTCCAATTAGTTATTTTGTAGTAATAATTATGATTAACATCTGCTGAGCATTCATTTGTTCCAGATTTTGTTCTAAGTATATATATATATATTTTCATCTTATCTTTATAAAACTTTATTAGATAAATGTTATTATTAATATTATCCCATTGCACAATGTTTCACTTGATCCTTGCTCTTTAACAAACTACCCCCAAACTTAATGACTTAAAACAACAATTTGTCAATTCTAATGATTCTCAGATTGGCAGTCTGGATAGTTCTTCTGATACCACCTGGGAACATTCATGTTCCTGCCATCATCTGATGGCTCAAATGAGGCTGGAGTAACCAAGATGGCCTGAATTTTGTGTCTGGCTATTGACTGTCAGCTAGGGTATCACATGTCTTCTCCACAGGATCTCTCACCCTTCAATAGGCTAGATGAGGCATCTTCATAGCATGATGGTCTGATTTCAAGGAGGTGAAAATGAAAACTGCGAAGTCTCTTAATTCCTAGACCTTTAACTTGGATAATGTCACCTACTTGCATTACAGTCTGTTGGACTAAGCAATTCATAATGCTAGCCCAGATTCAGTCTGGGGGAAGACTCTATAAGGACATACATTTAGAAAGGTGTATTTTATCCAATGTTGTTCTGTAACAATCTACCATATACAGACAGCTAAACTGAGACATGGAATGTTGAGTAACTTGCCTTAGATCATCCCATCTGTAAGTAGCAGATGGTTTTTACAAATCTGTATAGTACTCTGACTTTCGGCCAGAAGCTGTAATACCATTGCTATTTATTCATTGTAACTTTCTTGAAGGATAACACTTATTTAGAGATATGTTTTTGTATCTTTGTTTCTAAAGTCACCTTATAATTTTTCATGGAATGCCTATTTACTTAAAAAGCTCCCTAGGGAAAGTTTTAAACAATTACAATTAATACCTAATATTCTGCACTTTGGTTTAAATGCCAAGAAAGAAAAAAAATACAGATTGACATTTAGATCTTCATTTTTACTTTATAGATAGAAAAAGTGAGTTAAATGATGTAGAATCAATTGCATCCATTTGTTCTATCTAGAATAAAGTGAGGAAGGGGGAAAAGGATGGTAGTATATTTATCTTCTGTTTTAAACCATAACCATAGATAATTCTAAGAAATACATTATATAAATGTGTCTTCAGTGGAGGTAGTGTGTCTTCAATGAAGGTAGGTGTGCATTTTGAAACTTGAATATTTTATTGGAAATGATTTCTCTAAGCAAATAAAGATTTCATATCCTAGAAAATTAAATTGCTGACCAACATGTCAGATTAGACCAATATGATATTATTTCTTAATATCCTAGGGAAGATATTGGGATATTTAATTCAGGATAAAAGGAGTATTCCTTGGTAAGATTGACTAAATGTTCTATTTTGAGACACTAATCAGTCTACAAAGTTTAGTTAACAATACTTTATTTAAAGTACTCAAAAGTTGACCTAACTTTTCTTTATCAAGTCTTAGGAAAACTGGCTTCACTTTAATAGGTCATCAGTTATTTATAAACTGCTTGCTTTCTCCACCAGTATTGCATTTTTGGGGAGTGTGATTCTATTTTGATTCATATATAGGGGAACAAACTCATTGAGAGTTACATTGACATCGGTTTAATAAGAACATGAAAAAGTAGAAAATTTCTAGGGCTATAGGAATTGTCACGATTTCTGAGATATCAGAGTTCACAATTTAAGTCAAAGACACATTATTTATTCACTTCTTGGAGATGAGAAAGCTTGTACTCCTAGGGTAAAATAATAGAACAATCAGTGGCTCTGTGTTCTCATTCCAGTGTTATAACTGACAGCGTTGAATTTGTCGAATAACTTTCCTTTACTTCAGTTTCTATCCTTTATAATGGCTGTAAATACCTGAGCTTGCCTTAGGCACAGAGCATGATATTTTTGTTCTTCCATAGATTTAAAATAGCCTCCTCAAGTGACTGGGGGGACAGTTATAGGGCTCTTCATGGCGTTGCTCTGGTCCTACCTGTGTGTCATCGGTGGTGAACAGTGATGGGTGGAGGTCAGATGCAGATCAAGGTGCTGGTACTGGCCCTTTTGAAATTGGAAGAGTGAACAGGGTCCCCACAATGGACAGAATGGGGTGAATAGGCCATTTTCCACCCTCCACCGCTTTGTGAGTTTCTGCTCTCTCGTGGAAAAGTCTAGATGCTTCCAACCTGTGAACTTAATTTATGACTGAGGCAGATATGTTTTCTTATCAGAACAATAACCTGAACTCTAATTTTTTTTAATTAGAAACTATGATTTGGTCTCATTATTATAGAAAACTCAATCTAGTGTACAAAACTCACACTTAGATTGCAAGAGATACTTAACAGATTTTGAGGGAAAATGGTGTAGATGCTTCAGCAGTTAAAAAAAAAATCATGAAAACACCAGAAATCTTTCAACTAGTATTAATTATTCATTTATTCAGCAGCTACTGATAAAACAATTGTTTTATTTGGAGTACTAAATTTGACATTGGCGATACAGTTTTAAACAAAACAGAACACAGTCTCCAGGTTCATGGGGCTTGCACATGAGATGCTGCTTGCTTCCGAAGGAGAAGTCTAATCCTTGCCAACATCAGTTGAATGAAAACCATCACCAGGATCCAGTGAATAATAGTCATCATGTAATGTAATTCTAAACTACATCATAATAAATGTGGCAGTATATATACAGAGAATGTTTTGTTTTATGTAACAGAGATATGTACTACAGTTTATTACAGCCTCCATGCAAATTATTTTTGCTGAGGTATTTCAAAGGACCAGATTTAGGAGTAAAAAAGAAAAACAGCTGTATTTATTTGCATATATTTGCATGAATGCTGCACATCCCATCCTTCACTGGAAATTAGAGTTTTAAAAAGTTACCTCCGAAGTGTGATTTTCAGAGTTTTCTTTTCTCAATACCGACTTAGAAACCTATTCATGGTTTCCCAAGTATCCACACTTTGGGCTTGAAATACATATTTAAAAGCTTTTCCTCACTGGCCATATTAAAAAGATACAGTGTTTATCTTTTGTAAATGTCCTAGATGTGCAAACCTGCTGAAATCTGAGCCCAGAGAAAGGAATAGCCAGAGTAGTTATAGAGTATCTAGTGCTGGGGAGGATGAAAGATAAAATAGTGATCCCACATTATATCTTTCTTCCTAATCAGATTCAAAGATGTGATTCCATTTTTAAGTCCCTTTGTATTGAGACAAAGTAACTAGCTTTCAGTGTATATTTGAGTCGTTTAGAGGGTCGTACAGGACTGAGCAACTTCACTTTCACTTTTCACTTTCACACATTGGAGAAGGAAATGGCAACCCACTCCAGTGTTCTTGCCTGGAGAATCCCAGGGACGGCGGAGCCTGGTGGGCTGCCGTCTATGGGGTTGCACAGAGTCGGGCATGACTGAAGCGACTTAGCAGCAGCAGCAGACTTTCACTGATGGTCATTCCTTGTTTTTTTTTTTCCCAATCGTGGTGTAATAGTCAACAACAATAACAATAATAGGTATCATATATCATTTCCTTGATGTATGCCAGTCCCTTTGCTAAGTGCCTTTATCATTTTATTTAATTGATAGAAAAATTCTATGAGGTGGGCAGTATAATTATATTTATGTCCAGATAAAAAATCTGAAATTCACAGAAATAACCTGAACAAAGCCATAGAGTTAATAAGTAGGCTAGCCAAGATTCAAACTAGACCTGCCTGATTGCAAATATCTGGACATTCACTTCTGTTTACCCTCCTGAGAAAAGCAAACAATAGGCAATAATTAGAACAAATCATGCATGTAAGAAAAACAAACCCAAACCATTAAGATAGAGATATGGTTAATATACATGTAATTTATGTATGTAAAGACACAATTCTTTATATAAATTTTAGTATTCTTTCAGAAATATATTTTGTTTTTCAGTTGCTAAGTTGTGTCCAACTCTTTGGGACCCCATGTTCTGCAGCATGCCAGGCTTCTCTGTCCTTCAGTATCTCCCAGAGTTTGCTCAAATTCATGTTCATTGAGTCAGTAATGCCATCCAACCATCTGATCCTCTGCTGCCCTCTTCTCTTGCCTTCAATCTTTCCCAGCATCAGTGTCTTTTCCAACGAGCTGGCTCTTCGCATCAGGTGGCCGAACTATTGGAGCCTCAGTATCAGTCCTTCCAATGAATATTCAGAGTTGATTTCCTTTAGAACTGACTGGTTTGATCTCTTTACAGTCCACGGGACTGTCAAGATCTTGATTCCAGCTTGTGATTCATCCAGGCTGATGAAACATATTTAATAGATAGTAAAATAGATTAAAAAATTCTCACCCTCTTTATTGAAAGCAGCAGTTCTAAAAAAAAGCAAAATCTAACTGATTGTAGTTTTTTAAAAAAGCAAAATCTAAATGAGCCAAGCGTTGGGAAGGCAGTGTATCTCTAATACTAATCCGCCTGCCTGCCCCTTTGTCACTGGTTTTTCAGATTGTAATAAAGCACACCCACTGCTGCACCTGAGAGTTCCAAAACTTAGTAGTAGCCATCCATAATCCTTAAAATAGGAGAATCATAAAATTCACATGTTATAAAGAAGAAAATTAAAATAAGATTGCAAATCTAGGACTATTCTATTATGGCTTGATTTTTAGCCCTTTAAATCATTTTGCTTCAAAAGAAAGTGACAATTTTCATAATTTAGGAACTAGTTGATTTTCTTGCACACTATGCTCAGACGTATTAAAAATATGTTCTTGTTTAAATCTGAATGTTCTTGAAAAAATATAACAGCAATCACTAGCCTGAGAAAAGGTATGACTATCCTAAAGAAACACTGCTTTAACATCTTCAGTGCTTCCAAACCTACAGTTGTCTTCTCTATCAAGTCAGAAATATGGGTTCAACTTAGTCCACAGTCTGACTTCCCTACACATGTCTCACCTTCTTTCCTTTCAATCAAGCTAGCATCTTACCTCTGACACTGGCATACACATCCAGTTCCTGCCTCACACCATTGCTTATGTTATAACACACAACGTTTATCTATAATATTGATACAATGCTTTTGCTCCTTTCCTTTACCTACTAAAGATTCAGTGTAAGTCTTACCTGCTACAGAAGACACATTCTGTAGAGTCCTTTTATAAGTCTTGGTACACTTATAATCATTAGCTTATTGTCTTGTGTGTATTCTGTGCCTCAAACCGACCTTTCTAAACTCTGTTCTGTGGTGCTAGGATGGACATATGTGACCAATATTGGGTCTTGCCATCAGGTTCCTGCCTACAAAAGGCGCTAGAGGCAGACAGGAAAGCGGGAGGTGGTAAGATGGACACGGTCCTTCCTGTCAGCCTCGTTAAGGAGCAGCTTTGATTTAGCTTTTGTTCCACACCCCAGGCCATGCTCTTAGATGTTGAAAGTGAAATACTAGGACCAGCCAGGCAGTAACACCCACCCCGCTCCCCACCAGAACTTCCCCCCGCCCCGCCCCCAACCAAACCCCAGCCAGAGATAGTAGTTCCAGGTCTCTGGGATCCCTCCTGAGACCTGTGAGGTGGCCTCCATCAATAGTAACTGCCCTTCTCTCACAGGTTTTCCAAGATTCTAGGTTATGATAAGCCCATGCTCTTCCTTTTATCCCAGTCCAGGGGCGTTACCTAGGAATCCCTGTATCCCTGCTTGTTGTCTTCCCAGGCCTCCAGGAATTTCCCCTGTTAAAATGCTGGCATGGCTTTTCTGTTCATGACTCTGCTCTGACTGAAACACTCCTGAAAATGAACTTGAAATAAGTTCAAAAGACATTAAAAATGTGAATAATGACAGCACCACTTGAATATTATACAAGAGAAAAGACAGTACAGTGTTTTAAACTGCAGGCTTTGAAGTTTGACAGACCAAGTCAATCCTGGGCCAGTTACTTGGTATGATGTGACCCTGACATTTTGAAATATCTGTTTCCACACAGCTAAAATAGGGAAAATGCTTATTTTCTTGGGCAGATATCAACAGTGAATAAAAGAGTAGATGTCAAAAACTTAGAACAGTGTCTGGCGTGTAATAAGTATACAATAAGTTGTATTTAACACGTTAGAAGTGAAGAAAAGTTGACTAAATTAAAAGTGAATATGTGTGTTCAGGTTGATTAAAAGTCATACATTTATATTCTCTCTGTCTGTGTGTATGTGATGTTTCCCTTTAAGGACTAATAGATTGTTGTGTTATCATTAATACTAGATATTCAAAAGGATTACTGTCCTAATTTTTGGAAAACTTAGCACTGAAATTGAATTCTAAAATCTACCTAGTGAAGGCTCATTCACATATGTGATAGTTCTTGTCTTCCACTTTACTTGATTCTCACTGTCTTCTTCTATTTTCCGTTTAAATAAATTCTTTCAGTTCATATCCTCCTTCTCTATGTTAGGCATTTATTTGTATTTTTTCAAGCCTTCAGTCTCTGTCCACCATCAAGTTAGCAAGTATAAATCATGATGTTTGTTGGTTACTTTATCTTTACACCTTGCTAGATTTATTTCAAATAATTCTTTGGTGCAATTCACTGAAATAAACTAGTACTCCAATTCTCATTCACATTTGATCTAATCATTCTTGACAGCCCCTCCTCCATAGTTTTTCATAGGAATGGATAAACTGCATCATACAGACAATAGTTTGAATTTTGGCACTTTTAATTTTTTTTTAAGTTTCCAGAAGTATATATTATGAGCCTCAATACTCATGACAAACTTGTTGTAGGATTATACATATTTTACAAATAAAGGAACAGTGATATTTTAAGTACCCTTCTCAAGGTCAGATACATTTATTGGAAACCAGTGAAGTCTTCTTTCTCATCATGTAACGTCATTTGATTATCTGCTCCATGAACTCTTAAGGTTACATAAGTATGAGGCATTCCTCCTCGACTTCTACAGTCATTGACTTTTACAGTCATTTATAGTTTTTAAAGAAATGATTGAACCAAACTTTATGTTCAGTTTCTCTACTTTTATGTCTTGTTCTCAGTTTGAGGGTCAAAGTAAGCAAAACTGAGCATGTCTGAATCATCTGGGAGGTTTTTGTTTTGCCCGTGATTTTGGAGAGTGTGTGTGCATTTGAGGGGTAACTGAGAGGTGAAGACAGGCAGGGCTCTGGACCGCTGTGTTAACAGTTGACACATGAACCTATGGGATGTCCTTTCCTAAAAATGTTTTTAAACTAGACTATTTTGTTGCCTAAACTGGGTTTAAGTATTCTTGATTAAAGTTAGAGAAACCAGTTTATATTAAAACAATTTAAGATACACACACCCATCCTAATGTTTAATCTGCTTTAATATTGCTCTTCTGTAAGGGTTTCAGAATACATTTCCAAGATCAAATATTCATGAAAATGATTCATTTTGCTAGTTAATTTTTATCAGTTATTCAAAGAGCCAGATGAATAACAATACAACGAATAGGATAATAAGATGCCATCTGTGAGGCATTGCGGTATGGTTAGAAATAGACTCAACTGAAGATGAAGCAGTTTAGGTTCTCTTCCCATCTTCATTATTCATTGTTTTTTTTTTTTGGCCTTTGGAAGACAAGTGCTTTCAGTATATTATTTATCACATCTGTTAATTGAGGTGAATGAATGATATGGTGAATGAATAAAATTAGTGCTGAATACTCCAGTACTTTGGCCACCTTGTGCAAAGAGTTGACTCATTGGAAAAGACTCTGATGCTGGGAGGGATTGGGGTCAGGAGGAGAAGGGGACGACAGAGGATGAGATGGCTGGATGGCATCGCCGATTCGATGGATGTGAGTCTGAGTGAACTCCGGGAGTTTGTGATGGACAGGGAGGCCTGGCGTGCTGCAGTTCAGGGGGTCGCAAAGAGTCGGACACGACTGAGCAACTGAACTGAACTGAACTGACCACAGCACTAATTCTCTATAATTTAAACAAAAAAATAGGTTTTCAACTACCAGATAAGTTCAGAGACTTTCACGGACGTAACTGTCAAAACCCTGTTAACATGCAGAAACCACACACAGTGATACACACATAGGGCTGGTTTTATGGGTTCACGTAAGTGAAAGGTATAAATGATTATTTGTTATGATACATATTTTATATTTATCTCCATCTCTGTCTCTACCTCTTTCTCTTGGTATACACACAGAGAGGTCAAATAGATTAGCCAGAGTGCAGTCTTATGAATTAGCCAGAGTGCAGTCTTATGAATTCTAACCAACAGATGAAAGGTTTAATTTGCTACCTTGCTCCATTGCCCCCAGAAAATTAGTTCTATACAGGGAGTTGTTCTTTTTCTTAGGAAAGGAAAAAAAAACAACTTACATAATGTGTTGAAGTAAATGTCTGTGGCATAAATGTATATGTACCTCCCTGTATCTATCCTTATATGTCAGATGAACAGGATATTTCAACATATGGAAAAATTTCTCAAGATTATGTTTAACTAGAAATTTCTCTCTCTCTCTAATATGTATGTTGCATATATATGTAAAAAATCTGTTGCATATACATATAAATATTTACTATAAAATTTAATTTTTTTTGTAGTTTAAAAAATTATTAAAAGTCGAAAGTTCATTGCCTTTGTGAAATGTGATATAGTGTACTTTTCTTATATTCTGACCAACATCATATTTCATATTAAGAGGATCAGAGGAGAGCCACATCAGAAGATAAAATATTTAGTTAGTATAATAATGAAACAAAGTTTTATTCTGAATTATAGACACTTTTTTATCCAAGCTTTATTTTGATACACACATCTTCAAACACCCTGGTAAGGCTTGGAAAGGGGTCAGAAAGGACATAAATTAGGATCGGTGCCCCAGTTTGGTCTGCTCCCAGCGGTCCATGTGAAATAATCAGAGGTGATAAAGAGTAGAATTCGGTGGAGAGCTCTGAACTCATATGTACAGAACAAGATAAGGCTCCCTGCAGGTCTTGGTATTAGTTTATCTCTAAAGTTCCTAAGTCATTTTGATAGAACCATTTGACTTCAGTATCAAATTAGGTACATTTATGAACGCTATCTATTTGTTAGCTTGCTTCCAGTCTGTTTCCTATTGTATCTTACTATTTTTAGGTGTACACAATCAGGAGTTTTAAGTAGTAACAGGATGAATTGTAATGCTTTTAAAATGCTTTATTTGCATTTGAAGATCTTAAAACTAGGCATGTTAAAATATGCTATGCTTCTTGATATAGTTCTTTATGATAACTAAGAAA
Source organism: Bos indicus x Bos taurus (assembly GCF_003369695.1). Lineage (NCBI taxonomy): Eukaryota > Metazoa > Chordata > Mammalia > Artiodactyla > Bovidae > Bos > Bos indicus x Bos taurus. The sequence goes on along the minus strand of NC_040102.1, from coordinate 17,423,907 downwards.
TATCATTGAGGTGATTTGTTGTGAAATATTCAAGAATGACAGCTTAAATATATTTAAAATATCAGTTCTAAATAGTATTTTGTAATCATTCTGTAGTTTTGTTTCCCTTTGTGGCAACTTGTCATGGTTTTGTCTCATGGATGGAAAACTTTTTACAGAATATGAAAGACAGTTAACTTCATTTAAAGTACTTTTTGATAAAAGTCTGCACCCAATTGAATTACATGTATATGCGTGGAAAAAACATCTTAATGTTTTCTTTCTAGTCATAGCATCTCAGTGCTCTGCTGCTTTAAGAGTTTTTGGTAAGTATTTTGTGCTTAAATTTATAAGTTGACCTTTACCAATAAATGTAGGTTAAGATCTTAAAGATCTTAAGAAATAATTATTGAGCCAAATAGAAATATTAATTCCAGCACCGGAGTTTGAATACTTTGCATTGAATACTTTGCGTTGTTTCGGTTTCCGGCAGAGGTCGTATTTACCAAAGAAAGCAGGAAAAACAAGTTGATCTCTTACCCAGTAGTGTTAGAAATCATTTGTGGGAAATAGTTTTGTATCCAGATATTTCAAAGGAAGAAGGAGGAAGAGGAATAAAATCACTGAAACATAACTCGGGATTTGATAAAAAGGATTTTACCTTTTTCAGAGTAAAATCTGGGTGGAGAAGAAAGGGACAGTGGAGTTGAAAAAACAAGGTAAAAAAGTGACGAAGATGTTCAGAGAAAAATGTAAACTTTGGGTCTGAAAAGTTCTTAGTAAAATACAGTGAGAAATGTATAAGGAAGAACAATGGAAATTGCTTTATAACAGGTAAGTTTCATTTGCATTTGAATGATGGTGAGAGCACTCATGCTTCACCCTTCCGACCTTCGAAGCATCCCTGCATCCAAGAGCCCTAACGCTACACACACCACCTCCACTTGAAACCTGCCTTCATTCCTGTATTCCATCTGTGCCTCCCAGGTTATTATGATGGTAATTGTTGGATTTCTCATTACAGAAAGTCAGCCCTTCATAAATATTATATGTGGCTATTATTGGCAGACACAGTGTCAGTTTCTAAAGAAATATGAAAATTCTGCAATTTGAGGTGATTCATTATTTATCTTTTTTATGATTTTAATGAATACAAGTGTCTCTTATTCATTAAAAATAGAACAACAAAAATATTCATCTAGTCATTAGCCTCTTGATTAATCTTCCCCATTAAGCTAAAGATCCAAGCAGAGCACCTGAAAGCACCTTAATTCTTCTTCAGAGATCATCATCACACTAAAATTATTTGCTTCTGGAAATCATTAATTTCTTTTTATGGATATGAGATTTTTTTTTTTCTGGATTGCAGTATATTAACATTCGTTTTCATTCACCCCATTCTAGGAATTCTTGGTAATAAAGCAGAACTAAATGGCACACATTAAACATTATTCATTTAATCTTGGGGGAAGTTAGTTACAAGGAAAGTTTGAAGAGTGAGTTGAGAATAGTTCTTCAATCTCATTGTTGGATATTTCATTTTATTTGCCAGTAAATACATAGCTATATATGTTACTAATACATATCAAGAGGTTAAAAAATGATCACATAATTAATTACTCATCATTATTATATGCTAGAAACTCTTGAGTTTGGCACATGAGCCCCTTGCTCACCTTCTGAGGCGTCCCCTGGCTTCAGGAGTGTTGCCACTTGGTGATCCTTAGAATGACCAGTCACTTCCAACTAAAGTCAAATTATTCTGCATGAATTGCTGTTTTGACAGTTAAGAAAGGGCCCACTTCTAAAGATGGCTGGTGATGGGAAAATAATTCATGTGATTATAAAGAAAATACGCAGCTTTTAAAGTAGTAATCCTCACTTCTCATTTCCATACTTAGTTACCATATGTCCCAAGTATAAAGCAGTTGTTTTTTGGCAAAATTATTTTTCGGAAGACAGCACTGTCTGTGTCCTTGAGAAGTCTCTCATATAATAGGTCTCTCTCTATCATTTCATTTTAAACAACAAAGTTCAGGTTTGACTGAAATGATTTCAAGTTTCCTAGATTTTGTTGTTTTAAGAGTCACCTTACCTAGTGGGTGAAAAAGAAGGAAATATATATTTAAAAAACAGATTTAGTGATTATTCCTATGGGCAAAGACTCACAATTGCAAATGTGGATGTGGTTGTACACTAGTCTTTTTACAGTCACTTACTTGAAAATATTGCAGAATGAAAGGCTTTGTTATTACCATACGGATCCTTTGGTTCCTGAGAACTTGGAAGAACAGAATGCTAAACCCCAGTGTAAGAGTAGGACTATCTTCAAAGAAAATGAAACCAAAATTTCTTTTTTGAAAAAATGTTTGTTTAGTCAGTTTTTGTTGTTGGTTAGTCACTAGGTCATGTCTGACTCTTTACAACCCTATGCACTGCAGCATGCCAGGCTTCCCAGTCCTTCTCTATCTCCAGGAGTTTGCTCAAACTCATGTCCATTGAGTTGTGATGGTAATGCCATCCAACCATCTCATCCTCTGTTGCCCCCTTCTCCTCCTGCCTTCAGTACTTCCTCAAATCAGGGTCTTTTCCAATGAGTTGGCTTTTTGCATCAGGTGGCCAAAGTATTGGAGTTACAGCTTCAGCATTAGTCCTTCCAATGAATATTCAGGATTGATTTCCTTTAGGATGGACCGATTTGATCTCCTTGCTGTCCAAGGAACTCTTACGAGACTTTGCCAGCTTGAAAGTTCGAAAGTATAGTTTCTTTGGTGGTCAGCCTTCTTTATGGTCCAATGTTCAACATCCATACATGACCTCTGAAAAAAACCATAGCTTTGATTATTTGGACCTTTGTCAGCAAAGTGATGTCTCTGCTTTTTAATATGCTGTCTAGGTTTGAAACAGCTTTCCTTCCAAGGAGCAAGCATCTTAATTTCATGGCTACAGTCACAGTCTGCAGTGATTTTGGAGCCCAGTAAAATAAAATCTGACACTGCTTCCACTTTTCCCCTTCTATTTGTCATGAAGTGATGGGAACAGATGCCATGGTTTTAGTTTGTTGAATGTGAAGTTTAAGCCGTTTGTTCACTCTCCTCTTTCACCCTCATCAAGAAGCTCTCTAGTTCCTCCTCACTTTCTGCCATTAGTGGTATCATCTGCATATCTGAGGTTGTTGATACTTCTCCCAGCAGACTTGATTCCAGCTTGTGATTCATCTAGCCCAGCATTTCACATGAAGTATCCTGCAAAGAAGTTAAATAAGCAGGGTGACAATATACAACCTTGACATACTCCTTTCCCGATTTTGAACCAATCCATTGTTCCATGTTCAGTTCTAACTGTTGCTTCTTGACCTGAATACAGGTTTCTCAGGAGGCTAGAAAAGTGATTTATTATTCTCATCTCTTTGTGGATTGTCTACAGTTTGTTGTCATCCACACAGTCAAAGGCTTTGGCATAGTCAGTGAAGCAGAAATGTATGTTTTCCTGGAATTCCCTTGCTTTTTCTATGATCCAGCAGATGTTGGCAATTTAATCTCTGGTTCCTCTGCCTTTTCTAAAACCAGCTTGAACACCTGGAAGTTCATGGTTCCCATATTGTTGAAGCCTGGCTTGGAGAATTTTGAGCATTACCTTGCTAGCGTGTGAGATGAGTGCAATTGCACGGTAGTTTGAGCATTCTTTGTCATTTCTTTTCTTTGGGATTGGAATGAAAACTGACTTTTCCCCATCCTGTGGCCACTGCAGAGTTTTCCAAATTTGCTGACATATTGAGTGCAGCACTTTGACAACATCGTTTTTTAAGATCTTATGTAGCTTAGGAATTATGAAATTATGTAGGAATTTTACCACCTCCACTACCTTTATTCTTAGTATGCTTCCTAAGGCCCACTTGATTTTACTCTTCAGAATGTCTGGCTGGGTGACCACATAATCATTGTTATCCTGGTCACTAAAACATTTTTGTATAGTTTTCTGTTTTTTTGCCACTTCTTAATTTCTTCTGCTTCTGTTAGATCCTTAGTATTTCTGTCCTTTACCATGCCTATCCTTGCATGAAATGTTCCCTTGATATCCCCAATTTTCTTAAATGATCTCTTCAGTTCAGTCCAGTCTCTCAGTAGTGTCTGACTCTTTGTGACCCCATGGACTGCGGCATGCTAGCCTTCCCTGTCCATCACCAACTCCCGGAGCTTACTCAAACTCATGTCCATTGAGTTGGTGATGCCATCCAGCCATCTCATCCTCTGTCATCCCCTTCTCCTCCTGCCCTCAATCTTTCCCAGCATCAGGGTCTTTTCCAGTGAGTCAGTTCTTCGCATCAGGTGGCCAAAGTATTGGAGTTTCAGCTTCAACATCGGTCCTTCCAGTGAATGTTCAGGACTGATTTCCTTTAGAATGGACAGGTTGGATCTCCTTGTAGTCCAAGGGATTCTCAAGAGTCTTCTCCAACTCCACAGTTCAAAAGCGTCAGTTCTTCAGCACTCAGTTTTCTTTATAGTCCACCTCTCACATCTGTATAGGACTACTGCAAAAACCATAGCTTTGACTAGATACACCTTTGTTGGCAAAGTAATGTCTCTACTTCTTAATATGCTGTCTAGGTTGGTCATAGCTTTTCTTCCAAGGAGCAAGTGTCTTTTAATTTCATGGCTGCAATCACCATCTATAGTGATTTTGGTCTTTCCTATTTTATTTTTTTATTTCTTTGCATTTTCCACTTAAGACGGCTTTCTTATCTGTCCTTGCTATTGTCTGGACTCTGAATTCAGTTGGGCGTATCTTTCCCGTTCTCTTCTGCCTTTCGCTTCTCTTCTTTTCTCAGCTATTTGTAAAGCCTCCTGAGACAGCTGCTTTGCTTTCTTGTGTTAGTTTTTCTTTGGGATGGTTTTGGTCACTGCCTCCTGTACAGTGTTATGAACTTCCATCCATAGTTCTTCAGATACTCTTGTTTACTAGGTTCCAATCCCTTGAATCTATTCATCACCTCCACTGTATAATCATAAGGGATTTGATTTAGGTCATACCTGAATGGCCTAGTGGTTTTCCCTGCTTTTTCAATTCAAACATGAATTTTGTAATAAGTAACTCATGATCTGAGGCACAGGCAGTTCCTGGTCTTGTTTTTGCTGACTGTATAGAGCTTCTCTGTTTTCAGCTGCAAAGAATATAATGTCTGACTTTGGTCTTGACTCTCTGGTGATGTCCATGTGTAAAGCGTCTCTTATGTTGTTGGAAGAGAGTGTTTGCTATGACCAGTATGTTCTGTTGACAAAACTCTGTTAACCTTTGTTGTTCTTCATTTTGTACTCCGAGGCCAAACTTCCCTCTTTCTCCAGGTGTCTCTTGACTTCCTGCTTTTGCGTTCCAATCCCCTATGATGAAAAGGACATCTTTTCTTGGTGTTAATTCTAGAAGGCCTGTAGGTCTTCATAGAACCATTCAACTTCAGCTTCTTCAGCATTAGTGGTTGGGGCATAGACTTGGATTACTGTGGTGTTGAATGTTTTTCCCTGAAAATGAACTGTGATCATTCTGTCATTTTTGAGATTGCCCCCAAATTCTGCATTTCGGACTCTAGTTGACTATGAGGGCTACTCTCTTTCTCCTAAGAGATTCTTGCCCATGTAGTAGATTTAATGGTCATCTGAATTAAATTCACCCATTCCCATCCATTTTAGTTCACTGATTTCTAAAATGTTGATGTTCACTCTTACCATCTCCTATTTGACCATGTCCAGTTTACCTTGATCCATGGACCTAATCTTCTAGGTTCCTATGCAGTATTGTTGCTTACAGTATCAGACTTCACTTTCACCACCATCCACATCCACAGCTGAGCATTATTTCCACTTCGGCCCAGCCTCTTCATTCTAGAGTAGTTTATTGACAAGTGAAAGTGAAAGTCACTCAGTCGTGGCTGACTCTTTGTGACCCCATGGACTCTACAGTCCATGGAATTCTTCAGGCCAGAATACTGTAGTGCATAGCCTTTCCCTTCTCTGGGGGATCTTCCGAACCCAGGGACTGAACCCAGGTCTCCCACATTGCAGGTGGTTTCTTGACCAGCTGAGCCACAAGGGCAGTCCAAGAACACTGGAGTGGGTAGCCTATCCCTTCTTCAGGGAATCTTCCTGACCCAGGAATCAAACCAGGGTCTCCTGCATTGCAGGTGGATTCTTTACCAAGTTTATTGACAATATTGTGTTAATTTCAGGGTTAGGGTTAGTGCACAGTGAAGTGACTCCGTTTTATATACATGTGTATCCACTTTTTTTATTTTTTGAGATTCTTTTCCCAGATACGCCATTTAGAAGTATTGAGTAGAGTTCCTTGTGCTATACAGTAGGTACTTATTAGTTATCTGTTTTCTATATAGTAGTGTGTATGTGTCAAGTCCAATCTCCTAATTTATCCCTGCCTACCACCTTATTCCCTGGTAACCATAAACTTGTTTTCTACATCTGTGATTCTACTTCTGAACTTCTGGAAACAGTTGATTATTTATTTGCTGCATCAGGTCTTAGTTGCAGCATGTGGGATCTTTTGTTGTCAGGCACGAACTCTCTCGTTGTGACACTCGGGCACGGACTTAGTTGCTCTGTGGTATATGAAATCTTAGCTCCCGGGTCAGGGATCAAACTTGCATACCCTGCACTGCAGGGTGGATGCTTAACCACTGGATCCCAGGGAAGTCCTGTTCTCTTTTTAAGCTTCTGAATTTCTTATTGTGCATCTCCTCTCCTCAATCTCATTTGAGACATAAGAATCATGAACTTTTCTTGTTCTTATGCCCCTATCTTTACACATACAATTTTTCAATCTTCTTTGTATTTTAAAGCAACTTATACGTCACAAAATTACATGCTGTGGAAAAGAAAAAGTAACACATCTAATGCCATTGTTAGACTTGTTAAAGATGGTGAAGATAATATCGTCTAAGATGGATGTGGCTTCCCTGGTAGCTCAGATGGTAAAGAATCCACCTGCAATGTGGGAGAACTGGGTTCGATCCCTGGGTTGGAAAGACCCCATAGAGAAGGAAATGGCAACCCACTCCAGTGTTCTCGCCTTCTAAATTCCATGGTCAGAGGAGCCTGTCAGGCTACAGTCCATGAGGCTGCAGAGTCAAACATGACTGAGCAACTATCACTAAAGCACTTACTCAAGGTGTATGTGGACAGTTTGAATGAGAGTGAAAAAGAATAATGTTCCCAGAAGAATCTTTAATTTTATATTGCCATGTTGTCCATTGTGGTAGCCACTAGTCATGTGAGGCAATTTGAATTTAAATTATTTAAAATGAAAGAAATGTAAAAATTCAGTTTTTCAGTTGCATTAATCACATTTCAGGGGCCCAGTACTACACATGGCTAGTAGCAATAACGTTAGACAGAGCAGATATAGAACATTTTTATTACTGCAAAAAGTTTTGCTGTATGATGCTGTAACAGAGTATAACTTGAAATATTTGGATAATGAAAACAATTAATATTATAAATAGACATTTGACTGTTGCATTTATATATTAACATTGCAAGTTGATGAAAAAAGTTTTGGAATAAAATTACATTTGAGGTCATTTTACATTTAGGCAACAAAGTGATATATTAAAATATGAATTGACTTTATTTTATTAAATGTCATTGCCTTAAATTCTCAGTACATTTTGTTAATTTTGGGACATAGCTGATACTGGCACCAAACTTTGAAAAGCAAGTATTAAAGACATCAATTCTAAGGCAGTGAATATAGGACTTCATATTTAATGAAAGTTTCACAACTTACATAATCCTTGATTTCATTTCATCATGACATTTACTAAGATAGGCTTCCATTCTACAGAATGGCCCAGGGGCATCAAATAACGTGTTATATGAAAATGTAACATAGAATAGTAAAATTTCTATATAAGAAAGAGTCAGAATTGTATTGCCTTTAAAACATTTTCTCCCTGAACTTGATAAGCAATCCTTGCAGTGTTACGTGTTTCTCCTCCTAGTTGATGCAGAGCACAGCCTCTATAACTGAGTCTTAATGGAATTTAGAAAAAATTTATAAGACTAGTTTCTAAATTTAAAAGTATAATCCTGCCTGGCATTCTAATCAGAAATTCAGAAGGCTTTTTGGCAAGTAAATTTCTTTGGTTATATGGATTTCCAGAAGGCATATTGTCAAAAGCCTTTCACTGTAATGAATCTTCTGAGAATTCTCATACAATTACTTGCGACTCTGAAGATATCCTTAATTTTTGTTATAGTCTGTTACATTGATATTGTAGCTATGTAACTATAAATCCTCCTTTTGTTACATTTTCCTTTAATATTTGTGTGAAGAAGTAAACTGATTAACTTGTTAGCATTCACACCATCTCTCTCTGCATCCAGACCACTTAGCTTCATTTCACTCTTCTATTTTTGAATTTAGAAAAGACAATATTTGCACAGTGAACACCTTCAGAGATGAAGAGTCTTCCCAGTGGAAGTCTTACATACTTCCTCCCCAAGGTGTTTCCCTGAGATGAAGAAAGGAAGCTGAAGAGGAATAGCAAGAAGGGATAAGAAAGCCTTCTTCAGTGAACAATGCAAAGAAATGGAGGAAAATGATAGAATGGGAAGACTAGAGATCTCTTCAAGAAAATTGAAGATAGCAGGGGAACATTTCATGCAAAGATGGGAACAATAAAGGGCAGAAATGGTATGGATCTAACAGAAGCAGAAGGTATTAATAAGAGGTGGCAAGAATACACAGAAGAACTATATAAAAAGGATCTTAATGACCTGGATAATCATGATGGTGTGGTCAGTCACCTAGAACCAGATATCCTGGAGTGTGAAATCAAATGGACCTTAGGAAGAATCACTACAAACAAAACTTGTGGAGGTGATGGAATTCCAGCTGAACTATTTCACATCTTAAAAATGCTGCTGTTAAAGTGCTGCACTCAAAATGCCAGCAAATTTGGGAAACTCAGCAGTGGCCATAGGACTGGAGAAAGTCAGTTTTCATTCCAATTCCAAAGAAAGGCAGTGCCAAAGAATGTTCAAATTACTGCACAGTTTCACATGGTAGTAAGGTAATGCTCAAAATCTTTCAAGCTAGGCTTCAACAGTGCAGGAACTTGGAACTTATAGATGTACAAGCTGAATTTATAAAAAGCAGAGGAACTAGAGATCAAATTGCCAACAACCTTTGGATCCAAGAAAAAGCAAGGGAATTTCAAAAAATATCTACTTCTGCTTCATTGACTACACAAAAGCCTTTGGCTGTGTGTATCACAATGAACTCTGGACAATTTTCAAAGTGATGTGAATACTAGACCATCTTACCTATCTCTTGAGAAATCTAAAGAAGCAACAGTTAGAACTGAACATAGAACAACAGACTGGTTCAAAATTGGGAAAGGAATATTTCAAGTCTGTGTATTTAACCTGTTCATTTAACTTCTATGCAGAGTACATCATGCAAAAGGCTGGGCTAGATGAATAACAAGCTCGAATCAAGATTTCTGGGAGAATTATCAACAAATACACAGATGATACAACTCTAATGGCAGAAAGTGAAGAAGAGCTAAAGAGCTTTTTGATGAGAGTTGAAAGAGAAGAGTGAACAAGCTGGCTTAAAACTCAGCATTCAAAAAACTAAGATCATGGCATCTGGTCCCATCACTCATGGCAAATAGATGAGGAAAAAATGGAAACAGTGACAGATTTTCTTTTCGTGGGCTCCAGAATCATTGCGGATGGTGATTGCAGCCATGAAATCAGAAGATACTTGCTTCTTGGAAGAAAAGCTATGACAAACCTAGGCAGCATATTAAAAAGCATACACATCACTTTGCAGAAAAAGGTCCATCTATTCAAAGCTATGGTTTTTCCATTAGTCATGTATGGATGTGACATTTGGACCATATAGAAGGCTGAGCAATGAAGAATTGATGTGTTTAAGCTTTGGTGCTAGAGAAGGCTCTTGAGAGTCCCCTGGACAGCCAGGAGATCAAACCAGTCAATCCTAAAGGAAATCAACCCTGAATATTCACTGGAAAATGGATGCTAAAACTGAAGCTCTAATACTTTGGCCACCTGATGAAAAGAGTGGGCTCATTGGAAAAGAGCCTGATGTTGGCAAAGACCGAGGACAGTAGGAGAAGAGCGCCAGAAGATGAGATGGTTGGATGGCATCACCAACTCAATGGACATGACTTTGAACAAACTATAGAAGATAGTGAAGGACAGGAAGCATGATGTGCTGCAGTCCATGGGGCTGCAAGAGTTGGCTAGGACTTAGCAACTGAACAACAGCAACAAGGAGGTCATTCTGAGAAGAGGTAAACATCTATTAAGTGTGAACTGAGCCCCAGTCATTTCACTGTGCAGTATAGAGAGGCTCCACCTAAAGCAATCAGCTGACACATAAGCTCCTATAACCTGTGGAGTCGACTGTCTAGTGAAGGACAGAGACATTTTAACCATCCCACAGACATATTCAGGAATATATTTTCAGTGACTGTGGCTGACACACAGAGTCCTTTCTGCGTTGTTTATTGCTGTTTCCCAGTAGGACTCTGCCCTCAGCAGACATTTGTTCTAGCAAGGAGAAGTCAACAGGTGCATGCAAACAAGCAAAGGGATAAACTTACAGAATGTAAATCTTGGAAAAGGGTTATAAGAGAATGATCTGTATATAGACTGATGAGAAGAAGCAGCAGAAGTTTCTGACTAGGTCTGAGAATTTGGGCGAGTCTCCTATTAGGGAGTAATAGTTGAGCAGCACTTAATTTATTTTGGCTGTGTTGGTCTTCGTTGCAGCTTGTATGCTTTCTCCAGTTGTGGCACACGGGCTTAGTGGCCCCGTGGCATGTGGGATCTTAGTTCCCCAACCAAAGCTCGAACCCATATCCCCTTTATCGGAAGACAGGTTCTGAACCACTGAACCACTAGGGTAGTCCCTTGAGCAGCACTTTAAATGTTAATGAGGGGTCAGCTGAAATGAGGAACTAATGAGGGAAGAAAAGAGATTGAGAGAGACATACTGAGTATACATCCTCTGAAAAATCCCGTAAAGAGTGGGACAAGGCACAATGGAGGAAGTAGGGAGAGAGATTTAGTATGGTAGGAGAAGGTAAACCGGAAGCGTGACTGAAATGGCAGTGGAAAAGTAAGCAGAGGACAGGGGTCATGTGGGATCATAAAGGCCGAGGTAATGAGTCTGGATTAGAGTTTATTTCACATGCAGTGAGAGTTTCAAGTTGCCAGATGGGGGGAATCAATTGGGATAGGATGCATGAGATGAGTTAAGAAGCTTTATGACATCAGATGAGAAAACTTAGATATGTGTATTTTAAAGTTATTTTCAAATTAGAGTAGTTGACTGAATTATATATTTGGACTGGGAAGCATTAAATAAACCTTTAGAGTTAGTCAGTGTTTGAGAGTAAATCTGGAGAGGAGGTGATTATAATGGAGACGGGATGATTCTTGGCGAGAAATGGTTGTTTCCTGTCCTTTTGGATAGGCTAAAACGTCACAGATGTCTCAAATAGCTGGACTTAGCACCGAACTGTTTAACACTTATGTTCAGAGTTCTACAAGTGCTATGTAATAAAATCCCACAGCATCACATGAAGTAGATACTCTTGTCACTGTAGATACTATTATCATTTTTAAAAAACTTTTTATTTTGTATCAGGGTATAGCCAATTAACATTGTTTTAATAGTTAGAGGTGAACAGAGAAGGGACTCAGCCGTGCGTATACCTGTATCCATTCTCCCCCAAAGTTCTCTCCCATCCAGGCTGCCACATCACATTGGGCAGAGTTCCTTATGCTTTACAGTAGGTCCTTGTTGGTTATCCATTTGAAATATAGCAGAGTGTACATGTCCGTCTCAAACTCCCTAACTATCCCTTCACCCAGTCCTTCCCAACAGCAACTCTAAGTTCGTTCTGTTAAATCTGTGAGTCTGTTCCTCTTCAGTACGTTCATTTGAGATACTGTTATCATTTATATTTAATGAGGAAATTGAAGTTTAGACAGATTAAATAACTTGTCGATGAGATTATATAACCCAGCATCCTCATTTCGTAAATGAGGGTTCTGAAGCCAGCAGGTGGTCATTCATCTCCCTGTGGTGCCTTGGATTATTCTTCATTCTGCACTCTTTGTCATGTGCATTTGCAGAAGGAAGATCAGAGGGATGATCGTCTGGAGGTGATCACTGATGATGACAAAGAGGCTGAGGAAGCAGGGGATGGCAGAGATGGCTTCCATGGTGAGGATGGCTCTTGAGCACATAATGGGGTTTTGAAATCTTGTCCAGTTATTTCTTTACCTGGGTACTTGTCTAAGATTAAAATTTTCCCTGGGGCCTCTCTCCTGGTATCTTCAGCACAGGCTCCCTGCTCTCCCCAGCCTCGTCCTTCTCTTGTTCGTTAATTCATACTGTCCCACTCCCAGTCCCTGCTTCCTTTGGCATCTTAGTAGTTATGTTATGTCTACTCTATAATTTTTGCTTTCAATTTTGATACCTCTTTATGACTTAACCATACAAGGATATATGATTTAAAATAAAAGTGTATTTGTCCTTGTCTCTGATATTCAACTTGACCCCATAACTTTGTTCAGCCGACACAATTTTAGTAATACTACGCATAGAGCATGCCATAGTGGCAACTTCCTTTTGCTTGACCCTGAAAGAGAGAAAGGGAGCAGAACCACAGCTGGAGCCTAGTCCTGCGAACCTGCGGGCTGGCTGGCAGATCTCTCTTTTGAGATACGACTAACACACCTTTGTGCGTTTTATACATCATGTGGCAAATGAACTCATAAATTTTACCTAGAAGCAATTACGTTGTATGTGAAATTTTATATCATGCTTTTCCACTTGTAATTATAAAGACTTTTACCCTATTTCTACAGTTCTTATAGTTTTTAATGGATGCTACATTAAGTGAATTAATCATAATTTACAATTTACTTCCTGAGAATATAATCCATGCTTGTTCTGAGGTAGAATTACTGATTTAAAGCGTGTAAAGTCTTTCAGTTTATGTTGCCAAATTGCTTTCCATATGGTTGAAGAAATTTCGGATGGTCCCAGCAATATGTGAAAGTCATTCTACTTCATTGCTGTTTTAATGTAAAACTTTTCCTGTTTATCAGGTTTCAGCACTCCCATATTTTAAAGCCAGTGTCTACTTAAAATGTGCTGTTTTTTGAATTGCATGTTCATATCTCTTTTCCATTTAACTGATGAATTTTTTCTGTTATTTTTCTAGTTTGTGTGGTTTTTTAAAACATAAAAAGTCTCTCTTTTATTGCTATCCTCAGATCTATTGATGCTTTTATTAGTTGATGAAGGAAAAATTCAGGTACAGATTTGGGGAAACAATCATAGTCTATTTTTATGTATTTTAAAAGCACTTTAAATAGAATTATTTTGGTTTATGGTATGAAGTATCATTCTAAATGAATTCCCCCCTCCCCACCCCAGTTGCAAAGCACTTAGTTCAAATAATACTAACTACCCCTTCCATTCTGCAGTTTTGTGGTATCTTTTCTAGAATATGCTAAATTGTTATGGCATCCGGTCCCATCACTTCATGGGAAATAGATGGGGAAACAGTGGAAACAGTGGCAGACTGTATTTTTTGGGGCTCCAAAATCACTGCAGATGGTGACCGCAGCCATGAAATTAAAAGACACTTACTCCTTGGAAGGAAAGTTATGTCCAACCTAGATAGCATATTCAAAAGCAGAGACAATACTTTGCCAACAAAGGTCTGTCTAGTCAAGGCTATGGTTTTTCCTGTGGTCATGTATGGATGTGAGAGTTGGACTGTGAAGAAGGCTGAGCGCCGAAGAATTGATGCTTTTGAAATGTGTTGGAGAAGACTCGTAAGAGTCCCTTGGACTGTAAGGAGATCCAACCAGTCCATTCTGAAGGAGATTAGCCCTGGGATTTCTTTGGAAGGAATGATGCTGAAGCTGAAACTCCAGTACTTTGGCCACCTCATGCAAAGAATTGACTCATTGGAAAAGACTCTGATGCTGGGAGGGATTGGGGGCTGGAGGAGAAGGGGACGACAGAGAATGAGATGCTGGATGGCATCACTGACTCGATGGACGTGAGTGTGAGTGAACTCCGGGAGTTGGTGATGGACAGGGAGGCCTGGTGTGCTGCGATTCATGGGGTCGCAAAGAGTCGGATACGACTGAGCGACTGGACTGAACTGAAGTTGTTATGTAGGTAATTTTCTCTTCCTAGGTTAACTCTTCCACTTGTTTGCATAGCTATTCTTTAATGAGTTTTTTTGAGAAGAGAAAATAGAAGCGGCATTTATTTTCATTACTCAGTATTCTGCTTGGGAGCCAGTCAGTAAATGTTTATTGTTGTTGACACTGGAATAAAACACAGAGAAGGGGAAAAAAAATCTCCGCTACTCCATTCTGTACCCTGTATCCGTTCCTCTTCACTTAAGCAGCAGTAACACAGGCATTTTCCTACATTAAGGAACAAAACACTGATTATGTGGTAATCTCCGAGATATAAATGAATCTCACAGGTGGGTCCAGTTGCTGAACATTGAGACTTATTTAGGGAGTTTAAAGTGTACTGAATAGGGAAGGATTTGGAAAAGATTCAGAGCCATGGCCCTGGAACAAAAAGATAATTGGAGTTTTAGAAAAGCCTGATGCAAAAAAGAAACACGTAAAAATGGAATGAGTGAGGGTGCTGAGAACCATAAGCTTTCGCTTCTTTGTATGTCAGAAGAACATGAACAGCAAGGTAAAACAATTTAAGTTTCCACTGAATCTGTATAGCTTTCTTATTGCTTTTATTTTTAAAAGCCTCTTTCTTTTTTTCATGTAGTATTTGTTAGTAAAAATTGTTTTCAGCTCAAAACAACTTCTAACTCTTAAGGACAGAGGCAAGTAGTGTATTCTTTGTGTATCTGAAAGATGAAAGTCTGAGTGCTGATAACAAAGAAGGGGCCAGGACTAGCAGTCATCAAAGCCCAAAGAAAAATCACAAGACAAAGCTTTGGAACTATCCCAGGAGCAGAAGTGGTGCTGAGAAGATGCGAGCTTCTGGGAGGCCTGGGGGCCTGTCAGGAGCTGTTTGGTGTTTCTCTTCCCTTATGCGTCCTTCTGGGTCCTTCTTTTCTTTCTTCTTCATCATTTCTTGCCTGGTGGATGTGTTTATCTCTTGGACCTTTCTTCAGTTTAAAATATCTTGCTGGGTGATATCAACTAGATGGAAATCATCTTAAATTTATGGCTCTGAGTTTTGCTATTCAATTAACTTAAAAGTCCCAGACATTGCTTCTGGGATAATTTTTGTGAGGGCCCCACAGGCGACTCAGGTTTAGTATTTTCAAAGCCGAGTTCATTATTCCTCACCATTCTTCCCCAGCTCCTTCTATATTCCCTTTTCTTAATTAATAACTTCAGCAGCCACACAATCAGTCAAGCGAGAAATCTTGCAGCTTCCCCAGTTTCCTGCTGTTTGATACCTCAGATTGAAATGTTTAAACCCCATATTCAGGTCGACCCTCCTCTTTGATTTGTCTGTCAGTTCAGTCTTGCCGTGTTTATAAGCCCTTTTGAAAGTCTTGCCTGGACGATCACCGTAAGTTCTTATTTTACTCACCGTAGTCTTGTCCATCTTTGATCCACTCTTCTTTGCACTGGATATTTTTTTTTTCTATAATACATATCTGATATTGATAGCTTATTTTTAAATAACCAGTAATGTCAGTATTTTGTCTACTGTGTAAAATCCAAAATTGGCCTCCACCTACCTTTCTACTTTATTAATTACTGTACCTGTTTGTGTACTCTAATCCTGAGTCATGCCAGGCTGTTTTTTTTCTTCCCCTCTAAGTATGTTAAGCAGTGTCAGTCTTCCTGACCATATGATTAATTCAAACAAACTCATCCAAGTAGATTGAAACCACTCACTTTTTTCTCCCATAACCGATTCTTTTATACCGTGTAACACTCAGCATGGCTTTTACAGTAGTGCTATTTATCTTTTTTGGTGGTGTTTTTATGGCTGCGCTAAGTGGTATGTGGGACCTTAGTTCTTGGACCAGGGATCAAACCCATGCCCCCTTCACTGGAAGCAGGAAGTCCTAACCACTGGACTGCCAGGGAAGCCCCAGTGGTGTTTATTTTTGTACATTACAGAAATACACACTCATGGAAGGCAGCCAGTGTGATCTCTCCACTTTTGCACCCTCCCATGTCAACAAAGGTCCGTTTAGTCAAGGCTGTCGTTTTTCCAGTAGTCATGTATGAATGTGAGAGTTGGAGTATAAAGAAAGCTGAGTGCCAAAGAATTGATGCTTTTGAACTGTGGTGTTGGAGAAGACTCTTGAGAGTCCCTTGGACTGCAAGGAGATCCAGCCAGTCCATCCTAAAGGAGATCAGTCCTGGGTGTTCATTGGAAGGACTGATGTTGAAGCTGAAACTCCAATACTTTGGTCACCTGATGCGAAGAGCTGACTCATTTGAAAAGACCCTGATGCTGGGAAAGATTGAGGGCAGGAAGAGAAGGGGACAACAGAGGATGAGATGGGTGATGGATTCACTGACTCAATGGACATGGGTTTGGGTGGACTCCAGGAGTTGGTGATGGACAGGGAGGCCTGGCGTGCTGTGGTTTATGGGGTCACAAAGAGTCAGACATGACTGAGCGACTGAACTGAACTGACGTCTTCTATAAAATTTATTATGACAGTTTGCACACAGGAGCTATCCAGTGAGTGTACTTTATTGAGTGGAATGTCATCACCCTCTGTTCATGTAAAATATTCTGCATTGATCCCTAGTTCTTACCTGTTCTCCTCTACAGGGCTTAACATTTCAAAACCCACATACATATGCACAGAATATAACTCAAAATGATACACAAAAAATTCCTAACTGTGATTACTTCTGGAGAGAAAGATCTGGTGGAGGTGAACAGTGGGAAACTGAAACTTTTACCTCTATGCTGTGCACAGTTTACAATATTATACTGTCTATTTTGGAGAAGAAAATGGCAACCCACCCCAGTGTTCTTGCCTGGAAAATTCCATGGACTGAGGAGCCTGGTGGGCTACAGTCCATGGGGTCGCAAAGAGTCGGACACGACTGAGCACCTTCACTTCACTATCTATTTTATAATCAAATCAAATTCTTCAGATCCTGACATAGACACAGTCATATTTGTTTAAAGACTTGAACATACTTCAGGCCAACTAATGTTGATTCAGGGGTACATTGGAAGAATGAATGGAGAAATATGCAATTCTTCTTCTTTTTTTTTTTTTAAATCATTTTCCTCAGCCAAATTATAGAGCTATAAGTGACATGAGAAGAGTTTCAAACTTATTAATGAATGTACATATACATAAAATATTATTTTAGACTTTAAAACAGAAAAGGAGATAAAATTGAATGTATATAGCTTACTAATTGCTGAAATTTTTGAATATTTAAAAATATAACTGATTTTCATAATTTAAATAACTGCTGTTTAAGAATTTTTTTTTTAAAGTAGCTCTCCATAAGGCTAAGAAGAAACTAATTGTGGCTCATGTATTTATCCCATGATATATTGGGTCATTCACGCCTTTGTTTTTAAAAACTAGTTATTTAGAAATGTATATAATCAATTTAATTATAATTGAAAATGTATGAACAGTAAGACCGTGAAAGTCTTACCTCTACACACAACAGAGTTAATGAGCCATAAAGTTATCCTGAACAGAAGTAAGTGCTGGCTTTGGATGAGTCTTATACATAATTCGTAACTTCAATGATATGATCTTCCTTCTTTCTTTTACCATACTATAATTAGAGATGTATAAATTATTCTTTTCATTTATTGTGCATGTTGAAGAATTACATGTCATAAAATCCCTTGACATTGTCCTATTTTATCAACAGTGATTGTGGGATATAAAAGATGATTTAAAGAACAGCTTGCACTTCTCAGAAGTCTACACTAACCTCTTGAGAGCAAATATTGAAAGAAAGGAGCTGGGAAATTAGGAAATTACCAAGAAGGCTTTAATCTTTTCAGTAGGCATGCAGCATACACCCTAAGTGTTATTTCCTTCTATAGGAAACTCTTCATTATTTTAGAAACATAAAGGACATTAATTCTAGCATTTTTGTGAGGTTAAAATTTTGGGAAGTCTGGTCTCTTTGATATCCTAATTAAAGCAGATTTTGGATTCTTGAAAGAAAAATAGTTTCATTGAACTCCAAACTGGAAAAAAATGTACTCTAGGCTCAGTCTACCCGGCTCTTCTATTGTACTGTTCATATTTCCATGTTTTTACATTTGTACACAGAATTTGCTTCCATAAGTACCTGTTGGAACTGAAATTTTCTGTGCTAGACTAGAATCACTGATGCAACAGTTTCAGATGATTACATAGTATTTGGATGACAGCACTAGTTGGTAACTTGTTGTTGCAAACCACTGATATCATAAACATCAAAATACTTACCACTGCAAAATGGGAAGTAAATGGCATTTTGTTTATTTTGAGTTCAGCAACATAATAACCAAAGATTTAATTTGACAAGAAATGGCTAGTTTATATTTTCCTTTCTTCTTTTGCTAAAAGAATATTAATTCCATGATTTTTGTTTGTTTTTTTTTTAAATTGAGCTATAACATATATAATCATCATGATAAAGAGAATTAATGTATTATATTTCTGAAGATTGAAAAGATATGTAACATTTCAGTAGGGTGCCTTAAGAGTTAGATATATGTGTGCGTGCGTGTGTGTGTGTGTGTGTGTGTGTGTGTGTGTGTGTGTACATGTTGTAATCTGACAGGTGGTGTGGAGTAAAATTTGATCCAAAGTAACCTGCTTGCCATCTTTTCACTCTTAACACTAAGCTCTTACCATCTCTTCCTTGAATCTTTAAAGAACAGGCCATCTGTCTATTTTTTGTTGTTCAGTTGTTGAGTCTGACTCTTTGTGACATGATGGACTGCAGCATGCCAGGCTTCCCTGTCCTCCACTGTCTCCCAGAGTTTGCTCAAGTTCATGTCCATTGAGTCAGTGATGCTATCTAACAATCTCATCATCTGCAGCCCTCTCCTCCTTTTTGCCTGCAATCTTTCCCAGCTTTCCAGTGAGCTGGCTCTTTGTATCAGGTGGCCAAAGGGTTGCAGCTTCAGCTTTAGCATCAGTTCCTCCAATGAATATTCATGATTGATTTTCCTTTAGGGTTGACTGGTTTGATCAATCCAAGGGATTCTGAAGAGTCTTTGAAACCATCAGTTTTTCTATGCTCAGCCTTTTTTGTGGTTCAACTCTCACATCCATATGTGACTACTGGAAAAACCATAGCACTGACCATACAGACCTTTGTCGGCAGAGTGATGTCTCTGTTTTTTAATATACTGTCTAGGTTTCTCATTACTTTACTTCCAAGAAGCAAGTGTCTTCTAATCTCATGGATGCGGTCACCATCTGCAGTGATTTTGGGGCCCAGGAAAAGAAAATCTGTCACTGCTTCTACTTTTTCCCCTTCTATTTGCCATGAAGTGATGGGACTTAAGTATTTCTGAAGATACTGGTTGGCATTCTGCTTGATGGTGTCTTCACATGGTGTATACTTGGATATCAGTAATGGGCAGAAATTTGGAGTCAATCAGGGAAAGTAAAAATGTGATTGACAATTGGAAGCCAGTGATATATAATGTATTACGTGTTCATATCACATTGTTTTCGTTATGTATTGGGTTGGCCAACAAGTTTGTTTGGGTTTTTCCATGCTATCTTATAGGAAAACCTGAATGAACTTTTTGGTCAGACCAATACAAATACAACTTATAGACCAAAAGATATGGGTGTTGTTCTAGTTACTAGTCTTTTTAAACCTTCCCTTATTTTCAAGGAAAAGAATAAGACGGACGAAAGAATACATTTACCAGTATAAAAAATTCTTAGAAAGGATTATGTCATTGTATCAGTAATACTGAGTTTGAATGCTCAGTGGCTCTGTCATGTCTGACTCTCTGTAACCCCATGGACCGTGTTCCGCCAGGCTCCTCTGTCCATGGGATTTCCTGAGCAAGAATACCTGAGTGGGTTGCCATTTCCTCCTGTAGGGGATCTTCTCAACCCAGGATTTGAACTCACATCTCCTGCATTGCAAGTGGGTTTTTTACCACTGCACCACCTGGGAAGCCATTCTGGAGGATATCAAACATTATTTTATATCACAAGTGACAGGATAGTATAATGATGCATTCAATGAATCTAGAAACAGAAGACCTCCATTGTTTACTGTCTGGGTAAGCGTGGCAACTTACTTTTCTTTCTCAGGGCTTTAACCATTTCATTGTCAATGAGATAGATGGATGAGGTCAGGAGTCAACAACTCTTTTTCGTAAGGGCCCGATAGTGGGTTGTTTTTTTTTTTTTTTTGCTTTGTGGCCCCTGTGGTTTCAGCTGCAGCTCCTCAGCTCTGCTGTCGTAATGCAAAGGCAGCCGAGGCAATATTTAAAGAAACAAGTGAATGAGCATGAAACTATCTGTCTTATAATGAAATTTATTAAAACCAGGAAACGGTCAGTAGTTTGGTAACCCCTGAACTGGATGGTTTCTATAATTCCTTCCAGTCATAAATGCTGGTTGTTGCATTAAGAGTGTACTTACTTTCCAAGTGTTGGAAGTTGTCATAGAGACATCATAAGAGGTGATTTAGTTCTTTTATCTACCTGAGGCAAGATTATACTTAAATCCCTAATGAAGACAGCCATCCAGCTACCTGATCTAGTAAAAGGATAAATCTCCCTTTACTTTTTTTTGTAAAATGACTGTATAATAGGTTATATATCTAAAGTTAGTGCAAGATTTGGGAAATAATCTTTAATGGTTTTAGATTGAATATCTTGCCATTTTAAAAATTGACTTTACACATGATAGAAGACAGAGGGATGATATATCTCTTTTTCATTATTCTTATGGCTTCAAACCCTAGGAAATCATCCTTTCTCTTAATAGATCTAAACATTATAAAATTTTTCTTCCATACAAAGAGATTGTCATAAATTATTTTTTTAGATATGCAGTATAGATTTAATAGAGTAGGAACCATAGCTCTTCTGTCAGCCCTTCAAGCTTTTCATTCTGTTTATCTTTTTCATTTAGTCATTTTATGAGCTTTATAAACAAAACATAAAAAGTGCCTAAGGCAATGTAGTAATCAGATTTCATGTAGTAAAAACTACTGGAATAATCTCAAAAATCATTTATAATAATTGTTTCATAGTGTACAAAATTCATTAAGATATAACTAATCTTAATTCAAAGTAGAAAAAATGCAATACAGTTACATGATATGTTATAGCAACTAAAGTTAACATTAAGTTTTACTTTTCCATTTTCTGCCTTGATACCAAGTAGCTTTTTGGAAATGATTCCAAGTATTTTGGAAATGATTTCCTTAAATTATATTTATTGTTTATTTTCTATGTTTTATTCTCATATTAATTGGATAAACTACATAAAAACACATTGAAACTAAAAAGGACAAATGATCCTTAGGATTAGGTTAAATTTACTCCAGTTCAGTTCAGTTGCTCAGTCGTGTCCAACTCTTTGTGACCCCATGAATCGCAGCACGCCAGGCCTCCCTGTCCATCACCATCTCCCAGAGTTCACTGAAACTCAGGTCCATCGAGTCAGTGATGCCATCCAGCCATCTCATCCTCTGTCGTCCACTTGTCCTCCTGCCCCCAATCCCTCCCAGCATCAGAGTCTTTTCCAATGAGTCAATTCTTCGCATGAGGTGGCCAAAGTACTGGAGTTTCAGCTTTAGCATCATTCCTTCCAAGGAACACCCAGGGCTGATCTCCTTTAGAATAGACTGGTTGGATCTCCTTGCAGTCCAAGGGATTCTCAAGAGTCTTCTCCAACACCACAGTTCAAAAGCATCAGTTCTTCAGCACTCAGCTTTCTTCACAGTCCAACTCTCACATCCATACATGACCACTGAAAAAACCATAGGCCCACATATATTTGCATGCAGCATATAATGAATATGATAAAACATAAAAAGTTACTGGAAGTCATTCCTGTTTTCATCTTCAGAATCTTCCTTTAATTTTTGTTTTCTAATAAAATCCAACCCCCAAATCCCTAACTTTCATTACCTAATTTTATGAAGCTTCGGCACCAAGTTAACAGTGAATTCTCTCAGGGCTGGAAAGAGGTCTATTTTATATACTCCCATGTTGTCAGTACCTAGGAGAGTTATGTAGCTTGTATAGGTGCCTTATAAAGGAGGTTGACTTGACTTAAAATAGTATTATCTTATCAGCATCATTGGGCTTCTCTGGTGTGGCTCCAGAGGTGAAGAACCTGCCTGCAGTTCAGGAGACTTAGGTTCGATCCTTGGGTCAAAAAGATCCCCTGGAGAAGGGAAAGGCTACCCACTCCAGTGTTCTTGCCTGGAGAATTCCATGGACAAAGGAGCCTGGTGGGCTACAGTCTATGGGGTCGCAAAGAATTGGATATGACTGAGCAACTAACACTTTCACTTTTTTTTCCATCACCATTATTAAATTACCGTCCTACTACTGTGCCATATGTTGCACTGACCACTTAGATCATTTATAATTGTGTGGCAAGACTACAGAATGAGTTCTTTCATTTTAGATTTTTCTGTTTTCTCCCACCTTTTTTATTCTGTTCAAGTTGTTAAAATCTGCAGTAAAGTAAATATGGAGCCAGGATTTGAACATAGCTAGTTCATTACTTCACTGTACTGTTGTATTTCTCTCACACGTTCAACATGCAACTGGCATCACACTATAAACCCAGATATATCTTAATTTGCTCTATGGAAAAATATCTCTGAGTTATTCAGTTTTAAGTATTTGGCCACTGTCCCATATCATACACAAAAATTAACTCAAAATGGATTACAGACTTGAATTAAGACCCGAATCCCTAAAATTCCTAGAAGAAGGGCAATCTTCCAGACCTAGGTCTCAGTGATGATGTTTTGAATCTAATACCAAAAGTAAAAGCAACAAAAACAAATAAGTGGGACTGTATCATACTTTTCTGCACAGAAAAGGAAACCATCAACCAAATGGAAAGGCAGCCCACTGAATGAGAGCAGATATTTGCAAATCATATACTGATAAATGGCTAATATGCAAAAAATATAAAAAGCTCATACAACTCAGTGGCCAAAAATCAGACAATCTGATTTAAAAATGGGCGGACAATCTGAATAAAAAATTTTCCAAAGAAGACATACAGATGTCAAATAGGTATATGAAAAGACTCTCAGCATCATTAATCATCAGAGGAATCGGATCAAAAACAACAGTGAGCTGTCACCTCACGTCTGGGAATGGCTAACATCGAAAAGACAAGAAGTAAGAAATGTCGGCGAGGATGTGGAGAAAAGGAACCCCAGTGCACTGGTGGGAATGTAAATTCACGCAGACATTATGGAAGACAGGATGGGGGTTCCTCAAAAAATTAAAAATGGACTCCCGTATGATTTAGCAATTGAACTTTTGTGTGTTTATCTGAAGCAAACAAAAACATTAATGTGAAAAGATACTTGCACCCCCATGTTATTGTAGCATATTTACCATAACCAAGACATGGAAACAGCCTGAGTGTTCATCAATGGATGAATGAATAACGGAATTGTTGTATGTATATGTATATATACATATATTATATACACATACATAAACACAATGGAATATTATTCAGACATAAAAGAAATCTTGCCATTTGTGACAACATGGATGGATCACAAGAGCAATATGCTTACTGAGATAAGTCATAAAGAAAAACAAATACTTTATGATTTCTATTTTTTGTGGACTCTAAAGAAAAAAAACCCAAGCTCATTGATACAGGGACCAGATTGGTGGTTGCCAGAGATACAAGGTTGGAGGTTAGACAAAACGGGTAAAGGAGGTCAAAGGTTAAAAAAAAAAGTAAGTTTCCTTCCCTATTTACATATATAAAAAGAAAAGCTATGGCTTCCCTGGTAGCTTGGATGGTAAAGCGTCTGCCTACAATGCGGGAGACCCAGGTTCGATCCCTGGGTCTGGAAGGTCCCTGGAGAAGGAAATGGCAACCCACTCCAGTATTCATGCCTGGAAAATCCCATGGGCTGAGGAGCCTGGTGGGCTACAGTCCATGGAATTGCAAAGAGTCACACATGACTGAGCAAATTCACTTCACTTCACTTCATGGCTAAAATTACCAAATACATATTTATATATAGCACGGGTTTAACAACCATACAGGCAAGTAGAGTGGCTGCCATAAATATGCAATAAAATGTCTCATTCAATAAAGGACAAACATTTATATATGTTTCAGAAAGTTATCTCCTTATAAAGATGACAAAGTTATTTTCCAAAATAATATTTCTCAACATTTGAAAAAAAAGATCACACAAAATAGGTAAATAGCCCAGGGTAGATAGAAGATGTCCAAAGAATTTAGCTCTCTGCTTCTTAGAAATCCAGTCTGAATTTCCTCCCTGACTGTGCCATGAAAATGCTTTCTCATCTGAGGATCCATCTTTCTCTATATCATTTTTCCTGCAAACATCTGGGAAGCTATTTCATCACAAAGCTGATGTGACTCTTACCTATTTAAAGGTCATTTTTTGAAAAAAGGTTAAAAGCAATGAAGCATGAAGCAGTGCCTAGGGTATTAGTGGTTACTTAATTGAAAGTAGTCCCATTGTCAGAATTAATGCAAGGACTGCAGCTTGTTGGTGTTAAACCTGTAAGTCTCACAACTCAGAGAGAAGCTTCTTTCAATTGATGAAGTTTCTCAGGGATGACTCCCTTTGTTTTGCAAACTCCTAAACTTCAGTAAATGTGTTGGAAGAACTCTTATTTAAAAGCACATTACCTTAAGAGAAATAAGAATGAAAAGTGAGAGACTGTACTCATGTATATGTACATATATACATGAATGTTCATTGTAACAGTGTAGGTGTGTGTGTGCTTAGTCACTCAGTCATGTTTAATGCTTCGTGACCCCATGGACTGTAGCCCGTCAGACCCCTTTGTTCATGGAATTCTCCAGGCAAGAATACTGGAGGGGTTAGCCATTCCTTTTTCCAGGGTATCTTCCTGACCCAGGGATCGAACCTTGATCTCCTGCATTGCAGGCAGATTCTTTACCCTCTGAGCCACCAGGGAAGCCCTGCAGCACTGTACATAAGAGGCCAAAAGTGAAATCTACTGGAAAGGGAAAGTGACCTTGGACAAGATACTGTCCTCTGTGTTTTCTGTTCATCTGTAAAAGCAGAAATCCTAATAGCCCGTTATTATCATCATCATCGTTTATTAGGGTGGCTTTGAGGGTTAAACAGTGCCTGTTATATATATCAGTTATATATAGAAACTGATATGTAAATATTATTAAGATGAAACAAGAAAGATTCTGTTGTCTTAGCTTTCTGCTGCGGCTGGAGCACATTTTGCTTTTGTTCAAAACTATTTGGGGCAAACTGACAAAGGAGAAAAATGCATGTTTGTGCTGCTTGTCTCATCATCAGTCAAAGAATATTCATTAATTGTGTCTCCACTGTGCCAGGCATCATCATGATCAAGTCAGACAGCAGCATTTATTACCTGCTCCTTGTGTGCGGGTGCAGAAGGGAGTATTAGTAAATGTCCACTTTCCCATTGTGTCATGTTCTTTATAAACCTAGTCAGAAAGCAGAGGCCCTGTTCTAAAATAAAATTGTGATTTACAGTTGTGTAAGAATGTAGTGGCTTTGAATAGTACCCTGCATAGTGTGAATTCCAACTCATAATTAATGACAGACATATTCTTCCTATTAGCACTTAGAGTGATGTTTCTATACCGCAGGTAGCAGCATCATACTGTCCAGGTGTAGTGCAGTTGAGACTATAATACTGATCAGCTCAGTTAGTCTTCTGTTCTCTGCAAACAGAAGTATTCATGGTCAGGGACCTTATTATTAGCTGGTGTTCTACTTCATCATTTTAAGAACCATTCAGTTAGGATAGATACAGTGCTAGCTAAAGTGCAGACAGGTGTGGAATGAGACATAGCAGGGCAAAGGAGATTTCTGAAAGACTCTTTATGAGTGGTTCTGAACCTCAGTGCTTATTTCAGGTGCCTTGGTCAATACTAAGGTGGAGACGATGGCTGGAGACCAAATGGTGTTCTCTGTGACTCTGAGTTGAACTCATCCAGCATAGATCTTTTATAGATGTTGTGTAGATCCTGAGTAGGATCTTGATGAAGTTTTCTGCACACAAGCCAGAAAACTTTGGTTTCAGTTAGGGACTGATAGATAAGTTAAAAGAGTTGTTTCCAGTTAGCTTGTTTTTGTGTGTATGAGTAAGATACAAATCAGTGGGAGTGGCACCTGCTTCCTTACTAATGAAGAGATGTAAACCCTTAGCTGACATTCTTTCAAATCAAGATATAATTTAATTTCTAATTATTTACCTTTAAAAGTATGTTGATACTTTATAGGTTTGAATCTGTCTTTTGAGATTATAATTCTACCTTTCACAATTTTTGTGCAAGCTAATTACTTCTAAAACTGAAAAAAATTATTAGAATTTGAGAAGGAATACCAATTTGTTAATTCAAGTTACCTCCTTCTGGATATAATGTACCCTCGTTGTGTCCTAGTTTGAACCTCTCCGAATAGAGAGTATAGTGTTTTCAAAATATCCATGGAATCTATTCATTTGTCCTTTTCCTAATTAAGTAAATATTTAATGGTCACCTATTATGTACCAACTATTTTTGCAGAGACTAGCAGTAGAACACTGAGAAAGTCATACGAGGTCCCTGCTATCAAAAAGTTTGCATGACAGTGACTGGGAGGGGAGAGGCAATGGACAAATAACCAAATTCATGAACAGGATAATTTCAGGTGGTGATAAGTATAGTGAAAATGATTAAATAAATGATATTCCAGAGAGTTCCTAGGGGTTATGCGGCTGTTTTGTACCACTAAAGAGGAATATTGGTAATGATGTCTAAATAAGGACCCAGCTATGAGTTCTGGAGGGGGAGTGTAGTTTATTGTTTGGATGTCCTTCATGCAGTAAATGTTTGTTAAAGGGCACAGTTGGGGGATAAATTCTGTGACTTTATCCTGGAATTCCAGAATTGTGTAAGTTGATGAAGAGATGTGTATATACTTGGGCATGTACACATCTGTGATGCAAACTCAGCAGCTCCTCAAATCTCCCTGCATCAGTGAGCAACATAAATTCACAGATGCTTGGTTCTGAGGAAGGAGGAGAGAATCCACAAATAAGTTTCATCAGTCACGTCTTTCCTTTAAAATCTGATTGTTCCACAAGCGTGCACATGGGTGGGTAGATGCTAGAGGACAGGGTGAGTTGAAACAGTGCCCTGGTGTGGTTGAGCCAGCTAGGAGCCTTCTTTATTATGATATGGTGACAAGCATGATTTACTTAGGCATCTTAGGTCATCTCTTTGTGTGTTAGTCACTCAGTTATGACCCTATGGACTCCAGCCCACCAGGCTTCTCTGTCCTTGGGGATTCTCCAGGCGAGAATACTGGAGTGGGTTGCCACGTCATCCTCCAGGTGATCTTCCTGACCCAGGGATTGAACTTGTGTCTCTTACATCTCCTGCATTGGCAAGTGGCTTCTTTACCCACCAAGCCACCTGGGAAGCCCTAAATCATCTGTAGCAGTTCCCAGAAGAAGGTAATACAGAATGCAGCAGCAGTAGGAATAGAGAACATAATCAAGCAGATAACATCATTTTGGGAATTATGGGAAGCCTTCTAAAAGAGGAGATATTAAACCCAAGACCTGAATGATAAATATTATGGAAGAAGGTAAAAGGGAAAAAGGAGAGGTTCAGGTTGTATCATTATTTGAAAAAACCCAAGGGAACAAGAGAAGAAATTTATTTGATAAACTCAAAGAGTTTCATTAATGTAAAATTTAGGCAGCCAAGAAGTTCAGTAGAAGGATTTGTTGTGAGGCTGAGATTATAGCCTTATGCAATGACTAGACCATGAAAGACATTCTAACTGGTGTTAAGGAACTTGTACTTCATCCTGCTGCTGCTGCTAAGTCGCTTCAGTTGTGTCCGACTCTGTGCGACCCCATGGACCCCACCCCACCAGGCTCCCCCGTTCCTGGGATTCTCCAGGCAAGAACACTAGAGTGGGTTGCCATTTCCTTCTCCAATGCATGAAAGTGAAAAGTGAAAATGAAGTTGCTCAGTCGTGTCTGACTCTTAGCGACCCCATGGACCCCACCCCACCAGGCTCCTCCGTCCATGGGATTTTCCAGGCAAGAGTACTGGAGTGGGGTGCAGTTGCCTTCTCCACTTCATCCTGAGGACACTGGAAACCTATCAAATATCTGAATAAGAGAATGATGTAATCAGATTTATATTCTAGAAACATTAATTGAACGCCAGTGGGGAGAGTGGACTGGAGAAAAGTCAGGGGCAAATGTGTAAAGAGGCTGTAGCATTCCCAGCAAAATATTAATATGTGGTAATCAGAAATACAATAGTGGAAGTGAAAACAGAAGTGGAAGAATTAGATAATTAGAAGGAAGGAGCAAGACAATTGCATGATTGTATGTATGGAGAGTGGTGGTGAAAAGGGAGCAAATCGATTTCCAGGTCTTTTGCCTGAACACGTGTGTAACACAAGAAATAGAGAGCATGTATCAAGACGGTCAAGCCTTTGTTGTTTTTGTTGTTTGTTTGGTGGGGGAAGAAGTTAAGACAAATTTAGACTTTCATTCTTTTAGATACATAAGTATTCAGCATTTAGCAAATAAATCAGCCCCTGTTATATGCCTGGCACCATGCCTGGTCACCAGAGACATAACCATAACTAACAGGCAAGATCTTGTTCCACGGAGCTTACATACTGGTCAGGGAGAGAGAAAGCAAGTGAACACATGAAAAGTGTTTCTATAAAATGTCAAGGTGGCATGTTGAATTTGAGGTGCCTGTGGTATATTTATATGGATAATACACCCAAAAGGCTTCCCAGTGGTAAAGAACCTGCCTGCCAGTGCAGCAGATGCAGATTCATAATAAATTTACCCATTCTGTAGGGTGGTTGTAAGTATTACATGAATTAGTATAGGTAAGGGACTTAGACATATACCTGACATATAGTAATCGTTATATACTCATGTACTACATTGTAGTACATATATTTGCTTTGTTGTTATTGTTGTTATTACTACTATATAACTTACTTTAACTGGGTGGTAAGTTCCCAGGGACCTGGGTACAGTTTTGCTATGTCTTCCTATACTAAGTTTCTAATGCTCATTTGATCTGTGATGAATATTTTGGAATGTGGTTGTTTCACTCTAAGAGTTGCTTCATTGAAAAAAAACTAAATTACTGTGATATTTTAGTGGGCATGTATTTTTCCCTTAATTCAATAAGAGTTTCTAAATTTTGTATTTTTAACCAAGAAATCATAACAGGGATTCACTAAATGCAAAAAAAAAATATTTTTCATCTATATTTTATAAGTTAAATGGAAGAATAGTGGAAAAAATTGAAAATGCTCATGTGCTTCCAAAGTCATGCAGTTTTATAGAATGTGGAGATTTGACAGGTGTATAATTTATCGTAGAAAGCTGAAATGATGTCATTTGATGCCTTGCCTTCTTCCTTCTAACTCTGAATGAAGCCAGTGCTTGAATAAATAATGATATGGAGCAGGGTTAAGGTTTGAAAAAGGACATCGTTTCAGCTTGTATATAACTTATTAAGGATCTGGAGAAAGTTCCTCGTGCTGGTAATGATAAGCAGTTTTAGGAAAAAGTTACCTTATAGTCCTTCTCTGCCGGAGTGTAAACATAGCTTGGCAAGTGACAGATGGTTGTAGATTCTCCACCGTCAGTGACTTTATTAGTATTCTTTTCCCATGTGGGTTTGTATAAAAGCCAAATTTAGTTCAATCAGTAGTAATATTTGAGACAGTTTTTTTTTTTTTTTTCAGTAGACGGAAATACATTATGTGCTCAAAAAAGGAGATAAATACAGAAAAATAGAAGGCTGTGGAAAATGTATAGTAGTGTATAAATATTTTGCTTTTGCACAAGATTAAAAAAATGAACCTTAAAGCAGAAACTCTGTCTACCCACTGATAAAAATGGAGATTTCATTTTAGTTCAGGTTTGATATTTGAGGGACTTGAGTTTACATTTAGAATATTATAATTCATTCTTTTTACAGGAATCATTCTTAAAGTGAGAGGAATATATTTAAAATTTCACATATCCTTTTTATTCTCTTCTCCTCTAGTCATATGATATTGAATATATTTCAGCCCAGTGAATTTCAAATTTTATTTAATGTTACAAATATTAGCTTTGTAAATTTAGCCCTGCCTCACATACCCTATACTTAGCTTTCTTCAGAGATTATTTAGTCACATTTTTAATAGAAAGCTCATAATTGCTAATGTTGTACCTCCTGAAACCAAAATCTGAATATTTTATGTTAAAACATATTGGCTTACGTTTTGATTTTCAAAATGATGTCATAAGTACAATCATTTTGCTTGCACAAATTCTGTGGAGTGCACATGACTATTATATTTAGCTATTTTACCATTGCAAAGTAAGATTAAGGTTTTGTAAAGTAAGGTTTTGTAAAATGTTATATTGTGACATTAAGAATGAAGTCTGGACTCTCAAACTTACCTCTAAGTCTTTTGAATCAATGGGTATTTTTCTTCTTTCCCATGAGCTGGCCAAACTTAGTGATCTGTGGCATTCTCTAGGGATGTATTCTTTTGAGATAATCCCAAAGTTCCCTCCCCCAAAATCGTCATTATCATGTGGTTTACTACATCTATAATTTCTTTATGCTGTTGATGTAATGCGTTACACTAATTGGTTTAAGCCAACCTTGCATACCTGGAGTAGATTCCAGGTTTGATCGTTGTGTAGAATTATTTTTATACATTTTTGGACTCCATTTCTAATATTTAATTGAGAATTTTGCATGTATATTCATGAGGAATATTGTTCTTAGTTTTTCTTTCTTATGTCTCTCTGGTATTAGGATAATGCTGACCTCATATTGAATAAGTTAGGAGGGGTCCCTTCTGCTTCTGTTTTTTGGAGCAAATTGGCGGAGAAGGCGATGGCATCCCACTCCAGTACTCTTGCCTAGAAAATCCCGTGGATGGAGGAGCCTGGTAGGCTGCAGTCCATGGGGTCGCAAAGAGTCAGACACGACTGAGCGACCTCACTTTCACTTTTCACTTTCATGCATTGGAGAAGGAAATGGCAACCCACTCCAGTATTCTTGCCTGGAGAATCCCGGGGACAGGGGAGCCTGGTGGGCTGCCGTCTATGGGGTCGCACAGAGTCGGACATGACTGAAGCGACTTAGCAGCAGCAGCAGTGGAGAACTGGATCATCTCTTCTTTAAATGTTTGGTAGAATTAACCATTGAGATCTCCTGGGCTGGATGCTTTTGTGTTGGAAGGTTACTCATTGTTGATTCACTTTAGTTATTTGATGGAGGCCTATTAATCTCTTTGTGCGAGTTTTGGTACATTGTGTCTTTCAAAGAATTGTCCCATTTCGCCTAAATTATTAAGTTTGTGGTTATAGAACTGTTCATAATATTCTTGTATTATCTTTTTCATGTCCATGAGATCTGTAACAATGACCCTTCTCTCATTTCCAATAGTAATTTGTCTTGCATCTGTAACTTCTAATTCTTCCTCTTTCCTATTATCACCACTGAGGTTTAGTAATGTCTTCTCTCAATTGCATTTTTTTTGCCTGTTATAGTTATTAGTTTTGCTTATACGTCAATACTTAAATATAACACATCTTTACTTACCTGTGGATATCTTCTTTAAAGCTCTTTGTTGTTGACTTGCAAGAAAATATGGAATTCTGGTTATTCTTCATTGTTTAAGTTTTTTTTTTCCTTACTCATATCAACTTTATCCCCATTGCTTTAGTCCATTATTTTCCTGTGAACATAATAACTTTTTGTTTGTCACTTTTTTGTGACAAATTATGGTACAGTCCATCTGAAGATACTTGAAATAATAAGTAAGTAAGAAAAGAGGCCAAAAACAGGTAGCAGGAACCCAGTCAAGGGTTCTGTATAGTGATTTGTTCTGGAAAAAATGGGGAGGGTGAGTAGGGCTTTGGCCTCAGCGGAAGGGAAACTGAGAACCAAGGTGAGGGGTAGAGGTCAGCAGACTTCATTCACTCTTTTCCTTAGAGAGAAAGCCAGTCAGGGTTACTTTGCAGAGCCGCAACACCGGCTGGAGACCGCCCTGAGGCCCCATGGGCCAGGTGGACCTACTGTGATGCACTTGAAGGCCTACAGAGGTGGCGTTCCTGCTAATGGTGAGCAGACAACTGGTCTGGAGAGGAAGGTCACAGAAGGGATGAGACCCATTCAATGTGCTCGCCCCAGAGGCAGCTTTGGGTACCAAAGCAGATCCTAATTTAGTCTCCTCCATCACCAGCGAGTGAATAGTGGCATGCAACTGTGACGAAAACAGTGCTGTCATCTGGTTCTAGCTGCACAGTGTCAAGACTCAAAGATGCCCTAAATATGGACCACAAGCTGGTGCCTCCCAGTTGGCCTGCTGAACCCCTGCATTAACTCTCTCAAAATGTGCTGTGAAGTTCCTTCTTCCCAATAAAGACTAGTCATTACATTGGCTCTTCCTCAAAAAAAAAAAAATTCTCCCAAGTCTTTCTTGGGCTCCTGACCTTTCAGCTAGAGGTATTTCCCAGCATTCCTTGACTCTGGGTGTCATCAAATATCTAAACAGAAACAGACAGAAGTGGTGAGGTGGCTGAAGTCTTTCTGAAATAAATGGAAGTTATGAATGTGAAGTTAGTGACTGTAATCAAAAAAATGTAGAGGGACAAAAGAAGAGGCTGAAAATAGACCTGCGAAAGGTGGGAATAAAACAGAATCTAAAAAAGATTCAGAGAATACAGGGAGGCTGAAGGAAAGAGAATTGAATGAGAATCAGGTTATGCTCAAAGGATGTTTCAAGGAGAAGTCAGAGAGGGTCACGGAGCAGAGAGATAAAGGCAAATAAGAGCTGGTTCTAGTTGGCGTATTTCTGTGACGGTGGGAGTCAGGTCTCGCTGCAGAGTACACAAGGCATTCACCTGAATTGAGAAGTTAGTTTATGTACTTCGATGCATTCCAAGCCTATTCTTGCTCATCTACCCCATTGCTTATAATTTCACTATTTTCGTAGTTAATTTTCTTGAATTATTTAACACTATTAATTAAAATTGAAATCAGGCAAAAAATATGCAATAATAACCTTAATTAAAAGGTTATTTTTCCAGACATGGGTATAAAGGTCTGCTTAATGCATCCTCAAAGCATTTCTTATGTTAAGCTTGACTATTTCTTTATGTGAGAGACAAAGAAAAAAACTTACATTTTGAAGCTGACATTATTAATCGAAAATAAAATTTTAATATTAATCAGTGGAGAGATTTTAGGAGTCATATGGTGAACTACCCTATAATATTTTTTTCAAAGTTGGCACCACTCAGTGGGAATAATGTCAGTTGAACAAACATGTAATAATGATGTGTGACATTTATTAAGCCCTTACTCTGTGTTCGAGACTGAGAAAAATGTTTAATTCACCATTGCACTTTGACCACAGACAACAGACAGGAAAGCCAAGGCTTAGTAAAATCAAGGGAAGTGTCCAAGTCTCCCAGGTGGTGAGTAATGACATGAAGTTCAGACTCAGGCTGCTAGATTCCAAAGCTCGTTTCATTAACCATTATTATATATTGCTTAATTTGAGGGTAGGTGTGTTTTTGCTATTAGCCTTTCATTGGGAATTGTAAAATATTTTCCGAGCTGTCTTTTATTAAAAGTTGTCTTTTCATACCATAGAGGCAAAACACTAAACCAGGTATATTTCTTGAGAAAAAGGAACGTGTTTATTATTTTTTAATTTAAAAATCCTATTTCCTAATATTCTCAGAAAGGAGAATTTCATTAATGCACTAAAAAAATAGCCTTTGGATTCTATAAGGTAGTTGTATAAGGATATTATAGCTATTACATGGAATTTATCTAGATTATTAATTTCGTTTACAATTAGTTAATTGTTTCAGTAAGTGAATTGAGGTCTTTTGTTAGGAGATGTAGAGAGGAATTACAATCTAACATTTGCATGAAGATCCCTCATATTTAATATATAATGGAGAAAACTAGTCCATTTTTATCCCCCTCATTAGAAACAAAATCTCTCCTAATGTTCCATGTGCTTTTTAGGAAATTGCTAAATAATTCTAACCTCTATCACATACCTATCATTTAAATAGTTACTAAGGCAGCAATACTTGTAAAACACATTTAATTGTTAAGGCTATTCTTGTGAAACAAAGAAAATAACATAGGAAACAAAGGCTTACATTATAGTGTATTGCTGTGCTGGACAGTAAGATTTTGTTCACTTTTCTATACCCAGTGCCTAGTGGACATGATATAGAAGATACCCAATAAATAGAGCACTAAAAAAAAAAGGCTACAAAGAGAATAAGAATTCCTAATGACTGGTAGAACATATAACTGCTAAAGCAAGAGAAGGAGGCAGGTCATTACAGGAAATTTCTAGAAGATAATGCTTGAGATAAAGATCTAAGACTACGTAAGTAATGAGTGTTTGGTCCTTTCCAGAAGAAAGGTGGCGGATGTGTAAAGGCACAGAGCTACTGTCTACATTTTCATAGGCAGTGCTGTGTACCGAGCCAGCTAGCCAGTAGTGTGGCTGAAATCCAGTTGTATCCATATGTGATTTTTGATGGTCCTGTGTCTTACCTCTGGCCCTCTACCACTGGACTTCTTTTTCTGTGCCACTCAATACTAATTTCATGCCTCATTTCATTTCATTTTGTATCTCTCTTCTCATTTATTCACTTAATTATTCATTAAAATATTTATTAGAAATTTATTATATATTAATTATAGCTAGTCCTGCCCTGTTGGATGAGTTGCTCATATCTTTAGCTGGTGTGTGATGATTTAAATTTGAGAGTTCAATGAATAGCATTATCCAGAAAATAGTTAGCAATGGTGATGAATGTTTTCCACCCATCTGATAGCACAGTAGCTGCCAGAGGCTTGCCGTCACTCTGTTGATCATTTGTAAAACCTGACCAGTTTTCTTTTTTGTTCGTGCTCCCACAAGTTTACCTGCTTCTCCCTCATCCTTCTATATGGCAGTAGCAACATCTGAGAATTGCTGTTAGGGATGGTAGAGAGTGGAAGGGACACTGAGCATGTGAAAATAATTCTGCAGGTGACCAAATAGATAATATTAGAAGTAGTTCTAACATTGAGCAACTTTTGTTTCTTTCCTACTATGTACAAGTCTCCATGCTAAGGACTGACGAAAAGAAGATAAATAGAGTACCATTCTTCCTTTAAGTCATTTGAGAACCTATGGGTGGGATGCATTTAATAGCATTTCTCATATTAAGTCACCAGATTAAAAAATAAATTTAAGTACCCTCAGAAAACATTCAGATTGATACATGTTTTGTTAACTTTTTGCTTAAAAGAAATTCTTTAGAATTATTTTAAAAATATTGTTTAACTGAAAAAATTTGGCTTCTTAAAAGTGTCATTTTCCTCCTGAATTGCAGTTAACAATGTGGACATGTCTCTTTATTTGAGGACTCTAATAGTATAGTTTCATGTTAAAAGTATTTTATGGTGTCTTCGCTTTTAAGTAATTTCAATTGTCTTTAAATACAATTGCAGTGTTTCCCTATAAATGTCTTTAGTTTTACTGTTCTTAAAGGGAAAAAGCATTATGTTCATGAGGTTTAATGCTCCTATATAAAATTGTCTGAGGCAAAACAACTTTAATAGAAGCACAGATCTTCCTTCTAATGTACACACGTAACCTAAGCTCCTTGAGGGCAAGGATTTCATTTGCTGTGCATCTTAAAAGGACTCAGGACTGTGCTTTATTGGAGACTGTATTTGTTGAATTGATCTCTATATAATGAACACACTTTATAGATTAAAATCTTAATTTGTTAGATTAGTGCATCTTCTTCAAGTGTTTCCACTGCCAAGTTATAGATTAGCTATTCTGAGCAATTTTTTCCAGGATTATGTAAATTACAGATTGAGTCAATGTTTATTGCTGTCTCTAGCAATTAAAGAGGAGAAGGCAATGGCACCCCACTCCAGTACTCTTGCCTGGAAAATCCCATGGACAGAGGAGCCTGGTAGGCTGTAGTTCATGGGGTCGCTGAGGGTCAGACACGACTTCACTTTCACTTTCACTTTTCACTTTCCTGCATTGGAGAAGGAAATGGCAACCCACACCGTGTTCTTGCCTGGAAAATCCCAGGGACGGGGGAGCCTTGTGAGCTGCCGTCTGTGGAGTCACACAGAGTCAGACACGACTGAAGCGATTTAGCAGCAGCTGCAGCAATTAAAGGGCTTCCCTACTAGCTTTGACTGGAGAAGGAAATGGCAACCCAGTCCAGTGTTCTTGCCTGGAGAATCCCAGGGACAGCGGACCCTGGTGGGCTGCCGTCTATGGGGTCGCACAGAGTCGGACACGACTGAAGCAACCTAGCAGCAGCAGGAGCTTTGACAGTAAAGCATCTGCCTGCAATGCAGGAGACCCAGATTCGATCCCTGGTTCAGGAAGATCCCCTGGAGAAGGAAGTGGCAACCCACTCCAGTATCCTTGCCGGGAGGATTTCATAGACAGAGGAGCCTGGCGGGCTACAGTCCATGGGGTTGCAAAGAGTTGAACACAACTGAGCGAGTAACACACACCAGCAATTAAATATTTGAGGGCAACATGAAGACTAAAGAGTTAACCAAATAATACAGAATTATAGCATTAGAAAAGGCAAAGTGTTCTGATTTTTTTGTTTTCCAGTTTTTCTGGGATAAAGATTTCATAATTTTAAGCCCATAAAGTATTAAATTTCTTTAAAGATCTTTGAACCATGTCATTTTTAAACAGTGGCAATATGTATGTGTTCACATACATAAACTATACTTACAACTGGCAGAATAACCAGTTAAAATATGAAAATGAAATCAATAACTTATAATTTATGTTGTTTATCTCTTTCTCTTGCTCAATTAGTTATCTTTTAGGTCATATTTTTGATTTATTTATTTATGTTTTAATATTCAAAGTTGGTCACTAAACCAATGTTAGCTTTAACTCAGTAAGACAGATTTAATGCTATAAAAGTTAAGGATGCAAATATTTTCTGAAATATTGCCCATTGGGAATTTTCTTTGCTTTATATCTGTAAGAACAGGCTCATGATAATGTGAATATTTA
Source organism: Bos indicus x Bos taurus (assembly GCF_003369695.1). Classification (NCBI taxonomy): domain Eukaryota; kingdom Metazoa; phylum Chordata; class Mammalia; order Artiodactyla; family Bovidae; genus Bos; species Bos indicus x Bos taurus. Next base: position 17,386,537 of record NC_040102.1, on the reverse strand, counting down.
ATCCTAATTATATGTGATACTTAAAAAAACCTACACACACTTCAGAATTTTACAGACACCGTACAAATCTCACAGGACTATGGGATGAAGTAACAACACCCTCCGAAAGGACTCTGAAAATTAGAATTTAAAATAAAAGTCATGCCAAGCCAGTAGATGAATAGCCAAAGGAACAGTTCATATTTCACATGGTTAGACAGCATCATTTCCACATTCTATGGGGAAAAAAATATTCATTGAATTTTATATTATCTGGCAATTAAAATAAACACAGTTAATTTTCATAACTAAAACAAACTCCATATGTTACCAAAAAGTTCTGAGAATTAAAAGCAATGCTAAAGGCAAAAACATAATTATTACTTCTTTTCTCACATGGATAAAATGAGAAAAGATTTCTTATGATGTAGTTCTAAAGCTTTGATATCTATCTCTAGCTCTTGGAGGTCTTCACAGTCTCTGGTGGGTTACTGGATGAGAACTTTGAGACAAATTTTGGTTTAGGGATTGTAACCTTTGTAACTAATCAGATGGGTATGGCCTGAGGAGCCAAGAATAAAACCAACAGCCTAGAGAAGAGGGATCTTGACTGTAATAACAGCTCTGGGTCTTTGCCTTCTTGCTTCATTCAAAACCTTACTATTATCTTAACAATCAAGTTTTTTCCTGCTGTTTCCAGCCTTTGTCTTTCCATCTGCTTTTTGTTCTGTTTCTCTTCATGTATACAGACGAAGTTTTCAATAGAGCATTTGCTTCTTCAAGTTACTCTCCCATTTTTACAAATCTATTTTTTTTTTTTTTTTTGTCTGCACCACATGGCTTGCTGGATCTTAGTTTCCTGACCCTGAATAGAACCTGTGCCTCCTGCATTGGGAGCATAGAGTCTTAACCACTAGACCACCAGGGAAGTCCCTACAAATCTATTTTAATATGTCTTAAGCATCTCTAAAAAGGCTTCCCTGGTGGCTCAGAGGTTAAAGCGTCTGCTTGGAATGCAGGAGACCCGGGTTCGATCCCTGGGTCGGGAAGATCCCCTGGAGAAGGAAATGGCAACCCACTCCAGTACTCTTGCCTGGAGAATCCCATGGAGGGAGGAGCCTGGTAGGCTACAGTCCATGGGGTTGCAAAGAGTTGGACACAGGACTGAGCGGCTTCACTTTCACTTTCCCTTTTCAAGCATCTCTACTGTGCTTTGAAACCAACCCTTAGCTTTATATTTCCACATTGGCTATCCTGTTTGGAGTTTCAATCTAGACTTGGCATGATTGGATTATAAGAATATCTTGTTTTTAACTTGTTTATAACTATGAAAGGAAGTTTCATCGTTTACAACATTAAGAGCACTTTTGCTGTTCTGCTTGCCTTTGTCTGTAGAAGTTTATCAAAACCTCTTAGATGTTACTCACTATTAAAGTGGAGGACACAAGTGAAAATGCTAGATAAATATATTTATCTGAGATCATGTAAGCAAGTGTAGAATAGTAGTACATTAATTTAGGCACTGCCATGAAAAGAAATTATAAAAACACAAAGCTCAGTTTTCTATTTTTCAGTTTTTGTCATCCGAGAGTTGGTGTTTTCTGCTCATGATTATTTAAACAGGAATTTGTTTAGACAGTGTTGACGTCACAAAGGTCTGAGTTCTTTTCATTGTTTTCACTGCTCTTCCGCAGGTGTAAGTAACACCTTGCAGTCCTGGACTCATGGGGATGTGTGCTTGGTGCAAGGCCTGCAGTCATGTCCTTGCATAGAGAGCAGAATACATTGTTCACTGACACTGAGGTTGCTTACATGGCCCGCTCCTGCCCATTTTCATTCATCACAACTCACAGACTCACCGAAACAGAGCTCCAGTGTAACTTTGGAGGTCACTTTGTCTTTTATAGACATGTGTAGAACCCCCAAATTCCTTCCATCTATTGTACATTAGAATTAAAGACTTATTTCATGAGTTCCTTTTTCCTGGACAAGAATATATCAATATGCCTGAAAAGAAAAGAAAACAAAACCCATCAAAAAACCCTTTATAATTAGATGCTGCCTGGAGCACCACGAAAATGATCATCTGACCCATTTTTGGTTGCATTTAGTATTTATTTCCACGACTCATATGTGTATATGCTTTGAGGGTTTCATTTTTTGTCCCAAGATAATATTAAAAAAAAATTAAAAATAGATTCTAATAAGTAGGTTCTGCTCAAATGTTCTTCCAACATTTTGAGGTGGACCTATCCCCAAAATTGATGTGTATGAGGATTTTAGTACATCATTCACATAAAATAAGTAGTCCAGCCTTTTTAATGGTGGCTATCTAGACATCAACTGCAGTGTTCTGCCCTTAACAGGGAAGTTGTTTCCTATTCTAGACAGAAAGGTCACAAACTGGCCATTAGAGTTCTGTACTTGGATGAACACATAGAAAAAAAATAGAAATTTATAGTGAACTGAATTTTATATTTGCCTCCACATTACAAAACTATTACCCAAAGCTCTCTCACTTGAAAATATTTCCAAGCTTGCTGAAAAGGTAAACATTTGCAAACTGCACTTTGTTTAGTGAGGTCTTCAATATGAAGCACCCTTTATTTATCTTGTTAGCAAGTCAAAAGTTTCTTGTAGAGCTGTTGAGTTAGACTCAACATTTTTTAAAAAGGGGATTATTGTAAGAAAACCAAAGAGCATTAAGAGGCTCTTCAAAAAATACCCTGTTACAATAGTGATATGAAATGTCATCTAGGGTGTTAGAATCTTTTTACAAAAATTTGCTACATCCTCTTATGTAGCAGGAAAAGGTGCCTAGGATCCAGGTCCTGCTACGTTGCCCCCAGAAACCACTCTTGTACGCAGGCGGGTTCTTCAGGAAAAATCTCGCTTTAGCACCAACCAAAAAGAAGGGAGTAAAAGAAAACAGTTGAAAATAACTACTCATACAATATTAAATGACTCATGATTTCATGATCAAAAAGGGCTATTTTACCTCTTTCGCTGCAGTGACAGCAAAGCCCTTCACTTCATAAAGGACCACAGACCTGTTTGTTGCAGATGATAACACACGGTAGTCCTGTGTGTTGGCCTGAGAATTGATGCTCGCCTTGGTTCAGGTGGTAATGACCCTCCTGAACTGTAATCCGTGATACACGGTGCAGATGCTGATAACATCTATTATTGTCATCCTATAAAGAAACTTAATTCTGTTGACAGAAAAATGTGGTTCATTCTACTAGAGTGCCCTTCTGACGGATGGAATAATTATTTTGACCCAGCTTTAGAGCTAGTTACGTTATTTTAAACAGTCACGCTGATAACGGTTTTATAATTTCCTGGGTTTTTATATTTTATGGGTGCATAATAACTGTCCTCATTTATTAAGTTTATCACTGCTTTACAGAGGCATGAATACATTTCAATTAGATTTGTATAAAATGCTGAATCGCAAATTCTTTTCGAAATAGAATGAACTGGGTCTATCATCTTAGTTCAACCCACTCAGATAATTTGATCCTTTTGGCTTAATACACATGTAAAACAAATTGCTCTAGTGAATCTGCATGTAAAATACCACCAGTCCTAAAGGCTCTAACATAAACAATTAGTTCCATGTTTTTATCTCATAGAAACACTGGTTTTCCACACCACAGAAAACAACCTTGCAAAGTTTATATTTCAGAATTATGTTAGGGAGGGGACAGTACATGGTGCAAATAGGCCCCCTTTATTGCTTTGCTGTTGAACAATGAGAAGGTCCCTAAACCATTTCAAATACATAATTAAAGATACCTGCTTGCACTTATTAAACTCAGGGCCACTATAATTCCTATAATGCTGAGCTTACCTCATTATTCACATTGAGCAAAAATTCCACTGGAAATTTAATTTTGAAAGGATGTTATGCTTATCTTAATATGCAGGTCTGCACAACCTATATTTAAAAACCATAAAGAGTTCATGTACCTTTCATTGAAACAAACATATGCTCTTGAAGGTTCTGGAAGTCAGAAAGCTTGAAGAGAGTTTATTTTTAAAAACATAGTAATGTAGTAGTTTTTCCTTGACTTAAAATATGTTTGGAGTATTTGGGTCGTTAAACAAAGGATATTGTATTAGTTCTTTCAGCTCATCAGTAACCCAACACAGGTCCTTGAAACCGATTATAGAATTCACAGTGGAATTTTGTGACGTCAGTTTCAGTCAATAATTTTTCTAACCTGAAGTGTGCAGTGGCATAGTATGTGGTGTGATAGATAGATACAGAGATAGATAGATTTTTACCATCATTTTCATAACTGTGGACAACTCTGACAAGCTTTAGAAATTAGTATTAGAAAACCTTTCTAACATTTAATATGCCCCCTAAGAAAACTTTCTTATTCTGCACAGATCTTAGGGTAACAAAGGCACATAGTCAGCAGCTGGTAAATATTTACTGGTATATTTACAGAGATCCAATTAGGAATTGGTATCATAGAGATGATACCAAAATAATTTTGAGTATTCAAACGTTTTTTTATATGCCAAACATGACCAAGCCTGCAAAACTGCACTAGAATCTTGTTGTTTGACTTAACATGTTTGGATTAAAATATATTTGAGTTTTATTTTGCCTTTGTGTGGTGTGTATATATGTGTGTGTGAGCATGAGATTATCTAGGAAAGAGAGATTCTGAAACATAAAAATCTGTACAATAGCTATTGGAAGACATTTATTTCTCTTGTATCTTGAATAAAATAACAAGCACCATAGTAGTTTATACATCTTTTCTTGTATATATCAACGCCAAAATGCTTCATTTACAGTCCAGAATGAGCAGTGACTTCTCTTTTGAGATATTATTTCTTTTGCAAACATTTCTTGGAAAGGATAAAGCTGAAGTGACTGTATTAACTAAAGTTTTTGTTGGTGAGACATTTAGCAAATAAACTAATATTACCTATGTGGTATGTGGGCACCAGCCAAGGTAACTAAATATTTAATCAGTGCATTATAAGTATCAAAAAATCTCTATCTTAAAAACCCAGCTACATTTTGTAGAAGCTAAGTCTTATAAGTTATTATTACATATATATGCATATTTTATTGTGGTAAGAACATTTAACTTGAGATCTTTGCTCAACAACTTTTTTTTTTTTTGCTCAACAACCTTTTAAGTGTACAATACAATGTTGTGATGATAGGCAAAATGCTGTACAGCAACTCTCTAGAACTTATTTGTCAGCAATAATTAACTTTAATTTTCCAACTTAGAAGTTTAAAGAAAAATGTGTTTTTTTTTTTTATTTGACCAGGAATACATTTTGTTATTGTTGTTTTATTATCATTATTTTAGGTATGGCTGCTTTTTTCCTCAGAATTTGCTCTTTATTATTTTTACTGTTTGAAAATAGTAAGTAGTGTGTCTTCTCATTGGATGCAGTTTGAAGAAGCATACACTTTCTGAAGCTCTGTACTTTACAAACTAATTAGCTCTAACTTCCTGCAACACATAATTGTTACGAGAGTAAAGCCTCATGGGAGGAACTTTTCCTTCTTACCTGCTTTTGGCAAGCCTAGTAAAATTGACGATTTATTGTTGTAAAAAATACTTATTAAAGATTTTCAACTTCCAATTTGCTTTCCTGGGGCTTGAATAGCTAAAAAATTTATCAGTAAGAAACCATTAAAAAAAAAAATCTATTTCAAGCAGGTAGCACTGGTTGATATTTGATGACACTTTTTGTGATTGTTCCCAATTGAACCAGGAATTCTCTAGGTTTAACCAACTAGAGAATGATAAGAGAATCTATTACATTCCAAAGTAAATAGTTTTAAAATTCTTTTTGAATACTTTGTCAAACAGGGGGAGATTGATATGGTTAAAATTATTCAGTGCTTCTCTAACTGGATGGCAAGATATATATGTTTTTGATAAAATGCAGTGCTCAGCTCAGGGCACAATTAACAAATGCCTGATGAGCTGATTGTGAAAGTGATGATGCTTAGTAGCAGGTTTGTGACTTCAGAGAAAAACCAGTTAATTTTTTTCCATAGCCCATGTTTTTATTTGTTAAACTAACAGCCCATTTTGGGCTTCCTTGATCAGTCTCTTGGTAGATGTTATTTGGGACACACCTTTAAGAGAAGCTTAAATAGTTCTCAGAGATAATTGGCAATGATCATCTCACACTTTAATAACTCATTTAATTCCTGTTCTGCCAAGATAACAGATAAGGAACATTTAATATCAGAAATGAGATAAAAATGATTTCTTATCTTGCACTACCTTTGTGACAATTCATAGATCTACTTAGACTTTTACAAAGTCTGGCAGACAATTGACATGTGTCAGGACACAGATTAATTTCAGAGAGAACCAAATGGAACTATGGGCAAAACTTTGACTTATCAACAAACTTTTCCAAACTGTGTTTCACCAAATATTAGAGTATTCCCTTGCTGAAATAGGTAAGGAGCAGCAGCTGCGCTTTGCTGGAGCAGCCGAGATGAGATATCCCATACCCAAGGTAAGAGAAACCCAAGTAAGATGGTAGATGTTGCAAGAGGGCATCAGAGGGCAGACAAACTGAAACCATACTCACAGGAAACTAGTCAATCTAACCACACTAGGACCACAGCCTTGTCTAACTCAGTGAAACTAAGCCATGCCCGTGGGGCCACCCAAGACAGGCGGGTCATGGTGGAGAGGTCTGACAGAATGTGGTCCACTGGAGAAGGGAATGGCAAACCACTTCAGTATTCTTTCCTTGAGAACCCCATGAACAGTATGAAAAGGCAAAATGATAGGATACTGAAAGAGAAATTTCCTAGATCAGTAGGTGCCCAGTATGCTATTGGAGATCAGTGGAGAAATAACTCCAGAAAGAATGAAGGGATGGAGCCAAAGGAAAAAACGATACCCAGCTGTGGATGTGACTGGTGATAGAAGCAAGGTCCGATGCTGTAAAGAGCAATACTGCATAGGAACCTGGAATGTCAGGTCCATGAATCAAGGCAAATTGGAAGTGGTCAAACAAGAGATGGCAAGAGTGAATGTCGACATTCTAGGAATCAGAGAACTGAAATGGTCTGGAATGGGTGAATTTAACTCCGATGACCATTATATCTACTACTGCGGGCAGGAATCCCTCAGAAGAAATGGAGTAGCCATCATGGTCAACAAAAGAGTCCGAAATGCAGTACTTGGATGCAGTCTCAAAAATGACAGAATGATCTCTGTTCGTTTCCAAGGCAAACCATTCAATATCACAGTAATCCAAGTCTATGCCCCAACCAGTAACACTGAAGAAGCAGAAGTTGAACGTTTCTATGAAGACCTACAAGACCTTTTAGAACTAACACCCAAAAAAGATGTCCTTTTCATTATAGGGGACTGGAATGCAAAAGTAGGAAGTCAAGAGATACCTGGAGTAACAGGCAAATTTGGCCTTGGAATACGGAATGAAGCCGGGCAAAGACTAACAGAGTTTTGCCAAGAAAATGCACTGGTCATAGCAAACACCCTCTTCCAACAACACAAGAGAAGACTCTACACATGGACATCACCAGATGGTCAACACCAAAATCAGATTTATTATGTTCTTTGCAGCCAAAGATGGAGAAGCTCTATATAGTCAACAAAAATAAGACCGGGAACTGACTGTGGCTCAGATCATGAACTCCTTATTGCCAAATTCAGACTAATTTAGAAGAAAGTAGGGAAAACCACTAGACCATTCAGGTATGACCTAAATCAAATCCCTTATGATTATACAGTGGAAGTGAGAAATAGATTTAGGGACTAGATCTGATATATAGAGTCCCTGATGAACTATGGAATGAGGTTCGTGACATTGTACAGGGGACAGGGATCAAGACCATCCCCATGGAAAAGAAATGCAAAAAAGCAAAACGGTGGTCTGGGGAGGCCTTACAAATAGCTGTGAAAAGAAGAGAAGCGAAAAGCAAAGGAGAAAAGGAAAGATACAAGCATCTGAATGCAGAGTTCCAAAGAATAGCAAGAAGAGATAAGAAAGCCTTCCTCAGCAATCAATGCAAAGAAATAAAGGAAAACAACAGAATGGGAAAGACTAGAGATCTCTTCAAGAAAATTAGAGATACCAAGGGAACATTTCATGCAAAGATGGGCTCGATAAAGGACAGAAATGGTATGGACCTAACAGAAGCAGAAGATATCAAGAAGAGGTGGCAAGAATACACAGAAGAACTGTACAAAAAAGATCTTCACGACCCAGATAATCACGATGGTGTGGTCACTGACTTAGAGCCAGACATCCTGGAATGTGAAGTCAAGTGGGCCTTAGAAAGCATCACTATGAACAAAGCTAGTGGAGGTGATGGAATTCCAGGTGACCTATTTCAAATCCTGAAAGATGATGCTGTGAAAGTGCTGCACTCAATATGCCAGCAAATTTGGAAACTCAGCAGTGGCCACAGGACTGGAAGAGAACAGTTTTCATTCCAATCCCAAAGAAAGGCAATGCCAAAGAATGCTCAAACTACCGCACAATTGCACTCATCTCACATGCTAATAAGGTAATGCTCAAAAATCTCCAAGCCGGGCTTCAGCAATACATGAATCATGAACTTCCAGATGTTCAAGCTGGTTTTAGAAAAGGCGGAGGAACCAGAGATCAAATTGCCAACATCCACTGGATCATGGAAAAAGCAAGAGAGTTCCAGAAAAACATCTATTTCTGCTTTATTGACTATGCCAAAGCCTTTGACTGTGTGGATCACAATAAACTATGGAAAACTCTGAAAGAGAAGGAAATACCAGACCACCTGACCTGCCTCTTGAGAAATCTGTATGCAGGTCAGGAAGCAACAGTTAGAACTGGACATGGAACAACAGACTGGTTCCAAATAGGAAAAGGAGTACGTCAAGGCTGTATATTGTCATCCTGCTTATTTAACTTATATGCAGAGTACATCATGAGAAACGCTGGACTGGAAGAAGCACAAGCTGGAATCAAGATTGCCGGGAGAAATATCAATAACCTCAGATATGCAGATGACACCACCCTTATGGCAGAAAGTGAAGAGGAACTCAAAAGCCTCTTGATGAAAGTGAAAGTGAAGAGTGAAAAAGTTGGCTTTAAGCTCAACATTCAGAAAACGAAGATCTTGGCATCCAGTCCCATCACTTCATGGGAAATAGATAGTGAAACAGTGGAAACAGTATCAGACTTTATTTTTCTGGGCTCCAAAATCACTGCAGATGGTGACTGCAGCCATGAAATTAAAAGATGCTTTCTCCTTGGAAGGAAAGTTATGACCAACCTAGATAGCATATTCAAAAGCAGAGACATTACTTTGCCAACAGAGGTTCGTCTAGTCAAGGCTATGGTTTTTCCTTGGTCATGTATGGATGTGAGAGTTGGACTGTGAAGAAGGCTGAGCGCCGAAGAATTGATGCTTTTGAACTGTGGTGTTGGAGAAGACTCTTGAGAGTCCCTTGGACTGCAAGGAGATCCACCCAGTCCATTCTTAAGGAGATCAGCCCTGGGATTTCTTTGGAAGGAATGATGCTACAGCTGAAACTCCAGTACTTTGGCCACCTCATGCAAAGAGTTGACTCATTGGAAAAGACTCTGATGCTGGGAGGGATTGGGGGCAGGAGGAGAAGTGGACGACAGAGGATGAGATGGCTGGATGGCATCACTGACTCGATGGATGTGACTCTTGAGTCGCTCAGGGAGTGTGTGATGGACAGGGAGGCCTGGCCTGCTGCGATTCATGGGGTCTCAAGAGTCGGACTCGGCTGAGAGACTGAACTGAGCTTGCTGAAATAAGCATGGAAAATATTGGGTTAAGTAAAATTAAACACATTCTTTTGCAGAAGATCTCAGAACCTTTAATACATGAATATGAATGGAAAACATCTCTAAATATGCCATATGGTTTGCATCTCCTGGTGCTGCCTTCAGTAGCATTTTCAGAATGCCAGTTTCCTTCCTAACCATGTGGCCAGGCAGGTTTTCTTTTGGGTGAAGTTTCCCAGAGGGTTGCATTCCAGTGAGCTGATTACTGATCCTTAGTCACTGACTTGCCTTTGTGAGTTTGCCAGTCTGCTGAGAGCTTTTCTTTATCCCTTCAAAATGTCTATGCAGAGTAGTCTAGTTACCATTTAGAGTTTTTAATTTTTAACCTCATTTAATTCTATGGCTGCTAATTCTCATCCTTGGCTGTTATTCTTTGCAACTTTTCTTATTACTAAACTGTACAGAAAGAGAGCCTCTTAAATCTTGTGAAAAATAAGAACTGATATATTTTGAATCTGACAGTGATATAGTATACTTGATCAGCATTTCTAAAAATTTCATTGTCTTTTAATTATTTCTCTAGTAGGGCATCATGAGAATTAGCAGACCTAGAATAAATTGTTAGATGACGACACAAGGAAACTGTAATTTCACCTGTCATCAACTTGTGTCTCTTCCTAAGCGAAATGAGCATTTTAGGAAATAAACAAATACAGTCAATCTAAGTGAAGAAAATGAAGGTCTTTCTGTCTGAAGTCACAGTGATGCTGTATTTTCTGAACTTCAGAAATGACGGGAACAGTAGGGTTGTAGAAGGGACAGGAAATGTTGCAGCAAATGGGTGAGATAGAGAAAAAAAGGATCATTATTAGTGTTTTCGTCATTATTTTCGAAGGCAGTTATGTTTAGTCATGGAAGAAATCCAGCTTCGTGAAAATGAAAGTGTCAGCTGTGTCTGACTCTTTGTGACCCTATGGACCCGCCAGGCGCTCTGTCCTTGGGATTGTCCAGGCAAGAATACTAGAGTGGCTTGCCATTTCCTCCTCCATGGGATATTCCCAACTCAGGGATTGAACCCACATTTCCTTCATTACAGGCAGATTGTTAACTGTCTGAGCCACTGGGGAGGCCCTATGATGAACACGAAATATTCTCTTTACTTCTGCCTATGAATTCTTCAGTTCAGTAGCTCAGTCATACCCAAGTCTTTGCGACCCCATAGACTACAGCACGCCAGGCTGTCCATCACCAACTCCCAGAGCTTGCTCAAACTCATGTCCATCAAGTCAGTGATGCCATCCAACCCTCTCTCCTCTGTCATCCCCTTCTCCTCCTGCCTTCAATCTTTCCCAGCATCAGGGTCTTTTCCAATGAGTCAGTGCTTTACATCAGGTGGCCACAATATTGGAGTTTCAACTTCAGCATCAGTCCTTCCAATGAATATTCAGGATTGATTTCCTTTAGGGTTGACTGGCTTGATTAGTATATTTAATTGTAGGTTCTTGATTTGATATTTTGATATGAATATCTGCAGCACTGACACATTCAACAAAGGTACTAATACTCTTCTCTGAGCTTGCCCAGGCTCATTGCTCAAATTATCAGGATAAATTGAATACTCAGAAGGAAAAAAAAATTGTTATAGTGCTATTTTAAAATTCCATTTTTCCTCCTGGCCAAGTTGCACTTATGAAATCAATCTCTCCTTGCCTGTGATTTCTAATACACGGTAAGAGTGCTACTAAATGTAGAATTATTACATTTTGCCCTGTATCTCAGTTACAGTGTCACATGGCTTTTTGATTGCAACCGGCAGCCTGTCCATACTCTAAATACATGACTCTGCATCTACTGCCCAGATGGTAGGAACTTCTCCAGGATCATTAAAGATGGAAATTCTATACTCAAGTGAAAAGCAAGCCTCTGTTTAAAGTCAAGAGTCCAGTTGTTTATTGTTGTTCAGTCATGACACAACAAAAGGACACTCTCTGACTTAAAGAGCACTGGAGATAGAAAAAAGGAAATCAGTTTGATGATTTCAAGAATAGTTATTGTCTGAGGTCAAACAAAGTATCATAACCATGCCTGGAAGATTTTGGCAAGAATGAATTTGATGATCTATCTCAAAGTCTAAACTAGATCCTAACTAATCAGAATTTGGGTCAGAAGCGTGCTCTTGACATCAGTGTGTGGAGTGCTGAACAATTAGCCAAATTCACTGTTCCGTGTTCTCGACTTTTCCCCAAGGATTTGAAGGCATCCTGTTGTGACCAATATCTAGGCCCTGAATCCTTTGTTTCCAGGGTGGCCTTCCTGGTTGCTTTGATGAGTTTTCTTTGTTTTCACTCCAACAACAGTGTGCATTTCAGCTTGCTTTCTTTCTTCCTTGTTAAAAAGAAAACAAACCCATCATTAACTTTCTTAAATGCAAGGCTGCTATTGTTTCTACTCAACTGAACTAATAAAATGAATAGCAATGGGAAATTTTCTGATGGATGCCTTCTAAATGATTACTATTATTGGGTGCCTTTAAACTTATGTTAAATGGGGATGGCATGCTATCAAACAAACTCTTTCGCTATTTTTAGTGTGTAGATAGGAGAACATCGAAAAAGTTTTTTCCTTTTCTTTGTAATTTACAATAAAATAAAACCAGATTGTTGTGGCAGTTTTACTAGCCATTCATTGTTTTCTTTTTTGCCTAAAACTAAAACAAAACAGAACAAAACAAAAAACCGTCTCTCATATCTACATATTGAGGATTCATTGTAACAGAGTTTCAGATTAGTTATTCTTTATGAATCTTCTAAAATTTATTGTAAGTGCATATTGTTTTTGGTGGAGTGAAATTTACTATTTTTTTCCCTAACATACTTTAATAAGTGTTATTAAACTATTAAACATCCTCAAACTAATCACCAGAATTTTACTTTTTTAACAAAGAAAAAAAATACAGACATAACTATTATCAAAGTAATCTTTGTTTAGCTAGTCATATTTTAATTGGTAACTTTGCAATGTCTGAAATATCCATGGAGTATAATTTATAGTTTGGCCATAGGTATACAGTAGGATTAACCAGCTTTCAAACAGATTTAAAACATCTGAAAGAAACGCTGGTTTTTTTTTTTGTTTTGTTTTTGTTTTTTTTTACCAAATCACAAACACTGCAAATTAATTCTTATGAGACACAGAAATAATTAAAAGGAATAAATGTTCCTGGTGTAGGTTATCAGCAGTGCCTGTTACCTCCACCTGGAGAACACACCCCAAATCTATCCAGCTCCACATTTCCACTATTTCCACTACTTGGTTCAAGGCATTCCATCTCCCTTTAATACGCCTGTAATTTCTACTGTCTGATCTCCCTGATAAGGCTCTTTTCCCTGCTTCAGTTCTATGAGAAACATAAATAAGATCCAACTACAGCCTGGGAAAACCCTCTATTGATTTCCCTTTATACTTGAATCTAAAATCCTGAGTTTGACCTTACTCCTATCTACACTTTCTTGCCTCCCTGATTTCATCTCACATCACCCCCAGCCCCCCATTCTCCTTTTGGGAACTTGGCTGGCCTCCTCTTCTCAAATATACTGAATTTCTTCCTTCCTGAGATGTATGGCACTAGCTGCTTTCTCTTCCTACAGGTCTCTTCCTCCAGAATTTTTCAAGACTTGCTTTTTTTTCAGTCAGTTCATTTCAGCTGAATATGATCTTTTGGGAGCTTTATTCAACTGCCCAAACTAGAATAAAACGCCTCCCAATTACTCCTTGTCTTGCTTTAACTCCGTCATAGCACTTATCACATTGTATTACTGTATTACTCCCCATCATTCCTTATCAATCACTTCCCCTTTTATTTTTCTTTTACCATTTATCACTGTGGTCTCTGAATGGACTGGAAGAACCATCATAACTATGTATCAGATAAAAGGTTAATATTCAAAATATATAAGTAACTCATACAACTTAATAGCAAGAAAAACAAATAGTCTGATAAGGAAATGGACAGAGAATCTGAATAGACATGTTTCCAAAGAAAACATATAAATGACCAAGAGACAGGTGAAAAGATGCTCCACATCACTAGTCATCAGGGAAATGCAAATCGAAGCTATAATGAGATACCATGTTACACTTGTTAGCACGGGTGTCATCAAAACACGTGAGTTAAGAGCTGTTGGTGTGTGTGGGTGTAAAGAAAAAAGAGCCCTAATGCACTGTTGGTGAGAATGTAAATTGAGCCCTATGTCTAGAATAAAAAATTTCTATGAATTTACTGAAATATGAAAAAATGGTAACACAGGAAATAAGAACAGAATTCCAAATATTAAGTCCTCTTCAATTTTTGAAGCAAGTTTCATCCCAAAATGTCTAATCATTGTAAGTATGTCCATGTTGTATCAGACCCTACTTTCCAGGCCTTCTGGTCTTCGTAGTGTTTCTAGTGTCCACTAATCAAAATGTCTAATTTCTGCGGGGCTCTTACACTGAATCCAGGATTATGTTGGCCTTTTAATGTAGTCCTTTCCTATTTCTTTATCCCTTATTGCTTTTAAGAAATGAGGTGATCCTTAATTCTGAGTCTATGGAACTGCATTCCCAGACTTGAGTCCCAGAATATTAAATTCAGTTCCTTTATAGCTGCTGCTGTGAGCCATCCACTTAATGTTAGTACTGGGGGCTCCGTTGCAGCAAACCTTGCCGCGTCTCTGAATGATCACCACCTTTATATTGAGTTTTTCTGTATTCACTAGTGAAAAAATGAGAAATATATTAATGAAAGTACAAATGAAAAACTTGCTATTCCACAATCCTATATCTTCATTAAATGTGTAAAAGTGTCAGTTGTAAGGCTTGATCTTGAGTGCTCATTATTGGAAGGAAAACCACATAGCTGCCTGGAATGCTTCGTAAATTGTGAGACCTCTTGGCTTCCGTGCTTCTTTTGCATTGTACTGTCAAATTTAAAGTGAAATCAAGACTCAGACTTTATGACTCAGTGACACTTAGAAATCAATTATGATTTCATTGAAAGTTACATTATTGAATATATATATATATGAGTGTTGTATACATTGATACAAAGTATAAATGGCTGTATATATGACATAAAGGTTTGCTACTTCATGTAATTTATGTAGTGTTTTTATTTTCAGGAAAATGTCATCTTAGTACATATTTATACCCTTTATCTACATCAGTAAATTTGAAAAATCAGTGTAGAAATGCTGGCATTACTAGTGATGTTGTCTTCTTGAAGATATGTAGAACTTGAATTTTAGTTATAGTTCAAAAATGTTGTACTATGATTTCATCTTAAACAAGTCTGAAAAGTGAAACGCTTTTGTTTTGCCTATAACTTCAGCATTTACTTTAGCTATGCTGATGTGCAGATTATCAGAGTCTAAGAAATAAGGAGTTAACTTAATAATGTCTACAGTTCTTATTGCTATCTGCAGTGAACTCCTGTTCAAATGCAGGTTTGAGTAGTTCTTCAACAAAGAATCAGCTTTTGAAAATTGATAGAGGATGAGGCATATGAGATATATTTTGTTTCTGTTTTCTTTTCTTCTTTTGCCTTTTTTTACTGAAAATGATTTTGTTAAAAGCAGGAAGGTAAATGAAACCAGGACTTAGTATGCTTTTGGGACAGAAGCATCCCAGTAACCTAAGATCCTCCAATTATAGTTCAGGAGAATGAAAGTGTCTCTTTAGGACAAGGGTAATTTAATTAGTAGTTGTTGATAGTATATATTGCATGTATACCACTCCTTGAAATAGCACATTTTATTTTGCTAGTTCCCATCTTGGCTAGAAACTCTCAAGCCAGTGCCATTATTTGTGTTAGAGTAAATGTTCTGCCATAATAACCAAGATACTCTCAACATGCTCTCAAAATCAGGTTGATTTTAGTAGATTTTAGAGGCAGAAATAGAGAGGGTTCTGTTCTAAAACTTGTGTGAAAAACTGAACAGCAACTGGAATATAAAGCGAGTGCATGCAGAGTATATGTTTGCTGCTGAACTTTATCCGGAATTAAGCATGAGGCCAGACCAGATGGTGCTTACAGAGAAAGTTGGCCTAACTCCTTTCCAGACATGGGCTATTCCAGTATGGTGTGGGCATGTGAGAATAAGATAGCTGGTATAGCTAAGTTTGGAGAAGGCAATGGCAACCCACTCCAGTACGCTGGCCTGGAAAATCCCATGGACGGAGGAGCCTGGTAGGCTGCAGTCCATGGGGTCACGAAGAGTCAGACGCAACTGAGCGACTTCACTTTCACTTTTCACTTTCATGCATTTGAGAAGAAAATGGCAACCCACTTCAGTGTTCTTGCCTGGAGAATCACAGGGATGGGGGCGCCTGGTGGGCTGCCATCTCTGGGATCACACAGAGTTGGACACGACTGAAGCGACTTAGCAGCAGCAGCATAGCTAAGTTAGGGCTTCCCAAGTGGCTCTAGTGGTAAGGAATTTGTCTTCCCATGCAGGAGATGTAGGAGACACAAGTTCCATCCTTGGGTTGGGAAGATCCCCTGGAGTAAGAAATGACAACCTGCTCCACTATTCTTGCCTGGAAAATTCCATGGACCAGGTAGCCTGACAGGCTACAGCCCATGGTGCTGCAGAGAGTTGGGCCTGACTGAGCGACTAAGCACATGCACAGGTAGGTTAAATTTTTAAAACTCGCTAGTCTTGAGATATTGCTTACCATTGATATACAGATTTTTTTCAGTTGTTGAATGAGCTTCTTCAAAGGATTGTTGTACATATTGGATTGGTAAAAAAAATTTGTCTGGGTTTTCCTGCAACATCATTTCAGTCAGTTCAGTTAAGTTCAGTCACTCAGTCGTGTCCGACTCTTTGTGACCCCGTGAATCACAGCACGCCAGGCCTCCCTGTCCATCACCAACTCCCCGAGTTCACTCAGACTCATGTCCATTGAGTCAGTGATGCCATCCAGCCATCTCATCCTCTGTCGTCCACTTCTCCTCTTGCCCCCAATCCCTCCCAGCATCAGAGTCTTTTCCAATGAGTCAACTCTTCACATCAGGTGGCCAAAACACTGGAGTTTCAGCTTTAGCATCATTCCTTCCAAAGAAATCCCAGGGCTGATCTCCTTCAGAATGGACTGATTGGATCTCCTTGCAGTCCAAGGGACTCTCAAGAGTCTTCTCCAACACCACAGTTCAAAAGCATCAATTCTTTGGTGCTCAGCCTTCTTCACAGTCCAACTCTCACATCCATACATGACCACAGGAAAAACCTAGACTAGATGGACCTTTGTTGGCAAAGTAATGTCTCTGCTTTTGAATATACTGTCTAGGTTGGTCATAACTTTCCTTCCAAGGAGTAAACGTCTTTTAATCTCATGGCTGCAGTCACCATCTGCAGTGATTTTGGAGCCCAAAAAATAAAGTCTGACACTGTTTCTACTGTTTCCCCATCTATTTCCCATGAAGTGATGGGACCGGATGCCATGATCTTCATTTTCTGAATGTTGAGCTTTAAGCCAACTTTTTCACTCTCCACTTTCACTTTCATCAAGAGGCTTTTGAGTTCCTCTTCACTTTCTGCCATAAGGGTGGTGTCATCTGAATATCTGAGGTTATCCATATTTCTCCCGGCAATCTTGATTCCAGCTTGTGTTTCTTCCAGTCCAGCATTTCTCATGATGTACTCTGCATATAAGTTAAATAAGCAGGATGACAATATACACCCTTGATGTACTCCTTTTCCTATTTGGAACCGGTCTGCTGTTCCATGTCCAGTTCTAACTGTTGCTTCCTGACCTGCATACAAGTTTCTCAAGAGGCAAGTCAGGTGGTCTGGTATTCCCATCTCTTTCAGAATTTCCCACAGTTTATTGTGATCCACATAATCAAAGGCTTTGGCATAGTCAATAAAGCAGAAATAGATGTTTTTCTGGAACTCTCTTGCTTTTTCCATGATCCAGCAGATGTTGGCAATTTGGTCTCTGGTTCCTCTGCCTTTTCTAAAACCAGCTTGAACATCAGGAAGTTCACAGTTCACATATTGCTGAAGCCTGGCTGGGAGAGTTTTGAGCATTACTTTACTAGTGTGAGATGAGTGCCATTGTGTGGTAGTTTGAGCATTCTTTGGCATTGCCTTTCTTTGGGATTTTTCCAAATTTGCTGGCATATTGAGTGCAGCACTTTCACAGCATCATCTTTCAGGATTTGAAATAGGTCACCTGGAATTCCATCACCTCCACTAGCTTTGTTCATAGTGATGCTTTCTAAGGCCCACTTGACTTCACATTCCAGGATGTCTGGCTCTAAGTCAGTGACCACACCATCGTGATTATCTGGATCGTGAAGATCTTTTTTGTACAGTTCTTCTGTGTATTCTTGTCACCTCTTCTTGATATGTTCTGCTTCTGTTGGGTCCATACCATTTCTGTCCTTTATCGAGCCCATCGTTGCATGAAATGTTCCCTTGGTATCTCTAATTTTCTTGAAGAGATCTCTAGTCTTTCCCATTCTGTTGTTTTCCTCTATTTCTTTGCATTGATTGCTGAGGAAGGCTTTCTTATCTCTTATTACTATTCTTTGGAACTCTGCATTCAGATGCTTATATCTTTCCTTTTCTCTTTTGCTTTTCACTTCTCTTCTTTTCACAGCTATTTGTAAGGCCTTCCCAGACAGCCATTTTGCTTTTTTGCATTTCTTTTCCATGGGGATGGTCTTGATCCCTGTCCCCTGTACAATGTCACGAACCTCATTCCATAGTTCATTAGGCACTCTATCTATCAGATCTAGGCCCTAAATCTATTTCTCACTTCCACTGTATAATCATAAGGGACGTCTTGGCCAACTCAGTACTTGTGAGATTGAAATAGGAGATACAGATAAAGCAGCCAGTACATAATAAGAATGCAGAGGGCACTAGCGTTCTCTCTTGCCCTCCTATTATCATGTATATTTACAGTAATCTTTGGGAAACTGTATAATGCAGTGAGTGGCTCAGAGGGAAGTCTCTGGAGTTTGTATAACAAAAACATACCCAAATAGAAATGAAAATAACAAAAGGAAAAAAGCAAAGTGAGTTTAAGTCTAGAGTCGAATAATTAGTGATTTATTTTCTCTGAGGCCAGTTTCTTCATCAATAACTTAGTGATGTAATAGTGTCAATACTGTCAGCTGCAAAGCACCAGAAACTTGTGATTGAACAAAGCTGGTTCATTGACATGTTTCAGTGAGGAAGAACACACATCCTGGGGACCCTGGAACATGTCAGCAGGGAAGTGTTAGAAAGAAATGATAGGATTTGGGCTTTTGTCAAGCGATTTTGGAGACGGCTCAAAGAAGCAAAGTTTTATTCTGGATTGGAGGCTGTTAGGGAGTGGGGTGTCCTGCCTGGAAAATCCCATGGACGGAGGAACCTGGTAGGCTGCAGTCCATGGGGTCGTTAAGAGTCGGACGCGACTGAACGACTTCACTTTCACTTTTCACTTTCATGCATTGGAGGAGGAAATGGCAACTCACTCCAGTGTTCTTGCCTAGAGAATCCCAGGGACGGCGGAGCCTGGTGGGCTGCCGTCTCTGGGATCACACAGAGTCGGACACAACTGAAGCGACTTAGCAGCAGCAGCAGCATGACAGAGGAATGGAGGAGGCTCAGGTAGTAACTGGTGAAGGAGTGGCAACCCCTCCTTTTAGCCAGGTTAAGAGGACCTTCGCTTACTTCTGTGGTTTGGTAAATGCTGTTTTTATCTGGGTTCAGACTTGATTATGGGGCGGTGATACTTTTGTCCTGCTCCGTCCTCATCACAGTGTGATCCCACCGGATGGCTCTGTGTGAGATAGAGTATGTGCACCAGGAGAACATCAAGCTCCAGCTCCCTGCCTTTCCGGCTGCTCTTCTCTTTCTCCCTAGTGGTAACCATAGTATATTTTAATTAAAGAGAAAACCCACTTTAACAGCCTAGGATGGTGCCTGTTACTTCAAAATATGTTCCGTATTATTATTTTCATCATGGATGCCAGGTTTTTCACTATGACAGTCCTATTTAAGATATCCTGTCTTGTTATGTTTAGACTTGATTTCTGATTTGGAAAATAGGGACGTATTTCCTCAGTCCGCAAAAGAAGCCCTCAAGTAGGACAATGACATCTCCCACTGTTATTTCTCTGCTTCCCGGTTTCTAGTCCAACTTCGAAGAAGTTGAGAGGATGATAATATCAGATCTTGTAGTGCTTTTAAACACAATTTAAATGTTATTCTTGTAAGTAATGTGAGTTACGGGTAATCTCTGGATATTTTAGTAGGTGGATAGTATTGAACAGAGGTCAAGAGCATGTTGTCTGTCTAGAGGTAGTCTGCCTGGGTTTGAATGCCCCCTCAGCCTTGTACTGACTATATAATCTTTGTGTGAAGAAAACACACCTCTGTGCTTCTTCACACTCTATAATTCTGACTTTGGATGTATAGATTTTCCACATATTAAGCAATTCTCTGACACCAGCTCGATGTCCTGAAGTTGAACTCTATTCTGACAGTAGAGGTCAGACCCTTATCCCACAGGATTGTCTCTCTTGCTCCCTCAGATGCCAATTTAAGTCCCAGCTAGTCAGCTGTATTTCTGACCGGTCAGCTGTAGATAAATTGGGGTTCCCATGACCTCCTCCTTGGCTTTGATAATTTGGTAGACTGTCTGACAGAACTTAGGGAAACACTTAACATTAACCTGTTGCTTGTAAAAGGATACAGATGAACAACCAGATGGAAGAGGTGAGTGCATAGTGCAAGGTGTGGGGTAAGGGGCGTGGAGCTTCCTTGCCGAGTCTGGGTTTGCCACTCTCCCAGCAACCCCATATATTCAGCAACCCAGAACATTCCAGACTCTGTACTGGTGACTTTTATGCAGGTTTCATTATATAGTCATGATCCATAGTTAACTCAGTTTCCACCGCTTTCCCACTTCCAGGAGAAAGGCGGGTAGGAGGGGGAGGTGGAAAGTTTCTAGCTTCTAATTATGGCTTGGTAACCAAGCTTGATCCTGAAGGTAGCTTGGAGCCCAGGAAAAGTCGCCTCATTAGAGCAAGACACTTCTATCACCCAGGAAATTCCAAAGGATTTAAGAGCTGGGTCAGGAACTAGGATCAAAGACCAAGTATTAGAACAAAAGATCCTCTTAGTGCTCTTATCACTCAGAAAATTACAAGGGTTTTAGGATGTCTGTGTCAGGAACTGCCAGCAGAGACCAATATATATAATTTCTATTATTTCACACTAGGAACATTTTTTTTTTTTTAACCTTCGGTGCCTCAGTATCTTCAGATCTAAATGAATTGCAAATACCTGCTTCATAGAGGCAGTGTGAAGATTAAAGGAAATAAAACATTAAAGTGCTTAGAACAAATGCATGGGATATAATAAGCATTAACAGCAACATACAATAAATGCCAGCACAGTAGATTATGTAGCCCTTTAACTCCGGTCATTTCATCCAGTGGGGAAGGAGCTTGAGATGAACAACAAATATTCATTGCTAAGGACTCTGTATCAGATACAGAAACTGTCAGATGTAGAAATAACTACAGTACCTGCCTTCAGGGAGCTCACTATAATATAGCTGAGAAATACATGGAAAGGTAAATACCTAAATAAGCCTGTAAAAATTCAGTACAGATGTCTATCATTGGTGATAAGAATTGCAGTGTCTTTGAGGAATGAGAATTAACTTCTCTAGACAGGCAAAATTCAGTGATATAGATGGTAGATGAGCTGAGTGTTGGGTGATTGATAGAATTTGACCATTCAGAGAGATGATGAAAGAGCACTCACTCTAGATAGATGGAACTTCAAGGGCAAATGTATGAGAATAAGATGATAAAAATCCCAGCAACAACAACAGTAACGTAGCCACAGAAGCAGAGTAGGATACGTACTGAACATAAACGCAAGCACTCAGCCAAGCACTTGAATTTATTATCTCATTTAATCTTCTTTATGACCTTATAGAAAAGGTAAAATCATTATCCTCATTTAGAGAGGGAAACAAAGCTTAGGCATTTTAATTAATTTGTTTGCAGTTGCTAAACTAGCAAGCGCTGGGCTGCATTTTAACCCTAAGCTAATGCACTCTAGCTCCCAACTCTTAACCTCCACTGTTTGGTTTCCCTTTAAACGATCTTTGTATATATCATACCATTTAAGGTCCCCGGTAACCAACCCAAATCAGTGTGACTGTGGTCAGATCATGCAAAGTATTTAATGCAATGTCATAAATTTTTTTTTTCTCTCTTGTGTAGAATGGTGAATCCATTGCTGTTTGGAGGAGTGAAGTGGTATAATTTTTTTTAAAGGTATTTAAACCAATAACCCTGTTTTTTTTATTTACCACAAGTATTTTTAAAAAACTCCACCATGGTCAAACTGATGTCTCTATAGAGGAAAGGGCCTAACAAAGTGAGGCAAGATTGTATTGAAAAATATTTCTTTCATTTGCAGAAAAACTTGCCATATATGTATTTTTTTTCTATGAGGTCATATTTTTCTCCGGTTTTAAGCCTCACATATAAAGAGTCAACCCACATACCTATGCCATTGAGAAAGAAAAAGGACAATGAGAAACATTGAGAAACCTTGAGAAAGAAAAATCATTAGATTTACTGATAGACATTAAAGACCAGTACATTAAGAATTACTCACTTCAAAAACCACTACAATATTGTAAAGTAATTAGCCTCCAATTAAATAATTAAAAAAAAATTACTCACTTAAATTGTTCAGTAAGTAACAAAAGGGGCCAAAGTGCTTGGTTAAAAAAAAAAGATGATTATTCCAAACAACAAACCCATTTGTGTTCAAGCAAACAGCTGCTCCTTTTTCATTTCATAGACTTCCCTGATAGCTCAGTTGGTGAAGAATCTGCCTGCAATGCTGGAGACCCCAGTTCAATTCCTGGGTCAGGAGATCTGGAGATGGGATAGGCTACCCAGTTTCCATTTGGTACTTATTGAAATGTCTATAATTTATTCATCTCAGGATACATTTATACATCTGTAGTGCCATTACTTTGGCTTATCTAATTGTCTTTGAAATTAAATAAACTGTTGAACAAGATAAAAGATAAAACTCAAGGGAGAACAATGGATTTAGACAAAGTTGTTCTTGAGTGGAAAATAGATCACAAAAGTAAAGGATTTTTGTCAATTGGTCTGTAATAACCATTGTATGCCTTGTCAATCATGAATTTAAATTCTCTGAATTTGCATTTATAACTCTATGGATTATATTGCATTCATCTCCTGATAGTTTCCTCCATACTTCAATTATCTTTTAAATGTCATAAAAACCAAGTTTTTAAAAGTGCAGTTTTTCCAAGTGCAGTTCTTAGTTATGTAGAACTGACTCTGATAGTTAAGAGTGGAATAGGAATCAAAGGCTATTCCAAGTGCAGTACAAATTTGCAGTCTACAAATTACAAGCATGGTTTGGAATTTACTTTTCTAAATTTTAATTTGCATCTATTTAATTAACTTATGGTTTCCTTCTTTCTGGAATATTCTATGAAACCTTTACTAGGCTCCCCAGGAACCATCAGTGGAACAAGTTACTGGGAATGTGTTGAGTCTCCTTAACTGGGGAGAGGACCCAAGGATGTTACCATTCATGTTGAAGAGTGTTACCCCCGTGGAGAGCACAGACCTTAGGTAAGAAAGACTGGAGTTTGGATCACTGCTCTGTCTCTTGCTAGAAGTGGAGTCTTGGACAAGGTATTTAGACAGTCTGAATTTTGGCTTCCTCATTTGAAAACAAAACAAAACAAACAAAAACTCACCTCCTGAAGTTGTTATGCAAAACAGTGAATGTATATTTTCAATATTTATTGTCAAAATGCTTTGCACAGGGCTGGTATAATAATACACATTTATTAAATGTGAACTCTCAGCATCAGTAAGTTATTGAGCTAGAACATTTGAAGACTTTCCAGTCTAGGGATTATATAATACTCTTTTTTTTTTTTTTTCTTAAATTACTTGTCTGTACTTAAGATTCTGCATCCAGTTTCAGTGTGTGGAGGTTTTCCCCACAGCACCAAGCAATTATGACCCCAGGGAGTGTCCTACAATTCAGTCCAGTTCTGACACAATCTACCCAGGGACATCATCAGATTCCATAGGTTAAGGGCTTAGTTCAGCAAGACTACTTTCTGCTTCAGATGCCAATTGTGAATCCAGTTTATCGTGTTTTGACCTATTGGCTGTAATCAGAGGTCCCTCTACCCTCTCCTTGGATTCCATTTATTTGCTGGGGTGGCTCACAGAACTCGGGAAACTAGTTTACTCACTAGATTACTGGTTCATTATAAATGATATTAAAGGATATGAAGCAGCAGCTGATGAAATATACAGGTCAGTGTCCTGAGGAGAAAAGCTTCTATTCTGGTGGACTTTGGGACATGGAGGCATGTGGAAGTGTTCTAGCTTGCCAGCCCAGAACGGATTCAAACTCTGTCCTTTGGGGCTTTTATTGAGGTTATTATTACATAGGCGCGATTGGTTAAATCATTGTCTGTTGGCAGTTGACTCAGCCTCCAGCCTCTCCTCTCCCTGGAGGTCAGGGGATGGAATTAAAAATTCCAAACTTCTTATACTTTTCTGTCTCTGAATTCACTCAGTATGACAATTTGTGAGTCCATCCATGTTGCTGCAAATGCCATTATTTCATTCTTTTTGAATGGATTTATAATATTCCCTTGTATACATGTACCACATGTTTATCTGTTCCTCTGTTGATGGACTTTTAGGTTATTTCCATATCTTGGCAATTGTATACAGTACTGCAGTGAACAGTGGCATGCATGTTCCCTTTGGGACCCTGTTTTTCTTCAGGTGTATCATGATTTAATCAATTGATTAAATGAGTGGCCATTGACAGTTGACTTGACCTCCAGCCCCTCTTCCCTCCCTGGAGGTCAGGGGGTGGGGTTAAAAGTTCAAACCCTCCATTTCTGGTTGTTTTTCCTGGTAATCAGCACCCCTCTGTAGGATCTATCCAGAAGTCACCTCATTAACATAAAAAAAGAGACTTTCATTGTTCTTAGCACTTAGGAAATTCTAAGGGTTTTAGGAGCTCTGTGCCAGAAGCAGTGACCAGGACCAAATACATATTTCTTATATATGAATCACCACATCCCAGGACTGCTCGTTTTGCCTGTAACATTTGTGGCATTCACTTGTTATTTATCTTTTCAGATGTTTGTCTTATCTTCACTTAGATAGTAACTTTATTGAAGGCAGGCACTGTGTCAAGTTTATTACAAGTTTTTCCCTTGGGTATATGGAACATAATCTTCTGTACATACATGATTTTCTAAATCATTTCTATTGATCATGCTGATAAATGTATTTGAAAACCTTTCCCCCTACCTTGTCAGTGTTTGGTAATTCAGCTTACATGGATGTTTATTATTATTCCTAGGGAGTAAGAAATATGCAGGAGTTCTAAATATCCTAAGTGAAAGTCACTCAGTCGTGTCTGACTTTTTGTGACTCCGTGGACTCTACAGCCAGAATACTGGAGTAGGTAGCTGTTTCCTTCTCCAGGGGATCTTCCCAAATCAGGGATCAAACCCACGTCTCCTGCATTGCAGGCGGACTCTTTACCAGCTGAGATTCCTTTTATTCTCAAGGAATAGCTTAGACCCCAGAAACATCTGGTTCATTAAATGAGTGTTTACACATTTCCACATGAATTTGCTTAAGGATTCATAGAGTGACAACTTTGCACCAAATTATACTTTAGTGGCTTCCAGCATCTTTAAAAATGAAGAAAATAAAATCATTTTTTTAATAGTTTTAAAATTCAAAGGATGCTTTCAATACTGATTTGAGAAAAGGAACAGGACCAACAGCAGAGTACAGGTGGATACAAATGAATATGCAAACATTGAAGGATAGACTGAATTCCCAAGCATCCTGATCATTGTTTTTTTGAGAGAAAGCTACAGGGGGAAACGTGCTCATGAAAAGTCTTCCTGAGCTTGTATTTTCATAGGGAAGGGAAAAAATAGTCTGTGATTGAAGTGTTCTACAAGGAGGAATCATTCCAGTGTCTCAAAGAATGGCGAGAACAAAAAATATACTACTTGTCTGCCAGAACCATTCCCCACACAGAAACTTATTATCTGCAGAGATTGTTTTAGATAATTCTACTGTGTGACATTCAAAAAGTATACCAACTCTGCTACATTCAGGCATGAGAAGCTAGTTTTCTGCCTCGCCTTCTGAGATTTTCTTCCACCTGCAAAGCTGTCATCCTGTACTTCAGAAGGAAAGATTTGGGACGGAAGAGAAGGGAAATTTTACCTTTCTGCAGATTTGCCCCTAGGGTTAGTGATTCACTTCAAAACACAGTTGTGTTCTCCCATTATGTGATCAAATGGATGCTTATATTCTGTGTGACTCAAGGCAACCATAAAGCTAAAAGAAATAATTGGAAGGATGGATGTCACTGACATGGGAGGCTCTTTTTACATACTTACTTCCGTTCAATCTTTTTGTTCAATAATCATTTTTGAGCTTGCCCTCCAGTGCTATCTACCTTTCTGCACTGGATCCATTCAGAGTCTGCCCTTTCAGACACTCTAATTTTCCTGCATTTAACCTTTAAAAAATTGACAATTTTTCTCCTCTTTACAATTTTATGACTTTTGAGTCTATAGAAAGCAGGAAATAAAATGCCATTTCCTTTCTCCAAATTAAAAATAAAAGAAATTTCAAAAGAGAACAGAAGACAAATTGTTAGACTGTCAAGATCTTCCACGTTGAGACATCGGATAATGAAATCAAAATGGATCATCAAGTATAGGTCAACTCATTTGCATTCAAGCATTTCTTTAAAATAATGTGACATGGGAGGGTTTTCTACAAACCCCAAATGCAGGTTATTTTGAAATCATCTTCTAAAACATCCTATTTATATTTAGCCATTGTTTCATAACTACTGACTTGCAGGAGAATGTTAGGAAGTATAGGAGAAGAGTAGCTAAGAATTATGAACTTTTAGTCATTATTATTTGTTATATTTGTTTGAAATATTGTCAAAGATTTTCCTATAATTTATCAATCTGTGAATATTGAGTTCAAGTATACAGCAATGGGGTCTATCTCTAGTGATAAGAATACATAAAATATAAAGTAGCTATATTTGGACACATGGTCAAATATAATCTAACAAATGAGAGGATATCTGAAATCAAAACTGTTTTGGAAAAGTCTAGACTTTCTAAAACATTCAGTTACCCCAAAAGAATGTATGTGTGTGTGGTGTGCAGCCATTTATTCTAAGTAGAAGTCCAGTGAAATGTTGTACAGATAATTAACAATAAGGAAGAAGGCTTTACTTAGTAATACAGTTAGTACTCACAAGAGGCCTTGTTAGAAACTCTGGCCTGTTGTTTCCATCAGATTTTATCAGTCACAAATTTCAGGTAGACACTTTGCTTTTACAATAGTTTTCATGTTTTCAAAAGTCATCATGAAATCAGACAAACAGTAATTAGAACTACTGCTATTCTAGATGCTAAAAATTAACAACAATTCTGAGGATGTTATATAGAACATGATATTAGTAAATTGAAGTCCACCTACGGAAGAAATGAAGTGGGCATGTACATACTTGCTACAAACTTTTCCTCTCACCCAGTTGTACTTAACCTATTTGAGTCCATTTTGTTATCATTCGTTTATTTTTTCATTAACATATATTACTTTTGTAGTGTTTTGTGCAGGCAAAGGTTGGATAAAAGATCTTTATTGAAATGTTATTTCCTTAGATTAAGTAATTTGACTATAATTTTTATAGAGTACATTTTTTTAGTAAAACTCATAATAACTTATTGGTGTTCGGTTCTAACTTGATTCTTAGCAAGATAGAGTTTGTCCAGTCTCTCTGTACAAGTATAGAAAAGATTCTTCAGGATCTATGCTCTCCAAGTTCTCCAATTACCTGTTCACATATGTTATTAGATTCTTTGGTCATGATAGAGACGTGTAAAATTATAAAATATGAGTGTTTGAAGGGTGATTGGAGGCCATACACCCGTGCACACGCACAGAAACATGTATATAATATACATGTTGTATTAACCCTTCTGAGGCAGAAGTCTTCCACTCCTTTCCTCCAAATGAATTTTTAGGCCAAGAGTAGTCATGACTAATCATTCACTAAGCTTTGCCTTCTCCTATGCCACTTCAACTCTTCTCCCCTCTGAAACCTCTCTGGGGAAAAATAAAGTACTGCAGCAGAAAAGTACTGCTTCTTAGACCTGGGAGCCTAGGAATCTAAAACAGCTTAAGTTATTGGTGGAAAATCAATTTGTTCTGACACTGTTTTTGAGGAAGGATTTGAGATCAATTTACCATAATGCTACACTTGTTCCTGCCACTATGTTTGCTCAAAGAATGACATTCTGCCAAGGAAAGAGACAAGTATC
This sequence comes from Bos indicus x Bos taurus, assembly GCF_003369695.1. Classification (NCBI taxonomy): domain Eukaryota; kingdom Metazoa; phylum Chordata; class Mammalia; order Artiodactyla; family Bovidae; genus Bos; species Bos indicus x Bos taurus. The sequence continues at coordinate 17,358,310 of NC_040102.1, read as the reverse complement.
TAAAACCTTCAGTCATTCATGAATAAAAGCTTTCCTATTGGGCAGTGTTGTCTGATCATCCTTGGTGTCAATTCATATTTTCTTTGTGCCTTGCTGATATTTTTAATGAAACTCATGATTAGGATATCATACTTATTAAAAAGCCAGGTCCTTTGTGCCCCAAAGAATTGAAGAAACATAACCAGGCTATATAAACAGAATTGAAAAAACGTAGCTTTTCTTTTAGCCATACTATATAAATGGTCTAGTAGTGGGCTTTTCATGACTGTGTAGGGGCTGATAAGTGGGCCCATTTAAAGACAGTTCCCCTGATCTCTCACAGAATATGGGAGGGAGTGATGTCTAGAAAAGTCTGCTGTCTAGGCAGAGAAACTGCTATCAAAATAAATTAATTATCAAGTGTTTATTATGTTTTATGTTTGCCTCTCATCGTAATTCTTCATAATTATTTAAATAGTTGTCACGATATCCAGTCTTCTGAGACTTGGAAATAGACCCTAACTAGATCAAGAGAGAAGGCAGTGGCACCCTACTCCAGTACTCTTGCTTGGAAAATCCCATGGATGGAGGAGCCTGGTAGGCTGCAGTCCATGGGGTCGCTAAGAGTCTGACACCACTGAACGACTTCACTTTCACCTTTCACTTTCGTGCATTGGAGAAGGAAATGGCAACCCACTCCAGTGTTCTTGCCTGGAGAATCCCAGGGATGGGGGAGCCTGGTGGGCTTCCGTCTATGGGGTCGCACAGAGTTGGACACGACTGAAGCCACTTAGCAGCAGCAGCAGCAGCAGATAGATCAAAAGGGCTATGAATCCCTATTTGGGCAAGAGGGAGAAGAGGTTTTTTGCTGTGCTTGTGAATTTATCATATGTTAATTTTGCATTTATTGAGTATTCACAGCTTAGTGTGAACAACTAAATCTACTTAGACATATTAGGCCATTAGGGTCTTTTCATACACTGTGCATTCAAGAGTCGAGGGCTGTTTCTTACTGGGGTCAAAGGATGTAAGACAAACATTCTTTGTAATTTTCCTGAATGGTGAAAGGGTTAGTAAATACTATGAATTTTTATGTAAATATAAATATATATACATATATATTCTTTCAATAAAGAAATCTCATGCATTCTAACACTGTATTAGTATGCAATATCCAAGATATCAGACTGTCTGGCTCCATATTCTGTGTTATCTCATATTCTGTTTGGAGGAGTGTTTCTAATGACTGTGATCTGTGAAACCATGGGGGTCCCCAAGACCTTTTCAGGAGTTGCCAAGACCTCTTCACGGGGTTCTTGAGGTCATCCTATTTTAATAATGGGACAGTTTTTTTTTCCATTTGCACTCTCATTCTTCCACGGATGTATAGTGTTTTTTTCCAAAGATTGCTTAGTAAGTGATTATGTCATCACTGTTACAGATAATAAAATGTGTCCTTGCGCAGTCTTGTATTTTAAAGACTTCTTAGTATTAACTTTTAGTAGGGAAAGGAAAATATCAATAGATATAGCCCACATATACAAAAGCTCTTCAGAGTTCCTCAGTAATTCTTAAAAGTATAGAGGATTCTGAGACCAAAGAATTTGAGAACTGCCTTAAAGAAATAAATTCCTTATCTTCCCAAAAGAACACAATCGATAGTTTCAGTAGAAATGAATTGGCAATACAAATATTCCCTGGTCATCCTAGTGTATCAGGCCTCCCTGACATGGTTTATTTTTGGATGCCAGAATCTTCCCTATTTTCATAGAGAAATATAACTTTCTTGGAGGACAGGCTTTCATGCGTCCGTTAGAACGTGTCCTGCAGAACAACTCTAACTATGTATACTTTAGTTTACTTTAGTTAGTAAACAATTTTTCAGGAAGACCTACAGATATCTCCTTACTCTTTTGCACTCAGTATTATCACAGAAATCCACCTTGAATTCAGTTATATTTGGAAGATTTGATCCTATGAAGACTTGGTCTCTTTGAGGTCATTTGTTTGTAGTTTACTATGACCAACCAAAGGCTTCTTTGGAAGATAATCTCTTTGATATTCATAATATAGGAAAAAAATTCTTGCAAGGCAGTCTGAAAAACCTTGGATTATAAGAATTATAAAATCCTTTTAGGTTACTGTCTGACTCTGATTATTGGGAGACTATCTGAAAAAGCTGCCAAATTTGACATGTTTGTGTGTGATACACACTAGAGACAATTTTACAAAGGGATTATTTTTCTTAAGATACAGGACTTTGATCCAGGTTTTTGTGAACCAAACACTGTTTTCAGACACTCAGTCTTTCACAAATTACGGTGGAATTCTTTATCCAATATTAAATATACATTTAATATGACAAGAATCATAATAATTTATTGACTATATTTTAGAGAAATCATCAGTTATCAGATCTTGAAGAGGTTATCTTCAAGTTCAAATGATATAGAGACCCAAAATTTTGACTCAGAAAAGGTTAATTGCAAGTTGTAGAAAAAGTAAAAGTTGATGATTTTTAGTATATTGAAGATCCGTAAATTAACCACCTGATAAGTGAGAACACTTTTCAATGTGCCAGCCATTTTATTTGCACCAGATTTCCTGGAGTTCATGAATAATATTGATTGGGGTAGTTGAATTGATTGTGCGACAATCCCCATTAATCATTGAGACAGCTGATATGAGCGTATCAGCCTTAGGACAGTTTGTTTATTTCGTGTATATGGATGTAGCTTTAATTCCCAGCACAGGAGTCTTCAGAGAAATTTACTTAATACAAATATTTTTTTCGACTGAGTACACATTAAAGAGTCATTTTCTCCAGTGCAGTAGGGAACATGAGCTCAGGGACATGGGCTCAGCATGTTGACATTGCATTTAAGGTTTGTAACAAAGGACTTTATTCTTCACCCTCAGGCTTAGAAATGAGCTCTGGTAAATCTATACCAAGAAACCATCTGCAGGTGTATTCATGGTGAGGATGGAGTAAGCCTCTGTCCACGAAGGAGAATAAAATGCCCCTGAGCATTGTGATTATGTTTCCTGAATTTTTGCAGTTTGCTTTCTCCACATCTGGTTACAAGCAAGACCTGGATTATACGTGAATATATGCGAGATGGATGCCCCCAAAGAGATTCCCAGTTGAAAACTCTGATTCTCCCCTCAGAATTTCTTGGATGAGTACAGAATCTGAAAGCTGGTGGCAACACAAACTAGGAGTTGACTGTGAGAAAACATTTGGGAAAGAGATGACCAACATTTGCTATCTGCATTCAGAATTTCTGAAATATGACACAAGTAAACTAAGAAAGAATATTCACAAAATATCTACAAGGGAAATTCTCTATAATATGATTAACCCCCAAGTTACAGCTTTAATCCATTAAACAATTTTTCTTTTTAAAAGAAACTACTGTAGAATCTTACAGCACAAAAGAATTGGACAGGAGGGTAGAAGTTTATAAAAATGAAACTTGATTTTGATTTTTGTGAGCAGTTAATTTGGAATAATGTAAAACTTTTTATGTGGGGATCTCTTGAAATGCCGCAATTTCTATGAAATCTAAAGGTTAGGTAGTCGTCTTCTTTCCTTCTTTTAACTATTCACCCTTTGAGAAAAATGACTTTTTCCTAGATTGTCATCTAGTATTTGTTACATTTTTTGAATTTCTTTTGGCCAAATGTTCCTTTACTTGTTCTTTCTATAGATGCTGAATTTTTGTGTTTTCTTTGCCTCTAATTGGTATGTAAGGGTTGTCTGCTATTCTCTCTCTCTCTCTCTCTCTGTCTCTCTCTCTCTCTCTGCGCCTCAGAAAGGGACTACAGCTTGCATTTGAGTCTCAGAGGGTTTTATGACCAAACAAATCTTGTAAACCACAGTCTGAGACCCTTGGTATAAGTATCTTACACTTTCCTGTACCATAGTGTGGTCCTTAGGGTTACAGTCTACAGAATGACCACCTCAGTTTAAAGAATAGCTCTGACACCTGCCTTTTTATGACCTTGAGTTAGTTTCTTACTGTTTTGGTGTCTGAGTTTCCTCATCTGAAAAACAGAGAATCGATTATACTATAGTTGATTATAGTTTTGAAGGGTAATTTAGTTAATACAGATAAGCTAATTAGGTCAGTGCCTGGCACCCAGAATAATTTTCAGTAGCTGTTATTATTGGTTTGCTTGACCTAAGTGAACCAACAAATGTTTTTTCTCTGTGCAGAACTGTATCTTACAGTCATCACTGACATAGAATCATACTGAGAGATTATAGTAATCTCCAATTATGTAAAATCATTACCTTAGTAACTGTTGTATGAAACAGAGAAGCTCCCCTCAGATAGGGAAGGTCAAAGCTCATCATGAAATCTCAAGCAAGAATTAAATGCACAAGAACCATGGAGTGGGTATTTGATGGATCCTAATCTATGAATTTTCTCATTCTGTAGATCTGTGTTGAGGCCAAGAGTTTGTACTTCTAATAAAGTGTCCCAGGTACAAATGATTACATACACACACACATACATACATACATATATATGCTTCCTTAGTGGCTCAAATGATAAAGAATCTGCCTGCAATGCAGGTGACCTGGGTTCAATCCCTGAGTTGGGAAGATCCCCTGGACAAGGAAATGGGCAGCCCACACTGGTATTCTTGCCTGGAGAATCCCATGGACAGAAAAGCCTGGCAGGCTACAGTCCATGGATTCACAAATATATTAATTTATATGTAGTAATATATGTAAATAATAATTATATATATAGTAATGATTATACATATTGTATATAATAATGATTACATATAATGTGTGTATATATATGTCATCTTAGTAAAAAGAGAAAATACTCAGAGTACAAATGACACAAACAATGATGTTTTCACTTTTTGCCATAGCTCTCTAAATAGACTGTTGAGTCACAATAGAAAAACGTCTTTCTCACAAAACTTCTCCTTCTATGAGTGAATGTTCCCTTTATTCTTAGACATGTTGAGAGTTCTTTGAAGTCTTTTTGGAGTAGCCAGTTACCTGTGAGGAAATTCGACTAGAGGCTCAGGGAGGTTTAGAATGATTTTCTTATTTTGGGCTGTTTCTCAATGCAAGTTCATGTTGGTATGATGTGAATCTATTTGACAAAAGTGTCAAGGCTTCAGGGAGAGTTTTCTGAAGACTGAAATCAAAGCTGCTCTGACAAATAATTCAAGATTTGTTTCCTATATTTGTTCCCAAAATATTTATGTATTTTATATATCTTAAACATATTCCATACCTTTCATCATCATAATAGCATAGTATCAGGTAGATAGCAAACAGTGTATGGGAGTCAGTATGCTAATATTAAATTGAATTAGTTTTAAATATTCTAAACTTAAATTTAGACACAAATAGTGCACACACACATAAACACATTTCAGGTCTGAAGTCTTCTCTTTTTGCTCTAATGATTTTCATCTTATTCAGCATAAATAATTCACCACTTATGTGTATTATTTTCAACAAAATGCATCTTATATTATTAATATCCTATATACCAGGCACAGGGCTTCCCGGGTGGTGCTAGTGGTAAGGAACCCGCCTGCCAGTGCAAGAGATGTAAGAGAAGTGGGAAGATCCCCTAGAGGAGGGCATGGCAGCCCACTCCAGTATTCTTTCCTGGAGAATCCCGTGGACAGAGAAGCTGGGTGGGCTTACAGTCCATGGGTTTCCAAGGAGTTGGAAATGACTTCGTGACTAAATAGCAGCAACTCGAAGTTCAGAGAGTTTGAATAACTTTCTTAAGATCATGAAAGACTGGTAAACAAGAGAGTCAGGCTGTGTATACCTCAGTCTGTTTACTTCAGTCTGTGTACGCCAGGTGGACTCCCAGCCCACTCACTGCATTTTTCTATAGCCTGGAATTACAGCAATAGAGTTAGAGCAGCAGCCTCAGCTCATTCAGTGGGGCCACATGCAGAAACAGTACCTGGACATTCGGGCCTCAGACTGGGAGAGTGAATCTCCTTTAAAAGAGGACTGAATGTTGATGTGTGGCAAAACCAATACAATATTGTAAAGTAATTAACCTCCAATTAAAATAAATACATTTATTTAAAAAAAAATAAAAGAGGACTGAATGGTCTGCTGACCAAAACTGAGTTCCCTAATTCAGTTTGTAAGTAAGAAAGCTGATATTTTGGAGTCCGAGTCCCCAGCTATTTTTCATCTGGATCAAAATGTTTAGGACAAAATGATATGATTAATATACCAGTACCCAACCCACTCCAGTATTCTTGCCTGGAGAATTTCATGGACAGAGGAGCCTGGCAGGCTCCAGTCCATGGGATTGCAAAGAGTCGGGCACGACTAAGCAACTAACACACACAACCATTCCCTAACAGGTGCACAGCTGCATGGTATTTGGAAACAGAATTAAAGATAGATTTGTGGCTATAAAATCAATTCTTAATATCATACCTCAGCCAGATAGTTCAGAAAATTACATGTGTGCTTAGTCACTCTGTCACGTCCAACTCTCTTGTGACCCCATGGACTGTAGGCCGCCAAACTCCTCTGTGCATGGGATTTCCCAGGCAAGAACACTGGGGTGGGTTGCCATTTCAAGCTCCACGTGATCTTCCCAACCCAGGATCAAACCCGTGTCTCCAGCATCTCCTGCATTAGCACGCAGGTTCTTTACTACTCAGCCCCTGGGAAGCTAAAAAAAAAAAAAAAAATGTATATAGCATTTTATAACATTGATAAATGTAATTAAGACCAAGAAAATTCAATATGTTTAAGAAGCTTCTAAGATAAAGCTTTCACATCTCCTTCATTATAGCTGCAAAGAATATGACTCTCTTTGCTTTAGTACAAGCTCATTTTGTATTCTCATCCTCTCTGAATTATTTGAAATATATTTCTAGTTTATACTTCAGCACTTCTTTCACTTTAGAATTTCTAGTTTGCATATTTCAAAGTTGTTTTTGTTTTGGCTGATATTTATTTCATATCTTAGCAACACTTCTTTATGTTAATTTGACCTTTTCATCTGTCTTTGATACCCTCATCAACTTGAGTAGTCTCTATTTTCTTAACTTGTCTATAAGTGTTTAACCTATGTCTATAGGGATTTGTTGGTTGTGATTTCAAACCCTCTTTCAGTTCTTTCTCTCAGAAACCTCAAATAAGGAAGGATCATTCTTTTAAGAAGTGGTGATTATAGAAAGAATGGAGCAGTACATAAACACAATATATTGCAATTTAAACCAGTTCAAAGTCAGTAGAATATCTTTATATTGGTGTATGTATTGTGAAACATCACAACATGCATTCTAAAAATAATAATTGCCATCATAATATTTAACATTCATTGTGTCAAGAAACTTTCTAGGAGGTTTATTTTATATTAAGGACTATACTCTCCATAATAATATTAAATAAAATATTGCTAAGTACTATTATTACGCTCCAGTATACAGATAAGAAAACCAAGGTAGAGGTCACACAGCTATGATGTAGCATTGTCAGGAATACCCATCGTGTGTGTGTGTGTGTGTGTGTGTGTATGTATATATGTCGTTAAAGGTTATAGTCAATAAAATCGATTGCCAAATCTTAACGAAAATGTTATTTAAGAGTCAGATGAAAAGATCAAGTTTGATTCATGATGAAAAGTAGGGGCCATTTTTCTCCTCCCCAACAAAACCGCCCCAGCTCTTCATGGATTAGTACAGGACCTTTCTTACTCCTCTGGTCTCCTTGGATGATGGCTCGCTCACCTTAGGTGTGAGCAGAATGGATGGGCTGACTCAAAGGCCATCACCTCTGTGATTCAGGGTCTCAGTTTCACTAGAAATTCATTCATCTGAGTCTGGAGCATGAAATTTAAATGACTTCCTGAAGACTCCAGTTGACTCCCAAAGACTAAATCTAATGTTGGGCAGAATGCCATTCAGATTGTTAATTAAAATGACTGCCAAGTATAGTTGAAAATTTGGGGACTTCAGAATCAGAGAATCCAGGGAGCAAGTTTCAACTCTGCCATGAACTAGCTCAGTGACCGGGGACACACAAATTTTGCTTCAGAGATCTTGTTTTCACGAAATGGTTCTGTCCTGAAATTCCTCAATTATATGGATTCAAGAGGGCAGTGGGGTTGAGTGAGCTTGTCTTAGCTTGGACTGCAGTAATAAAATACCATAGGCTGAGATGGGATAGGGTGGAAGGTGGGAGGGAGATTCCAGAGGGAGGAGACGTATGTATACCTATGGTTGACTCATGTTGACGTATGGCAGAAACCAACACAATATTGTAAAGCTATTATCTTTCAATTAAAAAAAAATAGATCTGAACAAAATTAAGGAAATAATGAATAGAAACCACATATATGAGGATTTATCAGTAATGAAGAATGAATAACAATGCATTTCTCTGATGGCATCATTGCACACTGACAAAAATTAATGACAGTACAAAATAGAGAAACAACTATTTAAAGCTATGGAGAGACTCTCAGTAGATTATCATTTTGTGTATATTATGCCATGTTGCTTACAATAGATAACATCCTGGTATATATTTTACATTTTAAACTAGCATTGCATTAATAAACAGTACTCACATAAATCTATAATTGTAGAGTTATAGATTAACTAACATTTTTTATTTGCATGTTACTTTAAAAATATCACTATTTAATAAATAAACTACACATACACACACATGCAAACAAGCTTTTCTAGTGATTCTGCCACATAGCCAAGTTTGAGAACCTTTGTAGTGCACTGAGAACATTGGAAAAGCAAAACAAAACAAAAATACCATAGGCTGGATGATTTAAAAAACAGACATTTATTTTCCCACAATTCTGGAGGCTGAAAGTGAGAAATCAAGGTGCTGGCATGTCTGGTTCTGGTAAGAGTTTTCTTCCTGATTGTAAATGGGGCCTTTTCTTGGTGCATGCTCATGAAAAGAAAAGTAAACTCTCTCTCCTCCTCCTTATAAGGACATTTTCTCTTCCTGTTCTTCTAATCTTATTTCTAATTACATCTTGAATTTCTCACCCTCTTGACCTAATCTGAATCTAACCACCTCTCAAAAGTCCCACCACCAGTACCATCACATTGGGGGTTTAGCTTCAATAAATGAATTAAGGGGAGAGCATAATACTCATTTCATACCAGAGCTGTTTTAAACATGTCCAAACTGTGAAGTGGGATTCATAAATTTACCCTCTGTAAAGAAGCTCAGGATAATAAAAAACCACAAAATTCTTTGCTATAATTTTATCAGCTCTGTGCTGTTACAAATAGTTGTCTCACACTGATCATGCTTTTAGATTAATATTTATGATTGATAAAACAAAATTATTAATAAAATGCAGTTTAATGAATAAAATTTTCAAAATTCAATGTCTTTGGTGCTGGAAATAAAAACAATACTTTGAGGTGTAGTTGATAACAGGAATGATTGTTGTTGCTCAGTTGCTTAGTTGTGCCCAAGTCTGTTGTGACCCCATGTAGCCCCACCTGGTTCCTCTGTCCATGGGATTCCCCGGGCAAGAATACTGGAGTGGGTTGCCATTTCCTTCTCCAGGGGATCTTCCCAATTTAGGGATTGAGTCAATGTCTCCTGCATTGGCAGGTGGATTCTTTGCCAACCTGGGAAGCCCAGTAGGAATTGTATCATGGATTTAGGGGAAAGTAATCAGTCTTTACAAAGCAAAGATGTCACTTTCCAGACAAAGTCCATATATAAAAGCTATGGTTTTTCCAGTAGTCGTGTACGGATGTGAGAGTTGGACTATAAAGAAGACTGAACAACAAAGAATTGATGCTTTTGAATTGTGGTGCCGGAGAAGACTCTTGAGAGACCCTTGCACTGTACAGAGATCAAATCAATCAATCCTAAACTAAATCAACCCTGAATATTCATTGGAATGACTGGTGCTGAAGCTGAATCTCCAATATTTTGGCCACGTGATGCAAAGAGCTGACTCATTGGAAAAGACCCCGATGCTGGGGAAGATTGAAGACAAAAGAAGAGGATGGCAGAGGATGAGATGGTTAGATAGCATCACTGACTCAGTGGACATAAATGTGAGCAAACTCTGGGAGATAGTGAAGGATAGGGAAGCCTGGCATGCTGCAGTCCAGGAGGTTGCAGAGTCAAACATGACTTAGCGACTGAACAACAGCAATCATTGTTTGACTAAGACATGGTAATTATTTGATATTCTGGGAGGATGATCTTCCTGGTAGAACTTAACCACAATGCAAGAAATTTCTCCAATAAAGCATAAGGCATTTCTGAAAGAATCAGAATATGTGACCTATGAAGTTTGAGGTTCAAGTGACCAAGGAAGCCATGGTAGGTCATCCTCAGCTTCTTAGACTTAAAAATCAATGTTGGCAGTGTGGGTAGTCCCAGGGCATCCTGCTTTACTGTGGAGGTGGGCAGCAGAGGGAGAAGGAAGAATGCATATAGGGCATGTAACTTCAACAGAGCAGGGCAGAGAGCAGCTGGGAGGCACAGCAGGCACACAGTCACTACTTAGCAAATATTTTATTGAATGAATGAGCAAAGGCATGTCAGATGAAACACTGATGAATACCACATACTAAGGTGTAATAGTATGGTCCATGAAAGAAGTATATGCTTGTAAGAGAGAAGAACTGAAAAATGAAAGAGTTAGGAGACCAGACAACTGTTCATAAAAGGCTTTTATACCAGATAATCAGACATTAGAAATAAAATATCTTGTCATCAAGTAAATGCATAGAGAGTCTCTAAGTATGATACATATGTAAATAGCATAATATCCTTCTTGACAAAGTGTTTATTAAGTGTTGACCTAATCTTCCTTGCTGCTTTTGCAGAAGACTGACAGTAACCACCCTATCATGATGAGACTCTGATCTACTTCTGAAGATTTTTAGGAAGAAAGGATTTCTGCCACCAGTACACACACTTGATAACAGCTTTGTTTGTTTAGGCCTTACAGGTTACCGAGTGCTTTCGGAGATTTTCTCCTTTGTATTTTTACCACCAGTGGTGTAGGAAGCACATAGTTTATTCTTGTTACAGATAAGCAAGAGGAGGCTCATTAGCAAAGGTGGTCATAATCAAGTTGCTGTTGAAGGACTAAAGTTGGGTCATTAATACAGGTCTTCCAGTTCCAAGTTCTTGCAGTGAAATCATGTTGATTCTAGATAAGTACTGTCAAAAAGTATTTTTTCCTCCTAAACTGTGTCTCTCATACTATAATGAAGATTCAGTTTTTCTTGATTTGTAAAAAAATGAAGCTAGATAGCATTACTGGCAGACATCTGAGACAGCTAGTTATTAAAATGATTAAAATTATCCAGTATAATTTTGTTAACCTTTCTACTTAGGCCATATTTTCTAAAACTCTTTAATCATCTTAGGTGGGTCTCATTTCAGTGTCTAATTATTAGAATTTGTGGTAAGCAGTGTGATAAAGTTACTTCACTGTTTCTTGAAAAACACAATCTGTCACAATAAGATAATTATGTGTAGAAAAATATGAACAGTTAAGAACATAACAGTACCTATCTTCTACGAATGAATGAAGAAGGAACTGCTGACAGTTAAGAGATTACTAAAATAATTGTTTCACAATACCGTGGGGTGAATTAGAAGCTAGCAGTAAAAATGTGCTTAAAAATAAATTGGCACAAGCTGCCTTAAAGAAGTGTTATTGTTCTTATAATGCTGTGGTTTTAAATTATAGTTCTTGTTTTCAAATGTTAAAATTAGAAACTTTATATCATGGGACCACAGCCTTAAACATCTTATAATATTGTGTGGTAATATGAAATTCTACTTATAAAAGCATTTTAGGTGTAACACTGTGGAAATGTGAGTTAAGGACAATAATTGTGGAGTGAATGCTTTATATTTTACAAATAAACCTTGCACATATATTGCTCACCCTATAAAGTATTATTATCTATATTTTAGCCAAGTAAACTGGAGTAAGGAGAAGCCAGAAATCCCCTCCAAATAGCACACAGGTCTTGGGCTGAACTCAGAGATCAGACTCAATCTTCTCATTTCAAATATGGGACTTATTCCATTTTTTCACTTTCCCATTCCAAATATTCCACATGAGTCATGGAGCAATTTTCTACTTAGCCATCCCAGGCAAAAATGTAGGTGATATTATGTTTAGAAACTTTTAGTCTCTTTTGTCTCCTCTGTTTTAACAAAATGTATAGAATGTCCTTAATTATAAGAACTCAGCTTTTTTTTATACACTCAGGATATTGACACATAGGATCACTACTCTTCTCTATTTGTTAGCTATTATCATCTTTTAAGCTCATGTGCTGGGCTTTATTCTTTTTAGAAAGAATGTATTTGGAAGTCTGTATTTACTGCTATAGCAACCTTTGCCCAAAACATTGAGTTACTTGACAAACATGGAGAAAAACAGCTTCCTCACCTATCTGAAACTCCGTGGGATTCACACATGCAATTATTGCTCTGGTTTGAAGGACTTCAAGAGATTGCAAGGACCACTGGTTGTGTCCATAAGGGCTTGTCAGTTTTTTAAACCCATGACCACATAAGTTGTTTTAAGGTGTCTTAGTATAGCTGCTATAACAATCTAGTGTAGACTGGGCGGCTTATCAACAACAGAAACATAGTTTTCATGGTCTGGAGGCTAAAAGTCCAAGATCAGGGTGCCAGCATGGTCTAGTTCTGATGAAAGCCCTCTTCTAGGACACAAACTGCTGTTTTCTTGTTATATCCTCACACAGGCGAATAGAATGAGGAAGTAAACTCTTTATGATTCTTAAAAGGACACTAATTCCATTCATAAGGACCCCATCCTCATGACCTCATCTTAATCCCAATTGTCTCCCAAAAGCCCCACTTCCTAATTCCATCACATTGATGGGTAGGGTTTCAACGTATGAATTTGGGGGTGGGGTACAAACATTAAGTCTATAACAGAAGGAGAACTGAAAGTAAGTTGAATTTTGAGATTGGTCAGGCATGACTTTGAGTCCCAGCTCTATCCTTCCACTGAATTGTGTTCATACTTGCCAGTCTCATTTCTAAAGAAATTTAATTTTAAAGGAAGATTTGAAAAGTTAAGATGTATATTGCTATTCATTTGTGAAAATTCAGAAAGTTGAAGAAAATAGAAATTGTGGTTACTCTGAAATAAACATTATTAAGATTTTGAAGAATATACTCTATTATTTATGTGTATTTACTCAGAATCATATTGTAAATAGATATTTAAAGTCTGCTTTTTGCAAATAATCCTACAGTATATCATTAGTTTTATACAGCATCATTTTGAATCAGCAGTTCTCCAACTTTCTGGCACCAGGGACTGGTTTCACGGAAGCCGGTTTTTCCACAGACTGGGGAGAGGGGGATGGTTTCTGGATGATTCAAATGCATTACACTTATTGTGTACTTTATTTCTGTTATTATTATTGCATCAGCTCCACCTCAGAGCATCAGACATTAGATCCCTAAGGTTAAAGCCTCCTATTTTAAATAATTGGTTCATACTCCATTTTACAGATCACCATAAATTTAACTAATCCTCTGTTGTTGAGCATGGAAATGGTTTCCAGTTTTTTTGCTGTTATAAGCAACACTTGGTGACTATCCTTATAGCTGAATCTTTGCTTGCTTTCTTTATTGTCTTCCTGGGATTTGTTGAGTAACTTTACATTTATATTTGAAGGTTTTCAACACAGATTGCCCAGTTGCACTCAAAAAATGCTTTACTAGTTGCTATTATTACCAACCACGCATGAGAATGTTGACTTCCTCTTTCCACCTCTCATTCTGTACATAGCGATTCTTGAGTTTAGTGAAAATCAGGACTTCTCTCCTAAAGATAACCCCAGGTCACATATAACCAAGTGTTATATACACATAAACCATATGTCCATCAGATCCCTCATTTTCCCCCACAATGCTGGAGGCTTTTTCACTTACAACTCTCAGTGCTTTTTTTAAATACATTTTTTCATTTTCTTTCGTCTTTTGAATCTTAAGATCTTCTTGACGCAAGAACAGAGGGATGCATGATCAAAGAAAGAAAACATTGTCAGCATTTGTTTTCTTTCCATTTGGGAATTAAAGGGAGATACATATAGAAATATGCCAAGCATGTAAGGAGCTTTAAAGAATTGAAAGTTACAAGGAAAAATGCAGTAACAAGCTGAGATGCGTAAACAGAAACCGTGGAAATGAAAGCATCCTGCAGAGAGGGTGGGCATGATACGTACTGATTACAGCTCCTGACACGCACTTCAAGGGCCACTGAGAAAGCGGATTCTGAAGGAATACACAGAGTTGATGACGTAAACGCACACACAAAGATAAGAGAGAAGAGATCACTCACGCACTAGCCATCTGTGTGTGTGTGTGGGAGGGAAGGCATAATGGAAGAACATAAAACAAATTCAATGAGACATTTATTTTAAAAGTTCAGAATCCCTTTCTTTTTCTGAAAGGATCAGGTCATTGAAAATAAGTTCAAAATTAGAAGTATATCTGACAAATAGAGAATTGCTAGAACTTAGGTGAAGGATTCTGTTACAAACATAAATTTTACCTAATAGAAATAAAGGCAAATGGACAAGCATAGCACCATTAGTTAGCAGGAAGGGATTCCCTTGCAATCTTCTAATAGAACTGTCTGATATCTTCCGTATAATATGTTTCCACTTTTAAAATCAAAAGTTCCTGCCCCAGAGTTCAATATTAGAGAAAATCTCCAAGGAATTTGTAACATTTTATGGATGAAGAAAAGATCTGGAAATTGAAGTCTGTAGTCCTTTTATAAGAATTTTGCACAGATACCCTTGAAGAATAATTCCAAGTTCTAGGCTTCTGCATCCTTAGAGAAAAGAATAGCATGTAATTTTAATTAGAAAACATGTGAGTTGTGAAAAATACACTTTTGTGCACTATAACCGAATATGTGTAATAGTTTTAATCCTCACATATATGAATGCTTTGAAGGTAGGATTGATTCATAGAAAACACCAGTGGCATCAACCATTTCCTAAAGTGATCAAGATTGCTTGGAGAAATATCAAAAACCTCAGATATGCAGATGACACCACCCCTATCGCAGAAAGCAAAGAAGAACTAAAAAGCCTCTTGATGAAAATGAAAGAGGAGAGTGAAAAAGTTGGCTTAAAGCTCAACATTCGGAAAACTAAAATCATGGGATCCAGTCCTATCACTTCATGGCAAATAGATGGGGAAACAGTGACAGACTTTATTTTTCTGGGCTCCAAAATCACTGCAGATGGTGACTGCAGCCATGAAATTAAAAGACGCTTGCTCCTTGGAAGAAAGGCTGTGACCAACCTAGACAGCATATTAAAAGGCAGAGACATTACTTTGCCAACAAAAGTCTGTCTAGTCGAAGCTATGGTTTTTCCAGTAGTCATGTATGGATGTGAGAGGTGGACTATGAAGAAAGCTGAGGGCCGAAGAATTGATGCTTTTGAACTGTGGTGTTGGAGAAGACTCTTGAGAGTCCTTTGGACAGCAAGGAGATCCAGTCAGTCCATCCTAAAGGAAATCAGTCCTGAATATTCTTGGAAGGACTGATGCTGAAGCTGAAACTCCAATACTTTGGCCACCTGATGCAAAGAAACCGAGTGAATTTGAAAAGATCCCAATGCTGGGAAAGATTGAAGGTGGGAAGAGAAGGGGCCGACAGAGGATGAGATGATTGGATGGCATCACTGACTCATTGGACATGAGTTTGAGCAAGTTCTGGGAATTGGTGATGGACAGGGAGGCCTGGTGTACTGCAGTCCATGGGATCACAAAGAGTCGGACAGGACTGAGCGAATGAACTGAACTGAAAGGGATCATTTCAAAGAAGAAATCAAGCAAAAAATGGCCTATGCTTAAAATCTGTTATTTGAGTCTAACTCTGTAAAGAATGAGATTGTAGCAGCATCTTGATATCAAGCTGCTGGTGCATTCACCTTCCCTCCCTCCTTCCTCTCTCTGTGTGGTTCATGCTTGCTCAGTGACCATGTAGTCCTTACATAGTCCTAAGTGGCCTTGGTCACCAGGTAAGGTGTGTATTATGGCAGATCAGAACTGCTTTTGAAGTAGATTTTGGCTTTTCCTTTCATAGGTGCTGAGTTCACCCCTCTGCATAGGGCACATTTATGGCCATGTCATTTGCAGTGCCCACCTCCACAGGGCACCCGTCACAATGAGCTGTGAAACACGGCCCCCTGAGGTATCAGAGGCCATCCAAGTGGGCATGGTTCTTGATTAATCACCCCGATTTTCAGAAGAGAGCACTTGCCACATCTTTTACTTCGTTCATTTCCAAAGCTAACTGGCAGCATAGGTATGTACAAAGCAGATTTAAGACCAGGATTAAAAACTTTGAATGACTTGCTGTTTCTGTTGTCACAGAAGAGATAAGAGCTCCAAAGAGCTGACAGAAAGTCCTTGTCGCAAACGTGAGAAGGAAAATCAGAACAAGTGGAATATTCTAGATTGTAAAGAAGGTAACACTTCAGTGACCTTGAGAGAGCACCTTTTGGAGCATGGTGAGCAAGTTACCCTGATTATAGGAAGTTGAGGATTGCATAGATGGAAGAAAATAGTTAATACTCGTAGGCTGCTGACTTAGATTTTAGCAGTAAGACAAGTGAAAAGGACTGAAAGATGGAGTAGGATCTTGGGGTGTTTTTTTGGTGTGTGTGTGTGTGTGTGTGCGCGTGCGCACAAATTTTAGAAGCTTGGGTGTTATTGTACAGAAAGAAAGGAGAAAGAGAAACTGAAGCTATGAAAAGGAGACCACTAGGTGGGTAGTGGTCTACCCAGTGGGTGCCCTACTAGCAGGGCACCTCTGGCTTTGGGAGGGCATGTCACCCTGAGCCCAGGTAGCATGGTGAGCCAATGCAGAAGCACTGACACCTCTTCCTTGGGAGGCCACATTTTGGATGGTGTCCAGACGCCTCAGCTAGCCTTCTGTAGCTAAAAATGCATGCTATTACTAATAGGTGGGGTCTTTACAAGGGTATTGAAATCAGGGCTGTTTATCCCAAGCCTTTGGTTTTAGGTTACCGTGCAAAGCTACAAACTGCGCAGTGCCTCATGTCGGGAGGTTCATTATTTTGTACTACAACATAAAAGAGATGTCTGGGGCTCCCATGCACGCAGTTAGCTCATAACTCTGCCGTCCCTTCCTGCAGAACACCATGGGGACTATATCTTTCTACTTTTACATACATCTCAGATTCCTCTCTAGTAACTTTTCCCTGTTCCCAGGCGGCTGTTAATGCTCCCAGTATCTCTCCTGGTTTTGCCTGTAGACAACATTCTCGGGAGAAGGTGGGAAACAGACACTGAGGTTTTCTTTAGGGCTGCTCCTGCCACGGCTGAGAGGTCAGAATGCAAGGGACAGGAATGCTCATTCCCAAAGATAAAAATGTCCTGTCTGAGTACATTTGATACAGTCTAATAGAAGCTAGCACGTAGCCAGTTGTGTTTAGTCTTTTTCCCAGGGAAAATTTTCTACAGTGTTTTGAATGTATGAATCTTATAAAGTGCCTTTCTTTTTCTGACATGAGGCAGATGAGCGGCAGTGAGGTGAATGGGCCACCTAGCTCAACCTTTGTAAAGTGAAAAAGCTTTTAACCTGGTGGGGTGGTTGATTTTAATTGTATAGGAGGACTGCACTCTAAGAAGGATTCCTATTTACGTTTTATCTATGTTCATAAGCAAACATTTTGCTGTATATAAATTCAAAGAAACTTCTGTACTATCAATGTCAACTTGGCAGAAAGAAGTAGAGTTTAAAAAAAATAAAGTATGGTCACACAAAATGAAGCCTTTTGACGTTTCAGCACTGTGTTGGTATGCAAAAAGTCCACTGTCTCCTGAACTGTTACTCTTAAGTTTTGCTGTTGTTCAGTTGCTCGATTGTGTCCGACTCTTTGCAACCCCATGGACTGCAGCACGCCAGGCTTCCTGTCCTCTACTGTCTCCCAGAGTCTGCTCAAACTCATGTCCCTTGAGTTGCTGATGCCATCTAATCATCTCATCCTCTGTCACCTCCTTCTCCTTTTGCCCTCAATCTTTCGCAGCATCAGGGTCTTTTCCAATGAGTCGGCTCTTCGCATCAGGTGGCCAAAGTATTGGAACTTGAGCTTTAGCGTCAGCTAGTTTATTAAGTATAACAAGTCAAAAGAGAGAAGTGTGAGGTTAAAGAGAAATATGAGTCATGGACAGTGACTTCCATGTGAAAGATTCCAATCTTCCATCTGAAAGATTCATAATTTCAATTATTTTAGAGTTGTATTACTTCAGAGAAAAAGGAGACTACGTATATAAGTTGTCATGATATTCAACTGCCTTCCAAAGTGATGGAAATAAACCTGATGTGGATTTGAAAGTAGCACCTTGCTGCTCCACAGTAACAGGACTTCCCTGGTGGTACAGTGGGTAAGAGTTTGCCTGCCAATGAAAGGGACATGAATTTGATTCCTGGTTCTAGAAGATTCCACATGCCGTGGAGCAACCCTACTCCACGCACCACAGCTACTGAGCCCTCATGCCTAGAGCCTATGTTCTGCAACAAGAGAAGCCACCACAATGAGAAGCCTGTGCACAACAAGGAAGAAGAGCCCATAGGAGAAGGCAATGGCACCCACTCCAGTCCTCTTGCCTGGAAGATCCCATGGGCGGAGGAGCCTGGGAGGCCGCAGTCCATGGGGTCACTAAGAGTTGGACACGACTGAGCAACTTCACTTTCACTTTTCACTTTCGTGCATTGGAGAAGGAAATGGCAACCCACTCCAGTGTTCTTGCCTGGAGAATCCCAGGGACGGGGGAGCCTGGTGGGCTGCTGTCTCTGGGGTCGCACAGAGTCAGACATGACTGAAGTGACTTAGCAGCAGCAGCAGCAGCAGCTCTTGTAACTAGAGAAAGCCTGCATGCAGCAATGAAGACCTAGTGTAGCCAAAATTAAAAAAAAGAGTAGTAACAGCTACTGCTGAGTGTCCATGATGAGCTAGGCCTTATGCCAAGGACTGACTTCTGTTAGTTTGAATTTCCATAGTAACTTTAGAGGTTAGAAAATGCCAACCCATTTTATCCTTGAGGCAACTGGGGTTCAGAGAGGAATGATGGTCAGACACTTTGCATGTGGAAGTGCTGGGCCCTGAAGCCCACCATCTTTCGTCTGTCTCTTGATGCTCATTCTGTTGTAGGTTTTGCTGTCTGATGCACTGAAAGATGCATTTTGAGATGAAGTCAAATGTTGGAAGAGGTGTCGGTGTCTCCAAAAAAGCACTGCATTGAGATGTAGCTGGGGCACCTTGAACAGACCAAGGTTACCTAGGTAGAATGTCCCTGAACCCTTTCCACCCTTGAATTCTCTGGCAAATCACCTGTGTTACATATAAGACTTAGACTCATTAAATATCTATTCCAAGAAGAGAGCATAAAAGAAATATCCTCTCCTCCCCCAACAAGGAGACAACAGTTGCTGCTGCTGCTGAGTCACTTCAGTCGTGTCCAACTCTGTGCGACCCCATAGATGGCAGCCCACCAGGCTGCCCCATCTCTGGGATTCTCCAGGCAAGAACACTGGAGTGGGTTGCCATTTCCTTCTCCGATGCGTGAAAGTGAAAAGTGAAAGTGAAGTCGCTCCGTCGTGTCCGACCCTCAGCGACTCCATGGACTGCAGCCTTCCAGGCTCCTCCATCCACAGGATTTTCCAGGCAAGAGTACTGGAGTGGGGTGCCGTTGCCTTCTCCGGAGACAACAGTACTGGAACATTGTACCGCCACATCCACAGTCCTGCCCAGGCAAAGGATCCCCCCCAAAAAACTTCTACTTTGCCCTTAAATATAAATAAGACTCTGTCATATCCACAATTTTGCTGCCAATAACTATGAAAAAATAGACACAGATTTATTAAACTTGGCCTGAAATTTTATCTGGATCTTTACAGAAAAAGTTTGCCAAACCTGTGCTCTAGAGGGATTAAGTGATTTTAGATTGGATCATTCTTCTTATGTTTCATAATCTTAACATAAACACAGCTAATTTGGAAAGATGATTTTTCCAGTATCCGCATGTGTGGGACAAGGACAATGACAGAGCTTATGTCTGCAACCTGTTTTCTGTGGTGGAATCCCATTCAGTGCCTCGACTGGCCTTTCGGAGGACACCTATAGATGTTTGCTGGTAGGAAAGTAATGCTGACCAAGTTGCAGAGTTCTTAACTCTTATCTTTGTTCCAACCGTGAGACCACCTGAGAAACGATTCTTTCCAAAAGCAGACAGGCTGGTCTGTTTATTTTCTTCCTCAGAAAAACGACGACAAAGACCAACGTGTTTCTTTCATTATTCACAAGTGAAACCTCATCAGCTGCTTCAGCAGACTCCTCTGCTGAGAGTTCTAACAGGCTCTAAACTTCAGTTCAGCATCAGGCATGTGTGAACAGGCTTCAAAGGCAGCTTCCATCTTTCCTGTCCTTGTAGGATTATAGCCTTGAAATCCTTGAGGGACATGATGGCTTCTCTTGAGAGAAATCGGGCTACCGTCTAAGTGTGAGTGATGTTCAGAGAGACACTAAAGAAGCCTGACGTTTGAAGTTGTGACTGAGTCTGCTCTGCACTCTTCAGACAGCCTGCAGTACTTTCTGTCTTGTTTACTGCTGCCAACGGGTCATTTCATGAAAAGTCACGAGTTGGAGTCACAGTGCTGTTATTTCCAACCACTCGTTTACTTGCAAAAACACAAGCAGGAACTTCACAAATAGAGTTTTCCAAGGCCAAGCTAATGGGGTAAGAAAGACTGCACGTAGGTTCCCAATGACCCAGGTTTAAACTAAGATTCTGCTGTTCCTCTTCAGTGTGGCGACAGGTACCTAAGTCCTCTGAGTTTTGGTGCCTTGGCTGGAAAATGGGATGTTTCCCCTGGGCTGTTTTGACGATAAAATGCGGTAAGTCACAGACCTAGTTTTCAACATAGCAGCTGTGCAATAAACATTATTCTATTATTTCCATTCACTAGAATTCTGAACATTTTCATGTTTGAGGATATATGATGCTTAAACCTGGACCACTGAAGCACTGTTCTTAAAAAAAGTTAAACCAACAGACATGTGTACACGAGCACGTACTGCTGACTTGTATGTAATGTAAACATGACCTCGACACAACTTTACAAGGAGGGAAGCTCCAGTCTGTCTCTGACAATGTGAGAGTCCCTTCTCTGGCTCAGAGTCTTTACCAGCAAAGGGAGAGGATGGAAGCAAATGCTCTTGTCGGGTGGCATAAAATGCTCATTTCTGAGATGTATTCAGATCCTGATTCCATTAGGGGAATGCTGGTATATTGTTCACAGGTCTCAGAATCCACTCTCCTTGTGTTTTCATTTGAAGTTGTACACAGTATGCAATGCATTTATGTTTGGCTTGGGGATGTCATTTTGCACTTTAACATATGTACGGATATGAGTGTTTGGAAATGCGCTTTAATCAAAGTGCTGAAGTGCCACTCTCAGCTTTTCCTCCTGCCTTCTGCTCAGAGCTGTCCCTGGCTCCCTATCCCCTGCTGAGTGCCTAAATCACAATCTCCTCTCTCCCTGATGACAGTTATTGGGTTAAGCTGGCCTTTTCTGTACTCTATTTCTTTTTCTTGCTTTCCCTTCCTCAGTGGATTTTCTCATCACTACTTTTCTCATTTGGGGGGAGACAATGAAGTGCTTTGGTTGCTGATGAGTAAATGGCATGTAGAAATGAAAACCAGAGATACTATAAACCATATTAACTGTTAGCTACTCTGTTTAATTATATCTGTATGAACCATGAAAGATAACTGAAAGTTGACCAAGTTATCTTCCAGAGAACAATGGTTGTTTATACTTAGTTTTTGTCTTCTTGTGGCTGATTTCCTTCACTGAACTGAAGTGAGATGTCTGTGCTCCTGAGACTCATGCTTTGCCCTCTCATTTTTTGGTATCATGCTGCAAGCTATTATTATGAGTACAGTAATGAACAAAATAAATCCTCTTACTGTAGGCAGATAATCTCTACTCCACGAGATAATTATCAGATCTCATGGGAATTTGTTTTTAAATTCACTTCATAATGATGGCTCTTTTCTCTGAAGATGCTTCATCACCTCTAATAGAATGTAATCACAAACCAGGGTGGGATACGTAGTGGTTGTTTAAAATCCATCTCTTAAGAGGAAAGGAATGGAGTCAGTTAATTATATCTAATGGCCCTTGATCTCCCATGAGGATAGTCCTTCCCACCTGACGGCAAACAGTGGTTTGAGAAGCCAGGAAATCTGATAAGTAGCTTTTGTTTGGTAAAAGGTGAGAGGTCTGCTTGTGTTATACGTCAAGGCTACTGTCTAAAGGAGAAGCACTTAGAACTGCATATTCCTTAAAGAAAAACTGACAAGCAGAATGAGTGTCAGAGCTAATACTCTAAAAAATAAAAATAGGAAGACCTTTTGAATTTTAAATCATCTCACAGTCTGTAAATATAGGTTTTTCATTTAATTGTAGAAACTCTCGTGAACGTTTTACATATCAGCAAATATAGCAGGTAATGAACTGTTGATTTGAAAGAAGTTCAGGAAATGCAGAGCTTAACTGAATTGTCTATTTTCCATTGGAGGATAAATTGATGTAGTAGGAGAAGGGGGGCAGTCTATTGATTCACTCCCCAAATCCCTCTGATCACTACTGATAAAAGAAAGGGAGTCTAAGCCTGGTTTTCATCCAAAGTATAATCCTGTGTAGAGAGAAGTACCTGGGTCTCCTCAAATCTAATATCATCATCACAATAGTTGGCCTCGTGACCTATTTTGAGTTTTATCAGCACCTCATGTATAAAATAGCAGTTGAATCTGCACATAGAAGCAGATTCCTGCCATGTGCTAAATGAAGTGCTGTGGATTATATCTTGCTGGTAAGAGACAGGAATACAGATAGTCTTTCCTAGGATTTTTCCCTTTCACTCATTTCTGAAATTAAGTTGAGGCTAGGCTGTGGTAGAGATTCTTGGTTCCAAGGAGAGGTGGACCACTTTACTAACACCTCAGCCAGTCTTAAAATGCTAAGTTGGATCCTAGCCGAGTCAGCATAGTAAGCAAGGAGAGGAGGATCACAGTGAACTGGGAAAGAGAAGAGACTCCATTTTAATATGTTACCGGCATACCTAACACCTATCCATTGTACACCTGTTATGCGCCAGGCACAGTGTCTGGTGTTGTCGGATCAGAAGGTGAATTGGACACAGTTCAATTACTTGGAAGAAGTAAACAAGCAAATCAGATCCACACCAAAATGCAATCAGCTCTATGACCAACATGCAACCACAGTGCTAAGAGATAACACAGGAGAATCTAAGTGATAAAGAAAGGAAGTTCCCCCAAGATCTGAGTGATGAGAATAATACATCATGCCTTTTACATCCAGGAGGAATATATGGATGCTTGATCTGCATGACTCATTGGACAGACACAAAGCAGGATCTAAAGCAAAAATTGCAAATGTTGAGGGTAACAAAGAGGTGGTTAGAGGAATAGAGGGTACCCAGTCAGTGAGAGGACCTGCGTGCTGATCAAGGAGTTAACAGTTTATCAGGAAAGCCCTGCAGACTCATTGAAGGATGTTAAGCAGAAGATTGACGTGTCCATATATGTGATTTAAATATAGCCTCTGGTGGCTGTGGGGAAGGCACATGTGGGGAACCAAGACCAGAGCAGGAAGAATATTTTTATATATTATTTTCTTATTGGAGTATGGCTGCTTTACAATGTTGTGTTAGTTTCTGCTGTACAGCAAAGTGAATCAGCCACATGTATACCTGTATCCTCTCTTCCTTAGATTTCCTTCCATTTAGGTTACCACAGACCATTGCATAGAGCTCCCTGTCCTATGCACTTGGTCTTAATTAGTCACCTGCTGTATACATAGTAGTGTATGTATGTCAGTTCTAATCTCCCAATCCATCCCACTGCCCTTTCCCCCCTTAGTATCCATACACTTGTTCTCTCCATCTGAGTATCTGTTTCTGCTTTGCAAAGAAATTCATCTATACCATTTTTCTAGTTTCCACATATATGTGTTAATATATATTTGTTTTTCTCTGGCTGAGTAATATTCCATTGTGTATGTGTGTGTGTGTGTGTGTGTGTGTGTGCGTGCGTACCACATCTTCTTTATCCATTCCTCTGCTAATGGACATGTAGGTTGTTCCCGTGTCCTGGCTATTGTGAATAGTGCTGCGAGGAGCATTGGGGTGCATGTGTTTTTTGAAATTATGGTTTCCTCTTGGTATGAGCCCAGTAGTGGGATTTCTGGGTCGTATGGTAGGTCTCTTTTTATTTTTTAAAAGGACCCTCTATACTGTTGTCCACAGTGACTGTACTGATTTACATTCCTATAACAGTATAAGAAGACTTCAGAAAACATGGAATCAGTGCAAGAAGTAATCACAGCCTGAATAGTAATCATTAACTTTAAATATGTCATAAACCAGTAGGATGCTAAGTATTTTGTAAACGCGTCTCATTTAATCCTTATAACACACCTACAGAATAAGTACCAGATACCTATTTTAAAGATAAAGGAGCTGAGATTCAAGGGATTTGGAAACCTTGGTTGAGATTGCACAGATATTGGTAAACCAGAATTTGGACAAACAGAATCAGATTTATCTGACTTTAGAATATATGTACCAGGAGGCATCAGATAACACGTCCTGGGCAATGACGAGAGGATCTTAAGGGCCAGTTCAGGTGTAGACACAGAGTTTGGGAGAAAAAACAATGAGGTATATGTGGACAGTGTTAAGTGTGAGGTGCCTGTTAGACATCTAAAGAGAGATGTCCCTTGAGCAGGTATATACTTAGCTGGAGTTTGAGAGGGTCTGGGCAGGCTAACCATCTACAGGCCAATTGCAGAAAATCACATAAATGGTTACTCACTCACAAAGAAATACAAAGTGAAAAAACTGACAAGTCAAGACAAAACACTGGGAAGTAGAACTAAGCAAAAGAGAAGCCCGTGAATGAAATCTGAATGGTATCCAAGATGAGTCTGGTGTAAAGTCAGCCTATCAATGTTAATTATGCTTTTTATGTACACAAGGTACTGCCTTGGGCCCTGTAGTTGATGCAAGAAACTAGTGTGACATCAGAATTTCCCCCCAAAATTACAGAAGTGATGTTGGGAAGAAAGTCACATACACACAGTTAAAATTGTTATAAAAATTCACAAAACCACTAAGCAAAGTAAGAAATATCACCAGGCAGGATGCCATACATTTCCCCTGTAAGTGGTTTAGGAAATGAGGGTTCTAAGCTAGGGGTATTAGTGAATCACTGGGGAACTGAGTGAACAAGAAGGGATTTACAGAAATTATAGAACAACTGATCTTAAATTTAGCTGTGCATCAGACTCAGCAAGGCATCTTGTTTAAAATGCAGATTTCCGGGCCCTTCCCTCAGTTGATCTGATTCAGGAGCTTGGCATTGGGCTCAAACGTCTGAATTGTTAATAAGGACTCCAGGTGATTCAGAAGCAGATGATCCATCAACCCCAATTTGAGCAGCAATATCTTAGAAAATGTTAAAATGAGGACAGATGTTGAGCGGTGCCTAGTATGTATGCTGGGGGAAGGGCTGGATGTTTAAGGTGAAGAAAAAGCAAGAATGAAATCAAGACAACATAAGAAATGAAAGACTATTTTCACAGATGGCCAAGAGAGTCCAGGTAGGGAAACACAGCAAGACGAAAATGAGACACAGAGACCTCGCTCACTGAGAACGTTGATTGTCATTGGAGGATTTGCTCTCAACTGAAGAGATCTCGTTGGTACTGAATGTTGTATCTCACTCAGTAAAGTGTTGCTTTTTGGAGTAGATAATATATGTCGCATTGCCATTGCTGTTGGAGAGTCTGCAAGTTCTTCTTGAGAAATACTGAGTTTGAGATCCTTAGAAAAAGAAGCCAAGACATAAGAAAGGAATGAGGTTGAAGTGATTTGAGCAAAATCAATAAAATGCTCCATAGCAAGTAAAATGCATAGGTTTCATCAGGTTATTTTAGTTGCCCCGTAACTGTTTGTCAGTCTCCCCAGGTGGCCCTGGGGGATGTGCAGGAGGTGTGAGAGAGACGGGCTCAGTTCCTGAGTTGAGAAGATCTCCTGGAGAAGGTGGTAAGGAGTTGGACATAGCTGAGCGCATGTGTGCGCGTGTACGTACACACACGCACACACACACACGGCCATTTGTCAGCTAGCCCCTCTTGTTTCATTTAGGCGCTTACTCTTCTGAGAATTATGAGTTTCAGAAGCTCTTTTTGCTTCCTACAAAGTGATATTTAAAAACTCATACTTAAAATACACTACCAGACATTAATTACTGTTAGTAACAACTCATGAAATTACTTCTCCAAACCATAGATGTGAAAATTCAGGAAAAGAAGTGGGAATTTAATCCAAGACTCTGACAGTAAATTGACATGCCTTTGCTTGATCTTATTCTGACATTTATTTTATAAGGTTTTGTCAGTAGCCTCTAGACTTATTTGTTTCAGAAAAGAACTGTATTTTGAGGTCAAAGAGGAAAAAAAGGAAAGTAGCAAAGTGCAATGTTCATTTTCCCGACTTTTTCTAAGTGTCTTAAATCGTGTCTTAAATCCATCCTGATTCAAATACTGTTTCGAATACACAATCTCTAATTGCTGGGATGCTTGTCTTTAGTCTCTTTTGCATGGAGGTGAGCTTCTCAAGAAAATTCTCTGTCTCATATGACAGAAATCTCTTTGGATGTGCATCTTGTAAAACAAAAGGTTTCACTTTTTATCTTTTACCTCCTACTCGATGTCAAGTTTCCTCTCAAACTCTCCAATACTTCTTAGCTTATATTCTGTGAAGTTGGAAAATGATTATCATCTCATAAAATGTTATGCATCCGGCAGAGATAGGGAATGTAGGCAATTAACAAAGAAGCTGTCTTTTTAAAACCTTTTATTTTATATTGAAGTATACCCAGTTAACAGTGTTGTGATAGTTTCAGGTACACATCACAGGGCCTCAGCCATAAATATCCATGTATCCATTCTCCCCCGAACTCCCCTCCCATCCAGGCTGCCACGTAACGCTGAGCAGAGTTCCCTGTGCTCTACAGTAGGTCCTTGTTGGTTGTCCATTTTAAATATAGCAGTGTGTGTATATTGATCTGATCTCAAACTCCCTAACATTCCCTTCCTCAACTCTTTCCCACCCTCCCCGCTTTGCCCCCACAACCAACAAAGAAGCTATCTTTTTGTAAACTCAGTGCTAAGATCGTTTCTAGTTCTGATAATCATGTATACATGGGCGTGTTAATATTTCTATTTCAAACATCTTATTAGTAAACAAGACAGATATTCATCAGATGATTCAGTCCTTTAAAGGCCAAGCAGGGAAATCATTGTAATTCCAGGACAGTAGCAGTAAATACTTCCTTGTGGCCTTATTCCAGTGTCAGCACTTCATTTTAATGATAACTGGATCTCTGCTGCTCGTTGTGAAATCCTTGGATGTATTTAACAGCCTGCTTAGAGTGTATTGGATTGATGGGGATGACCACATGAAGCCAGCAAATTTAGTGTGAGGAAATTGTGCAGATTGTATGAGAGAGAGTCCTTCTGATGGAAGGTTGAACCGTAGCACAAAAATGTAAAGGTTTGAGTAGAAGAGTGTTTCAGCAGGTACAGTCATGCCTGTTGTCAACCTTCATCATTGTCAAGTCTCGCCTATTGAGTCGGCTTCTCTTAATTCCTGATTAGCAGCTGTCAGAGCACTGTCTAGAATGTGATAACACTTCTGTGATCGTTCTAATAGCAGTCTGTAGTTTGCAGAGCATTTTTCTTTTCTTAAAATTTTTAAAAATTTATTTGGCTGAACCAGGTCTTCATTGGGGCTCTCAGGATATTTGATATGTGTTGTAGCATGTGGGATCTAGTTCCCTGACCAGGGATTGAACCCTAGCCCTCTGCATTGGGGGCTTGGAGTCTTAGCCCCTGGACTATCAGGGAAGTCCCAGAGCATTTTTCAGAGAATCATCTTTTTAATGTTCTCAGCAATCCTAAGACACAAGAATTATTATGGTTATTTTATATATGAAGGAAAGGAGGATTAGTTAAATTGACCCAGGTTGTTAGCTGAGTAAGGGTGGGCTTCTTCCTCCTGAAAGAACGTGCATCTGTGTTGGGTCCCTTTGGCTGCTCGCGTGAGCTTCATGGCTCTCACTGTCACGTGTGGTCCTGGGGTCACAGGGCCTCGCCCCCCACCATGGAAACCGTAAAGGGCCTGGTCCCCTTCTTCTTAGTGCCTGGCAGCAAGGGTGTAGCTCATTACCTGGGCTCAGTCAATTTAACTGAATCTGAGGAAAAATGAATCTTGAGGAAAAAAAAATAAAGGAATGATGAGAATATAGTTCTGTGCGCTGAGTCTGCTGCCAGCAGCATTTGCTAGGCCCAGCGGTACACAGAGGCCCACATCCTGTACAACTAAATATTTAAACATTGTAAATCTATCTAAGGAAACTGCTTAATAATGTATTTCTATTCTTATACCTTGACAAATGTAATTTTCATTAAAACCCAGCTGGCCAGGATTGAATTAGAATTCTGAGAGCCCTCGGAGTTGCGGGCTGGATTTTGAAAGCTTGGGGAGAGTGGATCCTGGTGCTTGGCCCTGGTCTGCTGACCCCCTCTTTCTCTTCCTGCTCCAAGCTCTGTCCTGCTTTGTTAGGAGCTTCGTGCCCATGCATGTGGACACCCTGGCCTGCAGATGCAAATACGCATTCTATCAGGAGGGAGAGGACCATCCTTACTCAGTTAATAACGCTGGGGTCAATTTAATTAATCCTCCTTGGGAAATTCATATTTCCCAACATGAAGCTGTATGTTGGCCACTCCCGTGTGTGGTCCACTCTTGAGTGTGTCGAGGCTGTGAAGAGATCTGCACAGGCTCAGGGTATTTGTGAAGGGAATTCTGGGGTCCTGTATATCCAGCCAGAGCTTGCTCAAGAAGGCAGGGATGGACTCTGGGCAGGCATGTTTCCTGAACTTCACAGACTTTTGCTTCAGGAAGGTCATATTCAGAAAAGGACCAGGATAGGCCTTCTAACCTTCCCACCTGGACATGAAGGCATAGTGGATGGTTGTATCCCATCCTGGGGTTTGTTGTGTCTTGGCTTCTAGAAGCCCTTTGGTTCTTGCTGGTTTTCTAAGCAGGTCTTCTTACCTCTGTGAGTCCCCTACGTACTTCCAGAATCTTTCATGGGCTTAGAAGAGCCAAACTCATTTTCTGTTGCTTACAACTGGAAATTTTGTTTGATATACACAGTCTTGTCACTTTTTCCCCACAGGATTAGGATGGTATGAGGTCAGGATTGACTGGACAAAGATGGATGAGCAATGGTAAGTACCATTCATCAGTTCATGATGAATATTCATTTCTCATGGAAAGACAGGTAGGTAAGAATGTCTCTCTGACTTTGTATTTATTCCACCAGGCTCACCATTTCTTATCATCTTCCTTCAGAGTAACCTGAGTTAACCTCTTGGCTGAAATATTGTGAAGGGACACAATGCCTTGGGCTTGTTGCTGTAAAAACTAATATGCTATTTAGTTATTTAAAAGGCAATGAAAAATATCTTGTGGATTAACAAATCAACAGAAAGCCATTATAGGAAAGTATAGAGAAGCAAAAGAAAAGATATATATACATAGTCACATGATTATGCCACCCCAATAATATCAGATAATTTTCTGTGCATATCTTTATAAAAAAGGTTCATACTGTATCAGTTCAGTTCAGTTCAGTTGCTCAGTCGTGTCCGACTCTTTGAGACCCCGTGAAACGCAGCATGCCAGGCCTCCCTGTCCATCACCAACTCCCAGAGTTCTCACATCCATCGAGTCGGTGATGCCATCCAGCCATCTCATCCTCTCTCGTCCCCTTCTCCTCCTGCCCCCAATCCCTCCCAGCATCAGAGTCTTTTCCAACGAGTCAACTCTTCGCATGAGGTGGCCAAAGTACTGGAGTTTCAGCTTTAGCATCATTCCTTCCAAAGAAATCCCAGGGCTGATCTCCTTTAGAATGGACTGGTTGGATCTCCTTGCAGTCCAAGGGACTCTCAAGAGTCTTCTCCAACACCACAGTTCAAAAGCATCAATTCTTTGGCTCTCAGCCTTCTTCACAGTCCAACTCTCACATCCATACATGACCACAGGAAAAACCATAGCCTTGACTAGACGAACCTTTGTTGGCAAGGTAATGTCTCTGCTTTTGAATATGCTATACTGTATACACTGACTTCAAACCTATTTTTGTCCCCAGTTCTGTATCATATGCATTTTTATTTCAATAGTTATTCCCATAATATTTTTTAAATGAGTACATATTACCTCAGTGAATGATGTGAGATTATCTAACCTAATGCTTATTGCTGGACATTTTGGTTGTCTTAGATTTTACTATTGTAGAGAATATTAACAAACATTTTGAAATGAAATAATTATACATATGCTTAATTATTTCCAAAGGATATGTTTCTGTAAGGGGAATATTCATTTCAAAGACTTCTCATGACTACAGTGTTTGAATGTTATTTAAAAACATTGTAACCCATGCAAAGAGTGATTATATATTGAACAGCGTTCCTCTAGCATATATTTTTTATTAAGAATTATTAAAGTATGGTTAAGAACTGGTATTATTCAAATCCTTTATATTAATTCAGTGTGTTACATACAATACACTTTGGCAAGATCTTTAAACAAATCTGGAGGGAAATGAAAGTTTCTCTCATCTAAGAGTGACCCGCTTTTCTATTGGAGGCTTTCTTAAAAAATAGCTTTGTTGTAATAATTCATGTACCACACAGTTCACCCGCTCAAAGCGTGTAGGTCAGTTGTTCGTATGTCATAGTTGTGCAACTCTCACCACCATTTTAGAAAAACTGTTACTCATAAGGGAAACCCTGCAGCCCTAGACGCTGCCCCGTCCTCTGTTATTCCCGGGCCCAGGGAACCACTTTCGGTTGCTTTTTGACACTGTAGGTTTGCTTATTCTTGACACTTGATATAAATGGAATCACACAGTATGTGGCCCTTGGTGACTGACTTGTTTCACTTAGCATACCATTTTAAAGGTTCATTTATGTAGTAATATGTGTCAGTAATTTGTTCCTTTTATTTTTTACTGAACAATACTCCACTGTATGGATATACTTCATTGATCTGTACATCAGATAGACATGTGAGTTGTTTCCACTTTTATATACTATGAGTAATGCTTCTATGAACACTTTTGTCCTTATTTTTGAGTGGACATCGTTTTTATTTCTCTGGGGTGTGTAAGTGTGAGAGTGAAATTGTTGATTGTATTTTAACTCTGTGTTTAACCACATGAGAAAATGCCAGACTCTGTTTTCAAAAGATACCAACTCCGTTTCACAGTGTTTATGTTGATAATTAAATTTATTTTCTTTTAAAATTCATTTTTTAAATAACTCAACTTTACCTCAGGACCTATAGTTGTTGTACATATATAAAATTTTGTATGTGTTTTTGAATAGATTTGCTGTAATTGTTATCTTACTCTATTATAAATGTAGATATTAATCATTTACTGTCTGTGGTTTCTAAGAACACATTATTAATAGTTTAATCAAGCATCAGTGATTAAGGTTTGGAAATGTTTTGTTAATGAAGAAGTACTGTATTCTCTTATAAGAAAATTGATAAAGTATATATTTTTGAAAAACTGATTTTAATGGATTAAGAACTTAGATTTATCGTAGTTTTTTGTGTTTTAAGCTTTTTGTTAAGATTTTTATTTTTAAAAGATTCTTATTCACTTTTAAGAATGTTATGTTATCCACATAAAAATCTTAACAGAAGGAAATAGGATATATTAAACCCATCAATGCGCTGCATATAAAATAAAAAAAAAAAAAAGAATCTTATGTTATCCACATAAAAATCTTAATAGAAAGCTTAAAACACAAAAAAACTACGATAAATCTAAGTTCTTAATCTGTTAAAATCAGTTTTTCAAAAATATATACTTCGATATTTGGCAAAACTAACACAATATTGTAAAGTTTAAAAATAAAATAAAATTTAAAAAAAATCAGTATTAAAAAAAAAAAAGAATGTTATGTTATCCAAAGTACAGTGGTAAACCAAAAACATAGACATGTATCTTTTTCTTTTAATATATAAGGGACTATCAGTTCAGTCACTCAGTCGTGTCCGAGTCTTTGCGACCCCATGGACTGCAGCACGCCAGGCCTCCTGTCCATCACCAACTCCCAGAATTTACTCAAACTCATGTCCATTGAGTTGGTGATGCCATCCAACCGTGTCATCCTCTGTCGTCCCCTTCTCCTCCCACCCTCAGTCTTTCCCAGCATCAGGGTCTCTTCCAACGGATTGCACTATTTCACAGTGAATATGTTGCAGTCACTCTAGTTGCAGTTTTTAGTATCACATTATGCCCATCATCACCTGGACCATTTTGGGCTTTCATTGAAGGGCAGTTTAGGGTTTTTATGCTGGGGTTTCACACACATGCACTCAAGACAATAAGCAGGATATAGGCCAGGAAGACATTTCTGGTTTTGCTTGCCCAGGTGACCAGTATCCAGCAAAACTCCTGATATTTAGTTAGGTCTCAATAAGCACTTAATGAATTGTAAATCTACTTGTATACATTAGAAATAAAAATAAAAATCAACCTTATTGTCTTAGTCTTCTCTCTTTACATGTGAAAACTTCTCTTGGGGGAAAAATAAGATCAGTAATTTTTAAATGTTGTCTGGTTTTGCTTTATTTTTAGTAAGTGAATTTTGGGGGGGCAAACATTTAAGTCATTCATTCATTCATGAAACACTATTGAGTGTGTACTAATGGTCAGCCTCTTAGGTAGTTGGGGTTCAAAGACAGTATGATGTGATATGGTCGTCTCCCTCAAGTAGCTATAAGTCCTTCCTGAACCATGATGTTGTCATCTCGGGTCATCTGGCTGCATTAATTTTACTGCAGAGATTTTACTGTTAATATCTGACTCAGCTCAGAGCAGGACGTCTGATAGGAAGCAATGGTAATGTGATGTGAAATAAATACAACACAACTAACCATCTAATTGAATATTGAAAGTTAAGTCTTGCTGCAGAGAAAATACTTCTGTGACAATACTTTGAAAAGTATGTGGATAAATATTTGATGATGTAAAAGTGGCATTCAACCCCTGAGGTAACAAACTTTGATACACTTGAGACTTTGTGGAAAAGCTGAAGGGCAGAGTGGTGCATTTACTTTCAGAACAAAATCCACATGCATATAGTGTAGGTCTCAGATGGATTTGCAGAAAATCTTGTTCTCAAAAGGATAAAAGTGTGCAAACTCTTTTGAATAAAACAGAAAAAAAATTCAGGGGAGTAGTATCTACAGTGTAAGCTGGAACAGGTATTCATCGGCGAAATTGAGATGGCTCACAGAGCTCTGGAAGAATCAAGCTTTATACTGGTATATATTCTATGAAAGGATTTCAATTCCCAGTGGCATCAAGGACAAGACTGAGATTCAGATCTGATCTCATGATTTCTGGAGAGTGGACTAAGTAGATGACATGAACCGACTAAAAGATTCTGAGAAATCTCAGAAAAAAAAGGCTATGAAGAGATGTTAAGATCACTGAAGATTTGTCTTCACTGGCTTTGACCTTCGATGTGTTAACTTGACCACTGTCTGATGGCGTGACCTTGAGCAAATTTCTCCAAGCAAGATGGAGGCAGCTATATCCCAGAGTTATTATGTGGATTAAATGGGATAATGTGTGTACAAGCATTATCCGATTTAATTACTCAAGTGCAGCATTCTCCTTGTCTCTAGCATATAGTAAGCATTCAAAAATGATAATAAATTGAGCATTTACTCTGTAGCAAGGACTTTTGCAGTACTTTATACCTATTGACTCATAAAATCTTCACATCAACCCTAAGAAGAAGGTATAGAATTGTTTTGTTTTGCAAACAAGTCACCAAAAGTCAAAACGGTTCAGTGACTTGCTTAAAGTCACACAGCTACTAAGTAGTGAGCCTAGGATATGAACCCAGGCAGTCATTTTAAGCTTAATACTGTTACTACATTAGATATAAGCTTAGAGTTATAATACAAAAGCTAGTATATTTTAATGTAGAATTATTACTTTCATCCCAAAAGTTAAATTACCTTTTTAAACATTAGTTTGTGAATAAAAATAAATCTAGAAAACAAGAATATAGAGAACAGGGTGATTTCATGGCTTTTGTAGTCACTCTTAAATGGATAACTTCATAAAATGATGTAATTTGTTTTCCAGCAGAGTATTTGATATCTATTCCCATAGGTCGCATATCATAATGACTGTAGTGTTGGAGTCAATTAAATTATCTTAGAACTGGCTCTTGGTGATTCTAAAGACAGGTAACTTCATGACTCTAACAGATACATTATCTAAAAGCCAAGTGGTGTCAACGCTCCACTATGTTATAATTCAGAGTGTCTGTCATGACTCAGTTGCAAGATCTTTCAACCTCTCCTTTCGTGTATTAATCACTGTAGGTCAAGCCTACACCCTAAACTTTAGGCCCTTGAAGTGTACTCTGAATCAAATTCTAGACTCATATCTAGAGTTAGTTCCCTGGTAAAAAAAAAGATTACCTCTTTAAAGCAAGCTTTGGCACTCTGAATCTGACTTGGGGCTTTGACTCCATAATCCTTGGTATGTGAATAGTGAGTCTTGTCTTTTTCAGGAACAGATGATTGATTCTGCTAAGACCCTAAAAAAAGAACTGTCTAGTGTGGCAGCCACAAGCCTATTGACACTTACATATGGCTACCCAGAATGCAGATGCACTCTAAGAGTGAAAACACATCAGAACAGAAAACTTAAGTACCAAAAAGAGAATGTAAGATAGATTATTATTTTTTAAAAAATAATGAGTACATGTTAAAATATATTTGGTTAGATAAAATATTATTAAAATGTCACATGTTTCTTTAAAGTTTATTAATGTGAATATTGGAAACTTATGAATTATACATGTGCAGCGCACTATATTTCTATTGGGCATTGCTGCTCTAAGAACTCTACACTATTCTGTTGTTTCCTTGGAAGACAGAAAACTGAAATCTGCAAGTTAGTGGTCTGGGAAGTCCACTCTTAGCTACAGACGCAGTCAGACCTTAGGGTCAGAAGAAAGAACTCTTCAGAATAGACCCGCCATCTCAATAGAGTGCTTGAGCAAACAGATGAGTAGAGGTATAGAAAAAAAGATTTATTTTTTAAAGATTAATACATTGTAGTTAATAATGTGCATCGTAATTAAAGTCAACTGAGTAGATATTAATGATTAGCCAGAGAGAATGTAAAGATAGGAAAAGAATAGGGTTTAGGTTAGAACCTTCAAAGATACTGACACATTAATATAAAAGGACAGATTACAGGAAAAAACAGGAAGAGTGCAGGTCAGATAAATCAAGGGAGGAATATATTAACATATGCAACTGACCAGGTTTGTGGATAAAGTGAGAAATTCCGATGAATTTATTTTCTAAATTGGCTGGCCTATCAGACAGCAAATTTAAGATACAAAGTTACCTTGTTCCTTAACTGTACTTAACTCATTTACATATAGAGAACCTTCTCCAACTAACAAAATTAAGAGCAAGTTATGAAACATTTATAATCTTTGACATGCCTGGCCTAAAGGGGAATATATAAACCACTGAGAATAGCTACTACTATTACTACTACTACTAAGTCGCTCCAGGCATGTCCGACTCTGTGCAACCCCATAGACAGCAGCCCCCCAGGCTCTGCCGTCCCTGGGATTCTCCAGGCAAGAACACTGGAGTGGGTTGCCATTTCCTTCTCCAATGCAGGAAAGTGAAAAGTGAAAGTGAAGTCACTCAGTCGTGTCTGACTCTTAGCGACCCGATGGACTGCAGCCTACCAGGTTCCTCCGTCCATGGGATTTTCCAGGCAAGAGTACTGGAGTGGGTTGCCACTGCCTTCTCCGGTGAGAATAGCTAATTGGGTTCAAATCAGGTATGCAGATATTCAGTAAGCAAGTTCCATGAGGGCGTAAATGATCTGAGTCATACACGGTAAAGAAGCTGAGTCACGAACAGTAACCAACTTGGCAGTTCAGTTCAGTTCAGTTCAGCCGCTCAGTCGTGTCCGGCTCTTTGCGACCCCATGAATCACAGCACACCAGGCCTCCCTGTCCATCACCAACTCCCAGAGTTCACTCAGACTCACATCCATCGAGTCAGTGATGCCATCCAGCCATCTCATCCTCTCTCGTCCCCTTCTCCTCCTGCCCCCAATCCCTCCCAGCATCAGAGTCTCTTCCAATGAGTCAACTCTTCGCATGAGGTGGCCAAAGTACTGGAGTTTCAGCTTTAGCATCGTTCCTTCCAAAGAAATCCCAGGGCTGATCTCCTTTAAAATGGACTGGTTGGATCTCCTTGCAGTCCAAGGGACTCTCAAGAGTCTTCTCCAACACCACAGTTCAAAAGCATCAATTCTTCGGCACTCAGCCTTCTTCACAGTCCAACTCTCACATCCATACATGACCACAGGAAAAACCATAGCCTTGACTAGACAAACCTTTGTTGGCCAAGTAATGTCTCTGCTTTTCAATATGCTATCTAGGTTGGTCATAACTTTCCTTCCAAGGAGTAAGCGTCTTTTAATTTCATGGCTGCAGTCACCATCTGCAGTGATTTTGGAGCCCAGAAAAATAAAGTCTGACACTGTTTCCCCATCTATTTCCCACGAAGTGATGGGACCAGATGCCATGATCTTCGTTTCTGAATGTTGAGCTTTAAGCCAACGTTTTCACTCTCCACTTTGACTTTCGTCAAGAGGCTTTTTAGTTCCCCTTCACTTTCTGGGTAACTTTAAATTTAGGAAAAGCCTCAAGAGGGTAGATTCTGGTTGCATAAATGTGGCAGTGCTTCTGTGTGGTAAATCTGTGTCACAAAAAAGGACTAGCCAGATTTTATTCAAATTTTAGAGGATGTGTCTGGAATCATTTGATTTAAAATATAAAGTATGTGGCAGAGAGCACATTTGTGTGGGGAAGGGACCTCTGAGCAGAGGCTGGCAGTCAGCTCCCAGGGTAGATGGACTCATAGATTGCTGACTGAGCTGTTTGTTAAGCCATGCCCAACCCTGACACCAGATCTCTAGGGGGAGAAACAGGAAGAATTGATTAATTTGTTTATTAGTGGTTAACAAATCTCCTAGACAGTGCAAAACTGGACAGTGAGGACTTAAAATAGAAAGTAATTTCCTGTGAATAAAGCAGTACTGCCCTTCCAAAAAATGATAAAGAGTATTATTAACAATTGACTTTGACATGCTATCCATTATAGCCCTAAAACAGAGCTAGTAAAAGATTTTCTTTTCACACATTTACTAAATATAATTGACATCCAAAATTAATTTTGATCAACTTTCTATATAAATTTCTGTTTGCTCTCTCTCTCTTTTTTTTTTTTTGGTTCTTTTTCTGCTTGGGAACTATTCACTGACTCCACCATTCAGCAATGTGTTGCTTATCTATTCTAAAAATCTACCCAAAATATCAAAATGTTAGTTTTCTTCAGCAGTGTAACAGCCATGCCATATCTTGTATGTGCTTAGTCACTCAGTCATGTTCGACTCTTTGTGACCCCATGGACTGTAGCCCACCAGGCTCCTCTGTCCATGGGGATTCTCCAGGCAAGAATACTGAAGTGGGTTGCCATGCCCTCCTTCCGGGGATCTTCCCAACCCAGGGATCAAACCCAGGTCTCCCTCATTGCGGGATTCTCAAAGCAGATTCTTTACCAGCTGAGCCACCAGGGAAGTCCACCCTTTTATAATCCTGTCTAATCTTTCTCTTTGATGTGTGCCTGTCTCTTTTCCTTTCTTCTGAAAAGTTGTTGATTTCCGCCATCATAAATTTTAAG
Source organism: Bos indicus x Bos taurus (assembly GCF_003369695.1). Lineage (NCBI taxonomy): Eukaryota > Metazoa > Chordata > Mammalia > Artiodactyla > Bovidae > Bos > Bos indicus x Bos taurus. The sequence goes on along the minus strand of NC_040102.1, from coordinate 17,320,267 downwards.
GAAACCTGAGAGTGGTGACTAAATTCATAGTTCATCATCATATGGATGTTTGTCTCAGCATCTTTTACAAGATAGTAAAATAAATCCTCTTTTCAAGATGCAGAATCTCTTCCACCAGAATATGTCATTGAACCAATAATCCAATAGCTTAGTTATGTATGTGCCAACTAAAAATTGTCATCTGACACTACAAGAAGGAATTCACTAACCACTGTAGTCGCTGACCTTCACCACAGGCCAGGAGTTCACGACAGAAATTAGGAATGAGGTAGTCTGCTCTGGGAAAAACTAGCGGAACAGTTCTTCAGATAGTTAGGTATTTTGCAAGAGATTTTATGAGCCCAGTTTCTTGCATCCTCCCATATCTAGAAAAACACTACAATCGTTAATGGAGATTTTAAATCTTTAATGGAGAGATCTGCTCCTCACAGCAGCAGCCTTCTTGTGACTAGCAACAGCCTTCTGCCAGAATTCGTGCTTGACTGTACATACCCCCTTCACCAAAATCACGTATGCAGGACTCCCCCACCCTGACCTCTTCAAAGCAGCAAAGCAGTTCCTCAGAGCTATCTGAGAGGCTGTCTCCTGGCCATAGTCCTCATTCTGCTTCGAATAAAGCTTAACTCACTACTCACATTGTGCTTTTCTTTTGTTTCAGTCAACATATGTGATAGTGACTGCTAATTAAGATGCTGGGAGATCTGTGCTTTTCAACACACAAAGTTGTGTTTAAATTAAGCTTTGTTCAGTCCAAGTCATGCTTAGTATGTTGTTGCTGCTGCTAAGTCACTTCAGTTGTGTCCGACTCTGTGCGACTCCATAGACGGCAGCCCACCAGACTCCCCCGCCCCTGGGATTCTCTAGGCAAGAACACTGGAGTGGGTTACCATTTCCTTCTCCAATGCATGAGAGTGAAAAGTGAAAGTGAAGTCTCTCAGTTGTGTCCAACTCTTCTCGACCCCATGTACTGCAGCCTCAGGCTCCTCCGTCCATGGGATTTTCCAGGCAAGAGTACTGGAGTGGGGTGCCATTGCCTTCTCCGAGTATGTTGTTAGGACTTTTGATTTGCTCATCTTTCTACCTGCAACTCTTTGCTTTGTCTCATACACCTTTGTTTTTTTTCAAAGTTGTTTTGAATATTGTAGGTGATTTTTTTCTTCATGAATTTTAGAATCAGTTGTCAGTTTCTTTAAAAAAAAAAAAGAGCCTTCTATGAACTGAATCCATAGGTCTGTTTAGTGTTGAGATGATATATAAGCAATATGGAGTCTCTGATATAAAAAGGTAGTGTATCTCCTCATTTATTTAGTTCTTATACATATTTCATCAGTGTTTGGTAATTTGGAATAGGTAAATCTTACACATATTTTACTGTTAGTTTTATCCCTAAGTATTTGATTTATTGATGCCTTTGTAAACAGCATCATTTAAAGTTAATTTTAAATTATTGTTAACACATAGAAATACATTTGATATTTGGCTCCTTATATCCTGGAATCTTGCTAAATTCATATACTACTTTAAAGAAATTTTTTTTGGTAGGTATTTTTTTTATTTCCTCTGTAGACAGTCAGGTTGTCTGAGAATAAAGATCATTTTATACCTCCTTTTCCAATCTGTGTACTTTTTATTTCTTTTTCTTGCATATTGTGCAAGCATCACCAAGATGTTTGCTAGGAGTGATGAGAATATACATCTTTGATTCCCAATTAAAGGAGAAAACTTTGAATTTTTCAGCATTAAGTGTGCTACTAGCTGAAGACTTCTTTGACAGTAGATATCCCTCATTTGTTTGCTGAGAGTTTTTGTATGTTTGTTTCATTTCATTTTAAATCTGAAATAGGTGTTGAATTTTGTTGAATGACTTTCTTGCAACTATCGAGATGATCATATGGTTTTTCTTGTATGGTCTATTAATGTGATGAATTACATTAGTAGATTTTCACACGTTGAAATGGGCTTGGGTTCCTGAAATGAACCTCACTTGGTTGTGATGTATTATCATTTTTATATTTAATTGGTTCAATTTCCTACAAGTTCGTTGAGATTTTTGTGTCGGTGTTCTTAAGGATATCGCCTATAGTTTCTTATAATGTTTTTATATGTTTTTAAATCAGAGAATGAATTGGGAAATAGTTTTTCCTCTTCTCTTTTCTGGAGTAATTTATGTAGAATTGATTTTATTTCTTCTTTAAATGTGTCCATTTCATTTTATATTTTTCTAAAATGTATTCCAGCTTTCCTTTTTGTTTAATTCATATAAGAAGGGGCCATTCAGTTCATCTGCATTGTTCTTTATATAATATGATATCTATATTATCTGTCATAGGTTTCGCATTTTTAAAAGACATAAATAGTTCAAGTGATTTTATAGTTAAAGAAATGGTGTCATACTATTTTGATAAAACAAGGTTATAGAAATTAGTTATTGATGAAATTTAAACTTGAAATAAATTATTTTAAACAGGATGGCAGCTAACATTCTTCATCTTTAGTGAAGAGTGTTTAAACAGAAACTTAATTAAATCAACAAAAGGGAGAATTTCCTGACCAAGAGGATTGATATTGAAATTGATTTGGATCTCAGGAGATGTATGTTAATAGGTTAAGTATTTTCCTAGCATAGATGAGTCTTCCAATGTACGATCTCCTGGGCAGAAGTAATACATTTAAATTTGCATGAAAAATTACATAAATATATGTAAATGTAATATGAAGTTTATCCAAGCTCATTGAAATCTTTAAGAATTATTTTTAAATTTTAGAATTAAGATGGGCTTTAAACATTATGCAGGCACTAAAATATAGAAAGTTAGGATTATTAAAAACATCTACATCATAAGCCCCTGAGGTTTAGGTAAGGAAATTGAAGTTCAGGGAAATATAAGAAACTTGTCCAAAGTAATTTATCTGGTTTTAAGAACAATTCCCTTTAAAACTGTTCATTATAATTTATATCATTATTCTTCATATGATGAGAAGAGTGGACATAGATAAATTTTTAGCTTTTAACCCTTGAGTCAATTTCATAAATACTGCTCTCCTTTGTGGACTTCTGAATGAGCAACACACTTCTGGGTGCTGCAGTACTGGGAGTCCAGATTCTACTGTTAGTTCTGTCCCTGCAACCATTCAGCTTTTTGGTATAATTGTATGATTTAGAGTGAGAGCCTACTTCTGAAGATTGACCTCAGTCTGAGTTTAATTGTAGGAATACGATGGAATAATTCTATTTATTCTTTAAACCTTGAATGTTCAAATATTAGTGTGTTAGAAACAGTAGTTTCAGTGTCAGCTGGAAGCTTTTATACCACCAGAAACCACCGTCTTCCAATGCCCTTTGTCTGACTTGACTTTTATTTTAATTGTTTTTGAGAATCTCTTCTCTAGGAAAGAAAAATATCTAGCATAATCTTCTTCATAAATGACAGTATTCAAACCTTATGGAAATAGTAGTGGTTGAAAAGGAGGACAATTTCTTGAATTGACTTGAGGGAGGTGGCACAGCTATCTAGAGTGATGTTAACTATATTTAGCATAAGTGATATACTGGGTTCAACAGAAGGCTGATGATCATTTTAGTTTCTGTGTGAATCCTTTATCAGTCACAGGAAAGGTGGTTTAATTTGACAGTGGTTGAGCAATCTGTGATTCATAGGCTCCATAGAGGAGAGAGGATGTAATTTTCTGGTCTTCATTATTGAGATCAATAAGCAAATTATATAGGAGGCCATGCATGTCTGAAATAATGAAACAGAGTTGCCAGAACCAGTTTTTCTCTATTCTTTCTCTTTATTTCACAAAGGACCCTGAGAAAGCTGGGATTTGGAAATAAAAACAACCAACCCTGCTAGTTATATATTTTAGGTGAGACATACTGCACACTACTTGAATCCTATGAAAGAAAAGTGCATAATAAGAAGCCTTTGCTTTTCTAAGGTCAAAAACAATAAATAATGAAAGCAATGCAGAAAATACATAAAATGTGATAGTGTGTTTTTATAAGGGATTGAGTCCTGAGGGTGGGAGCAGGCAGAGAGAAGACAGATACTTTATTCAAATAAGGCATAAACTAGAGGCTGAATTATTATGCTTAAATTCTCTCTTCCAAACCAAGTCACCATATGCTGACTACATTCCACTTTTTTGCTTCATAAATTATGTAGCAAAAATGCTGTGCACATAAATCATATTTTGTTAAACTCAGCTTCAAGTGGGTACATGTAACTTACTGTAAGTCCAGTCTTAACTGCTATTTTTTCCCCTTTAGATTGAAGTCTATTTTTATTGCAATCTCTTTCTTAATACTTTAATTTAATTTTGGAGTTATCATTTACCTAACAATGCTTTCATGCTTAAGAAAAAAAAATTGTTTTTCATTTAAGACCTATTAAACACACTGATTCTCAAATTAAATGAAAAAATATTTTGAAAGCTAATTATATACATTTTGAAACATCATATTGTTTGAAATATAAAACATGAACATGGATTTTTAAACATCATGAATGTGGATTTTAAAGCAAATATTATTTTAATCCAAACATTTTATCTAACATGATCTATTCGTGCAACCAAAATGCACATCTATGGGAGTCAGTAGTAAAATCCTAGGGTTATTTTATTTTTTGTTGGAATATAACTGCTGTACAGTGTTGTTTTAGTTTCTGCTGTACAGCAACCTGAATCAGTCATGTGTATACATATATTCCCTCCGTCTAGAACCTCTTTCCTACCTCCCCATCCCTAGGCCCATTTTAATATGGCTGTGTGATATATACTTTCTAGAGAGGAAGGCAAGCTGCCCTGGTTAAAAAGTTGAGAGGAAGTTTGCATCCCAAATTTCCTTTATTTTTCATCAGAGGATCTCCTGATGAGAGCAACATGGATGCAGTGTAACAGGTAACATGCACTGTGTCTGCACTTCAGGTTGAAAAGATACTCAATATAACTTAGTCTGACCATGTGTTCTTACTGTTGAAGAAACAAAGGTTTTGAGAGGTAAAATGATTAACTCCAGATCACAAAGCTGCTCCAGAATTCAGGCCTCCCAGTTCTTGCCTTTTAATGGAAAGAACAGAGCCTGAGGCTTTAAATAGAGCTGGATGTGGATGTTAACTGTGTGACCTTAGACATAAGTTGCATAACTTCTCTTGGCCAAAGTTTCTTCATCAGTGATTAAAAAAATTTGAGATAATAGTTCCTGTATTTTAAGTTTGATATGAGGATTAGAAATGTACACAAAATGCTAGATATAGGGCACTGCCCATCATTTGAGGGACTTTGTAATAATACACAATTAATAGGAAGCATAATTGTTTACTGGGGCTTCTGTTACAGGCACAGGAATCTAGTCTGAGGAAGAAGAATAAAGCCTTGGCTGTAGAAATGTGTTAAAACTAAAAATTCTACCTAGGAGATCTTTAAAAAGAGAAGTAACCATGGAAATATAAACAGATCCACTGCATAGCAAAAGAAATAATCAGCAAGATAAAAAGGAAGCCTACAGCATGGAAGATTTTTGCAAGCTCTGTATCAAATAAGGGTCTAGTCTCCAAAATGTATAAAGAACTCATGCAACTGAATAATGGAAAACCACAAAACAAAAAAAAATCCATTTTAAAAATGGGCAGAGGAACTAAATAGTTTCTCTAAAAGGTGCTCAAAACCACTATTCATCAGGGAAATGCAAATCAAAACGACAATGAGGTATCACCTCATACCTGTTGGAAGGGCTATTGTCAAAAAGGTGTGAAACAAGCATTAGTAAGGATGCAGAGTAAAGGAGACTCTTGTGTGCCATTGGTAAGAATGTAAATTGGTGCAGCCACTATGGATACAGTATGTAAGTTCATTGAAAAATTAAAACTAGAACTATGATTTGATCCAGCAATTTTACTTATGGCTGTTTATTCAGAGAAAATAAAAAAAAACACTAGCTCAAACAAATATAAACATCCCTGTGTTCATTGCAGAAGTATTTATGTAACTAAGATGTTGAAACAACCTAAATTTGTCCTTTGATGTATGAATGGATAAAGAAATTGTGTTATATATATAAATATCCACGCACATAGCACAATGAAATATATGCAACTCACCCTTAAGAAAGAAAGAAATTGTGACAGTTGTGACAACGTAGATGGACCTAGAGGGTATTATTTTAAGGGAAGTAAGTCAGGAAAAGAAAAACTTCCAGATGTTCAAGCTGGATTTAGAAAAGGCAGGGGAACCAGAGATCAAATTGCCAATATCCTTTGGATCATCGAAAAAGCAAGAGAGTTCCAGAAAAACATCTACTGCTTTATTGACTACACCAAAGCCTTTGTGTGGATCACAACAAACTGTGGAAAATTCTTCAAGAGATGGGAATACCAGACCACCTCACCTGCCTCCTGAGAAATCTGTATGCAGGTCAGGAAGCAACAGTTAGAAATGGACATGGAACAGCAGACTGGTTCCAGATTGGGAAAGGAGTATGTCAAGGCTGTATATTGTCACCCTGCTGATTTAACTTATATGCAGAGTACATCATGAGAAATGCTGGACTGGATGAAGCACAAGCTGGAATCAAGATTGCCGAGAGAAATATCAATAACCTCAGCTATGCAGATGACACCACCCTTATGGCAGAGAGAGAAGAAGAACTAAAGAGTCTCTTAATGAAAGTGAAAGAGGAAAGTGAAAAAGTTGACTTAAAGCTCAACATTCAGAAAATGAAGATCATGGCATCTGGTCCCATCACTTCATGGGAAATAGATGGGGAAACAGTGGAAACAGTGTCAGACTTTATTTTTTTGGGCTCCAAAATCACTGCAGATGGTGACTGCAGCCATGAAATTAAAAGACACTTGCTTCTTGGAAGAAAAGCCATGACTAACCTAGACAGCATATTAAAAAGCAGAGATATTACTTTGCTAACAAAGGTTCATATAGTCAAGACTATGGTTTTTCTAGAGTCACATATAGATAGATGTGCGAGTTGGACTATAAAGGAAGCTGAGCACTGAAAAATTGATGCTTTTGAACTGTGTGGTTTTGAAGACTCTTGAGAATCCCTTGGACTGCAAGGAGACTGAACCAGTCTATCATAAAGGAAATCAGTCCTGAATATTCATTGGAAGGACTGATGTTGAAACTAAAAAACTCCAATACTTTGGCCACCTGATGGGAAGAACTGACTCATTGGAAAAAACCCTGATGCTGGAAAAGATTGAAGGCAGGAGAAGGGGACGGCAGAGGATGAGATGGTTAGATGGCATCACCGACTCAATGGATATGAGTTTGAGTAAGTTCTGGGAGTTGGTGATGGACAGGGAGGCCTGGCATACTGCGGTCCATGGGGTCACAAAGAGACACGACTGAGCGACTGAACTAAACTAAACTGAAAAGAAAAATACTGTGCAATATCACTTACGTGTGGAATCAAACTCAAACTAGTGAACACAGAGAGTAAAACGGGGGTTTCCAGGGGCTGTGGGTGGAGGAATAGGAGAGATATTTTACAGGTTTTCTGAGGGCATTTGAATGACAGAGTATTTAGGTATTAAAAAACAAGTTTCTTTGTCATAATGTTGCTAGGTTAGTCAAGACTCGTTACAGGGCTACAAAGCCATAACCTTTGGAGATAATGTTTTTCTACCAAAAAGAAATCCATTAAGTTAACATGTTACCTCACAGAAACTCAACTCTTAATTAAGTAAAATTAGCAAAATGAAAACAGTGCAGTCTTCTAGAGAATTAAATAATCCCTATTTGAACTTATGTTGTATATGACATTGAAAGAACATGGAGTCTTTTTTCCCCCAGTTTTAAACACTTTCCCTTGATGTGATTCATAAAAGTCCTCTTATAATTATTTTTCTCCCATCATGCATTGTGTTTCTATTGCCATCTTAACAAGTTTACCACAAACGCAGGGGCTTAAAATAACACGAATTTATTATCTCACAGTTACGCAGAGAAACAGTCTGGTATAGGTCTCACCAAACTAAAACTAAAATGTCTCCAAGTTCTATTCCTTTCTGGAGGCTGTAGGGGACAGTTTCATTCAGTTTCTTGGCATAGTTGAATTCATTGTGGTTATGGGAATAAGGCTTCCATTTCTTACTGTCAGCTGAGGGCCCTTGCCAGCTTCTAGACATCCTTGTTCCCTCTCTTCATCTTCAAAGCTTAAATGGAGGATCAAACATGTTGCATCTTTCTGACCAAATCTTCTGCTTTCCTTTTCCATTTGACAGACATATGTAATTCTATGGACTCACATAGATAATTTAGGATAATCTCCCCATCTCAGAGTCTGAACCCTTAATCACTTCTAGATGATCCTTTTTTCCTGTGTAAGGTAGCATATTCACAAGCTTGGGGGTTAGGATGTAGATATTTTTTATGGAGGTCATTATTCCATCACACATTGTAAGTGTACATACAATTCAGTGGTTATTAATAAATGTGAAAAGTTGGGTAACCAATGCCCAAGCCAGTTATTGAGTACATTTCACCACTCCCTCCAAGTTTGCCTGTGCCAGCCTGTAGGTTTGGTTCTGATCCCAACCCCAGGCAGCCACTGATTTGCTTTCTGTATTTATAAATTTGCCTTTTGAGGACATTCCTTTGTGGGCTTCCCTTGTAGCTCAGCTGGTAAAGAATCTGCCTGCAGTGCTGGAGACCTTGGTTCAATTCCTGGGTTGGGAAGATCCCCTGGAGAAGGGAAAGGCTACCCAGTCCAGTATTCTGGCTTGGAGAATTCCATGGACTATACAGTCCATGGGGTCGCAAAGAGTCAGACACAACTGAGCGACTTTCATTTCATATAAATAAAATCTGAAAATATTTAGTCTTTTCATTCTGGCTATTTTCATGGCATCTGGTCCCATCACTTCATGGGAAATAGATGGGGAAACAGTGGAAACAGTGTCAGACTTTATTTTTCTGGGCTCCAAAATCACTACAGATGGTGACTGCAGTCATGAAATTAAAAGACGCTTACTGCTTGGAAGGAAAGTTATGACCAACCTAGATAGGATATTCAAAAGCAGAGACATTACTTTGCCAACAAAGGTTCGTCTAGTCAAGGCTATGGTTTTTCCTGTGGTCATGTATGGATGTGAGAGTTGGACTGTGAAGAAAGCTGAGTGCCAAAGAATTGATGCTTTTGAACTGTGGTGTTGGAGAAGACTCTTGAGAGTCCCTTGGACTGCAAGGAGATCCAACCAGTCCATTCTGAAGGAGATCAGCCCTGGGATTTCTTTGGAAGGAATGATGCTAAAGCTGAAACTCCAGTACTTTGGCCACCTGATGTGAAGAGTTGACTCATTGGAAGAGACTCTGATGCTGGGAGGGATTGGGGGCAGGAGGAGAAGGGGACGACAGAGGATGAGATGGCTGGATGGCATCACTGACTCGATGGATGTGAGTCTGAGTGAACTCTGGGAGTTGGTGATGGACAGGGAGGCCTGGTGTGCTGTGATTCATGGGGTCGCAAAGAGTTGGACACGACTGAGCAACTGATCTGATCTGATCTGATTTTCATGTAGCATATTTGTTTTTTTATCCATGTTTAGCATTTATCTGTAGTTCTTTTTATTGCTGACTATATTCCATGGATTGTTTATAATATGTCTTATTTGTTCATTTGTCAATTAATAGACATTTGAATTGCTATCTAACAGTTGTTGACTATGATGAATAAGCCTGCAGTAAATATGCCACATATGTCTTTGTATGCAAATATATTTTCACTTCTCTTAGGTAAATTCCTAGGAGTAGATCATAAGGTAATTTTATGTTTAATTTTCAAGAAACTGGCATTTTTTTCCCCCAAAGTGGTTAACATTATTTTAAATTTCCTCTGTGGATGTATGAAAGTTTTTCCACTGGTTATTGTCTGTTTTTTTATTATTACCTGTCTAGTCGGTGTAAAGTAGTGTAGTTTTAGCTCATACATTTCTAAGGGCATAAAATGGTAAACATCTTGGCATGTGCTTATCAGCCATATGTCAACCTTCTTTTGTGAAATAGCTATTCAGATATTTGCCCACTTTTTATTTGGGATGTTTGTCTTCTTAATGAACTGTATGAGTTCTGTATTTTGGAAGCAAGCTGTTATCAAGAGAGATGATTTGCAGATATTTTCTTTTTTTTTCCTTTCTTTTTCCTTTCTCTGTGTTTTGAAGCTTTAAATTTTTAATGTTGATGAAGTGCAGTGTATCACTGTTTCTCTTATGAGTTGTGCTCTTTTAAATTGAGTTACAGTTAATGTGGGTGCATGCGTGCATGCTAAGTTGCTTCAGTCATGTCTGACTCTTTGCATCCCTATGGACTGTAGCCCACCAGGCTCCTCTGTCCTTGGGACTCTCCAGTCAAGAATATTAATACAATATTGTAAAGTTTAAAAATAAAGTAAAATTTAAAAAAAATAAAATAAAAAGGCAAAAAAAAAAAAAGAATATTGGAGTGAGTTACCATGCCCTCCTCCAGGGGATCTTATCAACCCAGGGGTTGACTCTATGTCTCTTATGCTTCTGCACTGTTAGGTGGGTTCTTTACCACTAGCGCCGCCTGGGAAGCCCATAGATAATGTACAATATTATGTAAATTTGAAGTGTAATGTCAAAAGCTATACTTTATAATTATTATAAAATATTGACTATATCCTTGTGTTGTATATCCTTGTAGCTTATTTATTTTTAAATTTATTTTTTATTGAAGGATAATTGCTTTACAGAATTTTGCTGTTTTCTGTCAAAACTCAAGGTGAATCAGCGATACATATACATTTATCCCCTCCCTTTTGAACCTCCCTCCCATCTCCCTCTCCATCCTACCCCTCTAGGTCGATACAGAGCCTCTGTTTGAGTTTTCTGAGCCATACATACAGCAAATTCCCGCTGGCTATCTATTTTACATATGGTAATGTAAGTTTCCATATTACTTTTTCCATACATCTTACCTGGAGAAGGCAATGGCACCCCACTCCAGTACTCTTGCCTGGAAAATCCCATGAATGGAGGAGCCTGGTAGGCTGCAGTCCATGGGGTCCCTAAGAGTCAGGCACGACTGAGCAACTTGACTTTCACTTTTCACTTTCATGCATTGGAGAAGGAAATGGCAACCCACTCTAGTGTTCTTGCCTGGAGAATCCCAGGGACAGAGGAGCCTGGTGGGCTGCCGTCTATGGGGTCACACAGAGTCAGACGTGACTGAAGTGACTGAGCAGCAGCAGCATGCATCTCACCTTCTCCTCCCCTCTCCCCATGTCCATAAGTCCGTTCTCTGTCTCTTTCTCCATTGTTGCCCTGTAAATAAATTCTTCGATACTATTTTTCTATATTCCATATATATGTGTTAGAATACGGTATTTATCTTTCTCTTTCTGACTCACTTCACTCTGTATAATAGGTTCTAGGTTCATCCACCTCATTAGAACAGACTCAGATGAGTTCCTTTTTATGGCTGAGTAATATTCCATTGTGTATACGTACCACAACTTCTTTGTTCATTCATCTGTCAGTGGACACTTAGGTTGCTTCCATGTTCTAGCTATTGTAAATAGTGGTGCAGTGAACAATGGGATACATGTGTCTCTTTCAATTTTGGTTTCCTCAGGGTGTATGCCTAGGAGTGGGATTGCTAGGTCATATGGTGGTTTTATTCTTAGTTTTTTAAGGAATCTCCATATCATCTTCCATAGTGTCTATATCAATTTCCATTCCCACCAATAATGCAAGAGCGTTCCCTTCTCTCCACACCCTCTCCAGCATTTACTGTTTGTAGACTTTTTGATGAGGGCCATTCTGACCAGTGTGAGGTGATAGCATTATAGTTTTGATTTGCATTTCTCTAATATGAGTGATGTTGTGCATCGTTTCATGTGTTTGTTAGCCATCTGTATGCCTTCTTTGGAGAAATGTCTGTTTAGGTCTTTTTCCCAGTTTTTGATTGGGTTGTTTGTTTTTCTGGTATAAGTTGTATGAGCTGCTTGTATATTTTGGAAATTAATCTTTTGTCAGTTTCATTTGCTATTATTTTCTCCTATTCTGAGGGTTATCTTTTCACCTTGATTGTAGTTTCCTTTGCTGTGCAAAAGCTTTTCAGTTTAACCGGGTCCCACTTGTTTACTTTTGGTTTTATTTCCATTACTCTAGGTGTAGGAGCCTGGTAGGCTGCAGTCCATGGGGTCGCTAAGAGTCGGACACAACTGAGTGACTTCACTCTCACTTTTCACTTTCCTGCATTGGAGAAGGAAATGGTAACCCACTCCAGTGTTCTTGCCTGGAGAATCCCAGGGACGGGGGAGCCTTGTAGGCTGCTGTCTGTGGGGTCACACAGAGTCGGACATGACTGAAGCGACTTAGCAGCAGCAGCAGCAGGAGGTGGGTCATAGAGGGTCTTGCTTTGGTTTATGTCAGTGAGTGTTCTGCCTATGTTTTCTTCTAAGAGTTTTATAGTTTCTGGTCTTACATTTAGATCTTTAATCCATTTTGAGTTTGTTATTGTGTATCGTGTTAGGAAGTGTTCTAATTTCATTCTTTTAGATGTGGCTGTCCAGTTTTCCCAGCGCCATTTATTGAAGAGACTGTCTTTGCCTCATTGTATATTCTTGCCTCCTTTGTCAAAACTAAGGTACCCATAGGTGCATGGGTTTATTTCTGGGCTTTCTCTCTTGTCCCATTGGTGTATATATCTGTTTTTGTGCCAGTACCATACTATCTTGATGACTGTAGCTTTGTAGTATAATCTGAAGTCAGGAAAGTTGATTCCTCCAGTTCCATTCTTCTTTCTCAAGACTGCTTTGGCTATTTGGGATCTTTGGTATTTCCATATGAATGTGAAATTTTTTGTTCTAATTCTGTGAAAAATGACATTGATAATTTGATAGGGATCGCATTAAATCTGTAGATTGTGTTTGGTAGCATAGTCATTTTTCCAATATTGATTCTTACTACCCAGGAACATGATATATCTCTCCATCTGTTTATGTTGTCTTTGATTTCCTTCATTAGTGTCTTATAATTTTCTGTGTACAGTTCTTTTGTCAACTTGGGTAAGTTTATCCCTAGATATTTAATTCTTTTTGTTGCAATGGTGAATGGGATTGATTCCTTAATTTCTCTTTCTGATTTTTCATTGTTAGTATATATAAATACAAGTGATTTATGTGTATTGATTTTGTATCCTGAAACTTTGCTAAATTTACTGATTAGCTCTAAATTTACTGATTAAATTTACTAAATTTAGCTCTAGCTAAATTTACTGATTAGCTCTATTGATCCCTCTAGTAATTTTCTTATACTATCTTTAGGGTTTTCTATGTACAGTATCATGTCATCAGCAAACAGTGAGAGCTTTACTTCTCCTTTTCTGATCTGGTTTCCTTTTATTTCTTTTTCTTCTCTGATTGCTGTAGCTAGGACTTCCAGAGCTGTGTTGAATAATAGTGATGAAAGTGGAGGCCCTTGTCTTGTTCCTGATCTTAGGGGGAATGCTTTCAGTTTTTCACCATTGAGAATAATGTTTGGCATAGGCTTATCATATATGGCCTTGACTATGTTGAGGTAGTTTCCTTTTATGCCCATTTTTTGAAGCATTTTAATCATAAATGGGTGCTGAATTTTGTCAAAGGCTTTTCTGCATCAGTTGAGATTATCATATGGTTTTTATCTTTCAACTTATTAAGTTAATATGGTGTATCACAGCAATTGATTAGTGTTTATTGAAGAATCCTTGCATCCCTGGAATAAACCCAACTTGATCATGGTGTATGAACTTTTTGATGTGTTGCTAAAATTTTGTTGAGCATTTTTGCATCTATGTTCGTCAGTAATATTGGCCTGTTTTCTTTTTTTGTGTTGTCTTTGTCTGGTTTTGGTATCAGGGTGATGGTGGCCTTGTAGAATGAGTTGGGAAGTGTTCCTTCCTCTGCAATTTTTTGGAAGAGTTTTAGAAGGATAGGCATTAGCTCTTCTCTAAATATTTGATAGAATTCTTCTGTGAAGCCATCTGGTCCTGGGCTTTGTTTTTTGGGAGATTTTTGGTCACAGCTTCAATTTCAGTGCTTGTAATTGGGTTGTTCATAATTTTTATTTCTTCCTGGTTCAGTCTTGGAAGATTGAACTTTTCTAAGAATCTGTCCATTTCTTCCAGGTTATCCATTTTATTGCCATATATTTGTTCATAATAGTCTCTCATAATCCTTCTGCATTGTTATGACCTCTCCTTTTTCATTTTTAATTTTGTTGATTTGATTCTTCTCTCTTTTTTTCTTGATGAGTCTGGCTAAAGGCTTGTCAATTTTGTTTTTCTTTCCAAAGAACCAGCTTTTAGTTTTATTACTATTTACTATTGTTTCTTTCATTTCTTTTCCATGTATTTCTGCTTGGATCTTTATGATTTCTTTCCTTCTACTAATTTTGGGGTATGTTTGTTCTTCTTTTTCCAGTTGTTTTAGGTATAAAGTTAGGTTGTTTATTCGGTTTCTCTTGTTTCTTGAGGTAGGATTGTATTGCTCTAAATTTCCCTCCTAGAACTGCTTTTGCTGCATCCCATAGGTTTTGAGTTGTGTTTTCATTGTCATTTGTTTCTAGAAATGTTTTTATTTCCCTTTTGATTTCTTCAGTAACCTGTTGGTTACTTAGAAACGTGTTGTTTAATGTACGTGTGTTTGTTTTTCTTACACTTTTTTTCTTGTAATCGATATCTAGTCTCATAGGGTTGTGGTCAGAGAAGATGCTTGATACGGTTTCAGTTTTCTTAAATTTACTGAAGTTTGATTTGTGACCCAAGATGTGGTCTATCCTGGAGAATGTTCCATGTGCACTTGAAAAGAAGGTGTATTCTTTTGCATTTGGATGGAATGTCCTGAAGATATCAATGAGATCCATCTCATCTAATGTATCATTTAAGACTTGTGTTTCCTTACTAATTTTCTGTTTTGATGATCTGTCCATCAGTGTGAGTGGGGTGTTAAAGTCTCCTACTATTATTATGTTACTGTTAATGTCTCCTTTTATGTCTGTTAGTGTTTGTCTTATGTATTGAGGTGCTCCTATTTTGGGTGCATAGATATTTACAATTACTATGTTTTCCTCTTGGATTGATCCCTTGATTATTATGTAGTGTCCTTTATCTCTTGTAATCTTCTTTAAGGTCTATTTTGTCTGATATGAGGATTGCTACTCCAGCTTTCTTGTGCTTCCCATTTGCATGGAATGTATTTTCCCATCCTCTCACTTTCAGTTTATATGTGACTTTAGGTCTGAAGTGGGTTTCTTGTAGACAGCATATATATATGGGTCTTGTTTTTGTATTCAGTCAGTCAGTCTGTGTCTTTTGGTTGGAGCATTTAATCCATTTGCATTTAAAGTAATTAATGATATATAAGTTCCTGTTGCCATTTTCTTAATTGTTTGGGGTTGATTTTGTAGATCTTTTTTCTTCTGTTGTATTTCTTGACTATATAAGTCCCTTTAACATTTGTTATAAAGCTGGTTTGGTGATACAGAATTCTCCTAACTTTTGCTTCTCTGAAAAGTTATTTATTTCTCCATCAATTTCAAATGAGATCCTTGCTGGGTACAGTAATCATGGTTATAGATTTTTCCTTTTCAGTACTTTAAATATATCCTGCCATTCCCTTTGGGCCTGTAGAGTTTCTGCTGAAAGATCAGCTGTTAAGCATATGGGGTTTCCCTTGTATGTTACTTGTTGCTTCTCCCTTGCTGCTTTTAACATTCTTTCTTTGTGTTTAGTCTTTGTTTGATTAGTATGTGTCTTGGTGTGTTCTCCTTGGGTTTATCCTGTATGGGATTCTTTGTGCCTCTTGGACTTGATTGGCATTTCCTTTTCCACGTTGGGGAAATTTTCAACTATAATCTTTTCAAAAATTTTCTCATACCATTTCTTTTTCTCTTCTTCTTCTGGGACCCCTATGATTCAAATTTTGGTGTGTTTGATATGGTCCCAGAGGTCACAGAGACTGTTCTCAGCTCTTCATTCTTTTTACTTTATTCTCTTCATAAGTTATTTCCACTATTTTATCTTCCTGTTCACTGATTCATTCTTCTGCTTCAGATATTCTGCTATTGATTCCTTCTAGAGTATTTTTAATTTCAGTAATTGTTTGTCTCTGTATATTTATTCTTTAAGTCTTCTAGATCTTCATTAATTGATTCTTGCATTTTCTCCATTTTGTTTTCAAGGTTTTTGATCATCTTTACTATCATTATTCTGAATTCTTTTTCAGGTAGTTTGCCTATTTCCTCTTCATTTATTTTGACTTCTGTGTTTCTAGTGTGTTCCTTCATTTGTGCAGTATTCCTCTCCCTTTTCATTATTTTTTTGTAAATTATTGTGTTTGGAGTCGTCTTTTCATAGGCTTCAAGGAAAGTTGAATTCTTTCCTTGAAGATGGTTGAATTCTTTCTTCCTTTTGGTTTCTTCCTTCCTAAGGTTGGTCCAGTGGTTTGTGTGAGCTTTGTATAGAGTGGTCTTTCCTGGTGGCTCAGAGGTTAAAGCGTTTGCCTGCAATGTGGGAGACCTGGGTTCAATCCCTGGGTCAGGAAGATCCCCTGGAGAAGGAAATGGCAACCCACTCCAGTACTCTTGCCTGGAGAATCCCATGGACGGAGAAGCCTGGTGGGCTACAGTGCTGAGTTTTTGTTTATTTGTTTTTCCTCTGATGGGCAAGGCTGAGTGAGGTGGTGATCCTGTCTGCTGATGATTGGCTTTATATTTTTGTTCTGTTTGTTGTTTAGATGAGGCATCCTGTACACAATGCTGCTGGTGGTTGGGTGATGCCAGGTCTTATATTCAAGTGGTTTCCTTTGTGTGAGTCCTCACTATTTGATACTCTCTAGGGTTAGTTCTCTGGTAGTCTAGGGTCTTGGAGTCAGTGCTCCCACTCCAAAGGCTCAGGGTTTGATCTCTTTTGCTTTCCCTTTGTGCTTAGTTAAGTTTCACTTGTTCGGAGGGTGCCACTTGCAGAGGTCTTGCACACAGCATTTATGACTGGAGTTCCAAGTGCAAAACGGTAGCAACCATATCTCAGTTCAAGATGTTGGCAACTGGGAGTGTGGGGAGATGCTGGGCTTTGCTTGTTTATTTTTTACCTAGTAGTTTGGACCTCTTAGTCCTCTCCTTTATGTTGCCCCTCCCCCTTCCCTTTCCCTACTGGTAACCACTAGTTTTTCCTCTATATCTTTTTTTAAAAATACAAATTTATTTATTTTAATTGGAGGCTAATTATTGTATTGGTTTTCCCATACATCAACATGAATCCACCACGGGTGTACACGTGTTCCCCATCCTGAACCTCCCTCCCTCCTCCCTCCCAGTACCATCCCTCTGGGTCATCCCAGTGCACCAGCCCCAAGCATCCTGTATCCTGCATCAAACCTGGACTGGCAATTCGTTTCATATATGATATTATACATGTTTCAATGCCATTCTCCCAAATCATCCCACCCTCTCCATCTCCCACAGAGTCCAAAAGACTGTTCTATACATCTGTGTCTCTTCTGCTGTCTCGCATACAGGGTTATCGTTACCATCTTTCTAAATTCCATATATATACGTTAGTATACTGTATTGGTGTTTTTCTTTCTGGCTTACTTCACTCTGTATAATCGGCTCCAGTTTCATCCACCTCATTAGAAGTGATTCAAATGTATTCTTTTTAATGGTTGAGTAATACTCCATTGTGTATATGTACCACAGCTTTCTTATCCATTCATCTGCTGATGGACATCTAGGTTGCTTCCATGTCCTGTCTATATCTTTATCTGTTTCTTTTCGTTACAGTCAATAGTTTGTTTTATTTTTTAAGTTTCACATGTAAGTCTTACTGTACAGGGTTTGTCTTTCTCTATCTGACTTGCTTCACTTAGCATAATACCATGCAAATCCATTCATGCTGTTGCAAATGGCATGGCTGAGTAATTTTCCACTGTGTGCACATGGATCTTCTTTATTCAGTCATCTGTTGATTGACACTTAGGTTGCTTCCATATCTTGGCTATTGTAAATAACACCGTTATGAACACTGGAATGCATGTATCTTTTTGAATTAGTGTTTTCTTTTTCTTTCTTTCTTTTGTTTTTGGATATATAGCCCAGAATGGAGTTGCTGTGTCGTGTGGTAGTTCTGTTTTTAGTTTTATGAGAAAGTATTTTCCACAGTGGATACACCAACTTACATTTCTCACCAATAGTATACTTTCTTTGCTAAATATTGCTTTGCCAAAACAATTTTAGCATGTAGAAATTTGGGAATTTAAGTGCTAGCAAAAGAAGAATGTAACAACTTTATTTATCTTCAGTATGTAAAAAGGTCACAATATCGTAAAGCTGCCAAGTGGCTGACTAGAATAGCAGTACATTAATACAAGTTTAGACAGATCATTCAATTGATAAATTGGAACTGGAGACCAAGTAATTGCTGGCAAATTTTCTAAAGGACCATGTTTCTTTTCAGTGTGAATCTGCAGCCAAAGCACCTTTACTGTGAGGAATAAATAAATCAATCACAGATACTGAATTCTTTTTTAGCACCATGGTAACAAAGACTTTGAATGAATCCCCAATATGGTCTATTCATATCTCCTGCCATCATAACTAAATTTACTCAAAGGTAATATTATTGCCACCCTCCTCTGACATTGTACATGGGAGCAGGAAATCCACAGATAAAGGCTCTGTGAGTTTTAAAAGCATGCAAAGGTACCTTGATCCCTGGAGTTGTATCACTCTATTTTTTCCATGACACATTTTGTAAACTAGTTTTAAAT
Source organism: Bos indicus x Bos taurus (assembly GCF_003369695.1). Lineage (NCBI taxonomy): Eukaryota > Metazoa > Chordata > Mammalia > Artiodactyla > Bovidae > Bos > Bos indicus x Bos taurus. The sequence goes on along the minus strand of NC_040102.1, from coordinate 17,301,483 downwards.
CACATTACCTTGTTTATGATCCTGCTACAATAACCTGTTCATGTATTTCTTTCAAGACAAATTAAGTGATCTGCTTAAAATGACCCCCTTCTGTTTTCACAATGCACTCTTTTTCCTTGCTTCTCTGTATGCCATATTCCTTAACACACTCCCAAATGATCCCTTCCCTTTGAATCTAGAATGTTATTGTTCTCCTAAAAAGAATTAAACTGAACCAGCCTACAACGTTGATATGCTTTGTAGGATTACCCAAACCATGTCTTATTTCATTAGCTCAGGTTTGTTTGAGAGAAAGTGAACAGAATGAGTCTGGCCCCACAATGCTGAGGCAGATCAGGGCTCTGGAGAATGAACTCTGAGAATGATTAAGAACGGAAGAAACCAGTTTTCTGTTAGATAATTATCAGCTGGCACCCAGACTCAAGAGTGCCCAGCAAATGTAGGTAAGAAATCTGAAAGACCAGGTGACCTCAGCTATGATTTTGCTTTGTTAATTACTCTTAAGCAATCTATACTTGGCTCAGTGTTGTTGAAGTTCAAATATTTAAAAAGTAGTCTTTGCTTTGGATAGATGTTTTACTTTCACTCCACCTGTGCTGATTCTCTTACTGATGAAATTCTTAGTTATCTGATATGCTCTGAATTAAAGACAGAGCCTGATTACTTCTACATGCTTTTCTTCAACTTCTGATTTTGCACCATTCTTTTTAAGAGAGCTTCCCAGGAAAGTGACTCCCCCCACAGGACCCAATCAAATTTCCATATCAATTAAGAAATTTGACAGCAGTGTTAACAGATTTCTTAGTTATTAATACAAGGACTTTGTTAGAGCAACTCCTTCTGCTTCCTTCAAACCTTTAGAAATTCTTCCCTCAGGTTATAGTCAATAGAAAATTGAGAGAACAATTCAACAATTATCTGTACAGCCATCTTTTTCTTTCCTTTTTTAAAATAAAAAAATCCGAAGTTTTAAGATAAATAACAATCTTCCCATCTAAAACAATAGATATAAAATATTCAAGGAAAACTTCTACATAAATGAAAGGAATAATATTTTGATAGGGTGTTAAAGGCAATGGCACCCCACTCCAGTACTCTTGCCTGGAAAATCCCATGGATGGAGGAGCCTGGTGGGCTGCAGTCCATGGGGTCGAGAAGAGTCGGACACGACTGAGCGACTTCACTTTTCACTTTCCTGCATTGGAGAAGGAAATGGCAACCCACTCCAGTGTCCTTGCCTGGAGAATCCGAGGGATGGAGGAGCCTGGTGGCTGCTGTCTATGGGGTCACACAGAGTCGGACACGACTGAAGTGACTTAGCAGCAGCAGCAGCAGCAGGGTGTTAAAAAAGGTTTTTATTTGCAAAACTTCTTAATGTAGCCATCAGTAGGTTTTCAGCTGTCCCAGCTCATAAAATGTAATTCCTAGCAAAATAAATATTACATTTGTTTTTGCTAATTTACTAATATAAAATCAACAAAATAATAAAAGCCATTGTGAAGCAAAACCCAAAATAAAACTGTGGGATGCATTTTTGTGGGGTTTTACAAGCTTAAAAAGCAAAAAAATTACAACTCTAAATTTTGTGGGTTTGATATATTATGAGTTTGCAGCAAAAAATATGTATAGTGTTCAACCTTTTATATATCAGATTTAAAATTTAATACATCATCATTGTATACGTGATTGGGTAACTGAGTGACTTAAAATGATTTTATTTAATTAATTTATTTTTTTTTTTGGCTGTGTGGCATATGGGATCTTAGTTCCCTGACCAAGGATTGAACCCATGCCCCCTGCATTGGAAGCACAGAGTCTTAACCACTGGACTACTAGGGAAGTCCCAAGAATGACTTAAAATAATTTTATAACTGAGTTAAGCTGATATTTTATAATCAAATGCTTGAAGAAATGTTTTATTAAAATATGGAGATCTCAGAAAAATAAAATTCTCGGAGATGATGACTTCTTTCAAGAACAATTAAGAAGCCTTTAATATAGAGAATGCAGTATTAATTGAGTATTCTTGTAGAGGGGGGCTTCCCTGGTGGCTCAGATGGTAAAGAATCTGCCTGCAATGCAGGAGACCCAAAGTTTGATCTCTGCATCAGGAAGATCCCCTGAAGAGAAGAGAAGAGAATGGCTACCCACTCCAGTATTCTTTGCCTGGAGGATTCCATGGACAGACTGTAGGCTACAGTCCATGAGGTCTCATAGAGTCGGACACAACTGAGCGACTAACACTTTCAAGCTACATGCTTGTAAGAGAGAAAATTATTTAAGATAGAATAAAAATATACACACATTTTTGAAGTATAGTTATATTCCCATATTTGTTCTCAAGAGGAATTTTCCTTCTTGTTTTCCACATGAAATTTGTCACCTGTCTAACTCTGCTCTTGACTTGACCACCTCAGGGAGGTCATGCGGTCCCCTAAGCCTTACAGTAGGCTGTTTTCCAGCCAAGAAGAGGGAAGGTGAGCAGCTGCTTTTAGAGCAGAGTCAGTGCTTCAGCTAATAGGAGTGTTAAAACCAAAAACAAGAGTCCTTCTCCCGCTCTTCCATCTGTCACTTCTGTACTGGGTGTTTCTTGCTGCCGGCCCAAGTGAAAATCTATCCCGACTGAACCTGAACTTTTATCATCTTGTGTGGCCATTGGCTATCTTGGCCGTCAGCTCATTTACTCTTAACGGATATGCAAACCGCTAACAGAATGCTTTCCTTCATTTAAACTCAGTCTGAATATTTGCAAAAATATTTCACATACTTTAAAGGATTTCAAGGTGTGTATATAGTATCAGGTTTTTGCTCTTTTTTTTTTTTTTTTCTTCCTCACTGTGAGCTGTTAGAGTAGAAATATCACAGTCTAGAATTAGACTTCCAAGAAAGCATGATTCAGGTTAACACACGGCAGAAAGTCAGCTTTGTCGGCAATTTTCCTGGCTTTTGCCGAAGGACTAACTTGGTGTCCTTGGGCGAGATATTTAAACATTCTTCCTAAGATTCCTCAACTTAAAAATGGAGATACTATAAAATATAAACTTGGAACATATAGATATTAGAGGCTCCACAAAAAATACAAATGAGAATTCAGAAACTGTATAACAGAAACTTTTAAGATCTAATTTAATTCATAACTCTTGAAACACATAACCTGTGCCTGTGGTTTCTGTCTTTTGATTTTGAACTACCCATTTTATGAAATTTCCATAGAGTGCCTAACTTGAATAAATTTCATCCAAGTCTGTGGGGCAGTTGCTAATTAATCGTTTAAAATATTTTATGTTCAGGTTAAGTTAAAATGCATTTGGCTGGGAGAGAAACGGGTTGAGTTCCATGAGCAAAGCAAGCTCGTTTAGTGCAGAAATAGCTGAGGATACAGCTAGACCACCAGGAGCGAGGATCCTGGTGTGCTCTTCAGGGAGTGAGTAGCCCCTGATGAAGGAGTTTATGCTGCCACAGGCTCAGGGTAGGCACAGAAGTTACAGACAGACAAACATCATGAGATTATATTACCCATAAAAAGAATTATATAACCCATATAAATTCATAAAGCTAAGTAACACAAGTGCAAACATTCCTGAATCATCGCCCATCTTTTATCAATTTGACCACATCAGAGAATGACAGTGCTGCCAGACGAGAGCGGCAGCAGGCCGCCTGGAAGGAGAAGGGGCTCCTGGAGCCATCTGGACCCCTGCGAACCATTGCTTCTCTGTTTATTGTTCAGATCTGGGGTTGGAGGCAGAAAGGGATACTGTCTGCTTTGGAGATTGTGAGAGAGGAGGGGACTAAGGAGAAAGGGGATATTGTTGAGCCTCTGTGGAGAGAATCTAAATCTAAATTTACTTTTCCTTTAGCAAAACCACTCTTCAATAAGAGCCATGAATTAAGTGGTCTTAGGACAGACTTTAAAAGATTATTTCCATGTATCTAGACACTAATGGAACTTTAGGTGTCTATGGCCAGGCTCCAGGAAGCCTCAGCTTGGGTCTCTGAGGCAAATGAGGAGTCCATAAGTGAAGCAGCAATTTGAACTCATAAACAGTGTGAGGAAAGAAACAGAACTTTAAAGAAGCATGTTTTCTTTTAATACTGCCTTGTAAATTCCAAGTTAGTTTTCTTTATGTGTTTCTTTCTTTATTTGACTGATCTCTTTGTGTTGACAAACAAGATGTTTGTCAGACATATTTCTGAACCGTCTATAATGAATGGTGTACTTCAGTGGTAAAGAGTCTTTGCTCAGGTCAGGTCTGCTGTGTGAGTAGCACTGCCACCTATTGGTATGTATCTCAAACTGCAACTCAGGTTAGCATTGCTGCTGCTGCTGCTGCTGCTAAGTTGCTTCAGTCGTGTCCGACTCTGTGCAACTCCACAGACCGCAGCCCACCAGGCTCCGCTGTCCCTGGGATTCTCCAGGCAAGAACACTGGAGTGGGTTGCCCTGTGAAAACAAAGATCATGGCATCTGGTCCCATCACTTTATGGGAAATAGATGGGGAAACAGTGGAAACAGTGTCAGACTTTATTTTGGGGGGGCTCCACAATCACTGCAGATGGTGACTGTAGCCATGAAATTAAAAGACGCTTACTCTTTGGAAGGAAAGTTATGTCCAACCTAGATGGCATATTCAAAAGCAGAGATATTACTTTACCAACAAAGGTTCGTCTAGCCAAGGCTATGGTTTTTCCAGTAGTCATGTATGGATGTGAGAGTTGGACTGTGAAGAAAGCTGAGCGCCAGAGAATTGATGCTTTTGAAGTGTGGTGTTGGAGAAGACTCTTGAGAGTCCCTTGGACTGCAAGGAGATCCAACCAGTCCATTCTGAAGGAGATCAGCCCTGGGATTTCTTTGGAAGGAATGATGCTAAAGCTGAAACTCCAGTACTTTGGCCACCTCATGCGAAGAGTTGACTCATTGGGAAAGACTCTGATGCTGGGAGGGATTGGGGGCAGGAGGAGAAGGGGACGACTCACTGAACTGAACTGAACTGAACTGATCTGTGATTACATGGAGAGTAGAATAAGAATTTAAAAACCAGACCAGCCCAGAGTAAGAACTCTGGAGGTTTTGCCATGATTGATTCAGTCCCCTAATTTTACTGCTGATGCGCAGAGAAAAGAGAGGATTCTGCATTGATAAAACTATCCCAAATAGATAGTTGCAGTTTTTGTTGTCTTTGTATTAATAAAGGGCCAGAATATATATACACACACACACACACACACACTTCCCTGATGTCTCAGCAGTAAAGAATCCAGGATGGTGCAGTGCTGGAGATGCTGGAGATACGGGTTCAATCCCTGGGTCGGGAAGATCCCCTGGAGGAGGGCATAGCAACTCACTCTAATATTTTTGCTGGGAAAATCTTATGGACAGAGGAGCCTAGTGGGCTACAGTCTGTGGAGTCGCAAAGAGTCAGACATGACTGAGGTAAGCGAGCACAACACACACACACACACACACACACACATATAAAACAGACAACTAGAGAACAGCTTATAATCATCTGTCTTGAGCAGGGTAAAAAATGAAGAACAAACAAGAAAGCACAGGCATTCAAGACATTTGCCCAGTCATTGCTATTAAAAGAAATAAAATACAGTTTTCAAAATGGCAAATAAAATTTTGAGACTTAAAAGATAACATATTAGATAAAACTATTCTCATCTTGAAACAGATTTATTTTTTAACTAAAAAGAATCATTATGTTTATTATAATAGTTATTCCTCCTTCTCTGAAAAAGAATCAAGCTTTCTCTCATGGTTATAGCATTTTTCTTTTTTTTCTCTTGAAACCAACACGCCAGTCTTTAACCAAAAACTGACATTGTACACTCAGTGGTTTGACAAGAATAAGGTTGTGAAATGATATACATTAAAAATTAACTCTGTGGGGAAGTTTTCAGATGTCACATTACAGGAAATAATCTAAAAACTACAGGCTATGGGATTCCAAACTGGGGAAATCATATAATACAGAACAAGAAGTTCTTTCCATAAACTTTTTTCATACCTTATGAATCACATATGTAGTGCCATTACTAAAGACTATTGAAATCGTTTCCTGGGGGAACTCCTTTACTCACGCCCTTCAGACACACTTTGATCCTACAATCAAAACCTCTCCCTTGCCTAACTAATGAACTAGAAAACCCTGAATGCGATGTGATTTATTTTAGGTCTCTAACCTGAAATTTATGATGCGAAAAGCTGACATTATCTCGCTACCTGAAAGAATGCATTCACTTTTCAAGTTTGGTGTTTGCTCAAGCAAGAGAGCTCCTTGGTATATCCAACGCCACACGGGCAAAGCACTCATTTTCAAGCTAGCAAGTTATTACTAAGCATGTGTTTATTTTTCTCACTGTACTTTACAGTGAAGGTCACCACAAATATAGGCCACATCAGGACATTTTAAGAAAGTATTGGAGCCACTTAAAGTCAATGGTATACCACAGAATTACGTGAATTCCTGTGGGATCCCACCTTACGACGGTCAAGTTTGTGGTTTTTGCAAATTCTGGAAATAAACGGATGCCTCGTTGGCAGTTTTAGACATCCACATTACACGAGGCAAGAACAATTCAAATATGACTTAATTGGCAAGAAGAGTCAAGGAACAGCTAATACTCCTTTTCACCAGAATTTTCTAAGAAAAGTAAGGTGTTTTCTAACCTTGGAATCCTAACTCATTAAAATCGTATAGCATCAGAGAGCAGGCAATTGAAGAGCAGGCAAGTTTCAAATCATTTTGGTAAAGCTGTTCAGTGCTGAGTTTAGCAGCAAGAGATCCAAAGTTTCCCTTTTCATCCGTGAGTATTTTCTAAGGTTTAGCTACGAGCACACCAGAAGCCCGAGGCATGCTTTGCTGGCAAACACACCAAGGACAGCAAGGTGGTAATTTGGTGGAAGGAACTGTCTGTGACAGAAGAGCAGGGAAGTTATTTAGCCCAAAGGGTGGCAGGTAGGAGCAGGACTCTCCACGAATGCAGTCTCAGAATTGGCAGACAGTCAGGTTCCTAACAAGTCCAGAGAGAAAGGTCAAGAGGCAAAACGGGGGAGACCTCGCACAAGCATTGGCTTATGATGCATTCAGCACAGGTGCAGAGCCTGCCCAGGAAAAGAGCAACAACATCCTCTCTCTCCTGTCCGAAATCCTTGCTCTGCAGAAGCAGGTAGTGATGGGTTCTTACTGGAAAACTGGGCAATGCTTTTACAAGTAGCAAATTGTGATCACTTCCTTTGGTGCTTATTAGACTAACATTAATCATTATAAATTCTTGTGATGTGACATTATTTCCTCCTCTTTGTTCTCACAAGAAAACCTTAAGCACTGGGTCACTTGCCAAGCAAACTGGTGAAGAGGGGTGATTTATTTTTTGGCTATTTCTGGTTGTGACTGACTTTAAATGAAGGCTCATCAAGTTGATAAAGAAAAACCTAGACATGATTATAGTTTGACTGAACTGTCTTCAACCTTGATTCATGGCCTGATGTTTGCCAAATCATACAATCGTTTGCATTCAGATTTAAATTCTGTCAAACGATTATAGCAAATACTCAAATAATTTAGCATTTCTTTCAGTAGCTACTATACACAGATCTTTCTTGCATTTAACAACATTTGCAGCCTTCTTTCAGTTCATTTCAGTTCAGTCGCTCAGTCGTGTCCGACTCTTTGCGACCCCATGAATCACAGCACACCAGGCCTCCCTGTCCATCACCAACTCCCGGAGTTCACTCAGACTCACATCCATCGAGTCAGTGATGCCATCCAGCCATCTCATCCTCTGTCGTCCACTTCTCCTCCTGACCCCAGTCCCTCCCAGCATCAGAGTCTTTCCCAATGAGTCAACTCTTCGCATGAGGTGGCCAAAGTACTGGAGTTTCAGCTTTAGCATCAGTCCTTCCAAAGAAATCCCAGGGCTGATCTCCTTCAGAATGGACTGGTTGGATCTCCTTGCAGTCCAAGGGACTCTCAAGAGTCTTCTCCAACACCACAGTTCAAAAGCATCAGTTCTTCGGCGCTCAGCCTTCTTCACAGTCCAACTCTCACATCCATACATGACCACTGGAAAAACCATAGCCTTGACTAGACGGACCTTTGTTGGCAAAGTAATGTTTCTGCTTTTGAATATGCTATCTAGGTTGGTCATAACTTTCCTTCCAAGGAGTAAGCGTCTTTTAATTTCATGGCTGCAGTCACCATCTGCAGTGATTTTGGAGGCCAAAAAAACAAAGTCTGATACTGTTTCCACTGTTTCCCCATCTATTTCCCATGAAGTGATGGGACCAGATGCCATGATCTTCATTTTCCGAATGTTGAGTTTTAAGCCAACTTTTTCACTCTCTTCTTTCACCTTCATCAAGAGGCTTTTTAGTTCCTCTTCACTTTCTGTCATAAGGGTGGTGTCATCCGAATATCTGAGGTTGTTGATATTTCTTCCGGCAATCTTGATTCCAGCTTGTGCAACCTTCTTTAGATGATCATTATTTTCCATATTGCATTTTCTATTATTTTCAACAATTTTCTCCTCCTTTCACTCCATATCTTGTTTTCATAATGGTAGGACACAGTGTTTAAGGCATTAAAAGCAGCTTGTGGTGTTACACAGTTTTGGAAATCCTAGTTTGAGAATTAGAACTAATGCTGGAGTAGTTGATAGTTTTATGTCATGGTCTATTTCTTTAAATTAGCTGGATATTAAACTAAGAGAAATGTAAAGTTTAAACTATGTTTTGTTTTTTTTTTTTTCTAATGAGGATACCTCTATTCTTTCTTTACACAGACAACAGTAGTTTCATGATATTTTCTTGATAGAGGATACTCTTAACACAATTTAATTTAATATTGTTACCTGCCTTTAAGAGCTGTCTGCTGTAAATTGCTGATTGCAGAATAAAGTTTTCTTGTTACTATCTAGCTGTAGTGTTGACTAAAGTTCTTATTTCTGTATTTTATCTTCTATGTTGATGCCTCATGAGATTGTCAGTAGTCCACTCTTGGTTGGAATTTTTTATTTTGTGCTTTTCAAATAGCAGATCACTATGCTTCTTGGGGCTGCTGTCTATGGGGTCGCACAGAGTTGACTGAAGGGACTTAGCAGCAGGAGCTGCATGCTGCTTGGGTAGCCTTTTGTTTTCAGAGCTTTTGGTTGCTTTATTTTTTTTTCAAGATTGAGAGATTTTACTCTGTTTCAATAAAGTACCTACACAACAGCAGTATAAATTATGGAGCAAAATATTGCTCTTTTATGGAGTTTAAACTGCTAGACATTTATGCCTATATATCCCTGATATGAGTGTTAAGTCATACGTGATTAGTTAAAATGTCTTTTATATCAACAAATGTCTTTTTGTTGGTTATATAGAAGTCAATTATCAATCATTTAGAATATAAATAATCCTGTATGCAGCCAAGGAAGAAGCAAACGTCTGTAAATAACCTTTGAGAGGTCAAGATAAACTTATTGTGTCATCTATTAATTAAAACTGTGTAATATTGAATATTATTCTCGGGCACAATACTGAGAACACATATGACTTGCTTTTATGGAGCTTGTCGTCTATGGAAATGATAAGTTTTAACAAATAAATAACACATAAGTAATACAAAATATGTAATTTTAAGTGAGATTCAAAGAATGATTAGGGGTGAGTTAGATGAATACTAGGGAAAAAGTGTTCCAGGCAGAGGGACAATTGTTCAAAGTCCCGAGAGGAAGAATAATACGAAAATGAGAGTGTAGAATAAATAGGAGTCACATTTATATATTTAGTTATAGAGTTATTTTTAAAATTGTAAAGACGTTCCAGATAGCTTTCCTATGCGCCAAACCAGTCCCCACTATTGACGTCTCACATGAGTTTAGACTACTTAATGAACTGATATAGTTAATTATTTATTAACTAAACTTCATACTTTGTTCAGACATCCTGAGTTCTTACACTGTCCATTTTGTGTTCCAGAATCCTACCCAGGGGCCACATTACTTTCTCTTGTTTCCTTCGATTCTTGGATGTGTGATTTCTCAAACCCTCCTTATCTTTGATGACCTTATCTGTTTTGAAGAGGACTACTCAGGTGTTTTGTAGGCTGCCATCTAGTGTAATTTTTCTGATGTTTCTGTCATGATTAGACTGGAGTTAGGGTTTTGGGGAGGGAGATTACACAAGCGAAGGGCCATTTTCATCGCATCATGTCATGGGCGTACACTCAACATGATTTATGACTTTGACTGTACCTCACTGAGGCAGTTTCGGCAGTTTTTTCCACTGCAGAGTTATCTTGCCATGCTCCCTCTTTGTGTAATGGAAAGGATGCAGGATGTCCCTCTGTGCAACTCACACTTGAGCAGTGGGAGTTATGTTCCATCCCCTTAAGAGCAGAGTAGCTGCATAAATTTTTCTGCTTAAGACAATTGTTTCTGTTCTCGACTAGTTTATTTAGTCAGTCATTCATTTATATCCATAAGGACTTGTGGATATTTATCTAATACTTTGGGTTGTAGCCCAGCTCTACTTTGTTTCTCAAACTGGTCCACTGTTGGCCATCAGCAGCCCTGCCTTCTGTGCCCCTTTGACATGCCCTCACCATGTGGGGCTTTACTTTGGGGAGAGACAGCACTGCCTTACTCTGTGTCACCACAAGACATTCAAGGCTTATCCTGTGAATTTCCTGCTCCAGTGCGAGCACCAGCCGTTTCTCTGAAGAGCCCTGGTTCCTTTTATGGGAGAACGTACTAGAAAGCAAGATCTGGGCACCTGGTGTGTTCATTGCTTCTGGTTTGCCATTTATTTTAGGTCTTCTGTGCTGACCGTGGAAAAAAATATATGTATGTATTCTAATGAATGGGACAAGGGAACAACAGAAGATGGGATGGTTGGATGGCCTCACTGACTCAATGGCTATGAGTTTGAGCCAACTCCAGGAGATAGAGAAGGACGTGCAAGCCTGGTATACTGCAGTTCACAGGGTCGCAAAGAATGGGACATGACTTAGCCATTGAACAACACAAACAACAAATTCTAATGCACGTGAATACACACCTATCAATATTTATACAGGTGATCACTTCTCTGTATTTTCAGCTGAACATGAGGTTATAGTGATGTCATCATCTCTGATCCATTAGTTTATGCATCATTCTAATGTCCTTTGCTTCAGTTCAGTTCAGTTCAGTTACTCAGTCGTGTCCGACTCTTTGTGACCCCATGAATCGCCACACGCCAGGCCTCCCTGTCCATCACCAACTCCGGGAGTTCACTCAGACTCATGTCCATTGAGTCAGTGATGCCATCCAACCATCTCATCCTCTGTCGTCCACTTCTCCTCCTGACCCAATCCCTCCCAGCATCAGAGTCTTTTCCAATGAGTCAACTCTTCTCATGAGGTGGCCAAAGTACTGGAGTTTCAGCTTTAGCATCAGTCCTTCCAAAGAAATCCCAGGGCTGAGCTCCTTCAGAATGGACTGGTTGGATCTCCTTGCAGTCCAAGGGACTCTCAAGAGTCTTCTCCAACACCACAGTTCAAAATCATCAATTCTTCAGCAATCAGCTTTCTTCACAGTCCAACTCTCATATCCATACACGACCATTGGAAAAACCATAGCCTTGACTAGACGGACCTTTGTTGGCAAAGTAACGTCTCTGCTTTTGAATATCCTATCTAGGTTGGTCATAACTTTCCTTCCAAGGAGTAAGCGTCTTTTAATATCTAAATTCTCACTCCAACTAAGAAACCTAACTGCCTCCACCCATTTACAGAGGTGTTCGATTCCTGTGTACATGTACAACAGCATAGGAGTTGTTAACTGTACCCTCATGGGAAGTAATATTATCAACTAGAGTAGAATGCCTGTGTGCAAAAATTTTTCCCCTTTAAGCTTAAGTTGTTTAGTTGCTCACTCGCATTCACCTCTCATGTGACCCCATGGACAGTAGGTGCCAGGCTCCTCTGTCCATGGGATTTCCTAGGCAAGAATACTGGAGTGGCTTACCATATCCTTCTCCATTAAGCTGAGGGGTTGTACCTAATTCCAAAGTTACTTAGGTCAGCATCTTTCTTCCTCCACCCCCACGTTACCACTCCAGTGAAGAAATTTCATGTATTTATAATACAGTTGGATTCTCTTCTCATATTCTGCATTTATTTCTGGGGTCTCCAGTTTCCTATTTTCTAAAAATGTGCATACATTAACGTTTATTCTTCATGCTATAAAATTTTATCAATTTTAACAAATGTATGATGTTATCCATCTATCATTACCATGTTATCCATCTGTCTACCACAGTATCGTAGAAAATAGTTTCACTGTCCTAAAAATCCATGGTGCTTTGCTAATTCACCTCTCTTCTTCCCTCCTGGCAACCGTTGATCTTTTTACTATCACTGTAGTTTTGCCTTTTACAAATGTCACATAATTGAAATTATACAGTCTACAGCCTTTCAGACTGGCTTCTTCTACTTAGCAATATGCATTTAACTTTCCTCTATAGCTTTTTCTGTCTTGATAACTCATTTCCTTTTATCACTGACTGTTACTCTGTTGCATGGATAACACACTTGGTTTGTCCATTCACCTAGAGAAGGATTTTTTGTTTGCTTCCAGTTTTGGGCACTTATGAATAAAGCAGTTATAGTTATTCATACTTAGGTTTTCATGTGGATGTAAGTTTTCAGATAAAGTCGATAGATACCTAGGGCACAATTAGTGGATGGTGTTGAAAGATTATGTTTAGCTTTATAAGAACTTGCCAAACTGTCTTCTATACATATTTGTTCATTTGAACCCCGAATGAATGAGTGTTCCTGTTGCTGTGTAATCCTCATTGCCATTTGGTAATGTGAGTTGTTTTTAGATTTTAGCCATCCTAATAGATGTGTGATGGTATCATATTGTTGTTTTAAATTTTGACTTCCTAATGACAAGATATTGAGCATCTTTCTGTATCTTTATTTGCCATCTTTTTGAAGACTCTTGAGACATTTTGTCTATTTTCAAAATTGTTTTTTTCTTATTGTTGAGTTGTAAGAGTTCTTTGCAGAGTTTGGATACATGTCCTTTATCTGATATATGTTTGGCATGCATTTACTCCTGATCTCTGGCTTGTCTTTTCACTCTCCTGACAGTGTCTTTTGCAGAGCAGAAGTTGTAACTTTTAGTAAGATTCAGCTTAACAATTTTTTTTCCCAGTTGATTATGCTATCAGTGTCATATCTGAAATCACCTTGCTAAGGTCAAGGTAACATAAGTTTAAAACAAAAATGAACTGATTTTCTAGAGTAATTTTAGGTTCACAGCAAGATATAGAGATGTCCCATGCATTCCCTGCCCCCGACACCCGCATAGACTCCCCCGTTATCAGTACCCCCACCGGAGTGGGACATTTGTTACAACTGATAAACCTACGCTGACACATCCTTATCACCCGAAGCTCAGAGTTCACATTAGGATTCACTCTTAGTGTTGTACATTTTCTGGAGGTGGACAAACGTGTAGTGACGTGTCTTCCACGTTATAGTATCACACACAGCCGTTTTACTGCCCTAAAAATCCTCTGTGTGCTACCTATTCATCTCTCCATCCCCTTTGAGCCCTGGCAACCGCAGATCTTTTTACTGTCTCCATAGTTTTGCTTTTGTAGGATGTTATACAGTTAGAATCATACAATATATAACTTTTCAGATGGGCTTTTTAAATTTTTTGATTGCATGATAATTGCTTTACAATGGTGTATTGGTTTCTACTGTATATCAAGACGAGTCAGCTGTATGTTTACATGTACCTCATCCCTCTCGAGCCTCTCACCCTTCTAGGTCGTCGCAGAGCCTTGAGCTAAGCTCCCGGTGTTACCCGGCAGACTCCCACTGGCTGTCTGTGACGCTCGTGGTAGTGTATACATGTCAGTGCTGCTCTCCCAGTTTGTCCCACCGTCTGCTTCCCCTGCTGTGTCTGCAAGTCCTTTCTCTACAGCTGCATCCCTATTCCCGCCCTGCAAATAGGCTCATCAGCACCATTTTTTTACATTCCATATATATGCAATATATGCATTGATATACGACATTTGCTTTTCTCTTTCTGACTTACTTCACTCAGTATGACACTCTGGGTTCATCTACCTCACTACAACTGACTCAGTTGACTTTTTCACTTAGGAATATGCATTTAAGATTACTCATATCTTTTCCTGGCTCAATACCTCATTCCCTTTTAGCACTGAATAATATCCTATGGTTTGACTATACTGCAATTCATTTATCTATTTGCCTACAAGTGGCAAGCCACTTCAGTAATCGTGCTTGGGGAATCAGAGGAGCCTGGCGGCCCGCAGTGAATGGGGACTCAGAAAGTTAAACACCACTGAGCACGTGCGTGCACGCGCACACTTTAACGACTGAAGGACTTCTTGGCTGTTCTGGAGTTCTGACAATTATGATTAAAGCTGCTGTAAACATCTGGCCACAGGTTTTAGTGTAGACCTAAGTTTTCAGTTCTTTTGGGTAAATCCCAAGGAGCGTGATCCGTGGCTGTTATGCTAAGAATATGCTTAGCTTTCTAAGGAACCACCAGACTGTCTTCCAAAGTGGTTGTACCATTTGTATTCCCACCAACGTAAGTGAGTTCCTGTTGCCCCGCATCCCTGCCAACCTTTGGTCCGCCTTCTGAATTTTGACCATTCTCACTTTCTCATATGTGTATAGTGAAGTCTCTTTGCTGTTTCAGTTTGCATTTCCCTGTTGACATACAATGTGGAGCCTCTTTTTATATACATATTTGCTGTCTGTATATTTTGGTGACGTGTCTGCTAAGATCTTTGACCTCGTTTTTAATCCAGTGTTTTTGTTTTCTTATTGTTAAATTTTGAGAATTCTTTGTATATTTTGTATTACAGTCCCTTATCAGATATGTCTTTGGCAAATACTTTCTCTTGGTATTTATTTTTCTCCTTGTTTATTTTTTATGCTCTTCAGTCATGTAGACTGCTCTTTTACGTTTTCTTCTAGAAGTTTTATAGCATTTTGGTTTACATTTGAGTTGAATGTCCATTTTGAGTTACTTTTGTGAAAAGTGTAAGATGAGTGTCTAGATTTGTTTTTTGCATATGGTTTCTCAATTATTCCAGCACCATTTGTTGAAAGAATATTTTTCATCTATTGAATTGCTTTTGTTCTTTTATCAGTAATCAATTTATTGTATTTGCATACAAGTTAAACAATATAATTGAACAATAATTTCATCTCAGAAACTCCTCTGGAGTTAAGTGTACAATTTAACACATTTTATAAATTTATAGGCTTATGCAACAGTTATTATAATCAGTTTTAGAACTTTTCTTTCATTTTAAAAGGCTGTCCTGTGCCCATTTTCAGTTAATACTCACCTTTACTCCAGCCCTAGAGAACCACTAACCTAATCTGCCCTCTGTCTCTCTGTTTGCCATTTCTTGCTGCTGTTGGCTAAGTCGCTTCAGTCGTGTCCGACTCTTAGAGACCCCATGGACTGCGGCCTACCAGGCTCCTCCGTCCATGGGATTTTCCAGGCAAGAGTAGAGTAGAATAGCTGGTTCATATGGTATAGATGATATTGTTACCTCTTGCTTTTCGATCATTGTCATTCTAATAGATGTGAAGTAGTTTCTCATTCTGGCTCTAATTTGAACTTCCTGATTGACTAATGACATTGTAGGGAAGCATCTTTTTATATGTTTATCAGTCATTCACATGCTTTATTTAGTGAATGTCTTGTAATTGTTTACTCAGTTTTAACTAAGTTATTTATCTTCTTCTTATAGATTTATAAGAGCCTTTTATATATCCTGGAAACTAGTCATTTATCAGATACGTGTGATTTGCAGACTTTATTCCTGTATGTAGCTTGTCTTCGTTTCCTGAAGGTGAATTTTGAAAGCATAAATATTCTGTTTTACCCAAATCTGTGTCTCCTGAATTTAAATTCTTTTTTTTAATGTTTTATTTATTTTTCATTGGTGGATAATTGCTTTACCATATTGTATTGGTTTCTGCCAGACGTCAACATGAATCAGTCATAGGTATACATGTGTCCCCTCCCTCTTGAGTCTCCCTCACACCTCCCACCCCATCCCATCCCTCTAAGTTGTCACAGAACATCGGATTTGAGCTTCTGGTGTCATACAGCAAAGTCCCACTGGCTATCTCTTTTGTATATGGTAACATATATTTTCAATGCTACTCTCTCAACTAAATTGCAGTTCTTAAGATCCCAAATAAAATTATTTGTTCTTTGCAGCCTTAATTAAGTTTGACCAAGATCAATTTATCTTTTTTTTAATCCTTTTATGGATTCTGCTTTTAGAGTTACATGTAAGAACTCTTGGCCAAACCCAAGTTCATAAGAAATTTCTTATGTGTTTTCTTCTAGAAATGTTATAATCTTAGCTTTTACATTTAGGCCTGTGCTCCGTTTTCAGTTAGTGTTTGAGTATTGTGTGAGTAAAGTGTCTAAATTCCTCTTTTCATCTGGTGTTATCCAGTTGTTCTAAAACTTTTCATTGCAAAGATCATATTTTTGTTAACTGTCTAACATTTTCCTCTCTGAATTGGTGCCTTTGTCAAAGATAATTGATCTTATATGTAAGAGTTTATTTCTGGGCTTTCAAGACTATTTTATTAATCTTTATTTCTATACTTCTTTCAGTACTACATGTTCTTGATTAGAAGTGCTTTACAAAAGTGTTGAATTCAATAAGTATAAGTTCTCTAACCATGTTTTTATGGCAGAAAGTGAAGAGGAACTAAAAAGCCTTTTGATGAAAGTGAAAGAGGAGAGTGAAAAAGTTGGCTTAAAGCTCAACATTCAGAAAACGAAGATCATGGCATCCGGTCCCACCACTTCATGGGAAATAGATGGGGAAACAGTGGAAACAGTGTCAGACTTTATTTTTTGGGGCTCCAAAATCGTTGCAGATGGTGACTGCAGCCATGAAATTAAAAGACACTTACTCCTTGGAAGGAAAGTTATGACCAGCCTAGATAGCATATTCAAAAGCAGAGACATTACTTTGCCAACAAAGGTCCGTCTAGTCAAGGCTATGGTTTTTCCTGTGGTCATGTATGGATGTGAGAGTTGGACTGTGAAGAAGGCTGAGCACCGAAGAATTGATGCTTTTGAGCTGTGGTGTTGGAGAAGACTCTTGAGAGTCCCCTGGACTGCAAGGAGATCCAATCAGTCCATTCTAAAGGAGATCAGCCCTGGGATTTCTTTGGAAAGAATGATGCTAAAGCTGAAACTCCAGTACTTTGGCCACCTCATGCGAAGAGTTGACTCATTGGAAAAGACCCTGATGCTGGGAGGGATTGGGGGCAGGAGCAGAAGAGGACGACAGAGGATGAGATGGCTAAATGGCATCACCAACTCGATGGACGTGAGTTTGAGTGAGCTCCAGGAGTTGGTGATGGACAAGGAGGCCTGGCGTGCTGCGGTTTGTGGGGTCACAAAGAGTCGGACATGACTGAGCAACTGAACTGAACTGAACCATGTTTTTATATTTCAAAATTATGTTGACCTGTGGCCTCACCAAGTTAACCTTCTTCAGAGCTCTGTATCTCAGTGGCCATACCATTCTTGCATTTCTCAGACTGAAACCTTCGAGTCATCTTTGTTTTCTTTTTTTCTCTAACACTTCATGATTAGGGCCAAGATTGTAAAGAAAGAATGCTTTACATTAAATAGCAACTAAAATAGTGCTTGCAAAAGAGGGTATGGTATAAGGGTGGTGGTGTTACAGATGTACAGTGAATAGATTTTAAGTATATTTTGAATGTTAGAACCACTATAATTTTGTAGTGGACTGAATATTTAAAAATTTAAAGTGGAACATATTGACTTCCTGTTCTAACACCACTCAGCAGCTCCCCACCCAGAGTTGAAACCAAAATCTGTATGTTGCCTGTAGTGCACTGCGTAACTGGGGTTTTCACTTCATCTCTGGTCATGTTCTACTACACTACCAGTCTGTCTTCCCTTTGTTTTGACCACTTGGACCCTCTCAAGCACACCCTTCTCCCAGCTCCAGCTCTTCAATTGCCTTGATGTATGCCTGGCCAGGGGACATATTTGTTGATGAATAAATTTATCAGATTGTTTATTAAACATAACCATAAGCAATATTAATTTATTTTTATACCATGTGGTATTTGAAGCCATAAACTAGGGGAAGTCAAGGGAAGAAGAGTAAAAGGTAAAGAAAGACATAATAACAGTAGTAATGTATAATAAGAAGTATTAATGTCTAATAAGTATTAATATCTAGCACAGAAATTGTGTGAGGAATAAACACTATAACTCAAAAGCTAAAACTTTTATTGTCAGCAATGCCTTTCTGCCCCTTGGCAGGCACTGAGTGCTCTACTATTCAGTCCCTGACAGTCACGATATATTGCTGAACCATTTAGAGAAGGTTAAAAAATATTGATCGCATCATGAAAGCAAGAAAGCAGCTTAAAGTGATTCAGGAAAAAAATAAATTTTATGAGTTGGTCTAATTTTCCAACGATTTTACTACTTAAAAAAGTGGCTTTGCTTATTTGGAGTATTAGGTTGGTTCTTTTCTGATCATAGCAAAGAATTGAAAGGTCAGACCAGGATAGCCCAAGCAGGCAAGATCTGTTCAGCTGTACGCTCTGGAAATGTGTGAGCAGACCAACTCCTGCAGGAGTGGTCCTGCCCCCTTTTTGACTTCCTGCTTAAATCATTTGTTCCCTCCTCTGGACAGTCCTGGGGCCTGGTTGTTTGTACTCTATGCAAATAAGGCATGAGCCGAGACCTCTCAGGGAAGTGGGTATGCCAGACTCATTTTCCTGCCAGGAGTCTTCACTCAGGTCCTTGGTTTAGCCGCTACTTCTTCTGACTAACATTTTGGGTGCCCCTTTTCCCTACTCTAACTGCCTAACCCGAGTATTCAGTTCAGTGAAATAATCCTTTCGTAGTGCTGTAGCAAGGGGCCTTGCCCCAGGCACCCTTAAGATGTGTTATAGGAGAGCTTTTCATTTGTGTGACATAAAGACATTCAAGTTAAATAATAACTTTTAAAATAGCATAAATATTTTGCTTTTGAAATATGTATCATGTGTTATTTTACTCTTATTTTATGAAAACTTTTTTGAAAATGGTTTATGCTGATTATAAAAATGTAGAAAGAATGGGGGGAAAAATCACCCACAGTCCCACTAGCAAAAAACAAACACCATTAAAATTTATATGTTTCATTACAAGTTTTTTACATAATTATGTTCTTCTAAAACTCTTCAGATTACTTAATGTCTTATTATTAGTTTAAAATTATTATTCTTTGTATATCTAAAACCTTGCAACATTTAAATAATTTTTAAAAGAATAAATCATTTCAGTATCCTATGGGATATGGTTAATGCCTTTGTTTATCTATGTACAACATCCTTATTTTTCTAACATTGTCTGTAATACATTTTATTTTAAATACTTTAACAAAAATTCTCTGTTAAAAAATAAGCCTAATAGAACATAACATTGGAGTTGTATTATAAAATATTTATAATAAAAAACGTAAGCATGAAACATAAGTAGCTACTTATTCACAGGAGTCACTAATCTATGGAAACATTACTTAATTTCAATGTAAAATGCATTAACGCTACATAGGTAAGTTAGGATCCCAAATGAAGTACACAGATATTGTTTTAGAATGTAATTTAATTGCTATGTTTTTGTCAAAACTGCAGAAAGGATTTAATAGTTCATGACAAAAGTGAAATTGTACATTGCCATTCAAATTATATATTTTATTTCCTTTCTGAAGGGCATTACACTTAAATTGACATAATTTACTTACATATGGAAAAATGCAAGCTTTTCCGTACCAGAAATCTTAAACTTTACATTTTATCACTCTCTCTCCCTTTAATAATAAACTCGTATCTTTGACCAACTTCTAATGCTTAAATGATAATAGTGATCAAAACTGTAGGAAATAATTGATCTCTTAAATAATTTGACATTTAAAAGGCATCTTCAAGTCTTCTAGTCTCATTATCTTCTTTTAGAAATCCTTTCAAGAGATTCCTGATAGTCATCCCACCTTGACTGGAACATTTCTAGTGTCTGGGACCTCTCCAGTCATTCACTCCATAATTACTTATTCATTCTTCCATTATTCATTTATTTAAACATTCATTTATTTAAACTTATTGAATATCTGCTCTTTACCTGCCAATATGCTTGACATTGAATACACAAGATGAATAAACCTGGAGAAACATGAGTGGAACTACGATGTTTGCTTTAACTAAGCTTATATATCTCTTCTTCCCACTTCTCTCTTTTCCTGATTATAAAAATGGTGGCTGTGAAGAATAATTCTATTGTTTTTGGTTAAACATCTGTTTACAAAAATAAGATAAAAAGAATTAAATGTGAAACAAATCTGTTTGCCAAGAGATAATCCTACAAATATTAGTATTTTCATTTTGCTTCCCTTTCAGTTCAGTTACTCAGTCGTGTCTGACTCTTTGCAACCCCATGGACTGCAGAATGCCAGGCCTCGCTGTCCATCACCAACTCCCGGAGTTTACTCAAACTCATGTCCATTGAGTCGGTGATTTCATCCAACCATCTCATCCTCTGTCGTCCCCTTCTCCTCCCACCTTCAATGTTCCCCAGCATCTGGGTCTTTTCAATGAGTCAGTTCTTTGCATCAGGTGGCCAAAGTATTGGAGTTTCAGCTTCAGCATCAGTCCTTCCAGTGAATATTCAGGACTGATTTCCTTTAGGATGGACTGGCTACTTCCCTTTACTTCTTTTCTAAAAACTGTACAAACAAACCCAAGTGCACACACTTTGTATTTCTAAGCTAAAAATATCTTTAATTTCTTTATGTGACACAGTTCCGAGTTACCATATTTAAAACTGCCTTTTGTCTAAAATTGTCTCTAATGTATTTTTAAGTATGGTAGCCAGAACTAAAAAGGTAACCATTATCTTTTAAATAGGGTAGCCAGAACTAAACATAGATTTCTGAACACCGAAACATAGATTTTCCTGAACACTAGTAGCCGAGTTTAAACTGCAGTTGTTTTGGGAGAGGGAGAAGATGAAGTCATGCACACGACTGGTTCATGTCAAGCTTGTTTTAGATGTGTAAGTACAGTGTCATATTCATAGTACTGATGGAGTATTGAATAGCCAGAATTTTTATTATTTCTTTATTGTTACTGGTAGGCAAGATCTTTCTTTATCTACATTTCCTCTCATACTTTTAATCTTGTCACTTTAGCCTGTTAAACATTTGGAATTAAGGTTTTGTGATTAGATGTACAGTTACCCATGCTTCCTTGAGTTAAATGATTTCTAAATTTGATTCTCTTTATATCTTTAATGATTTTAAAAAGCAATGGAGTCAAGACTGTGGGCAAAACCTTCAAAACAGATAATAAACCATTAATAAATAATTAATCCTTCAACTTGATCATGAACTTTATCTTGGTAATGAAACTTATCAGTCCTTTTGGTCTCCCAAGTCACAAGAAGATCTCATTATCCACATTTTTCAGTCTTCATATGAAAAAATCTTCAAATCTCTTGCTAACAACCTGAATGCATGTAATCGTTCCAGCATTTTTTTCATTGCTTAGTCCAATTACCCTGCTTTACAAAGAAAAAAAAAAAAACCTCTTATTTGATGAAATTTCTTATGCAACCTTTGCTAAATTATTATGATCATTGTTACTGTTAACTTTTATTTGTCAAGTATTGATGGACCACGTACATCTTTGATAATCTGTTCTAGAATTTCACCAGAGATATATCTATATTTTATTTTCTTTTTTACTTCTTACTTAAAATTGACCTAATTTTCTCTGGAATGATTTCTATAAGAAAGCACATACTTAGTTTTCTGTTTTTTCCCCCCTTTTTTTGGACTGAAAGATAGGATTAAATCATCTAATCCAATCTCATTTTTAAAATGAATAAATTGAGGCATTGGGAAATATATTTATGTCAGTGTAAATCTAATCATGCATTTTATTTAGTGAGGTCCTTTACCATTCGCCAAGGACAGTCCTAATGTACTCAAAGAAGTTAACTTCCAAGTTGAAGGTACCCTCGGAATTTCCAGATATGACTTTCCATCATTATGAAGTTGAGCAAATTTCATAACTGCAGTCAGGGGACTTTATGATTGGCCTGACTCCATCTATTCCACATAACTTACATTAATAAAAATTATCATTGGATAAGAAAGGGATAAATTGGATACAATCATTACATTAAGTATAATATACCAAACTGTTGACCTTATATCTATAATTGAAGGACAGACCAAGAGAAGACTGAGATTTCTATGGTATGAACTGAAGGGCAAACCTAAAATAATTGATGTTTCCCTGATACAAACTTGCTGTATAAAATTTAACATTTTATCTAGAAATGATTTGAATTTTGCAGAGCTTGTTTTTAGAGGTTTCAAATCAGCATTCACTGTATCATATTTATAACAATCAAAGTTAAAAACCTGGGGCAATTCATGTTTCTGTTTCTCAAATAAATTGTATTTCTGTCAGCTGCACAGAGATAGGATATTAATGTGAGTAATTTTAAAAAATGAAAATGCGAATAAAGCAAAAAAAAAAAAAAAAAAAAAAACCAGCCCTCAGAGTGTGAATTTTCTTCTTGCTCTTTGAATCTGGAAGTACTCTGGCCTTTGCAAAACCAAGGTGTGTGAGTTAGGCCACGTCTACTGAAGAAGAGGACTGAGGCTTCTCTTTCATTTTGAATCAATTCAGCAGGGGTTCCTGATTGCTTGAAAGCTATGCAAGCTTTCACTTTATGTTAGTTTTAGAAATCTGTTTGAAAAACTGTAATGCATGTAGAGCTGAGAGTGGTATTCATCCTTGTTCTCAGAAAACTAGACTAAGTGCCTTGAGAGTAAGAGACTAGCACATCATTTCAGGGTTAATCATTATATTCATATCTACAGTAACAGCAATTATTTGAGAGTTTGTGTGTGCTAGGTCTCATTGATTTTTGTTGAATTTTAAAATTTCACAATAAATAAATGAATGCACTTCATTGTAAAGGATTAAGTCAATACACATAAAATACAATTCAACCTTGATAAAATTATTTTCCTGCAGGCCCCACCCCCTCCTTTGCCTGGTCCCCAATTGACCATTGTCTTTATGTGGTTTACATATATACATATACAAGTAAAGCATATATATTTTTCTACAAATATGCTTTGTATAGTACACATGTGTATGTATGAATTATATATTATACTGTTTTGTAGACTTTAAAAAGTACATGGAATCAATTATTATGTATTTTTCTTCAATTTGTTTTTCAATTTAACAGTATGGCTTTGAAAATTCTTTGGCAGTATATGTAGATAGAGCTTATTATTTTAAACAGTTGCATTAAACCATGAATGATTGTTTACCTAGCTATACTGATGGACATTTAGGGGTTTTCTCATATCCCTAATTATAAACAATGTATTTTTGCAGGACTAGAGTATTTATCCAGGGCAGATTCTAGGAAATGAAATTGTTAGATGATAGTATATATATTCTATATTTTATAATGTTCTAGATTTATTCTTCAAAGTGGGCATAAATTGATACTCGCCAACATTGCATTTGAGGAGCTGTTTCTCTATAACCTCACTGGCACTATAATCATTCTGTGGATTATTTTTTTTAATCTCATGGATACAAATTGTTATCTTGTTGGAGTTTGAATTTGCATTTCTTAGAGTATTACCATTGAGGATTTTTTTTTAAATGTTTATTGGTCATTTATATTTTTTCTGTGAATTATCTGTCCCTACATTTTATTCAGACTGCAAGGAGATCTAGCCAGTCCATCCTAAAGGAAATCAGTCCTGGGTGTTCATTGGAATAACTGATGTTGAAGTTGAAAGTCCAATATTTTGGCCACCTGATACGAAGAGCTAACTCATTTGAAAAGACCCTGATGTTGGGAAATACTGAAGGCAGGAGGAGAAGGGACGACAGAAGATGAGATGGTAAGATGGCATCACCGACTCAATGGACATGGGTTTGGGTGGACTCCAGGAGTTGGTGATGGACAGGGAGGCCTGGCGTGCTGCAGTTCATGGGGTCACAAAGAGTCGGAAGACTGAATTGAACTGAACATTTTATTCACTTGTAAATTACATTCTTTGTACTTAAAAAAATTAATTAAAAAATTCTTTACATATTTAAATATTCTGAATATTTTTTATTGTATACAGTAATAATGGCACTTGTGGCTAATGAGCCCACACACCATTCTAAGCACTTTATGTGGATTAACTAATTTACTTCTTTCTGCACAGCAAACCTGGTGGATTGTCTCCATTTTACAAATGAGGGAGCTGAGACCAGAAAGCTGAGAAACCCTGCCCAAGGTCACAGTAGCTGGCAGAGTTGGGTACAAACTCAGATAATCAAACAAACCTGGAGTTGATTTTATTAACCAACATGTAATATTAGATGAGACATCTGATATTATTTATGTTTCATGCAGTAGAATTGTTTCTCTCTCTCTTCTGTTTCTTAACAGAAGAGTTTAAACAGAAGGAGAGCTTTAATATCAAAAGTACACTGGTACTTTCCTTGGTATTTATTACACAGAAGCCTGTATTTTACATCCCCAGGTTTTTTAGTATTTTCCTTTATTGCTGTCCCCCTGTATTGCTTTAAGCTCTTCTATAGTCTAAAGATCCATTGTATGTTTTTCCTAATATTATTTTTTAGTTTATTAATATTATTAATATAAATAATAATTTACCTAATAATATTATTGTTTCATTACATTTAGAATATATGATATATAATCCATAAGTTTATTTTTACCCCACAAGTTGATAACCAGTTTGTAAGCCCTGTTTACTGAGTTTTCCCATCCATCCTTTCCCTACTAATTTGGAAGCTTATCCTTACCATCCTTTGAGTTTGCACACACAGATCTGTTTCTTCATTTTCTATTCCATGGCACTGATTGTTTTTCCTTTTCTTGTAACAAATCTTTGCTTAGAACAGTAAGTAAATGTTAATCACCACCACAAGCTTATAATTTGTGTTTTTTTTTAAATGTGTTTAATGGCTAGTTTTTTACCTTTACCTTCCAGTCCTTTCTTTAAAAAATTTTAAACTTGCCTACCATACAGTGTATAGATATGTTTATTCCTTCATCTGTGTCTTCTAAACTCATTATTCCAAATGAAGCTTAATCTGTTTGATGAGTTTCTTGGAAAACATGCTAAATTGTAACTGAATTGATTAAAATATGGATAATAGACATCTCCATTACATTGAACTCTCTTAACCTGGCATGAGGTGTGGGTTCATTTCTTTATATCTTCCTTTATGTTCTTAAATATAATTGTATGGTTTTCTTTATATAGAACTCACATTTTTCTCATTAGGTTTATTCCTAACTATTTTAATATGTGTGTTGCCAGTGCAATTGGGCATTTTTACTTATGCTTTCAAATCGGCTATTGCTGATGCTGTTGATTTTGATCTACTTTTATTTTTTATCATGGGTTGGCTGAAATCACTTACCAGTTTGTCGATTGATTTTCTTGGCTTTTCCAAGTAGAATATTTTTCTTTGTTCCTAATTATTCTATCACTTACATATTTATCTTGTATTTTACCTGGCAGAACTTCCAATATAGTGGGTTGAACAGTACTACAGAGTATTTATGTCTTATTGCTGGAATGTTTAATGAATGTTTCTAATGTTTCCTGACAAATATTATGCAGACTGAATATTACTGGTACCTACCTCTGTCAACAAGTTTCCTCTTCTTTTTGTTTGCTAAATAATTGTTTTATTTGTTTGCTGGTTTGTTTGTTTGTTTTATTTAGGAAAGAGGGTGAATTCTCCCCTACCCCCAGTTTTACTTCAGTATAATTGACATAACATTGTATCTGTTTTAGATGTACAGAAATAGTGATTTAGTACATGTATATATTGCAAAATGATTGTTGCAATAAGGCTAGTTAACATCCATCACCACACAGTTACAATTTTTTTCTTGTAATTAGAACTTTTAAGATTTAGTCTCTTTAGTTCAGTTCAGTCGTTCAGTCGTGTCTGACTCTTTCTGACCCCATGAATCAGAAAGGACTGGTCTCCTTCAGCAGCTTTCAAATAAGCAATGCGGTTTTGCTAACTCTAGTCCCCATGATGTACATTATATCCTCAAAGCTTATTCATCTTACAGCTGGAAGTTTGCACCTTTTGACCACCTTCACCCAGTGTTCCCACCCAGCACCCCCTACCTGTGGTAACCACCGATTTGTTTTCCATACCTGTAATTTCTTGTGTTGTTTAATTTCTCATGTAAGTGACATCATCAACTACTTACCTTTCTGTGTCTGACTCATTTCACTTAGCACAGTGCCTTCCAGTTTTATCCATGTTGCTGCAGTGGCAGGAGTTCTTTCTTGCAGTTGAATAACATTCCATTTTCTTTACCTACTCTTCTATTGCTGAACACTAAGTTTGTTTCCAGGTCTTCACTATTGTGAGTAATGCTGCAGTGAACATGAGAGTCAGGTATCTCTTCAAGGTAGCGCTTTTATTTGCTTTGGATGTATACCCAGAAGTGGAATTTCTGGGTCATGTGGTAGTTCAGTTTTTAATTTTTGAAGGAAGCTCTATATTGTTTACTGTAGTGGCTGGACCAGTTTATCCCCACCAACAGTGCACAAGTGTTCAAGAGGGTGGATTTTATCAAATAATTCTGTAGAATCACTCATCTCTAAAACTCATAATCTCTATGGCAGGTCAGAGTATGAAGTGAGATTTGAAGAGATGAGGTAGAAATGTAGAACCAGCCTCAGGAATACTGGAGAAAAAGGGAAAGTTCTTAGGATCCAAAGGAAACCAAGGAGAGGAAATTGTGTTTTCTCTGCTTTCTGTCCTTTCTCTCATGTTCCTGAGAAAAATGATGGAAACTATCTTTAAAGGAACTGTCATCTTACAACCCAAACTTCATGCCAGTTAAAGTCAAAGCTTATGATTGTGTCTTTGATAAAGTTACAGAACTGTGAGCAAGTCTGAGCAGAAGAAAATATCCATCACTCTGAACTGCTCTTTGCATATTAATATGTCCTAATTCTGGTATTTCTGAACCTTGCCAGCTGTTTAAACTAAATGGATGAACTGCTGTAAAGCGCATGATCCAAATTTCCTTCTGGAACAATTTGGCAGCCTTCTTATAGATATAATAGCAGGGTTCATTTGGGTAGAAATATATTATTATCCAAAATTCAAATGTTTGGTAAATATCACTGATTTTGAAAATATATTTTCTGCTTTATGATTTCTACAACTAAATACCTTTGCTGTTTGGATGTTGTAAAATATCTTTCTAACCATTTCTTTGTGACCATCATTATCCCTCCTCTCTACCACTTTTGCATTTTTCTGTGAAACTCATGTTTTTTGCTATTTGCAGTGTCTCAATACACGAATGTTTCCCTAAATTCCTCTGATTTAAAAGTAATATGTATCTTTACTTTAAAAAAAATGTAAAGTTATGTTTTAATCAAAACCAAAATAATCTTTCAGTTCATTTCAGTTCAGTCGCTCAGTCGTGTCCGACTCTTTGCGACCCCATGAATCGCAGCACACCAGGCCTCCCTGTCCATCACCAATTCTTGGAGTTCACGGAGACTCACGTCCATCGAGTCAGTGATGCCATCCAGCCATCTCATCCTCTGGCGTCCCCTTCTCCTCCTGCCCCGAATCCCTCCCAGCATCAGAGTCTTTTCCAATGAGTCAACTCTTCGCATGAGGTGGCCAAAGTACTGGAGTTTCAGCTTTAGCATCATTTCTTCCAAAGAAATCCCAGGGATGATCTCCTTCAGAATGGACTGGTTGGATCTCCTTGCAGTCCAAGGGACTCTCGAGTCTTCTCCAACACCACAGTTCAAAAGCATCAGTTCTTTGGCGCTCAGCCTTCTTCACAGTCCAACTCTCACATCCATACATGACCACAGGAAAAACCATACCCTTGACTAGACGAACCTTTGTTGGCAAAGTAATGTCTCTGCTTTTGAATATGCTATCTAGGTTGATCATAACTTTCCTTCCAAGGAGTAAGCGTCTTTTAATTTCATGGCTGCAGTCACCATCTGCAGTGATTTTGGAGCCCAGAAAAATAAAGTCTGACACTGTTTCCACTGTTTCCCCATCTATTTCCGTGAAGTGATGGGACTGGATACTATGATCTTCATTTTATGAATGTTGAGCTTTAAGCCAACTTTTTCACTCTCCACTTTCACTTTCATCAAGAGGCTTTTGAGTTCCTCTTCACTTTCTGCCATAAGGGTGGTGTCATCTGCATATCTGAAGTTATTGATATTTCTCCCGGCAATCTTGATTCCAGCTTGTGCTTCTTCCAGTCCAGCGTTTCTCATGATGTACTCTGCATATAAATTAAATAAGCAGGGTGACAATATACAGCCTTGACGTACTCCTTTTCCTATTTGGAACCAGTCTGTTGTTCCATGTCCCGTTCTAACCGTTGCTTCCTGACCTGCATACAGATTTCTCAAGAGGCAGGTCAGGTGGTCTGGTATTCCCATCTCTTTCAGAATTCTCCACAGTTTATTGTGATCCACACAGTCAAAGGCTTTGGCATAGTCAATAAAGTAGAAATAGTTGTTTTTCTGGAACTCTCTTGCTTTTTCCATGATCCAGCGGATGTTGGCAATTTGATCTCTGGTTCCTCTGCCTTTTCTAATACCAGCTTGAACATCAGGAAGTTCACGGTTCACGTATTGCTGAAGCCTGGCTTGGAGAATTTTGAGTATTACTTTACTAGCATGTGAGATGAGTGCAATTGTGCGGTAGTTTGAGCATTCTTTGGCATTGCCTTTCTTTGGGATGGAATGAAAACTGACCTTTTCCAGTCCTGTGGCCACTGCTGAGTTTTCCAAATGTGCTGGCATATTGAGTGCAGCACTTTCACGGCATCATCTTTCAGAATTTGGAATAGCTCAACTGGAATTCCATCACCTCCACTAGCTTTGTTCGTAGTGATGCTTTCTAAGGCCCACTTCACATTCCAGGATGTCTGGCTCTAGGTCAGTGATCACACCATCATGATTATCTGGGTCGTGAAGATCTTTTTTGTACAGTTCTTCTGTGTATTCTTGCCACCTCTTCTTAATATCTTGTGCTTTTGCTAGGTCCATACCATTTCTGTCCTTTATCGAGCCCATCTTTGCATGAAATGTTCCCTGGGTATCTCTAATTTTCTTGAAGAGATCTCTAGTCTTTCCCATTCTGTTGTTTTCCTCTGTTTCTTTGCACTGATGGCTGAGGAAGGCTTTCTTATCTCTTCTTGCTATTCTTTGGAACTCTGCATTCAGATGCTTATATCTTTCCTTTTCTCCTTTGCTTTTCACGTCTCTTCTTTTCACAGATATTTGTAGGGCCTCCCCAGATAGCCATTCTGCTTTTCTGCATTTCTTTTCCAGGGGATGGTCTTGATCCCTGTCTCCTGTACAATGTCACGAACCTCAGTCCATAGTTCATCAGGAACTCTATCTATCAGATCTAGGCCCTTAAATCTATTTCTCACTTCCACTGTATAATCATAAGGGATTTGATTTAGGTCATACCTGAATGGTCTAGTGATTTTCCCTACTTTCTTCAATTTAAGTCTTAATTTGGCAATAAGGAGTTCATGATCTGAGCCACAGTCAGCTCCCAGTCTTCTTTTTGTTGACTGCATAGAACTTCTCCATCTTTGGCTGCAAAGAACATAATCAGTCTGATTTTGGTGTTGACCATCTGGTGATGTCCATTTGTAGAGTCTTCTCTTGTGTTGTTGGAAGAGGGTGTTTGCTATGACCAGTGCATTTTCTTGGCAAAACTCTGTTAGTCTTTGCCCTGCTTCATTCCGTATTCCAAGGCCACATTTGCCTGTTACTCCAGGTGTTTCTTGACTTCCTACTTTTCATTCCAGTCCCCTATAATGAAAAGGGAATCTTTTTTTGGTGTTAGTTCTAAAAGATCTTGTAGGTCTTCGTAGAACCGTTCAACTTCAGCTTCTTCAGCGTTACTGGTTGGGGCGTAGACTTGGATTACCGTAATATTGAATGATTTGCCTTGGAAACAAACAGAGATCATTCTGTCGTTTTTGAGATTGCATCCAAGTACTGCATTTCGGACTCTTTTGTTGTCCATGATGGCTACTCCATTTCTTCTGAGGGATTCCTGCAAGAAACTAGAATTTCTAATTACTACAGAAGAATTTTCTTATTGTGTTTTAGTGTTGCTTAACAGTAAAATTTTACTTTACTTTGGGTAAGAAGATATTCAGTGTCCTATTTTAATGTGAAAAGAAGCTGATTATCCCCACATTGCTAAAATTTATTAGAAGCACTATACAAGAAATAAAATTCCCTTGATTTTTTTCCATCTTTGATCTCAGTTAAATCCTTAATAGTACATATTTTACGAAACAAGGAAATTAGTTCCTTTCCCAAGAAGATGATCTCTCTAAGAATTCCATTGTCTTTTGACTCATCACTAAGTTCTAATGCCTGGGGAATAGGGAACCTGGAGAGTGGCATTTCTACAAATATTTATGACTGTTTTACCCTCTATGTTGTTCCTTTCCTTCCTGTTGCTATAAATTCAAGCAGAGAGCCTGATGTGATACCAAATATCCTTTAAAGGATACCACGTATCCTTAATCAGAACATACCATTGTGATGAATTTGCGTAAATGTAAACCATTTCTCAGAGATAAAAATATAGATGATAAATGTATGGGAGAATGTTTTGTAGTAAAGAAATTCAGGTTTAAAAGCTAGGTATTATTTTATAGGTATTAATTTTGCATTTAAACTAATAATATCTAATTCTAGTAAAGCAGAAATGTTCATATACTGCTGGTAGCAATAAAAGTGGTGAAGTCTCTTTAGAGAGCAATTTGTTAACACATGTGAAGAGCAAAAATAATGCATACCCACAAGTTCATAAGCCTCATTTATGGGTATTTATTTTAAGTATATAATTCAAAAGTATGAAAAACTTATTATATAAAGTTACATTCATTTAAATACTATCAATCATGATTTAAAAAATGATTTAACAAATGAGATTTGGTTAAGTAAATTATAGCACCTACATGAAATCCTCCACAATCTTATTTGTGAGAATTTACTCACAGGAAATATACTAAAAATATCTAATTGTAAAATAATCTTTATTGGGTCTAACTGCTATATTGGAGAGGCAAGACTCATGGGATATAGTCAGATATCAACTTAACGTCTGGTCACGTCTTTTTTAAAATTTATGTTTCCAATTTATTTCAGTATTCTCTTAAGATTTTTTTTTTTTACAGATGTCTGTTATTTTTCAGATTCTTTTACTCTTCAGGTTATTGCAGAGTGTTGAGTAGAGTTCTCTGTGCTGTACATTTGGTCCTTTTGATTATTTTATGTATAGTGGTGTGTATATGTTAGCCCCAAGCTCCTAATATGCTTCCCCCAACCTTTTATGTTCAGTAACCATACATTTGTTTTCTAAGTCTGTGAGTCTATTTCTGTTTTGTAAATAAGTTTATTTCTGTCATTTTTTTAAGATTCCACATGTAAGTGATATCATATATGTCTTTATTTATCTTGCTTACTTCACTTAGTGTGAATAATCTCTAGGTCCATCCACATGGCTGCAGCTGACATTATTTTATTCTTTTTATGGCTGAGTAGTATTCTATTGTATATATGTACCACATCTTCTTTATCTATTCATCTGTCAATGGTCTATTCACTTCTTGTTAAAGCAGTTCTGTGGGACTAATTCTTCCTATCTGCTTGGATGGCAGTTAGCTCAAATTCTGTGATTCTCTAGTCATTCTTAGATAAATAAAAAGTGCTACCAGTACTTTCAGTTCAGTTCAGTTCAGTCGCTCAGTCGTGTCCGACTCTTTGCGACCCCGTGAATCACCCTGTCCATCACCATCTCCCGGAGTTCACTCAGACTCACGTCCATCGAGTCAGTGATACCATTCAGCCATCTCATCCTCTGTTGTCCCCTTCTCCTCCTGCCCCCAATCCCTCCCAGCATCAGAGACTTTTCCAATAAGTCAACTCTTCGTATGAGGTGGCCAAAGTACTGGAATTTCAGCTTTAGCATCATTCCTTCCAAAGAAATCCCAGGGCTGATCTCCTTCAGAATGGACTGGTTGGATCTTCTTGCAGTCCAAGGGACTCTCGAGAGTCTTCTCCAACACCACAGTTCAAAAGCATCAATTCTTCGGCACTCAGCCTTCTTCACAGTCCAACTCTTACATCCATACATGACCACAAGAAAAACCATAGCATTGACTAGACGGACCTTTGTTGGCAAAGTAATATCTCTGCTTTTCAATACGGTATCTAGTGTGGTCATAACTTTCCTTCCAAGAAGTAAACGTCTTTTAATTTCATGGCTGCACCAGTACTTTAAAAAACATTAAAATAGTCTGTAACTTTCAGTTTAGAAATGGTTTATTTTATTAGAGTAATTACAACTTTATACTTATTCAAAGTTATTATTTTCTTTTTCCCCTAATTTCCATTCTGAAATGCGAAAAAAGAGCCCTGTTAGACTCCTCTCTTTTTTTTAATTCAAAATTATAGTACTTACAGAATTTTAACAGCATGCAAAACCATAGTTTATGTTGTATAGTGATATATAACTAACACAACATTGTAAAGCAGTTGTATGCATAGTGTTCAGCTGTGTCCAACTTTTCGCGACCCCGCGGACCCACCAAGCTGTGCTGTCCGTGGAATTTCCCGGCTAGAATACTGAAGTGGGTTGCCATTTCCTACTCCAAGGGATCTTCCCAACCCAGGGGTCAAACCTGCAGATGTGTTACCACTGTGCCCCCTTGTCTTTGTAAAGCAATTATACTCCAGTAAAAAAAACAAAATTAAAAAAAAAGATTTCTTCTCTTTTCCTCCTTTACACATCTAGCTTTCCTCCCAATCCTTCACACACCACCTTTTAATTAATAAAGGACAGAAAATATGGCTTGTGTGGCTATAGCAAGATAGATTTAGCACAATAAATATTAGGAGTGATTGAAAAAAACAGAATACAAAATGTCTCACTGGACTGATTTGAAGGCATAGATACTCCTTGGGCTCATCCATCATAGAAGGCTTACATGGCTTCTTTGAAGAACCTCTTATCCTCTTACTTCCAAAGATCTCATTTATAATTCTCTTGATATTGGTGAAGAATCTTTAATAATTGGTGCTGATAATTTTGCTAACCTCTGATGCATATAGAAGTCTTTCTATTTTCTGACATTGTCTAGAGGGTATTTAAGATCATCCTCACATATCTTTAGAAGGAAAACCATCACCTTGGGTTCTGCCGCTTAAAGGAGCAGCCACATCAAAGGTCACATCCTGCTGGGTCTGCATTACTGTTTCTGTTCTAAAGACGAGGAAAGAAGAGTTAGGGAAGTAACTTGCATTTTCATATGTTTATGTGAAAAAAGTTGGATCTAAAACCAGATCTTTCTGACTCCAAAGATCTAGGAGTCAGTAGAGCTGATTTGGCTCGCACTTTGCATAGGACTCCTGAGAATCCTGTATGCAGGTCAAGAAACAACAGTTGGAACTGGACATGGAATAACAGACTGGTTCCAAATTGGGAAAGGAGTACGTCAAGGCTGTATATTGTCACCCTGCTTATTTAACTTATATGCAGAATACATCGTGAGAAATCCTGGAGTGGATGAAGCACAAGCTGGAATCAAGATTGCCGGGAGAAATATCAATAACCTCGGATATGCAGATGACACCACTCTTATGGCAGAAAGTGAGGAACTAAAGAGCCTCTTGATGAAAGTGAAAGAGGAGAGTGAAAAAGTTGGCTTAAAGCTCAACAGTCAGAAACTGAGATCAGGCATCTGGTCCCATCATTTTATGGCAAATAGATGGGGAAACAATGGAAACAGTGTCAGACTTTATTTTTGGGGGCTCCAAAATAACTGCAGATGGTGACTGCATCCATGAAATCAAAAGACGCCTACTCCTTTAAAGAAAAGTTATGACCAACCTAGACAGCATGTTAAAAAGCAGAGGCATTACTTTGCCAACAAAGGTCCGTCTAGTCAAGGCTATGGTTTTTCCTGTGGCCATGTATGGATGTGAGAGTTGGACTATAA
The DNA here is from genome assembly GCF_003369695.1 of Bos indicus x Bos taurus. Classification (NCBI taxonomy): domain Eukaryota; kingdom Metazoa; phylum Chordata; class Mammalia; order Artiodactyla; family Bovidae; genus Bos; species Bos indicus x Bos taurus. The sequence goes on along the minus strand of NC_040102.1, from coordinate 17,267,254 downwards.
AGAAAGCTGAGTGCCAGAGATTTGATACTTTTGAACTGTGCTATTGGAGAAGACTCCTGAGAGTCCTTTGGACAGCAAGGAGATCCAACCAGTACATCCTAAAGGAAATCAGTCCTGAATATTCATTGGAAGGACTGATGTTGATGCTGAAACTCCAGTACTTTGGCCACCTGATGACTCATTTGAAAAGACTCTGATGCTGGCAGACATTGAAGGCAAGGGAAGGGGACAGCAGAGGATGAGATGGTTGGATGGCATCACTGACTCAATGGACATGAGTTTGAGTAAACTCCGGGAGTTGGTGATGGACAGGGAGGTCTGCCGTGCTGCAGTCCACAGGGTCACACCATAGGGTCGCAAAGAGTCGGAGATGACTGAGTGACTGAACTGAACTGAACTTTCACAGGACTTGGTATACAAATAGGCAGAATTATTTACCTCTCTGTGTATTAGATTCTTGATCTGTAAAATAATGGGACTAGGAGATTCCTCAAGTTCCCTTCTACTTTATGTTCAGTATCACACTTTGGAATATAGTATCTTCACTTTTGAAACCTTTAAATACCAGGAGTCACGTGCAATTCATCAGCTTTCCCAATGATCAGTTGTATACCATAGCATGTTCCATTAGAGAAAGTACCCACCACCATGCTGGAAGCAGTGCTTTCTGAAGGTTTAGTGGGTTCATAGCACTGTAGTGGGAGCGATACAGAGTACCAAGTGCAAGTCTGTATTTAAGAATTCAGTTATATTGGCTCTTAGCCCTTTCTGAGACATTCTTTCAAGTAAATGGAGATGAATGAAGCAGATTGATCAAAGTGCTATCCTTAAGACTCTTTGTAGTATGATTGTAACAAACTGTTCTTATGGGAGCATTCAGGGCCAGGTTTCTGTCATCTATATTTTATAATATCCACAGATTGAGAATTCTTTGTGATTCTTTTATGTACGTTACAAGCAGCTACAGTGGGAGAAATATAAGCTTATTGCAGTTTGAAGAAAGACCTTTCAAGGACTTTTTGCTTAATGCAAAACCATTGCTGCATTAGGTACAGAATTAACACTATAATTAGAATAAATCAAAATGTTCTTGGATTGGTTTTATTTTTAGGAAATGTTAATTGCATGTTGCTTTATGTTCTGTCTATATGATGGACTTCTTTAATTAGATTATGAGTTTTTGGTTTGAAGGTCCAACCTCAGGGTAATTAAAACACTGGCTGATTAACCATGTTTTTTGAACCTTACACTTGGGAAATATTTTTATGGCTATATTTCCATGTCTCACCTTCTGTATGAATATATGATTTTTTTCCCTTTCTTATGAAAAAAGTGTGGAAAAAAATGGTTGATGGTCTGCTGTTATAAGAAATGGTTTATAATTTGGATGATGATGTGGTGGTGTTTTTGGTATATTGAGGGAGATGTGTCCATCAGAGAGAGAGGCTGGTAGTGGTCGTTTAAAATCCTGCTTCCGTCTGCCAGGCTGAGCTCGGCCACCAGGAGCCCCTACTTGTGCCAGGCAGTGAAGTGTCATTTAACTGTTGGCAGAGGATGAGATAGTTAAATAGCATCACCAATTCAGTGGACATGAATTTGAGCAAACTCCTGGAGGCGGTGGAGGACAGAGGAGCCTGGCGTGCTGCAGTCCATGGGGTCACTAGGATTTGGACATGACTTAGCAGCTGAACAGCAAGAAACAGAATTTCGAGTAAATTTCTAGAAACTTGTAGATGTTGTAAAGTGGCACCCTAGACTTATTGTTAGTTATCAGTTCTTACAAAAAGCAGCAAAGGTTTATCTGCTTGGGAAAAGAAAAAAAGAGGGGCAAAAAGGGGATGAACATGAAGCAAGTGACTATGACATTAAAAAACCAAACCATTTTAACATTGTAGGAGAAAATGACAGTGGAGGGGAGCAAGTAAGATTATGGACACTTGTGAAATCAGATTGAGGGGGAAAACCTAACAATACAGTCTATAGAAGAGCAGTTGACAGAAGTGAGTTTCATCCTGGAGGAAAATGATTCATCCAGACGATTAATGGATTACAGAAAATGAGACTTTCTCATAACTTACTGAAACCTTGAAAGAGTCCTGTCCTCATACATGTGGCATTACTTTCCCTGCACCCTGGCAGAAACAGGGGCAGCCACACCTGGAACTCCGAGCCTCCTGACACCCATAGAATGGCAAACACAGATACTCCCCGGCCCCAGTAACCTTTCTTTTAGGGAAGGTGATGATGCCTGGACTCACCAATTCCTACTTTGCCACTAACTCTGATTCAGGGTGGCTCTGCCTAGACAGTTTCCTCGCTGGTAAAGTAGAACTAATAATAGAGGCTTAACAGGAGCCAGAATTAAATCACATAGACAATATATGTAAACCCATCCCCCTTGACCATTCTAGAGTGTCAGTATATTTATCTTCTTCATAACACTTCTTTCAGTAACAGTTACAGCTCATCTCTTCAGTTTCAAAATGACACTTATACTTCTTTCTTCTTTGAGGCATTGGTTTCCTAACAGCTTTAGCTGCCCCTCATCCTGTGGTAATAACGGTCTTTCTAGAACATGAAGAGGGCCTAGCCTCTTCCACATTCTCCCTTTTTCAAGTTCTGTAAAATACACCATTTCCCCTTCATGATTTGCATGCTGCTATCATTTACTTGAATTTGTCTCTTTATATTTTAAACTTCACAAAGCATAATTAAAATTTTGTATAGTTGATGTTTACTTAAAATTTCTGTGTATTTACTAGTCTTGCTGTTTTGGGTTCCTTTCTGTATCTGTAGCTTTCCAGCTCAAATCATTTTCCTTCAGTCAGGAAAATTTTCTTCAGAGGCATGCTGTTTCATTTGTTTATCTGAAAATGTCTTTAGCTTGCCTCCATTTCTGTTGAAGGGTTTTTGCTGGATATGGATTTCTGAGTCTTCTTTTAGCACTTTGAAATTATGATTCCACTATTTTCCAGCTTCCTTTGTTTCTACCAGGAAATGTTTTTGGTTTATGCAGCACTTCTTCTTGCGGTCTTTTATCTTGGCCAGCTTTTAAGATTTCCACGTATTTGAGGTCCAACAGCTTTTAAGATTTCCACGTATTTGAGGTCCAGCAGTTTTAAGATTTCCATGTATTTGATGTGGGAAAATTTTGTTAAAATATATTGAGATTACTTGTTTAAGATTCCTTGGGATTTAGTATCTATGAATTGAGGTATTTCATCAAATCTGGAAAATTCTCATCCATTCACTCTTCAAATATTGATGGCCTTTGTTTCTTCTCACCTTCTTAAACTATAACCTTGTCATTTGCCTTGAGTCTTCTGGTGCCATTTATTAAAGAAGAATTTATATTTTCTGGCTCTGCATCATTATTACCAAATATCATTATTTATTGCTGTGTATCTTAAATTTTCCCTATACTATCAAACCTGATTTCTTCAAGTTTTCCTATTTACTCCTGTTCACTAAATCCATATGCTTTACCTTGCTTCTCATTCTCCTCAATTTCTCTATGGAATTCATCACTATTTACAGTCTTTTTCTTTCCTCTTAAAATTTCTCCTCTTGGCAACTTAAGGAGAAAATTAATTTCATAACACAGTCCTGTCTTTTTAATACCCTCTGTCTCTCTTTCACGTTAAACCTACAAAGTATGGTTGATCTGGAAGAGTTTTTCATCAAATTCTTTTTTTTTCTTTTAGTCATTTCTCACTCAGAGATCCTATTGCCTGTCCCCCTCTACCCACAGCTTCTCGCCTGCATCTAGAGCCCACAGTGCACTGTGGGTGCTGGGCAGGCCGTGCTGTGTGCTCATGGCCATGGTGCACTCAGGCTTGTTAGTGTGCTGCTCCACTGGTGGTTATATGTTTTGAATATCACCCATGATTATTATTCCCAACTGTCATCTCTCAGAGGATGAGATGGTTGGATGGCATCATCGACTTGATGGACATGAATCTCCAGGAGCTGGTGATGGACAGGGAAGCCTGGCGTGCTGCAGTCCATGGGGTTGCGAAGAGTAGGACACGACCGAGTGATGGAACTGAACTGAACTGTTGCCTCTCTAACAAGTCCCCATCCCATATTTTCAATGGCCTTGGGGAGATTTCCATTTGATTCATTTCCAACATCTTAAACTCAATTTACGTAAAGCTAAAAATCTTTATCTCCACCCCCACTCCCTTCCCACTTCTCTTTCCACATTTTCTTACTGATGTTCACATCTCTTAATAATAGCACTTAATTTTAGGTTTTATACTTTCTTTTATTCTAAATTCGATGTATGGACAATTTTTACTTTTCTTCTTTGTGTGTTTTTCTGATTAACCTTTCTTTCCTTTACCATTGATGTACTTGCATCCAAGCATGTCCCAACATGTGGGTTTCTACCTGGATTCTGTTCTCATCTAGTTGTTGTGCCAGAGCCTTATCAGTGTTAGAACAGTACCACGATTATAACATTGTTTCATATTCACAGAAGCCACTGTGGCTTAGAGAATACTTCTTAATTATCTGTATTGAAAGCCCAGTTTTGTTTTTGCTTTTGATTTCCATTTCACAGTAAAGAATACCTTTGTAAAATACAGTAAAATGAATCACATAGATTAAAAAAATGGCATACAAAAAACAGTGCCACTTCCTAAGTTATGTGTTTTAACAGATATAAAATTACATCATTAAATTGCTGTGCAATTTTTATGCACATACTCTCAATTTCTCATCAAGGATGGTAGCAGTTTATAGACTGGCACAGTCTACAGATCACACACGGAGTAGACCATACTTCAGTCACCATGACACTGATTTTCCACGGTGCCTACAGAGCAGAATCAATACAGGATATTTAAAGTATGCAGATGGCCATGCCCCTAAGAGGTAGTAATAGGATCTCTGGATGTGTGCCAGGGCATGGGCATTTCAGAAAATTGATTATGATACTCATCCAGGGCTGAAAACTACTGGCTTATGGAGAAAAGTACAAACTTTCAATTCCCTATAACTGGATCCCAATCTGTCTTTTAAATATTGTCAAATCACTTCCTTCATATACCCCAAATTTCAGTAAGGCAGGATTTTTTATGTTTCCATCAATCATCTGCTCTCCCTCATGTCTGCTGTCTACTCCCTGCCTTTTCTTCCATCTGCAGTGTCCTCTTCCACCATCTCTACTATCAGAATCCAATCCATTCTTCAGGTGTCTATATACGGAGTAATACCCCTCATTATGAAATTGCAGTGAATTGCAAATTTTAATTTTGCCCTCATCTAAATGTCTTGAATACTTTATGATACTTATGATATCATTTTTATTTAAATTTATTTAAGTTTATTTAAATTCTGTTTGTATAAGCTTTATGATATAAAGAAAACAATTTTATATTCAAGAGAACTGTGTCTGAATCCAAATGCTACCTCTTTCTAACTGTGTGACCTTAAGAAAACCCAGTAACTTATCCAAACAGGGACATTGCAATAAGCATCCAAGCCTTTATCACAGTATAGTTGTTATAGCTAAGTGAGATAATGTATGTTAAAGCATTATCAATATAAAATGTTATTAACAGCTTCATTAGGTTAAAAGCATACTTGAAGAAAAAATTGAGTAAGATAAATCTTTATATTACTACACCCCTAGGTAGGATATTTCACACAGTAAGAATTCATTTTTTATTTTCAGTTGAGTGAATAAATAAGCAGATTCCTTAGTAAGATTTCTACTATTTGTCCCAAAAGGCCATCTTGTTCCAAATTATTTCCAGTAGCTTTTTGATATTGGTGCCTGAAATTTCAGCATTACACATTTTTCCCCCCTTTGGATTAGCATTGACCAAACTAAGATAATTCATTGAATCATTCTTACGTATGTCTTTATGTAAATCTCTTCATCAGATTCCTTCTCTGGGGAAAGGGTCTAGTGTCACATGAAGACACAAAGTTGTTACTGAAAAGATGGGAAGGGACTTTGAGAATACCAATGGATAATGTAATTCATTTAGCCTTTTATTCATGAAAGGAATCTGAGTTGATCAAATGATAAGTTAATCTTTATTGATAGCTTACTATGTATTAACTAGAAATGCTAAACCCTTTACATGAATTATCTTTGTAATCCTTACAATTTGCTTATGTTAACTACTGTTAACATAACCAGGGAACCCACCAGGGTGTCCCTGGGGCTCATTTGGTAAAGAATCTGCCTGCAATGTGGGAGACTTGGGTTCGGTCCCTGGAGGAGGGCATGGCAACCCACTCTAGTATTCTTGCCCAGAAAGAATCCCCATGGACAGAGTAGTTTAGAGGGCTAAACTTTGCAGTCCATGGGCTTGCAAAGAGTCAGACACGACTCAGAGACTAAGCACACACAGCACAACCACCCTTAGCCTCACTTTGCTCTTGAGGAAACACAGACTTGGTAAGTTGACTAAGGTTAAATGACGTAAGTATAGAATTATGCAAGTAGTAATCCAATCCCAAAGAAAGGCAATGCCAAAGAATGCTCAAACTACCGCACAATTGCACTTATCTCACACTAGTAAAGTAATGCTCAAAACTCTCCCAGCCAGGCTTCAACAATACATGAACCGTGAATTTCCAGATGTTCAAGCTATTTTAGAAAAGGCAGAGGAACCAGAGATCAAATTGCCAACGTCTGCTGGATCATCGAAAAAGCAAGAGAGTGCCAGAAAAGCATCTATTTCTGCTTTATTGACTATGCCAAAGCCTTTGACTGTGTGGATCACAATAAACTGTGGGAAATTCTGAAAGAGATGGGAATATCAGACCACCTGACCTGCCTCTTGAGAAACCTATATGCAGGTCAGGAAGCAACAGTTAGAACTGGACATGGAACAACAAACTGGTTCCAAATAGGAAAAGGAGTACGCCAAGGCTATATATTGTCACCCTGCTTATTTAACTTCTATGAAGAGCCCATCATGAGAAACGCTGGGCTGGAACAAGCACAAGCTGGAATCAAGATTGCTGGGAGAAATATCAATAACCTCAGGTATGCAGATGACACCACCCTTATGGCAGAAAGTGAAGAGGAACTAAAAAGCCTCTTGATGAAGGTGAAAGAGGAGAATGAAAAAGTTGGCTAAAAGCTCAACATTCAGAAAACGAAGATCATGGCATCTGGTCCCATCACTTCATGGGAAATAGATGGGGAAACAGCAGAAACAGTGTCAGACTTTTTTGTTTTGGGGCTCCAAAATCACTGCAGGTGGTGATTGCAGCCATGAAATTAAAAGACGCTTACTCTGTGGATGGAAAGTTATGTCCAACCTAGACAGCATATTGAAAAGCAGAGATATTACTTTGCCAACAAAGGTCCATCTAATCAAAGCTATGGTTTTTCCAGTGGTCATGTATGGATGTGAGAGTTGGACTGTGAAGAAAGCTGAGCACCAAAGAATTGATGCTTTTGAACTGTGGTGTTGGAGAAGACTCTTGAGAGTCCTTTGGACTGCAAGGAGATCCAACCAGTCCATCCTAAAGGAGACCATTCCTGGGTGTTCATTGGAAGGACTGATGCTGAAGCTGAAACTCCAATACTTTGGCTACCTCATGCGAAGGGTTGATTCATTGGAAAAGATCCTGATGCTGGGAGGGATTAGGGGCAGGAGGAAGAGGGGACGACAGAGGATGAGATGGCTGGATGGCATCACTGACTCGATGGACGTGAGTCTGAGTGAACTCCGGGAGTTGGTGATGGACAGGGAGGCCTGGTGTGCTGCGATTCATGGGCTCACAAAGAGTCGGACACGACTGAGTGACTGAACTGAACTGAAGTAGTAATCAATGGAGGGACAGTTTGAACCAAGATTGGACCCTGGAACCCAAGCTCTTGGTCATTAAATTCAAGTGCATTTCAGAGCATACTTCTAGTAAAACCTAAAGAATGCTTACTTTTTGTCAGTAATTGCCCAATAACTATTTGGGCCTAAGTTTGGGTGTAAAAGTGTACAAAACATAGAGTCCCTAAAGTACACAGACCCTATATTATAGTGAAAGAAAAGTCAAGTAGAATTTATTTTAAGAAATCTAAGCACAGAGTATGATGGTAACATACAAGGAGACCTGACTCTGAAACCTAGCTGGAAAAGATGACTGACAGCAGGCTTCCTGGAGGAGGTCACATAAAGAGCACTGGAAAGTCTCTTCAGCATAGGCAGAGGATTGGCAAAAAAGGAAATAACGTTGAGAGGAATGGAGTATCCCATACTGAGGAAGAATAGGCAAAGACTTGGAAATGAATAAAAATATTGGCTATTTTGGGAGCCTCATTGGAGATTAGGTAGTTCCATGGTAGATTAGGTGGTTCACCTACTGTGTGGGAGGCCTGGGTTCAATTCCCAGCCAGTGCACTGCATATCCCTTTCAGGGCTTCCCTAATAGCTCACTGTTAAAGAATCCACCTGCCAGGGCAGGAGACATGGGTTTCATCCCTGGGTCAGGACTATCCCCTTGAGAAGAAATGGCAGCCCACTCTAGTATTCTTGCCAGGGAAATCCCATGGACAGAGGAACCTGATGCGCTACAGTTCATGTCTTTGCAAAGAGTCTGATACGACTTAGTGAATAAACAACAGCAACAATTGGAGAGTATGGCTGAAGGATACAGTTAGAGGGCACAGCTAGTTAAAAGGCAAGACAGGAGATAAAATTAGGACCAGGGAAGGTTCAAAAACAAAAATTATTTTATGGATTATTTATCTTGTGGTTTATTTAATTTTAAATTAGGATTTCTGGACAAAGAGACATATGCTTAGTTCTTCTTTAAGAATTAGTGTGATCCAGAATTTATCTCATGCTTCTACGTACTGCAATTTCTACAGTTGCTTTCAACAAGAGCCATTTAATATGAAACATTAACACTTACCAAAATAAATACTGGACACCAAACAAGTTCCATGATTTGGATTCCTGACATTACTATGAAACTAGCTCTAGTGGTCTTATTAAAAAATATTTCACTGAATATTAAAATCAAGAAGATTCTAGGAATCTTAATGGGCACAACTGAAGAACAAATAAGTGAGCTTAAAGATAAATTAATAAAATTTATAAAGGATAACAGTGAAGAATGAAGACAGAAAACAGAAAAGCTAAAAGAAAAAAATAGAAAAAATAAATTTTGAAAGAGTCCAGAAGGAGAGAAAAATGCAGAAAGAAAACGTGAAGAATTAATAGATACTTTTCAAAATCTAAGAAAGTTGAAAGACTTCAAATAGATAGGACTTAGAACTAACTGGGGGAGAGAGAAGGAATGAGGATAGCAATAGACTTCTCAATAGCAAAGTGCGAATAAGACAATGTAATCTTATTTTAAAAGTATTCAAGCATAAGAACAGTGAATCTAAAATAGTATAGATAAAGAAGTTGGTATGCAAACAGAACCATTTAATAAAATTATTCTTATGCATAAAAGGCCTCCAAAAACATTTACCATGAAATGGCCCTCATTTAAAACACCTTTTGAAGAACAGAACTAGGAAATGCTGAAAGAGAAACAGAAAGTAGGCATAAACAAATACTGAACTTGTAAAAATATTTAACTGTTAACTAATGGTTACACTTATAGAAATAAAAATTAGATTACAAAAAATTATATTGACAGTAATTCAAAACTAAAATTCTACTTAATAGTATTATAGCATAATAGTGAGATACAAGTCAAAGGAAATGTTAGAACTAATCAAGTTTTTAATGTTAGAAAGAATATATATTTACACATTTAGGACATCAATAAGGACAAATGAGTATGAGTCTTTTGATAAAGACAACAATTAAAATGATAGAGTAAAGCAGAAGGAGAAAAATATTTTACTGAAAGTAGGAAAGGAGCAGGGAAAGTATAAAAAGAGAAGAATAAATAAAAATATTAGATGGCAGAGATAGGTCTTAATTTAACAACAATTATAATTTACATTTAAATTGAAATTATGAATCAAGATGCCAGAAATAAGATCTAATTTCATAGTAATTACACCAATTAGTGCTCAGAGTAAACTAATTAAAAGACCAAGACTCCCTAATTGGATGAAGAAATACGTTGTCTGCAGGAGAGACAAACTGGAAGGAAACATACTCAGAAAGACTGAAAATAAGAGGATGGAAAACATATACCAAACAAACACAAATCAAAGAAGTTAGACATTTTCTTATGCAATTTACATAGTGCTGAATGACAGGAGTCAACTCTACAATGAAACCAAATGAAGAATCAGTCACAGTAGAGACAGGAAAGAATTTAGCAACGACCAAGGGAGACACAAATGAATTCAGATCCAGGACTGGGAGCATTGCAAGAACGGGGTTGCAGTTTGTGTTAGACCACTGACTTGAGAAGGTGGCCACTGGTAGAAACGAGATGGCCTTGATGGAGCAGCTTTGAGAAGTAGACATTGAGATCCGTTCATGGAGTGATTATAATGGAGTGTGTGGAGTCTCTTGGTTGCTCTGAGATGATCTGCTATGGAATATCTAATACCTGTTGTGACTGGGAAGTAAGAATTTTAAAATACAAGACTATGTATTCCTAAAGAACAAAGACATAAAAGAATGTGAAAAAAAATGAAAATAAAATAGTGTAATAGGCAGAATAAGAAAGGAAGAGAGTGAAAAAGGGAGGATGGAAGAAGGAAGGAAAGAACAGGTTAGGATCAGGAATGCGTGTGTGCATTAAGTTGCTTCGGTCGTGTCTGACTCTTTGTGACGCTATGGACTGTAGCCTGCCAGGCTCCTCTGTCCATGGGATTCTCCAGGCAAGAATGCTGGAGTGGGTTGCCATTTCCTCCTCCAGGGCATCTTCCCGACCCATGGATTGAACCTTCACCTTTTACCTCTCCTGCATTGGTAGGTGGGTTCTTTATTGCTAGTACCACCTGGGAAGCATCATGAATAAACTATGTCTGTTTCCCCATTGTTGCCCTGTAAGTAGATTCATGTTGAGGTTTGACAGAAAACAGTAAAATTCTGTAAAGCAATTATCCTTCAATAAAAAATTAATTAATTAAAAAAAAAACTAAAAAAAAAAACCCAGAATAAATTATGGCAAAACTAAAAGGCAAAACCCCAGGGTTTTTCTAACAGATAAAATTATGGGTTTTACTTTGCCTATAAAATAGTATTACTTCTGCTTTAGATGACAACAGATTGTCTTGCATGTAGTCCTAAAAATTTGAGTATTTAAATTTTTATTACTTGTTTATAGGTATATCTGAGATAGTGAGACTTCATTATAAGTAAAATAAAACAAAACAAAACAGAACTTGTTTTGATGAGATTACCAAAGCTGCCAAGACTTGACTTCCTCTCCTGAGGTCTACTGTGGAGCAGTAACACAGACCTTTACTCCATATAACCTTTCTCCTACCTGTTCTGACCTGTGCTGAAAGTTCCAGAGGGTTTTGTCTGACTGGACACTCCTCTCACAAGAATTGCCTCTGGCTTTATTTGTCAATGTCATCTGTAATGACACCCAAAGGGGAGAAAATTCATAAAATTTTTATATTATGAATACCATGGAGGAAAACAGATACAAAGATTGACTCTACCAAGCTCTCCTTCCAAGAAGGGGATTTACAGAGCATAGATGATCTTTCCTTATTATAAGAAATTTGTTTGAATGCTGAGGCAGAAGCTCATTCTAACATAAAATGTGAAAAGTTAATACAGGAAGTCTACCTACATAGAGATAGAAATATCATTCCCTCTCACTTTTGTTATTAACATTATTTTTTAATAAACTTCTCATTTAGTATGTGGAAAATATGCAGATACTTGTCTCAAGTTGTCTTTTTGCAACCAAAATCAAGGAAAAAGTCAAAGAACCTACGTTGATCTGCCTGTTTTCCATCATTGCCTCTATTCATTGAATTTTCCTTTTTTAAGAGTCCGTGGATGTTTTCAAGGTAGTAACTCTGGAATCATGATTTTTATTAGTGGGAATTATTAATACTTAGTTTACTATTTAATCTTTCATAAAAGAATTAGGTTGTTTTTTCAAAGTAAATACCTGAAAGTAAATTTAATTTAGAGTGGTTTTAAGGTTTTTATAGACGTTTCAGAATGCCATCTCATGCGTGGAGGTAGATATTAAATGTGATATTTCATAAAGACAAATGGATGCAAGGAAGCAGGTTTGTCAGTAATGCTTTGTTGGGCTCTGCCCTTTTTAAAATAAGTTAATGACTTTTGTTTCATGACCCATTTCTAATGGTAGCTTGGTCTTTCCAAGGAGGATGCCATTGTCCTAGTTCAGAAGTATTAGGCAGCCATAGCATTGGAGCACGTTAAAAGCAAGTAGATAAGACTTAAATGTTAAATACCTCACAGAATAAAAGGCCACCAATTAGTTAAAGAAATTATTTGCAGACAACAGATTATAAAGATGGTGCTTAGGCAAATATCTTGATAGTAAAATTGTATTTTAAAACATAGTTATAGTAACTAGACTAAGTTAGCATTAGGAAGCACACAGCTTTTCTAATTAAATACCATCTCATTGTAGGTCATATGTTTCATGCAAATATTATTTTAATTATATAAAGGAAGTATATTTGTCTCTTTTCACTCTGAAAGCCACCATTTTGCTTCATCTGATTTTGCTTCACTTAGACTTTGATGTAAAGTGTTTGGGAAGAACTAAGTTTAATTCATTTATGATCATAAAATATTTTTGTATGTTTCAGGCTGTAAATCAAGTGATTTTATGATCTAAGAATCAGAATCCTATGTTATGGCCCCATCACTGTACTGGACTCATGAGTTATTTAATATTTCACATCAAGAAATTTCTCTTTAGAGAAAAATTTAATTCTCCATCAGTGATGAGGTTCAATTAAACATATTCATGTTTAGTGTTTTTCTTTTAATGTACTATATTGTGGATTGAAATGGAAAAGTATAGAATTTTTCAAGTAAGTAAAATAGACAAAATCAGTGCATGTGAATAGACTAATGAACAATTCAAGTAGTAACTGAACAACCATAACTATTTATCATAGAGAATGTACAGCAAGAGAATGATTCTTGTAGGTCAATGTTAGGGATTAATGTATGTGGGAAGTGGTTTTGAATGCTGAAAAGGATTATTTCCTGTGTCCTATGCTCATTCTTAGCAGCTGGTCATTCATAAAAATCCCAGGTTATGTTGAGTTTCTAAAACACCAATTCAGATATGAGGCTGCTTGTAAAGGTGCAAATGACATACAGGCCAGCAATATCTGAAACAACCTGCTGCTGCTAAGTCGCTTCAGTCGTGTCTGACTCTGGGGGACCCCATAGACGGCAGCCCACCAGGCTCCCCCGTCCCTGGGATTCTCCAGGCAAGAACACTGGAGTGGGTTGCCATTTCCTTCTCCAGTGCATGAAAGTGAAAAGTGAAAGGGAAGTCGCTCGGTCGTGTCCGACTCTTTGCTACCCCATGGACTACAGCCCACCAGGCTCCTCTGTCCACGGGATTTTCCAGGCAAGAGTACTGGATTGGGGTGCCATTGCCTTCTCCTCTGAAACAACCTAGACACGGAGCATATCCATTGTGGCTTACTCAGTGTTCCCTTGCATACTTTAGATCTGTTCAATTTTAGTATCCCCATCTTTTGACTAGGTCTCCTCTTTCTCTTCCTGGCTATCCACTGTACCTCAGAGATTTCAGCTCTGTATTAAGATGGTGATTTACAATTCTGACACTACTATTTTTCTATGACCAGGCTTGTATGTTACATAGTTTATTTTGGAGGCAACATGTGAAAGGAAGGAGGCTGAAGAAGCAATTCTGAGGTCATTTCAAAACCTAGGTGAGAGACTGAGTACAGAATTGAATTTACATATGGGAAGTAAAAAGGAGACTGATCCCATAAGGGATCATAAAAGGAGAAGACTACGTAAACCTGATGGATAAGTTAGATGTGAAGGAAGACTGTTTGTTTATGGCGCAACCCTGGTTAGTCCAGTGTGAGTATCCTTGACTCTTGCTGCTTTGCTCTTTTAGCAACAGCCCTGTAGTGCAGGATGAAGCTGTGCCTTCCTGCCAGAAAGAAAGAAAAAGAAAAAGAAACAGTGTGCTCCTTAAAAAACAAAATGAAACAGGTTCTGGCAGTTGTACACATTACTGCTGTTGACACCATGGGGAGAAAATAGATACAATCTTTATTCTGAGTGGCCACATGCCCATCTGAAATCCAGTATTTCATTAAGAGTAACAAATAGAAAACAGATGTAGAAAAAAAAAACAACAGGAAATTAACATGTGATACTGTATTATTAACTGATTTTATGCTACCATCTATTATTTGTTTCCATTCCTTGTTCAAGACTCCACATTGTATTTAATTGCATTGAGTCGCTTCAGCTGCTTGCAACACATTCTGGTAAATTCTCTCTTCATTTCTATTCTATTACAAACATTTAAAAATTTTCTTTATTATGGCCTCTTAGATATTTAAAAGTGGACATTTAATTGCCAAGTACGTAGGATTTTTAAAGTATATTAATTTCTCATTTAAATGCTTTCTTATCTATAACCATTCTGATTTTTAGTTTTCTAACTTAATAAGGCTTTCAATGGCTGTCAAAGGTCTCTTGGTAAATGTCACATTTCACATGAAAATATGTGGTTTATTTTCAAATATCTTTGATATTGATTTCTAACATAATTCCACAGTGATAAGAGAATAGACTCTGTATGATTTTAATACCTTTAGACCATGAAATATTTGTACCTTGTGTTACGTCCCTGGATATGGTCCAGTGTCTCCTAGTTTATGGAACTTGAATAGAATTTGTATCCTACTGTTGTGTGAAAATTGTATAAATCTTAATTATGTTGAATTTATTCATAAGTTTTTCAGGTCTACTATATCCTTCTACTTCTCTGTATATTCTATTTGTGAGAGTTTGATATTGGGACTCCAACTAAAAATCTTAATTTATCTCCTTAAAAAATCATTGTAATATATAGTGAAGCTATATGTAACTTTGTATTTTCCAAGTCTCCTATAAATGTGTTATCATACTTTCATAATTTAAAAAATAAAAAAAAATAGAATAAAAAGAAATGGAAAACAACTTCCAGTTATAACAAAAGGTATCTCCCACCCCTAGCCACTCAGGAGTAGAAGAATGAAATGAAACTTGAATGTTTTCTTGACCCAATGGTAGAGAAGTTGATAAAGATATGAACACAGACACATTTTACTCATATACACAGGCATATATATGTAGGTATGTGTGTTTTGGGCAGTAATTTATGGGTAAACTACTGTACACCCTACCTATATGTTGACTTAAATCATGCTTCTCTAGGAGGCTAAAAAAGGAACCAACCATTTAGACTGAGTTATAAGTACCCCATGAGAAAGATAAATCCTTAAACCAAATTGTGTTTTAAGTTCTCTTTGATTTAAGATATCACATTATTTCCTTTAAGTGAAGGTAGAAATGGAGGAACTTGGTAGGGAGAATAGAGCTACTGGGGCATTACTATAAATATGAAGTGTTCAGAAAGCATGTAATTTTAAATAATATTATTTCACTTATAATTTTGAGAATATTGTTTCTTGATCTCAAAATTTGATAAATATGCCTTTTTTTTTTTTTTTATCATTTCACAGTTTCCATACTACTCTTATTAGAAAATGCAGTGGGTTAATTTTCAAACCTGTAATTAGTATATTATACATTCCACAAATATAGTAGCAATCTCTCCATTTTCTTTTTTGCAAAAGTCAATTTCATACATACCTAAACAATGGAATAAACTAGGGTCTCTTCCCTGTGGCTGTATTCTCTTGTATATCCTACTGAGTGTAACAGTCCTAGAGTTTTATTGCTTAGTTATTGTTGTTGTTTTTTTCCAAACGTAGTTACTGCTTTGGGCCATTTCCTGCATGAGGAATCATGAAGTGTGAAACAGAAAACAGACTGAGTGGATCTCTAACATTAGAACTCAGCACGTTTGGGAGAGTGGCCTTAGATATATTTCAACGTAAATGTGTTTGAAGAAGATAGCCAAACTTTAAGTCCTAGGTGGTAGAGATAATAACCAGACAGGTCTCTTACAACATTTTTTTCAGGGAGATAATGTTAATGAGGTCAGAGAGCAGTTCAGTGATGGCATAATAAGTCATGCAAATACTGCACTGGAGAAAAGATGAAAAGGTGTTTAAGAAGGGAAATAAGATTTTAACCTGTGGGTTAAATCCTTTGAAAGGACTTCACCATTACTCATACTGGTGTTACTCATTTTTGACCAAGTAGCAGGACCAATAGCATTTGATTCTGCAGCTTATATGCCATCTGTACTGATGGTGAATTACTGCATTTCAAACTTCAGAATAGCATATAAATACATGCTGTGAGTCACTTTGGTATAAAAGGTTTCAGAAAATTTATGACATATTATGGAGAGGAAAGGAGCAGTCACATTTGGATTTAGAACATCCATATTCTAACAGATCTAAATCAGAACCATTTTTTTTTTCCAACACAGAAATGCTTCTTCATGGACATCAAGACTGTCCTAGTTTTTTATATCTGTGTTTTTATGGATTGTAAGAACAGAAAGTCAAAATATTTGGAATTTAAGAAGTAGTCAATGAGATTGGACAGGCGTTTACATTTGTCATTTATTTTTAAAAAATGTTTATATAGTATAATTGCTTTTTAATGTATCACTTTCTGTTGTACAGCAGAGTAAATTAACTGTATATTTACATATATCCCCCTTTTTTTTAAAGATTTTCCTCTTTTTTGGATTTCCTTCCCATTTAGGTCACCATGGAGCATTGAGTAGAGTTCTCTGTGCTATAGAGTAGGTTCTTATTTAGTTACGTATTTTATGCATAGTATCAATAGTGTGTATATGGATTTGTCATTTCTAAAGGCTATTTGGGAAGTCCTTTAAGGATATGTCTATTTTTTATCTGATAATTTGATCAGTAAGTATACTTTGAAATTCTGGTATCTACCTCTCTCTTGCCTATTTGTCAAAACAAGTTTTGTATGCAGATGATGACCCATGTATATGAAAGCATTTTATAAACTAGATTCTATCTGAGAGTGAATTACTGTCATTTTAGAGTAGATACTAAAGAAGTTAAGGCTTGTACAATAAGAGGGCAGAAACGGGACCCATGTTCTCTAGGACACAGGTAAAAGTGTAACACTGGATACTCAAAACAATCTAGACTTCCCTTTCTTCAAAATTAAAAGGTAGTTGAATTAAGTTAAAAGGTGGGCTGCCCGGGTGGCGCTAGTGGTAAAGAACTTACCTGCCAATCCAGGAGATGCAAGAGACGTGGGTTCTATCCCAGGGTCTGGAAGATCCCCAGGAGGAGGGCATGGCAACCCACTCCAGTATTCTTGCCTTGAGAATCCCATGGACAGAGGAGCCTGGCAGTCTACAGTCCATGGGGTCACACAGAGTTGGACATGACTGAAGCAGCTTTAGCATGTATGAATTAATGATCTCTAAGAATTCTTTTCATTTTTAATATTCAGCTGCTAGGACAAGTAAATCATTGGAAGTCCAAATAGCAATGAAGTGAAATGCTTCAAAAAACCATAGCAATGTCAGTCGTAAAAAGAAATGAAGTACTGATACAAGCTACAACATGAGGAACCTCAAATGCTCTATGCTAATGAAAGAAGCCAGACACAAGATATTCCATTGCCCTGCAGTTCCATCCCTGTGAAATGTCCAGAACAGGCAAATCCATAGAGACAGGAAGTAGATCAGTGAGTTCCCAGGGCTGGGAATAGGGAGCAGGGGATCCAGGGTTTCTTTGGGGAATAATGAAAATATTCTAAAATTGGTTAAACTAATACAATTATGTAAAGTTTAAAAATAAAATAAAATTAATAAATAAAAAAATAAAATTGGTTATAGATGATAGATGGATGTGCAACTCTGTAGTTATTAAATAAAGGTCAACCACTAAATTTTGTGCTTAAGTGGGTGAATTGTGTAGCATATTCATTATATCTCAATAAAACGGTTTTAAAACATTTTATGGCTTTAGTGGTGCCAAGGACAAACATTGAAAGTATCACAATGGTTCTCTTTTACTGGGACGTCAGTCTCTGGGTAAAGATTTCTTTTTCCTCCTCACTAATGAAAATGCTCATTAGGGTGGAAAGTACAAGATCGGGAAGTGTTTACCTCAGATGTTTTCTTACTGATCTTATCAACATTTTGCTGTGCCTTTACCTACGAGTCTAATTGTTTTGGCTTACTCTCATTGGACAGTGGAGTTTTTGTTGTTGTGGCCTCTTATGTTTCGACCACTTGTTTTCTGCAACCACTCCTGCCTGTTATATTCATGGAATTGGACTTTATCCTAGCAATAAACACGGATCTGGAGAAAAGGTAGTTCACAGCTAAGCAGTAACAACATGTATATGTATATATTTGTATCGTCTACTTTTGCTCTCTCAGTTCAGTGAAGTGATCCCCAATTTACAGTAGAAGGATCCAGAAAAGTTAAATGTTTTGTCTAAGGTTCAAACGACGATTATGTTGCAACTCCTGGATCAGAATTTAATTTTATCTGAAATCAAAAGCCAAGTTCTTTCTTTTCCATTGTACTGACTCTTCCACCAAAATGAAGGAAGAAGAAAAAAAAAAAAGCTACCCTTTTGGAATGCTCTGTACTTTTTAAAATAGAGTTGTTATATAAAAAAAATCCTAGCATTAGAAATAGTCCAGAGCTTGGAGAGAAATTGAAACTTGAAAAAACTACCAAGCAAAGGTTCAGAAAAAGTCCACCTAATTAAAATATTTTTATTTTTACAAAAAGATTCAATATAGAGAGCCTCCAGAAAGAGAGTTCTGGTAGGCATTTAAAACATGATTTGATTTACAGAAATGAGAGGCAGTTGCTTGTTGAAGCATGAATCAGAGAACGTAAATTTAAGTCTTAGTTCTTCCACTAACTACTTGAGTAAATTGTGAAGCCTATAGGAGCTTCAGTTTCCTCAGTAGTAAGCCATGAGTTTAGAAATTATCTTTTATTCATTCATTCTTTTACCCATTCATTCATGCATTCATCAAATATGTGCCTTCTATGTGGTACACATTCCATAGGGACAGCGAAGGAACACGGTCCTGCTGTGAAGGTCGCTGCTGACTTGCTCTCAGCAATTCTAACCTTCTCATGCTCTGCAGTTTGTGGTAGGGACTAGCATTTCCTTAGGGTCTCTTGGCTTCTGATTTCTTGGTTAGTTCAGCCTATGGGAGGTATTGGCAGAAGATTAGAGAGAGTAGAAGGTATGGGAAAATCAAAGCATTTCTTCCTTTAGTGAATTCTGCTCTTCCCAGGCAACCCTGCCATTATTTTACTTCTGGAAATGCTGCTGCCTTCGTGTCTACATCCAGGGAGTCATAACTGCTTCCCATCATCGCTAGTATCTCAGTGCATCATGCTCCCCCCTTTTAATGAAAACTACAACACATCAACCCAAGGAATCTACAAACCCCAAGCAAGATAAACAACTAAGAAAAATACGTCAGCATGCATTGTAATCAAATTGTTGAAAATCAGTTAAAAAGAGAAATTCTTGAAAGCAGAGATGAAAGAAAGCCAAAGATAAGACATACGCTGACTTTTTACCAGAAATAATGGATGCAAGATAATACGGAGTATTTAAAGTGAGGAAAACAAAAGCAAAAGTCCCTTTCTACCTAGACTTCTACATCTGGCAAAAATATTCTTCCAAATTGAAACAAAAATAAATACATTTTCAAGAAAGAGCTGAGAGAATCAGCCACCAGATAATTAGCCCTACAAGAAAAGTTAAAAGAAGTTCTTCGGGGCAAAGGAAAATTATACCATATGAAAAGTTGAATCTTTAGAAAGTAATGATGAACAACAAATATATATAAAATATTCTTACTTGTGTTTTAAAATTGTTTTTATAAGAATGGGTTTTAAAAGCAAAATAAGTTATTTTAGGTTTTATAAAATATAGAGAAAGTGAAGTGAAATGAAGGGTACAAAAACAAATGATGGACTGAGTGTGCAGGGGTGGTTGCAAGTGTGAGGTTGGGGTGTTCAGTATTATTTGAAGTTGGACTTTGATAAGCTAACGATGCATATTGTGAAACACTAAAAAAGTAAAACAAAGTGTTATAGCTAATAAGCAGTAATTTTAAAATCTTTATGATTCTATGAACACTGTCTCAGCAACAAATCTATTTTATTAGCTAAAAGTACACCTACTTAGGTTTTATTTAAACATTTTATTAATTCTTGAATCTTCCATAATTCACACATAAACTCATCCATGGGCTATATATAGTCCATGGAATTCTCCAGGCCAGAATTACCCACTGGAGTGGGTAATGTTTCCTTTCTCCAGAGGGTCTTCCCAACACAGGGATTGAACCCAGGTCTCCCACATTGCGGGCAGATTCTTTACCAGCTGAGCCACCAGGGAAGCCCAAGAATACTGGAGTGGATAGCCTATCCCTTCTCCAGCGCATCTTCCTGACCCAGGAATCGAACTGGAGTCTTCTGCATTGCAGGTGGATTCTTTACCAACTGAGCTATCAGGGAAGCCCCATAAAGAGTATACATGTTTTTAATTCCAACCAAGAAGAAAAACTGGAGGAAATAACAGGTAAAAATTGAAGCAACTCCAATACCCTTAGGTCATTTACTTCCACTTCCTCAGAGAATATTGGTCACTTGACTATTTCAGCTCTGTTCATGAATGTGTTTCTTCAATAACGTTATAACCTTGGGATTCCCTTATTTCTTACATGATACTCAGCTGTTGACACCACATCTGTTAGCTTTATTGAAGGTCTCTGATGAATCCATGACTGTGTAGGTACAGTATTTAGATATTCTTTGGTTGGGTAGATTTCATTTATTTAAGTATTTGATTAATTTCAAATTTCAGTGTTTAATGTACAATACAAGATATAGTTTTGACTTCCATCTGACATACTGTCACAAAACTTGCTCATTCTTTTATCCCATCCATCAAACAAAAGATAAATTTATATTATATTCCTAAGAGAAAAAATAATTGTTGCTTAAAGCTCTTGATAATTTTCAGATGGCTGTGGTTGATATTTCAAACATGAAATAAAAATTATGTGCTTGTTTATATGCATGAAAATGTATTGAAGATATTGAATAGAGAAATTTATTTGATGCCAAATATATTTTCTTAACGGAAATAATCTAATGAGCAGAATAAACATATACATATATTGTTTGCAAAGTGATATGAACAGAAATTATATTGTTTAGCGAATATAGAAATTGAAGAGCTTCTCGTATGTTCATTAGTGTGAAACAGAATTAAAAGTTTTCCTATTCTGAATTTCACTAATCAATTCATTCAGCTACATTTGACCTACATCTTGAGATTGAGCATGATTCACATATATATTTCTTGAAGACAAAGCCCAGCATGTAATCATATATACCCTGAAGCAATGTTTTTTTCCTAAAAGAAGTGCAATAAATAGAAAAAGATCACACTTTTGAGATTAACTACTTCATCAGTTATTTTTTAAAACTTTATTTATCGTTGGCTGTGCTGGTTGCTGCACTTTGTTGCTGCACTTGGGCTTTCTCTAGTTGTGGTGAACAGTATTCTCATTGCGATGGCTTCTCTTGCTGCAAACAAGGGCTCTAGGCATGCAGACTTCAGTCGTTGTGGCTTGCAGGCTCTAGAGCTCAGGTTCAGTAGTTGTGGCCCAAGGGCTTAGTTGCCCCGAGGTATGTGAGATCTTCCTGGGCCAGCAATCAAACCCATGTCCCCGGCATTGGCAGTGGATTCGTTACCACTGGGCCCCTAGGGAAGTCCTATCAGTTCATTATAATTACACAGCATTACAAAAATATAATGCTGTGTACCAAGCACTCAAGCTCAAAGGCTTCTGACAACAGTCATTCAATATTTCTTGCAAGTTTTCGGAGTTGGTGAAACTAGATAAGACAAGGAAGGGGCGTTCTAGTCCAGCTAACATGCATACAGCCAACTGAGGGTTGGCTGTCTGTGTTGCATTGAGTCTCTGAGTGGGCTCATTTCCATCGTCGGTTATACTCCTCCTGGCATCCAAGGATTGTCTGCAGTAGAAGCACAAAAGAGGAAGTAGAGACATGCAGGGCCTCAAAGGCCAGACACACTGTCAGTCCCATCTCATTCTAGCGGCTGCTGCTGCTGCTAAGTCGCTTCAGTCGTGTCCGACTCTGTGCAACCCCATAGACTGCAGCCCACCAGGCTCCTCTGTCCCTGGGATTCTCTAGGCAAGAACACTGGAGTGGGTTGCCATTTCCTTCCCCAATGCATGAAAGTGAAAAGTGAAAGTGAAGTTGCTCAGTTGTGGCTAGAGCACATCAAATTGCTGATGCCAGAATCATCTGTTGTGAAAGAGATTGCCAAGTCACAGGGCAAAGAGGTGGATACCAGGGAGGGTGAATAGTTGAAGTAATTAATAGAATCTATCTTGTCTCTGCCACTGTAAGACCCATTTAAGAATGTGCCAACCACGAGTAGCCCATTGATACCGAAAGGATCTACTTCTCAAACCTCTGTAACTTGATCTCAACGTTCAAGGCCTTCACTGAGCATGTCTGTGCTTGTTGTCTATTATTTTTGTGCCATCTTCAGAAATACCAGCATGCCATAAAAGTGGACTGGTCACCAAATTCGATAGGATCGCAGTACACATGGTATTTATTTAGAGATGCTGTCAGTACATTGCATCTTGCCACTGCATCACTGATCCATACATCTTGTGTTCAGTGGATATACTAGCTTCATTATTGCAATGCTTTATTGAGTCTTTCTAACAATTTTGGGGCAGATACAGAGTATAGAAATAATCCTTTTAAAGAACAAAGTTTATGGCCTTCCCATCCTTTTCCCTCCTATTTTACTATGTCAAAGAAAAGTCAAGCTTTGGGGAGATTTTTCCCATATTTATCTTGTAACACATGCAGTTTAAAACTGCTCATTTGCCCATGTGATGTTCAGATGTCCCAAAATAAGCAGCAGTTGTTAAAAAAAAAAAATCTTAACTGCAAAGCCATCGGTATAGTCTGAATCTCTAACTCTGGTCTAATTGTGACCATAAAACAATGTAAGATAAATTGTCTTATGTAATATATTCTCTTTTTTTTACTATTTTTTTTTCCTTTTTTTTTCAGCAAATGAAATCTAAAACTAAAACAACAAATAAAATAACTGTTTTGGTGCTGACTACTGCTTTCTAGACTTTTAAATTAAACACTCTCCACGGTAATATGTTTCAATAGATTAGAATATTACCTTCTGTGATAGCTAAACAGTTGTATATTTGATTAGTTTTCAAGAATCCAGAGATGAGAGTTAAGGTCTTATTTTTTCAGTGATAAAAATGAGATAACATTTAGCAACATTCCTCCAGTTAGGTCCTTTTCTTTTTTGACCATACATCTTAGCATTACTGAATAACACATGGTAGAAAAACCTGTAAACTAAAAATTTTCATAAAGATATCAAGAAAATGTTGACATTAAAGATATATAATTGTAATTTGCTCAAAAAGTAGTCTTTTCTGCCTAAAGCTTCAGGAGGTCATTTCTAAATAAGAACCAATATTTGAGCGATCTTACAGTTTGCAAAGCACTTCCAGCCCTATATATCTATGGTTCAAGGAGGTGCTTGTTCAAAGTTAATTAGCAAATAAGATGCACAGCCCACATCCGCATCCTGTGATTTCTAAACTTTGTATCTCTACAGACATTCTGCCATCTGCTAACCTTGTAAAACCTCTCCACTCCTGATCCTACCTTCCTTATCCACTCCTTGTGTTTTCTTCAGTTTATGTAAACTCAGTTTATTCTACATGCATCAGCAAGGTTTTTCTCAGTTGTAGTCTGAATGTTAAGTCTTCTATCTTCACAACTGAATTGAGAATGTTATTACAGGGAGAGATCTGTGCTGGATGTTTCTGTAAAAGCTGTCTCCTGTTCCCATCATACGCCCTTCATCTCTTCATACTCACCCACACTCCATACCGTTTGGTGACTGAATGTAAAGAAACACTTGGTCATTAATGTAACTAACAGCATTTCATAGTTCAAACTAATTGGATGTTTTTCTGGTTTAGTACACAGGGCTAAAATGCGTGTGGTCATGTCTCGAGGATTCTATAGAAGTAAATGGCCTTGTTTCTAGAATACGTGAAAACTGTCTGATCTAAGCAGAGTTGGCTGAATTCTGTTGATCCAGACTATCTCTCCTGAAGCATAATTTTCTTGCTTTTCATTCAATAAAGTTCCTAAATCCCCTTCTTAATTAATTTATGTTTTTCTGCTCTGAATGTTGAAAGGCTTCCAACAAAACCTGAAAGCAGAAATATTTCATCTCCTGGAGTTTCAATGAACTTTTTTTTTTTTTTTTGCTTAATAGCTCAGTGAAACTGGAGAATAATTACTTTTTCAGTTAATGTTAAACTGATGGCATTTTTTAAACAAAAAGCTGGCAGCAAATATTATGTCAAGCTATAGTGCACCAAAGAGCGGTTTTGGCCACTTTGCAGCTCACCTCTGAAACATCAGACTTCTTTGTCGTGCCAAGTACAGCATTAAGAAAGAACACAATGAAGATAGAGGGGGATGTGGAAATGTTTTTGTTCTAGTTGTGGAATTCTGTGTCTTTACAAACTGCCACATGAGGCTGACTTCTCAATCCTGTTTTAAAATAACCAGGCAGTCCTTTCGCAACCCACCCCACTCCCCACCCCCCCGACCAAATCTGTTTACTCATGATCTAAAAAATATGTACATATAAGCAGGTTCACATTGATAAGCCATTCAAGTGTTTTAATGTTTCTCTGGTTTGTTTAAAACTCAGGACAAAGTCAGCCTTTTATTGTACCTTCTGAAATATTTTAAGAAGACTAGAAAGTTAATATTTTCTGGCCATAAGCCAGGTATCAGTACATACTATACTGATGACTGAAATGAAGGATTGTAGGGCCAACTCATTCATATAACCTTAATAGATATTTCGATCAATCAGTACACATGAGAAACTATATTTCTTTTTTTTTAATGAGCAAAGCTCTGTGTTGGATATTGTGGGGACATTTAGCAAAGATGAAACAGTTGGGGTTAGGACAGCTATATAAATAACTATATTTAATATACAGTAGAATATTGAGATTAACAGTGAAAGTGAAAGTTGCTCAGTTGTGTCGACTCTTTGCGACCTCATAGACTATAGAGCCCATGGAATTCTCCAGGCCAGAATACTGGAATGGGTAGCCTTTCCCTTCTCCAGGGGATCTTCCCAGCCAAGGGATCGAACCCAAATTCAATAGTAGATGCACAGATAAAATGCTTTGTGGAAGAGAGGATGAGGTCGTCTTTTTGAAGGGACTGAGAGACGGTAAAAGAGGAAAGGGGGCAAAGTCAGAAGACCTGGGTCAGAACTGGGTGTGATGTGACCTTAGCTGAGGGTTTCTACCAGAGGCACGCTGGAGACAAGCAATCCAAAGTGAGAGGAATCAATTCTAAGTTGTAAATACAGAGTCAGGAATCAAGATCAGAGTCACAGAGCTAGGAGTTCAGAGGTGGGAGGGTCAGAATGAGAGCAGTTTGGGAACAAGTGAAGACTGATGCCAGAGAAATACTGAACAAAGTTTGTGAAACATGGGGTTTGAGGTGGTTGGTTTGGGCTGTTGCCTTTATTCCGCAAGAGACTCCATGTGAGCAGGAAAAGGTTATGCCCAATTTTGCTGGTACTGGTGGCTGTTTTATTTGTGGTATGTGTGTGTATTTATGTGTGTATCTGAAGAACTGGATTGTTTGTGCTACAGGTTACACGATTACTGCTATATTTATGTATGTAATAAAGCTTTATTTGATCTCGAAAACAACAAATGAATATATCATTCAGGATCTAAAAATCACCTTAAGCTCTAAATTACCAGTAATGTTTATGTTGAGGCAATCAACTAAATAGTATGAGTTTTTTAGTCTTACCTTTAACTGAGTAAATACAATTATAGCAGACATAGGTTATCTAAGTATATAAAGCAGGCAACCAGAAAATTAGTATACTTTGGTCTTGATTGTGTTACATTTTACCTGGTTATGAGTTTTATTGTGATGTACTTTACATGTCATAGAGTTCACCCATTTCAAATGTACAAGTCAATGATTTTTGGTCACTTTGACAAGTAGTGCAAACGTCACCATAACTCAGTTTGAGGACATTTTCATGCCCCAGCTAAGATCCCTTCTGTGTATTTACATTGATGACTTGTGCATATTTAATCCCTTTCTTGGCCTTCAGCCCCAGATGATCATAACCTACTTGCTTTTTCTGGATGTTTCGTATATATGGAATCATACTGTCTATGGTCCCTTGAAGACGTTGACTTCTTTCATTTAGCATGATGTTTTTGAGGTTCACGCATGACGTGGCATCTGTTAGCAGTCTCAACTAGTATTCCATCATATGAATATACTATATTTTGCTTATTCTTTCACCAGTTGATGGATGTTTACGTTGTTCCTGGGTTTTCACTATTATGAATAATGCTACTGTGAACATTTATGTGCAAGTCTTTGTGTGGGTATATGTGTTATTTCCTTTGATTAGGTACCTAGGAATGGAATCCTAGATGATAGGGTAGTTTTATGTTTTAACATTTTGGCAAATTGCCAAATTGTTTTTCCAAGTGGCTGGCATGGTTCTTTTATCTGGATGTTGATGATGAAGACAATATCTACTGGTCACTGATTCTACCAGGTGTATATTGTATCTGTAGGCTAGGGTTCCATTCAGTTTTCACAAAAATTCACGTGGTAGGAGGCTCCAACACTATTCCCATGTAAATCTTGGCTTTCACTCTATTTGTCATTTAAGTTGCTCGAACATTAGTAGCCTAGTATTTAACAAGTAGGCCTAATACCTCAAGGGGAAAGACCACCATGGGCTAAGTGAGAACAAGAAAGTTTCAAAGTTTGTTGATATTAGAAGTCAGAATAATTTATGAACAACTCAAAAGTAATATCTGGTTTAATTGCAGAAGTTAGTGAAGAAGCATATTTCTTTCTTAGATGACCCATTTATGCTAGAAATGTAGTGCATTTTAAAAGATGAGGAATCAGAGTGGCGCCTGACTAAGTACCATGACGGGTACTGTCCCAAGCTGATTGTAACTCAAGCTTAGCTCATGACCATCCTGAGACTAGGCCGATGGATTCTTCCAGAGCATGGCCAAGTCCTGTTTCTTGTTATATCCCTGATGACTAGATAGGAATAGGGGCATGATGTGTATTTTGGTTGATCGAATGTGGCAACACATAAACATGCACTTTCCGAGATATTCTCAGAGGTATTAGAGTCAAATCACAGTGACTATATAACCAGTAGAAGCACCACACCACAGAACAGATAGAGCATGATTGCTGAAACTCTAAATCCATACTAGCAAGGTAAGCTCACTCTGGTACTTTAAATTTACCGTTTTGAATTTCCTCTCAAGGCCAAATGAAATCTGCAGGGGTACTTTTATTGCATGTAGTCAAATGTACTTGGTCTCACAGAAAAATCTAAGTTAAAGATGGTCCAGTGAGAAACAGACATAGAGAATAGACTTATGGACATGGGGAGAGGGGAGGAGAGGGTGAGATGTATGGAAAGAGTAACGTGGAAACTTACATTACCATATGTAACACAGATAGCCAGTGGGAATTTGCCGTTTGTCTCAGGAAACTCAGACAGGGGCTCTGTGTCAACCTAGAGGGGTGGGATGGGGAGGGAGACGGGAGGGAGGTTCAAAAGGGAGGGGATATACGTATACCTATGGCTGACTCATGTTGAGGTTTGACAGAAAACAAAATTCTGTAAAGCAGTTATCCTTCAATAAAAAAATAAATTTAAAAAACATATAAAGAAAAGATGGTCCAGTGATATGGAACTTAGGGTATGGCAAACATTTTAAGAGGGGAAAAAAGGTACATCACCCATGTGTGTGCTGTATTAAATGAAACAAAATAGCATCTAGATAAAATCATCATTTTTCATGTCTGTTAAGAGTTTGATTTTAGATCCTAATAGCTTTTCAAATTTGTTTAAAGATTATTTTATCTATGTATTTGTTTTTGGCTGTGCTGGGTCTTCGTTGCTGCGCAGGTGGTTGAGCGCGGGCTAATCCTCAGCGTTCTCGGGCTTCTTGTTGCAGTGTCTTCTCTTGTCATGGAGCCTGGGCTCTAGGGCCTTCGGGCTTCGTTAGACGTGACATGTGAGCTCAGTAGTTCCGGATCCTAGGCTGTAGAGCACAGATTCTATAGTTGTGGCACAGGGGCTTATGGCATGTGCAATCTTCCCAGACCAGGATCGAGCCCATATCTCCTACATTGACAGGTGGATTCTTTATCACTGAACCAGAAAAGTGAAAGTTGCTTAGACGTATCTGACTGTTTGCAACTCCATGGACTGTACAGTCCTTGGAATTCTCCAGGCCAGAATACTGGAATGGGTAGCCTTTTACCCAGGGATTGAACCCAGGTCTCCTGCACTGCAGGTGGATTCTTTACTAGTTACCAGAGAAGCCCCTCAAATATAAAAAAATATATAAAGTTAAAGGAACTTTAACTTAATAAATACTTAATGATTTTCTTATTTCTTTCTCTAACTGACCTTGAATGAAGACAGACAAACAAAGGCAGGTAAATAATTAAGGCAAAGATGTTGATTGATTATGACATGGACATATTTCTTAATTAAAGCTCACATAAATCCAGAGGTAGGAAGACAATGCATGACTGATACTTCCATACCTTGCTTCAGCATTTGCTCGGGAAACAACTTCCAACAACCATCAAAAACCTTAAAAATTCTTGTGTTTGTTGATTAGGTAATCCCTCTTCTTGAGATTTACCCTGAGAACATAAAGATAAATGTAAGAAACACGGAAACACTAGCAGAGAAGCGTTCTGCAGAAAAATATTAATCATAGTCTCTTCTTTCCATTTTTTGGCAACTTATTAGACAACAGACCTGCAGTGTGGGAGATCTGGATTTGATCCTTGGGTTGGGGGATCCCCTGAAGGAGGGCATGGCAACCCAACTCCAGTATTCTTGCCTGGGGATTGCCCATGAACAAAGGAGCTTGGAGGGCTACACTCCATGGGGCCTTATAGAGTAGGACATGACTGAGCAGCTAAGCACGGCAGAGCACAGGGGGTGATTATGTATATATCAAATGGCTCACTTAGTTGCGTATCAGTTCAGTTCAGTCGCTCAGTCATGTCCGACTCTTTGCAACCCCATGAATCGCAGCACGCCAGCCTCCCTGATCATCACCAACTCCCGGAGTTCACTCAGACTCACGTCCATCGAGTCGGTGATGCCATCCAGCCATCTCATCCTCTGGCATCCCCTTCTCCTCCTGCCCCCAATCCCTCCCAGCATCAGAGTCTTTTCCAATGAGTCAGCTCTTCGCATGAGGTGGCCAAAGTACTGGAGTTTCAGCTTTAGCATCATTCCTTCCAAAGAAATCCCAGGGCTCTATGGCAGTTCTATTTCCAGCTTTTTAAGGACTCTCCACACTGTTCTCTAGGGTGGCTGTACTAGTTTGCATTCCCACCAACAGTGTAAGAGGGTTCCCTTTTCTCCACATCCTCTCAATAAATAAATTACAAAAAAAAAAAAAAACGAAATCCCAGGGCTGATCTCCTTCAGAATGGACTGGTTGGATCTCCTTGCAGTCCAAGGGACTCTCAAGAGTCTTCTCCAGCACCACAGTTCAAAAGCATCAATTCTTCAGCGCTCAGCTTTCTTCACAGTCCAACTCTCACATCCATACATGACCACTGGAAAAATCATAGCCTTGACTATATGGACTTTTGTTGGCAAAGTAATGTCTGTGCTTTTCAATATGCTATCTAGGTTGGTCGTAACTTTTCTTCCAAGGAGTAAGCGTCTTTCAATTTCATGGCTGCAGTCACCATCTGCAGTGATTTTGGAGCCCAGAAAAATAAAGTCTGACACTGTTTCCACTGTTTCCCCATCTATTTCCCATGAAGTGATAAGGTAGCCATTAATAATGCTGGTGGTTACAATATCCTGTGATAAACAATAATGGAAGAGAATATAAAATAATGTGTATATTTATATAACCGAATCACTTTGCTTCACAGCCAAAATTAATACATTGTAAATTGACTACACTTCAATTTAAAAAAGGAAAAATATTATAATAAAAAACATAATGCTGCTGATTATAGTTACGTAGAACACAGGACCTGGAGAAGGAAGTGGCAGCCCACTCCAATATGCTTGCCTGGAGAATCCCATGGACAGAGGAGCCTGGTGGGCTGTAGTCCCTGGGGTCGCAAAGAGTCGGACACGACTGAGCATGAGCGCGAGCGCACAGGAAAATGCTCATGATAAAGTTGTACATAAAGTTGATACCAAGTATTACATGCATTTAAATAAATTTATTTATTTTTAATGCATAGAGGAAAAAAGTCCTGGGAAATTGTACAGTAATACTAACAGAATTAGGCTCCTGTGATGAAGGACCCTGTCTCTCTTCTGTTTTCTAGTTTCTGTGTGTGGTTATGCGGTTATCAAGGAAAACAAAAAAAAAAATAAGAATGAAATTAATCCTTAAACTTTTAGTAAAAATAAATCTTTGGGCTTCTTTAGGGATAAGTGTATACTTCAGTTCAGTTCAGTTCAGTTCAGTCGCTCAGTCATGTCCGACTCTTTGTGACCCCATGAATCGCAGCACGCCAGGCCTCCCTGTCCATCACCAACTCCCGGAGTTCACTCAGACTCACATCCATCGAGTCAGTGACGCCATCCAGCCATCTCATCCTCTGTCGTCCCCTTCTCCTCCTGCCCCCAATCCCTCCCAGCATCAGAGTCTTTTCCAATGAGTCAACTCTTCGCATGAGGTGGCCAAAGTATTGGAGTTTCAGCTTTAGCATCCGTCCTTCCAATGAACACCCAGGACTGATCTCCTTCAGAATGGACTTAGGGATACATATATAGAGGGATAAGATGTATCCCTATACATCTTTAGGAATGTGTATAAACAAAGTTTCCATATATCATGTTATTTAACTTGATCACTGTTTCACAGTATGAATAATATTCTTACCTTCATTTTGAGTGGGAAATAATAGCTTGGAGAGTTCATTATATTAAGTAATGTTCAGTAAGGAGTTAAGTACAGCATTGACTGAAATCCTCATCCTGGTCAATTCCCACCAGGGTATAACCTCTTAACCAATGTTCTTATCCAACCTTAAAACTAGAACTGGGGAGTAGGTGATAAACTTGAGACCTTTCAGATTAACTGTGTAAAGGTAAAAGAAGTATCTTCTGGAGTTTGGTTTTGCATAAACAGAAGTTTCCTGTGTCTGAATTTTTCACTTGTAGTTGGGACATTAGGCAACATGAAATTGGACGCGGGGGGAGGATTGGAGGTCAGAGCAGGCGAAAGTTCTTGGCATGTTTCCTCTTGATTAGTTTTACCAGTCAATGCTAAACCAGGATCCCATGCTTCTGTGGCCTAAGGGATCACCAGATTATGTTTCTTGGAGACAAGAGTATCTGGCCCTATTTGGTATTCCTGAACAACTTTCCGTCTTCCAAATAGAAGCGTTTTTGGAAACGTGCAGTCTGTCCACAAGGAACCAGGAGTAATATTTCCTGCTCAGTGAGTTGTAAAAGACAAAGTATTACTATAGCTGCAACCCTGATTTGAA
Source organism: Bos indicus x Bos taurus (assembly GCF_003369695.1). Classification (NCBI taxonomy): domain Eukaryota; kingdom Metazoa; phylum Chordata; class Mammalia; order Artiodactyla; family Bovidae; genus Bos; species Bos indicus x Bos taurus. The sequence continues at coordinate 17,235,507 of NC_040102.1, read as the reverse complement.
AGAGTGGATCAAATGTGACTTTTCAAATGGAACTTTCAAGGAGTGGGTGGGCGGTATTTCCTTTCTCTTTCTTTAAAATGGTCTGACTCACCCCATCTAATCAGCTGAGGCAAAATCCTCTAAGAACAACTCTGAATGAGAATTACAGTAACAGCCTTTGTCTGACAGCAAAGAGGTTTTCCTGAGGCAATGTGTTTGGCCTGGAGATCAGCCCAAAACAGTTTTATACTAGAGCAGTTGAGTTTGTCTCAGAAAAATATTTGTTTGTGCTGACTGGAATTTGAATGTGGAGTAGGAGGATCCGCCGGGTGTGAAGTGTGACAGTGTTTATTTGAATTAGATGGTAAAAAAGGGAGTCATATCAATTCCAGGAAAGAAGTTCTTTTCATTGGAAATGTCCACACTTTCAATCTCTGCGTGACTCTCCCACTCTCTTTTAGAATAGATTTGACACTTTGGTTTTGGTTTAGAAACAAAAACAAACAAGCAGACGAAGCTATTATAATCTCTCCCACTATCTTCCTGTGATACAGCACGGTAGCTGTGCAGTTACGGAAAGACAGCAGCAGTTTCCATGCAGTTTCCATGCTGGTTGAACAGTTTTGAATAGAGCCCAGAGGCACCCTGACATGTTGAAGAAAAGGGAAGAACTGAGTCAGTTTAGTTGAAGTAACACCCAGAACTGGTACCATCACACCATACGGTAGGACTGTGCAGCGTGTAAAAATAACCACCCTTTCTTACATGTGCCACACTCAACCTTCTCCTTGAATTGCTAGAATTTCACCCAGTGAAGGACTCTTTGGCTTCTGTTTCCAAGTTCATGTTTTGTACTCCTCCTGCTCCAAAGAAGAGCAATTTGTAACAATTTAGCCACTAATAAATAAATGATCCTATTGTGATAAAACAAATAGCCTTGAATCATAGAATTTTTGTTGTATCCTTAATGAACATTGATTACCATCATGATTATAATGATGTGATCTGTTACAATAAATTTTTAAGTAAACACTGCTACACCTGCAAGCAGCCAGAGGAAGATGTGAAATCAATCCAGCAACCGACATTCTGTTTCTAACCTTTAACGTTCTCAACTGTCATTTGCTTTGAGAGGGATTTTAAATGAACATTCAACATTTCACAAAACTTGCTTTCTGTACTCAATAATTTATTTCTTGTTAGAACGTTTTTCTGGCTAATTAAGATGAATTGTTTGTAATGAACAGAAACCTGGCATTCATATAGATTGGCTTGAAGTCTGAATTCTAAATGACTAAAAGAATAGGAACCTTGAAATTAGAAAATGTTTACTTATGCTGCAATTTGCTGGTCAAAGATTCAGATTCATGATTCAGATTACGACACATACTTGGGTCACGATTTCTAAAGTAATGACAATATTTCAAACAAAACTTTCTTCTAATAGTTAAAAAAAAACTTTTTGAAAAGATCAGAGATTCAATTTGTGTGCATCTTAAAGATCAGGATTTTTCTTGGAAATTTATTAGTTGACTTTCTTCAGAGATAAGTTTCTTTAACTTTATACTTTCAGATTTTCTTTATTTTCTCAATTATTTGTCTAGATGACATTTTAAAAAGGAAAGAATAACTGACTCAATTCGGTGACCTTGGTTAAATAACATTTCTATAGGATTGAACTAGATGCTCTTTTAAGGCCCTTTTCAGTTCTAAATTCCATAATCCCAGCTAATTTTTCTTCATTCTCATGTACTTTAATTGCCCTCTGACGTGGTGGGTTCCCTTTGAGTTTCAGATAAAGAACAGGATGTGGTCCAAGGTAAAATGGAACATCTTACACACATACGTTGAAATGGACAATATGCTTATCAGGATGATCTTACTTATTGGTTCCCAACGTGTGTGAACGTGAAGATCCCTCTTTCACGTCAAAATTTTGAGTTTTTCCTCATGATTAAATTACTGTACATTTTTTCCATGTAAGTATTGAGAAAATGTATAGCAATAAAAGCTACCATGATAAAAACAAAGAGCTGCAACTACATGTCTATAAGAATGGCTAAAATCTAGAACACGACAACATCGAATGTTGGTGAGGCTGTAGAGCAACAGGAACTCAAATCTGTTTGCTAGTGAGAATGCAAAATGATATAGCCACTTTGGAAGTAGTTACAAAATTAAAGTTTCTTGCAAAGCTAAACAGATTCTTACAATATGATCTAGTAATTGTGCTCCTTGGTATACACCCAAGTTGAAAACATTTATCTACCCCAAAACCAGCCCATTCATGCTTATAGTAGCTTTATTCATAATTCCCCAAATCAAGATGTCCTTCAGTAAGTGAATGGATAAATAAACTGTGGTGTATCCAGACAGTGGAATATTATTCAGCAATAAAAAGAACTGTTAAGCCGTGAAATTTAGATGTGCATTACTAAGTGAAAGAAACCTACCTGAAAAGCCTGAAGAGGCTCCACACTGTATGATTCCAGCTATAGACTTTCTGGGAAATACAGCATAATGGAGACAGTAAAAACATCAGTGCTTGCCAGATATTCAAGGGGAGGTAGGGTTGAATAGATCATGCCCAGAGAATTTTTAGGGCAGCGAAACTATTCTGTATGGTACTACAAATGGTAGATACATGTCATTACACATTTATCCAAAATCAGAGAGTGCATAGCACCAAGACTGAATTCTAATGGAAATTATAGACTTTGGGTGATAATGAGGTATCAATCCATCTATTATAACTCTGGTACAGGATGTTCGTAGAAGGGGAAGCTATATATGTGGATGGAGAAGATACATGGGAATTCTCTGTGGTGAGTCTAAAATAACTAAAAAAAAAGTCTATTAAAAATTAAAGCATTAAAAAATACACTTAGCGTATGATCCAGCGGTCACATTCTTGGTCATTTATTCCAGAGACACCTATGTACATCATACACACGCAGACACACAGGCTACTCTGACTTAGCAATCCATCTAAGTTATTTGGAGGCTATTAAGCAGAATAGTTGCTTTCCCTGGTGGCTCAGTGGTAAAGAATCCGCCTGCCAATGCCAGAGACACAGGTTTATCCCTGGATTGCAAAGATCCCCTGGAGAAGGAAATGGCAACCCACTCCAGGATTCTTGACTGGGACATCCTATGGACACAGGAGCCTGGTGGGCCACAGTCCATAGGGTTGCGAAAGAGTTGGACATGACTTAATAACTAAACAACAACAACAATTAGAATGGCAACTTGAGATTAGTTTGAAAACAATTCTTGGTATATCGTAGAATGGTGGACATCTTGAAGCATTTTATGGACTGGCAGATTGGGAACCACTGCTTTATGATAAAGTGGCTTCATTTGAAATATTAACATCAAAGTCCCCAATCTTACACAAATTATATGCACTCAATATGAATGTAATTTTGAGATGCTGCACACAACTGCTATTTGCTTGTAGATATTTTCAGTCAGACTATTCAATGTAGGCGAATGACCACTGAAGCTCAGTGTAAATGTTAGCACAAAGCACATACAGAACATCTTTTTTGAACTCCCTGTTTTCAAACTAAGGGTGGAAGTCTGGATACAGACTTCCCAGGATACCAGTCACTATTCCCTGAACTCATGGGCTCTGCAACAGCAAAGCACTGTGAGATGCTCTTTTTTAATGACCTAATATACTGCTTGAAGTATTTTCTTGACCTATATGCTTCTTTGGGATTTATATCATTTGTTTGTGCCCAGACTTGTATCTGCTTAATCACTTGGTTAACTTTTAATATATTGCATGTTAGCATGCATTTATTGTTCTCATTATCATATTTGTAATAAAGACAACTTGTGTTGAGTACCTGTTATGTGTGTCCCAGGAAGCTGTGTTGGTGGTTTATATGTTATTAATATATATTATTACCTCCTCACAATAACCGTGCCAAATAGATACGGTATCCTTTTACAGATTCAGAGATGGTGAGGTCAAGAAATCTGATGATGGTGACAGAGCTTGTAAGTAGCAGAACTGTGATTTGAACCCAAGGCTGCTCGATATTTAAATAATAGTGATGACGATGTGAAGATTAGTTTCCATAGCTTTAAACAAGGACAGATTCTGTCACAATGCTTATCATAACACCTCATAAGAGTCTCAGCTCTACAGTAACCTGCCAGAACTGAATGAATCCTAGTTACACAATTTAACTACTGTGCGATCTTCAACAAGCTACTAATATCTCTCTGCTTGCATTACCATCTTAAAATGAAATAATAGTATACTTGTGCTATAAAATCACTGTGAGAATCAAATGCATTTCTATGTCTATGTCAATATGTTTTGAATAGTGACTGGCCCATGGTAAGCATGAATTCTTGATTAACTATTATTATTAAAATATTAAAAAGGCATTTTAGTTGACATTACTACAGCATTGATGTTGTAGAATGTTTATAGGTTTTCAGTGCCAATGACGACTGCTTTGAAATTTCGATTACTCAATATTCTCCATTCAATGTGGACCTCACTGGAACCGATGAGGTCCCCACCCCTCCCTGGTCTGATTGGATTCACCACTGAACACTTCCATCAGGAGCCTTAGGTTGCTGAGCACCCTGATTGTAGAAATGGCACACATTTGGAACGTGCTTGAAATGAAGGCTGTGGAGCCAACAATTTGTATTTTTGAAAATCCTATGAAGCATAAGTTGCATAGGATCCTTTGATTGCAGAGACTGTGAGATGATTATTATCTGGGTATTTACAATATTGGTACCTGGGATAGCACAGTGTCAGTGTTGATAAGGACTCGGGGTACTATAAAGTAAGTTTAGAAATGTATTTGTGAATCCTGTAAGAAAAATATCTTCAAACCTCAAGGTTGCTCTGTCAGATTACATAGTTTGAAATTACATTAGTTGTAGAAACATCAGCTTCTCTGACATCAGATACATTTCTCCCTGAGAGGAAGATTGAAACAGCATTATGAGACAGTTAACCAAAATGAGAGGGTGTATTTTTGACACAACCTAATGTTCATTCACTAGGGCTCATATGATTATATTCAGCATTGCACATAAAAGTATACTCATTTATACACATAAAACATATTTAACTTGCTTGTGGCAGAATCTGGTAGACAAATTCTTTCCTTCATTGATTTTTTAAGATCAAAATTTACATTTCTAGAACTATATTTTCAAATCATGAGTGTTTACCCTGGCTTTGTACTTCTCTTAATTTTAAAAGCATCTTTCTGTTTTTCTGATAGTAACATGGAAACTGCTGTTCAGTTGCCAAGTTGTGTCCAACTCTTTGACGCATCCGACTCATGAAAATACACAGTTCCAGTTGAACTCCAACTCTAGATTCAGAGATGACTTTTAACTGAGGCTAGATGGAGGAGCCTGGAAGGCTGCAGTCCACGGGGTCGCTGAGGGTCGGACATGACTGAGCGACTTGACTTTCACTTTTCATTTTCATGCATTGGAGAAGGAAGTGGCAACCCACTCCAGTTCTCTTGCCTGGAGAATCCCAGAACCCCAACAGACGGAAGAGTCTGTTGGGCTGCCGTCTATGGGGTCGCACAGAGTCGGACACGACTGAAGCGACTTAGCAGCAGCAGCAGATCTAATGTGCCTGCAGCAGATAGAAGCACATGAAGTATACTTTATTTCAGGTTATTAGTAACAATATGTCTGAAAGACTGTGGGATCTCAGAAGTTATGACTCAAAATACTGTTTTATAGTTAACTTGTAATTTAGTATTTAACAAATAAAAGTTTACAGGGGCTTCCTTGACGGTCCAGTGGTTAGGAATCTTCCTTCTAATTCAGGGGACATAGGTTCGATCCCTGGTTGAAGAAGCAAGATCCCATATGCTGCAGACCAACTAAGCCTGTGTGCCGCAACTAGAGAAACCTGTACACTGCATCAAAGACCCAGCACAGCACCCCCCCCCCAAAAAAAAAAAAAAAAAAAAAGTTTACAAGTAATTTGGAGAAAATAGTCCAGACAGGTAAACATTACAGGCCTTAGTTACTTCATCTTGTATGTATGGGACTAAAGAAAGAAGCCATGTGAGATATGTTTAATGATGGAAACAGTAAAAGGAGATAAAAAATTCTTAAGCTAGAAAATGCTCCATAAGAATGAATCAGGTGAGGCCTGGAACAGATATAGAGAGACTGTTTCTCTGTTTGCTCCTGACTGCCTGAGGCAAAGCTTACATCAGAAAAGGAATGTGCATCTCATTAAAAACTGTAGCCTTGAATCTGCTGTAAATCTTTGATTTTTAACTCAAGAATGCAGTCCTCCTGTATCCTGACAGGGACAGAAAAAGGAAGCAAGATTTTTTCTCCTAGAGTTAATTAAGAGTCTGCTGTATCTTTAAAGTGTTCTTATTCTTACAAAGAAGGAAAATGATGGAAAGTGTTTAAAAATGTAATAGATGCTTCTTCAAAGAAATTAACATAATGCATTTGGGAATAGGATCACTGCAAAATGAAAATTTTAACTATGACATTTTAAATCCACATAGCCAGATAAGCATGCGTGGAGCATGTGAATTTAAATAAATATTCTGTTGGTACCTGCTGCCTTTGTGGAAACTTCTGAATATAGTAATTGAGTCATTTAGATAGAGTGTGAAGTATAATATTTCTATTCTTTTGGACTCCGAGTTGGTGGAATATGAAGTGGAAATTGTGATAAAGATGGGATAGAGTACAATTAGTAGATATATGGCATCAGTAATAAATGCATTTTGCAACAACAAAATACTACAAGACAATTACTGTTAAAATATTAGGTCAGGAAATTGTGGTTTGTTTCTCTGAAAGGAGTTGATGGGCTCAGTCTGATTCTTAGTGCTTATTCTAAGGGTATCTGCTTCACCAAGGAAACAACAAAGGGGCCTGGACAGAGCAACCAATTGGTTTATCTATTTTTTTCCTCACTCCCTCTAGATTATCTGTAAAGTCTTACCAATTAGGCCTGCAAAGGAAACAAATACAGGTGTGGTCCAACTGGAGGAGTAAGAAAACACGGATGGCATTTGAAAAGACCCTGATGCTAGGAAGGATTGAAGGCAGGAGGAGAAGGGGACGACAGAGGATGAGATGGCTGGATGGCATCACCGACTCCATGGACAAGAATTTGGGTGAAATCTGGGAGTTGGTGATGGACAGGGAGGCCTGGCGTCGCAAAGAGTCGGACACGACTGAGCGACTGAACTGAACTGAACTGATGGCATAGGAAAGCATGTTCCACATTTTGTCAGTGCTGTCTCTGTTAGTAATTATATTACAGTCCATTTGCAATACATGTATTTTTAAATTCAGAAGAGTGAATGAACTCGTTAATACCAGACTGCAAACTCTTCAGTACTGTTTGGCCCCTAGATAAATACAGAACTTGAAAGTAAGGGTTTAGAAAATCTTATAGATATTTAACAGAGTAATTTTATGGTTACTGATTCTAATAATAAAACAAGGGGTTGTGTTTTGTATGTCTTTTTTTTTTTTTAATTTCATTTTTCTAGTAGTTCAACTCACTTTATTTAACACAGTATCGATTCTGCAACAGGATTAAAAAAAACTAAACTCAATTCTTTACCATAAATTGTTGAGAAATCGAAGTTAGATTCCAATGAAATAGTTGCACATTGGATAAAGCAGGGGGTCAGCAAACTACAAACTGCAGGTCTGATCCATGGGGTCTAGGATTTTGGGGGATGCCCACAAACAAAATCTCTTTTTACATGTGGATGTTTACAACTAATTTGATAATCAGAAATACTAACCTTAAATGCCAACTAAGCAAAATGTTATTATCCTCCCCCCAAAATTCCCTTCTTCTCATTGGTAGATTTATATTATTAAAAAATATATACTTGATTTTTATTAAATTTCTGAATTTCAGCAACACAAATTTGTGAAAATTTTCTCCCTTATTATATATGTACATAAACGATGCCTTGATTTTTTTTTTTTTTTCCCTTGGCTGGCTCAGAATTCCTAAAATATTTAAAATCTGATCCTTTGAAGGAAGTGTCCACCACTGAGATAAAGATGTTTTTCAACTCATAAGAGTTCTTAACAATATAAAAATTGTATATTCTTCAAACTCATACATGTTTTACTTACAGACATAGTAATATAATTCAAATTCAGATTTTATTGTAAAAAATCCCAAGTTTTCTAAATTTAATGCATTTTTCATTAGGCATTGTGTTTTCATGTATTTATCTACACATTTGTATCATTATAATTGATAATTCTTTTTTAAAAAATAGTGGAGACTATCAAATTAAACTAGAAGATTCCCTTCAGTGTCTTTCTAAACACAATCCTAGTCACTAGAAAAAAACTGAAACTTTTCTCTTTTCAGTTCTGCTGGTGGTTACTGCCATATTCCTAAACTACATTCTTCTTTACATTTTATCAGTTTTAGATATTACTTCTTTTTTTTTAAGTGTTTAAATGTATCTTTTATTATTCAGTAGACAGTTTTTTTTCAGTCTGGGGTATTGTAAATCATATCTTCAAAAAGAGGGCTACAACAATGTTCCCTTCCATATAAGAGGGGGATTTCAGCTTATTTACCACTACCTCCTCTCACCCTCTCTCTTTTTAAGGGAAATTGTTATTTTAGTTTTTCTATTGGTTTCATTAAATACTTTTAAATAATCTATATAAATGTTTAGTTTTTCTTTTCTTAGCAACTTTAGACATCTCTTGATGCCCCAACTTGTTAAAACATCTGTTTTTCCTTACGTATCTCATTCTTAATTCTTTTTCTCATCCTCTGTCAGATGTACCCTGACATAGGCAAAACTGAGAATATTTGCATTCAGATCAGTGCATATATTAAATCTTTATTTAGCTAGTTTTAAGATCTGAAAATAGATATATGGCCTTTCCTTTCTCTCCATATCCCTGGTATAGTAATTGCTTCAAGGACAGGCTTAAAATTGGATTAGTCCACTAAGATGCAATTCCAGGACTTTACAGAAACATTTTTCCCAATAGTCACAGACCTCTCCTTCAAAATCTTCTATTAGATGTTTATAGAACCATATGGATCTAGCCTTTATTTCTCATGATTTTTGTCTCACATTGTCACTTTGCCTTTTTATTGTATATTCTGGGAAATTTCCTGTACTTTTTTTTTCCAGCTAATTAATAATGATCTTTTGCTCAGGCAATAATTACCTGAAAACCTTAGTCTTAATTTCTAAGAACCATTTCTTATTCTCTGAAGGCTCTTTTCTCTTTTCTCTTCTTATTTTATAGTTTGCTTATACATGTTCTCAAATTCCTTAAGGGATTAGAATTATTTAAAGTCATTTCCTTATTTTTTTAAAGAAAGTTTTTTATTGTGTTTATTATTTTTGTTTCCCCCTCAGGGTCAGTTTTCCTTCTTGTTTGTATTGCTGTTTATCTTGCATAATTCTCGTGTAACACAAGTGTCTGGTGTCCTTGGGGTCTGGACTGTGGTCATGTCTTTGTGGTGCCTTCTCCCATCTTCTTGATTAATGGGTCAGTGTAGGTAGGATTTGCAGAGATGATGCAGAGGCTTTGTGAGACAAGGGAAGATTGCCTTGTCTCTCCACAAAGTGAGTCCTCTTTTAAAGTATCCACAGGTCAGAGGGCATTTCTGAGACAATGGGAGCAAAGAAATACTTCAGTCTAATGTCACTTGGACAGTGGGCTTCATTTGGATGCTTTCCAGCAAGAAGATGATGTCGGAAAATAGGAAAGTGTAATAAACATCCTAATTGCCTAAACATAATGCCAACTCAGACAGATTGACTTTTTCCGTAGATTTATGACTTTGATCAGAGTGGCATGTGAGATGCAATGAAATAGCTGGAATCCACAGATGATCTCCATATACTGATAGCATTGGGACACTGACTACTCCAGATACCCTAACCCAAACCTAATAAGAAGGTCAGTATACTCAGACTTTAATACAACATGACCCTTCTCAATAAAAGAAAGATGGGCCACTCCAGACACAATGGCATACTTTCCAGAAACCTTGAGTTTGCTATCCATACTGCCCTGGACATTGTTATTGGGGAAGATGTTGGATGGAGACCATTAGGAGCCTTCATATACCACCTTTTATTAATATTTCCTCTTCTCATGTATAAAATTTTTAGAAACATTTCTCCAAGATTCGGCTTGGCAGGGATTTCATGTGTTTATTTATGTCAGTATACATTTAAACATTTCAGTGATCATGACAAAACCATGCCAGTTTAGAAATGTTGGCAAGACAGACAGAAGGTCCATAATAGTTCCCCCAAATTATATACATTTATAGGGTGTGTTTAATCTTTCTTAAATTAATTTGACAATTTCTACCTGTATGCAAGTTTTTTAATGTCTGTCATGATTTTGATGTTACCTCTTATTCTTCTCAGTCTGCAATCAAGGCTACTACAGTAAAATGTGCTAAAACCTGTTTTAGTTGTTGAGTAAACATTACTCACCAAATATTATACTGAAAGAACAAACTGGTTAATTGTATTACCAATAAAGTACATAAACAAGTAAATATATTAATGTTATATTTGTAACAACTAAGAAATAGTCTATAAAAATAATAACTATAAAAGTCTAATGACTGGCCTGATTAAGGTAGCTAAAATCACTTTCATAGGATCTATATAGAGATGATTAGTTTCTGTGATTAAAATATTATCAATCTCAATTCACACTGCTAAACACTTGTTAAAATCAATATTAAAAAGGAGCAATATAGTTAAATTAGTATGAACACTACCTACAGTGAAGTTAGAAAGAATGAGTTGAATAGACCATTGTGTTCACTCTTCTTTCTTGCTCTGTATTTTAAAAATACAGGTTTTAGTTGAAGTCTTAAATACTTAACGGGTTAGATACTATGTGTAATCAAATGATACCTGGTTTGAAGCATGGATATATACAGAAATGTGTATTATGCTTCTCACTTAGTATGTAAAACCTGATACATTTATGATATTTAGATCCTGTGTTCTTCTACATCACTAGCAGCTGTCTCAATTCCAAAATGTCTTCTATTTTACCATTTTTATGGTGCCTGACAATCTCTCTAATCACTTGAAGCAATTCTTGTGAATTCAGTTATTGTTATATGTTATTTACCACACTGATTAGACTAAACCACACACTGTGGTCTATTATTTGAAATTATACATGAATATTGCTTTATGAGATTGAATGACTTACTGTTGTGATATTGAACTTGTTATAATCTTAAGTTTTAAAAGAAAAGGAACATTCTAATGAGTCTTTTTCTTTTTTTCTTTTTGATGATTGTCAAATTATTAGGGGCCACATATTGACTCTAAATATATAGCCATCAGAAATTATACAAATGTTTTTATTTTAAACAAGTAATTTGGTTTTATTATAAAATTTATCTAGACAGCTAAACAAAAAAAATAAAATCAATGTAATTTTCTTCATGTATGGGATGCTAAGTTGAAGGAACATCCTCATTTTATAGTGTACACAAATAAGATATAGATACATATATATGTTCATGATGTGATATCTTAAAATTCCATTGAAGTTGTATGATAATGTGACCGAAGGAATATTTTTCTCAGTGAACATTTAAAAACAACAAACATTTTAGAAACATTGAATAGGTTGGACATCTGTCTCCAAAGAAATAAAAATTATTAATAAGGAATTGTTGTTTAATTAAACCTTAATTTGGAATTAAGGAGATACCCAGTTATATTCTTATGTAATTTTACTTTCTAAATCAGTATTTTCACTAAATTTTCAGTTGAAGTTGTGACAGCTTATACTCTTTATGAACAAAACAATATATATATCCTATTTATAAATATATATTTTATTTTAATTTATGTAAATTTACACATATATCACATATATCTGATATGTAATAAAATAATTATGATAGTAAAGAATTTGCCTGCAATGCAGGAGACCCAGGTTTGATCCCTGGGTCGGGAAGATCTCCTGGAGAAGGAAATGACAACCCACTCCAGTATTCTTGCCTGGAGAATCCCATGGACAGAGAAGCCTGGCAGGCTGCAGTCCACGGGGTCACAAAGAGCCAGACACTGCTGAACAGCTAACACACACACACACACACACACACACACACACAAGCTTAAAGGCATTTTGCTACAATCTACCATTCTAGGTTTTATGTATTTCTCAAATTATTTTTAAAAATTATATAAAAATTTAAATAATGTATGTGTTTAACATACAGCAGAATTTTCATATTAATGAGAATGCATCTCATAAAACAGATAATCATATTAATATGTTTCGCAAATGAATAAAATTTTTCTTCTAGAATCCATTTTATATAATTCAAAAGACTTTCCTCATTAAATTTAATTATACTAAAGCATATATTTATCTGTTTTCTCTAAAATGTTTAGATACTGCTTTGAAGGAATCCTAAGATGCACAATTTTTCAAAATGCTGCAAGCTAGTAGATGACATGGAAGAATAAACACATGATCAGAAACTAAAGAAAGCTGACGTGGAAGAAAAGAAGAAAAAGATGAAAGCAATTGGATCAATTCACAGAAACCATATCAGGTAATTCCTATACTTTTGCTTGTTTGTCTAGTATGTGTAGATGTGTGTCTGCTGAGAGTGAGGGTTGAGTAAGAAGGAAGAGAAAGGACAGTGGAGAAGAAAACAAACTCAGATTCAAATATATCAGGCACTTCGATCATCAGTAGATAAGTCCATTTCCTCTCAGCTGAAGGTGGCGGCATGCTCTGAAAGATCTCAGTAACAAATTGTCCCTGTCATAAGTGAGCTCCAGTTTTCCTTATCACCGTAGCAAAAGGCAGGATGAATCTCATTGCCTATTGCAAGAGCAAATAACCTCCCCCTAGTAGATATGGACCAAACTGAATCGTTCTGGATCCCTTCACTTTTCATCTTGTTAACTGTATGCCAATTTGGATATTTTGGCCATGAGCAGTTTGTGGAAGCTGACTTCCACAAAGTCACCGCACTAGAATCATAACATAATTTGGGCATTTACAGATCATGGCGACATTTTCTGCAGACTTCTTGGAAAGAAGTCAGATTGTTTTTCAAAGAAGTATACTAGAAAAAGTAATCCGTCTTTCTACTGAATACAGTTTTGTCTCTCTTGCTAGCAGCTAAACTCTATCTTCTAACTAAAAGTAGAGCTTTAGATTAAAGCCAAAGCCAGTTTTGGATTGAAATAATACTTAGAAGACAGGGAGGGAAGAGATGGAAGAAATCTGTCTATGGTAGCATCATTGTACAGTTGATCAAGTCTTCTAAGCTAGTGATTTTCCTTCATTGTTTAAGATAATCTGAGTTTAATTTACCAGTACATTAAGAGATTTGTGTATAATACACTGTCCTAGAAAATGACAGCTTCTATTCACTTTCTATCTGATAATATTTCTCAGTAGAAAATCCCCATTTTCTTATTTCCGTTATTACAAAATTACATAATTTGTCTATTCAAGTTCAAGTTTAGTTATTTTCTTACCTGATAATGTGATTTCAGTTCTTTCAACCAGATCCCATGTCTACTTTTAAATTTTAATTTTTCTGTTTGTTTTTTATATTTTTCTCACAAAACTAGGCATTTCTTAGTGAACAATAGATTCTTCTCCCACTAGTTCATTATATATGGTCCTTCCATCTCATACCCTTATTTAGCATTGTTTCAGTGTAAAATAGAACCCCTGAGAGGTAATGAGATAACTTCCCACAGCTACCATTTATCTTAAAAGAATAAAAGACATAAGCCCCAGAGAGAGTCAGTTTACATGATGATGAAGTTTAGTATTAGAAAATAAGAATTTGAAACCTTTGTTAAATGGAAAATAAAAGCAACAATTTTTAGCTATTGTCATCTAGATTAAAAGTAGTATCATATTTCGATTCTAATGAATTAAAATAAATTCATTTGCAAGTTGATTCTATTTTTCAGCTCCCTTAAAGTCTCTAAGTTTTTAGTTTCTCAGTATCTAAAATTTGAGTGTTTAATGCTAATATTAAATTTGGCAGTTTGTATATTTTCCCTAGGCTTCCCTGGTGGCTCAGTTGGCAAAGAGTCCGCTGGCAATGCAGGAGACCTGGGTTCGATCCCTGGGTCAGGAAGATCCCCTGGAGAAGGAAATGGCAACCCACTCCAGTATTCTTGCCTGGAGAATCCCATGGACGGAGGAGCCTGGTGGGCTACAGTCCATTGGGTCACAAAGGGTCGGACACGACTAAGTGACTTTCACTCACTTCACATTTTCATTAAAGTATTTCCTGGAAAGTTTTGATAAAAGAGTAGATTTGAAAATTTTGCCCACAGACAAAGACATTAATAATGACCAATTACAAGAAAACAAAGTTACTATCAATAGTTTTCCTAAAGCAATGATTATGGTTCATAGGGGTCCATGAAAGTTTTCTAGATTTTAATAACTGATTGTTATGTTAATGTTTTATTAGTTTATCCTTACATTTCTATTGTAAGTATTTGATTTGTAATATTTAGGAAAAAAACAGGCTTCTTTATTAGATTTCATCAAAGGTAATTTTATTCCTTATCAAAGGTATCTCCATTCTTTACCTAATTCAGGTTCCTTTCTTTCCTTAGTGCAATCGGGGATAGGTAGGGAACAGTGATCTGCAGTTCCATCTATTCTAATAAATATGAGTGGGAAAAAGTTGAATATTCTTCTGTATAGTGGTGGCTAAAGCCTATCCAAGTAAATATAAAGCCAGAAGAAAATTAGGACTGAGGCTGTACCATTCATCTCTGATTCTCTGTCTATGTCTTTGTGTGGGTAGGTTTTGTGTAACTTAGGCCAGAATAAGGAACCATTTTATAAATGCATAAGAGACTTCCCAGGCGGCACTAGTGGTAAAGAACCTGCCTGTCGGTGCAGGTTAGATAAGAGACATGGGTTGGATCCCTGGGTTGGGAAGATCCCGTGGAGGAGGGCACCGCAACCCACTCTAGTATTCTTGCCTGGAGAATCCCATGGACAGAGGAGCCTGGTGGGCTACAGTTTATAGAGTTGCAAAGAGTTGTACATGACTGAAGTGACTTAGTATGCAAGCAAGATGGCTTAAGGACCTCCCTGGTGGCTGAGTAGAGTATGCCTGCTAGGACAGGAGGCATAGGAGATTTGGAGTCAATCCCTGGGTCAGGAAGATCCCCTGGAGGAGGAAATGGCAACCCACTCCAGTATTCTTGCCTGGGAGCTCCCATGGACAGAGGAGCCCGTCTGGCTACTATCATTGGGGTCCCAAAGAGTCAGACATGACTTAGCAACTGAACACAGCACAGCAAGAAGGGCTTAAATACCTGAGGAAACAAAGAAAATGTTTGCTTTTTATGTATCTGTATTTTATGACAACTTCTAATTACTAGAAGTCCCTTGGTACATGAGAATATATTAAAAGGTAGGATGTATTATCAAATTTTTGAAATATACTTTCTGTTTGACATTAGATGCTTGTGTGATAATAACAAAGAGCTGTATAATACAGATGAAAAAAGCCCAAATTCAATAGAAAATGTATGCCATGCATTTTTCCAGTCATACAGATGGATTTTTGTCAAACTACTACAGTTTCTTACCTCTTGGCCTTAACTGATCTGATATACGTATATTTAAAGCTGATGTTCAAAATGGAGGAAGACTCTCAAAACAAGTTATCCAAAGGCTGAGGAATTACCTGGGTGAGTGGAAGTAAATGAAATCCCTCTTTTTTGAAGTAAATGGGCACCTTTTAGGATGCAGTCTGAGAGGAGTACATGCAAATGTAATGAGACATGTCTCAGCACAGAAATCTCTTCTGGAAAGGCATTGTTCTCATCCCATACAGGATAATAGGTCCCCTTTTGTGCTTCCTTTAATTTCTGTATTTTGTAATTTAAAAAGATTAGCCATTATAGACAAAATTTCATTTTAATCATAATAAGGTATATTATAAAATCTGGCACTACCTCTTGTGCTGGCAGATTAAAAAAAAGACAGTATTTCTTCCATCAAGTTAAAATACTTCTTAATTAAAATATGTTTATGATAGATGCCCTTTTCTGTCCATATGTAAGCACCTAGTCCTGGCTGGTCTTATATTTATTTCTAGTGGTAAAACTTAATGCATACTTGTAAGGAATTCTTAATATTGTTGAGGCTTTGCAAAGAATGCATTAATGTTTGAAAAGAACAGAGGAGCTGACCTTGGGAGGGGTCTGAAAAATGCTTCACAAATCCAAATAGGAGTCCAAAACAGTGAGTGAAGGGTAGAGCTTGAGTGATGAGAAAATGAGGAAGAAAAGCAAGGTGAAAACAGGAAGGGTTTCTGAGAGCCTTTTAGCAGAAACAAGTTAAAACAAATCATTAGGCACCCAGTATGATTATAATATAATTAGGTAAATATTCCTGGGTGGCTTATGGAACTGTCTTCTTATCTCAAAATCACACCATGCTCATAAATGTGCTCACATTTGTCTCTTGCTGATACCCATAGCAATAAATTTCCCATTAAGCAAACCTGAAAATATGGACATCCCAAGCAATATGAACTTCTCAAGGGCAAAAATGATGTCATTCATAATGGTATATTCAATCCTTACTGCAGTGTATGGCATATAGGGAACAAATATATTGATTGAAAATAGAAATGTAATTTCACTTTAATTTTAATATCCACAAGTTCTCTTGTCTGTTTTTCTGAATTTTAGCTAATTTATTCTGCATGGTTAATTTATCTTACTTTGAAACTATTTATTAAGGATAAGCATAATTTTAATTAGTTTTTCTGAAAATATAAATAAAATTTGCACAAAAATTACTAAACTCTATTCTTTCTCTTAACACTGAGTGTTGTAGCAGAAAGGCTTTGGCTTTGGGTTCCTATTTCTGGGTTTGAGTTCCTGATCCACCACTTTTTATGTCACTTAAAGTTTCTGAGCCTTTAAATGAGTACAAAATACTTTATAATTATCAGGGTGTTAATAGTATCGTACTATTAGTTGTTAGAGGTAAATGAAATAATGGGTGAGATGCTATTTAAACATCAACTCCTCTTTCTCTTCTCTTCTCTTCTGAATTTTGGGGGTATTGACAGATAGGCAAGAACTGGCCTCATAGTATGAATATTCAGGACAGGAATCAGCTTATATTTAGTTGGAATGTATCATGTCTCTACTTCTCTGAGGATGTGTGAGAAATATGTTCTGTCCTTGTCTCCATAGATCAAAAATTGTTGCTATATTTTTTCTTTTTAGAATTCAAGTTCCTGTTGTTAAAAAACAAAACTCAACTGAGTACATTTTAAAGATCTTATTGGTATTATTCAATAATTCATAATCAGGTAGCAGCCCCTGTAGCAAACAGAAAGGAGCTCCAAGGAACTGAACAAAATGAAAAGACTTATTAGGCAGCAGGGAGCAGGAACAAGGAAGTTACACCAGACAGAACAATCGGATGGGCTATGACAAGGCCACCTTCCTTGGGGGGACGGTAGGGTCTATCAGGCAAATTAGCTAATAGTGCCAATCGGTGATCCCGATTGACTGACGAAAGATTCTGTTTCTGGAAAAACTGAAATGGTAATGAAAGCTCGGTTTAGTGAGGTGGGACCTATGAGTGACTCCCTTTGGAGCCTGTGTCTTGTTTTTAGACCTATTTATTTGCTGAGAGTATCTTTACGTAGTGGAAAGCAGTATCTGGGGGTTTTGGGTTTGTCTTCGGTTTTGTTTTTGTCTTTTGCCGCTCTGTGCAGCACGTGGGATCTAGCTCCCTGTTGTTCAGTCACCACGCCCTGTCCGACTCTTTGCAACCCCATGGACTGCAGCACGCCAGGCCTCCCTGTCCCTCACCATTTCCCAGAATTTGTCCAGGTTCATGCATTGGTGATGCCATCTGACCATCTCATCCTCTGTCGTTCCCTTCTCCTTATGCCGTCAGTCTTTTCCAGCACCAGGGTCTTTTCGAGTCGGCTGTTTGCATCAGCTGGCCAAAGTATTGGAGCCCCCTGACCAGGGATGAAACCCATGTTCCCTGTTGTGGAAGCGTGTAGTCTTAACCACTGGACTGCCAGGGAAGTCTCAACAGCATTTTGGGCTTATATTCCTGAAGAGGTATATTTAAATAGTTTTCTAGAAGTAAAATCAAAAAGGTTTAAAACCTAAATGTCATTGTTTTTCCTTGTTATTATCTATTAATCCCTCAATGCCCAACTCACGTATATCATTTTCCACCAAGAAGCCTGCACCACCCCAGTCAAAATTTTTGTTTCCTGAAGGCCTTGCATTGCTGTTCAGTTTCCAGCCATATGTGGTGACATATTATTATTTAATTAATACATATATGTTAGAGGCCAACAATGAGTCAAGTTGGGAATATAGATAAATAACACAGAAGAGACAAAAGTGTAACTATTAACATTTATCTTAACTCTACTTTTACAATTTAAATGACTTATCTTTAATATACATTTACAGAGGTCTGTGGAAAACTTTACAATTTCCCTATTACATTTTGCAATGAAACAAATCCCACAACTAAATTTCAAATGTTTTAAACATGAAAATTAGAATCTAACATTCTCATGATTAATTTTTTTTTCTGAATCAGATTTATTTCAGTCTAACAATTGCTGTCCATTCTAAAGGAGATCAGTCCTGGAATTTCTTTGGAAGGAATGATGCTAAAGCTGAAACTCCAGTACTTTGGCCACCTCATGCAAAGAGTTGACTCATTGGAAAAGACCCTGATGCTGGGAGGGATTGGGGGCAGGAGGAGAAGGGGACGACAGAGGATGAGATGGCTGGATGGCATCACTGACTAAATGGACGTGAGTCTGAGTGAACTCTGGGAGTTGGTGATGGACAGGGAAGCCTGGTGTGCTGTGATTCGTGGGGTTGCAAAGAATCAGACACGACTGAGTGACTGAACTGAACTGAACTGAAGTGACCACTAGATCTTCCTTTAGTGTGAGTTACCAGTTAATTGAGAACTGTTTTGAATTTCTTTAATAATTAAAAAAATGGTGATGTCAGTATTGAATTATAAAATTAAGATAAAGAGATAAAGAGACCCAGGGATATTATGACCAAAACTGAAGTTAACGGATACAGCTGACCGGGTTTCAGCATTTTCTCTGGAACTTGTTCTCATGATAAAAGAAATGTGTTTTCATAGCATCATCATAGACAAAGTCCAGTGAAAATGTTTTGTAATCAACCATCTTATAATGGAATAAATGTTGATCTGATTTATGAATTTATGGATTACTTAAGCATAGACTTCAACATTTTGTCATCAGGTTTTAAATGAAATTTATATATTAAGTTGCAGTCATTGTAGAATATTAGAGGATATTAATAATTGACTTCCTCAGAATGAAGATTTGTGGGCAAATCCAGCATATTTGCATCAATCTATCAAACTAGGGCTTCCCTGGTGGCTCAGATGTTAAAGAATCTTCCTGGAATGCAGGAGACTTGGGTTCAATCCCTGGATTGGAAAGATCCTCTGGAGAAGGAAATGGCTCTCCACTTCAGTATTCTTGCCCAGGCAAGAACAAAAATATACAAATTTTAGTTTTTTTTTCTCCACAAATTTAAGGGTGAATAATAATTGAAAAGTCACTTTGAAAAAAAAAATATATTTTTGGCTGTGCTGGGTCTTCTTTGCTGCTCGCGGGCTTTCTCTAGTTTCAGTGAGTCGGGGCTAGTCTCTTGGTGCAGAGCTTGCACTTAAGGAACTACTCAGTTCCCCACGGCACATGGAATCTTCCCTTACTGGGGTTGAACCCGTGTCCCCTACATTAGCAGGCAGATTCTTAACCACAGGATTACCACAGAAGTCCCTGAAGAGTCCTTTTTGATGCCTATTTCTTGGCAAGAAACAGTCCTTTAAAAAAGTTGTATGTGGGTATGTTCATGTTATCACAAAAGCAGTTTACTTTTTGATACGCTTGCAAAGATTGCTGCTGCTGCTGCTGCTGCTGCTGCTAAGTCACTTCAGTCATGTCCAACTCTGTGTGACCCCATAGACGGCAGCCCACTAGGCTCCGCCATCCCTCGGATTCTCCAGGGAAGAACACTGGAGTGGGTTGCATTCCCTTTTCCAATGCATGAAAGTGAAAAGTGAAAGTGAAGTCCCTCAGTCATGTCCGACTCTTCGTGACCCCATGGACTGCAGCCTACCAGGCTCCTCCGTCCATGGGACTTTCCAGGCAAGAGTATTGGAGTGGGGTGCCATCTGGGCACTTCTGAAATTCACTTTTCCCAAAACGATAAAAGACGTTTTATCTAAATATGTAATGTTTTTATGATCACAATTTTGATTATTATTGGCAAAATAATACCAGAAATTTTCATTAGCAAAGTAATACATATACCTGTGTGTGAACAGCTTTAACACACAGGCAGCATCCTCTGTAGAGTCTGAAATGCCTACAGTCATAGCTGCCCTATTACAATAGGCTGAGAAAGAAGACAAGCGTCTGCATTGTGCAATGTGGTTACAGAAATATTTAACAAGTGGAAACAAAGCATGGTCTAGGGGCTTCTTCAGTTGCCTTTCAAAGTGATATCGATACGGAATCTTACTGGTTTTATCATCTACCATGAGTGTCCCTGGTGCTCAGATGGTGAAGAACCTGCCTGCAGTGCAGGAGACCCAGGTTCAATCTCTGGGTTAGGAAGATCCCCCTGGAGAAGGGAATTGCTACCCATTCCGTATTCTTGCCTGGAGAATTTCATGGACAGAGGAGCCTCACAGGCCACAGGCCATGGAGTCACAGAGTCGGGCATGACTGAGCGACTGACAGTTTCACTTTCATGGGTAATTAAACCTTTCTCTTCTAGCAGAAGCTGGAAAAGGAGTGGTCTAAACCAGAATGCTTAATTGTGTCTCTCTCCCAGGAAAGGTCTGAGCCAGAAACTTAGAGAAATAAGGAAATTCTGCTCCAGCCTCCTGTTTCTCATCAGTATGTTAAGTGATGCATTCCATTTTCAGCCATGAATTGTGAAGGTTAGAATACTGAGGAGAGCGAGGCAGGTCTGACCCAGGCATCATTCCTGCTCCTCCTGATAGACCTTCCACATGTTTGCTTTCATCGTTTAGATTGAATGGCTGAACATCAATCATGCCCACATTCAAATGTAAATATGAAAGCATATTCCAGAGTAAAATATAAAATGGATTTTGGTCCTTTTGGTGAGTTAAATTATCTGCTCGATTGCTTCCATCCATTAGTGGGGATAATAGAGAACTGACTGAACATCTTTTCTATACAGGAACAATTGAATTAGGCTTTCTATCTACAAAAGTGACTATCACAATTACTGAATGTGTTTAATGCCACTATAAATCTTTCCTGAAAGTAGAGAAAGAAGAAATAATAACTCTTTGAGATATTCAATGGCTGGGAAAAGGGAAATTAAATACCACAATTATTCAAAATTATAAGTAAAAGCAACTCATGGGCTGCCCAAACTCTGGGAACCACAGTATCGCGTTATTAAGTAAACACAGATTGGAGTTTCCTTCATAATAGTCTAGACACCACACCAGACCTTAGCTCCTAAATATTTATGAAAAATTTTCTAAGAAAGCAAGATGGATATAGTCTAGACAAACAGTTCTTTACACAGATTCTCTTCTAGAAAACACTCATAGTATATTCTCAAAAGGCCATCTTTTTAGTGGGAGCTATAGAGAGCTCCTATAAACCAATAGAGGCATAGTGTTCCCATGCTTCTTAGGGGCATTTTTGTTTGTATGATGAAAGACCATGCCGTATCAACACACATAATTGTACTTGGAGACCATCCTTTGCCAAAAGAAAAGCTGTCTAAAATTGAAAATTAATTATAGTTTCAGTTTAGCCTTCTCTGTCTCTCCTTGTCTGTCTCTTGCTTTCTCACCACAGCCTAAGACTGTACTTAGTATCTGTGTTAAAAATACTGCAAATATAAAGACATGGAGAAGACTTAAGTATTTCTCCCACATCTCTAGATTAATATTTAAAACATAGCAAACTAAGTAGTAAATTAAAGATGCCATGGAAAAAGTCTCCAAGAGCTTGACTTCTGCAGTCTTACAGAAGGAGTTTTTTATAGATGATTGACCCCACACCTAGTTTTAGCCACTCGGGGCTCATGGAGAGTAATCAGTTCGAGTTGTTTGGTGTCACACAACTAGATGATAGAAGAGCCTGGCCTGGAAAAAAGTCTGGACCCATCAATAAAATTTATTTCAAGGAGGATATAAAACACTGGGAAAACGAATGCCTTGAGCTAAGCCTACTTACTCCATTTTGTTGTTTAATGTGGTTTTTACCATTGCATTTTGTTGCTGTCTTGAGTCTATTTATGCATATATAAATTTGCTTTATCTGCCTTGGCTTTGTATTGTCTTTTTAGTTTGTTGAACTCACGTGTGATAAGGAACATGCTATTTGCTAATGCAAGAAACCTCCGGATATCCCGTATAGGATGCTGTCAGTAAAAGCTCCCTGGAATGTGATGTTCCAAAGGTCAGGGTTGCCTTTTGTTCATATTTATATCCTAGCCACTAGCCATATTGGTTATTTAAATGCACATTTAAATTAATTTAAATTGAATAGGTAGGATTCACTTTCTCCATTGCACTAGCTGCATTTCGAGTGCCCAACAGCTTGAAATAATTCCATTGCTCAAGTGTAATCACTGGTCGCTACCAAGTAAGGAATATCAGCAGCAGCATAGAAGTTCTCTCAGTGCTGGAGGGCTTCCCTGGTGGCTCAGCTGATAAAGAATCCGCCTGCAGTGCAGGCGACCCAGGTTCGATTGCTTGGTGGGGAAGATCCCCTGGAGAAGGGAATGGTGACCCACTCCAGTATTCTTGCCTAGAGAATTCCATGGACAGACCATGGGTCACAAAGAGCCAGAAATGACTGAGTGACTAACACTTACTTACTTAGTGCTGGTGGCAATGAGTACTACAAAGACAAACAGAATATTCGGGAGAGATTGGATGGGGGTACATATAGAGAGAGACAGTTGACAACTAGGTTAAGTGGATGGGTAAGGAGGGAGGGAGGGAGGAAGAGAAGGAGGGTAAAAGAATGAGAGAAGATGAAAGGGAGATAACTAGCTGATATTCTGAAATATTTTAGATAGGTTCTGTTGCTGGGTAATTCGGTAAGAAGTTCACTCATCACCACCTTTCTGAGGCTTATAAAATGTCTCTGATCCACAGGATACAGAGTGGAGAAGCCGTGACTTACTATAGGCACCCTGTCACTTCAATTAATACAGCATGCCCACCTCGAGGTAGGTGCTTTGAAGCAGAGTAAGAAATAGCAGCTTTCAAATTCTTTAAGCATAAAGAAGACAAAAGATGCAGTAATGATAATTTAGGACGTGAGCCTCTGGCATTCATATTATGGCATAGGGATGCAAAAACGATAAAAATGTCTGTGTACCTGTGGTTTAAGTCCATATTTATAACTTTTCCTTGAAGATTATATACTGCATTCTCATTGTTCCCATCATTTTCTTCTTGTTTTAAAATCATGTTATTGTATTATTGATAAAATTAATTTTAATATCTTACAAGCCATTTAGCAGAGCCAATAACATCTGCTAAGTATCACACATTACCAATGAGGATTATGATCCTTGTCTAATGACTACACGCAAGACCTTTTTTCCTGAGAAACATATAAAATGAAAAAAAAAATTTTAATGAAACTTATTAGGTTACATAATCCTTTCCCAGAGTTGAATAGTTCTCCAAAGAATAGTCTCAGTGTTTCTTTCTCAGCCCAGTTGGAAATGGCCCATATAATGGAATGACTGTCTTGCTCCCTCGGGAAGTGACAATATGTAGAATTCTGAATCAGAAACATCAGATTCCTGTGCAGAGTGAGGTTTTCCCATCCTATAATAAGAAAGAACATAAACTTCCCCTCAGTGATAACACAGAAAAAGCTTTTATTAAATATTCTCATAAATCTACCTTGACTTTTTGCTTTTGTCTTAAAAATTTTAATTCTTAAACATTCTGAATAATTGTTATTCAGAATGTTGGCTTCCCTAGTGGCTCAGACAGTAAAGATTCCGCCTGCAATGTAGGAAACCCAGGTTCGATCCCTGGGTCAGGACTATCCCTGGAGAAGGAAATGGCAAACCACTCCAGTATTCTTGCCTGCAAAATCCCATGAACAGAGGAACCTGCTGGGCTACAGTCCATGGGGTTGCACAGAGTCAGACATGACGGAGCAACTAACAATTCAGAATATAAATCATTCTGATGGGAAAGTACCTTACCTTTTCTTCAAGAATGATAATACTCACATGAAAATACAGCCAATTTCAGATAAAAGTTTTCATTTAGATATGTCAGTATACTGAAATATTTTAAAAACTCAATGATATGAACCATGAGGCAAATTATACCAGTATTAGTGGAGTACCATCTGGACATAACATCCATTTCTCTTCACAGCAAAGGATGCTCTCAATCCAAGGAAATATTCCAATGGATCTCTCTGTAAGTAGGAAAGTTTTATTTTCGTTTTCATTCCACATGTTCTTTTCTGTATGGGTTATATGTAAAAAAGTTTTTTAATACAATTATTCAATTAAAAAGTGTAATATTTTACTATGCTACTATATGCTAATTATGGAGATGTAGGAATGAATAAGAAAGTTAGAGTTTATGATTTAGCGGAGCTTAGAATTTAGTTGTGACATAAACATCCAACACAAACTTACATGAATGTTTATTTTGTCAAAATTACAACAATAATATCATATGCATATAAACACATATGTATATATGTATTTAGTGAAAGGCAATCATTGATTGCAAGGAGAATATAAAATAGGTGGACCTTATCAGGCTGGGAGGTCAGAGGGGGGCCTCCCTTTCAAGTAGCATTTGCTGGGTAAGTATTTCCATGTGAAAAACTAAGGAAGAACCTTACAAGAAGAGGGAACAGAATGTGGAAAAGAGTCTAGAATGTTCTGGAAATGAAAAATGTATATGCCTAGGATGAAAAAGAAAGTGCTAGACTTTGTGGCTGGAGAGAGAAGCAGAGGCTGGCAAAGAGATTATTGCAGAGGAAGAGAAGCTGGAGGGGAGGAGGAGGGAATGAGAGTGGTACTGCGGAGCGTGGAGCTTCTGAGAGGTTCCGGGAGATGAGGACTCCAAGGTGCCCTGAGGAAGATGGCAAGTGACCTCAGCAAATGCCAGCTTGGTGTAGAGTGTGACTGTGGTGAGCCATCATGAGAGAAGCTAGGAGTAGATGGGCGCTGAAGAGGAGGAGACGGAAACTGTAATTAATGCTTTCAGAAAAGTTGGCTTTGAAAAGTGGAGAGAGAACTACGCTTGCAGGCATTTGCTTTGTTCTTATTTTTAAGAATGGCAAATACTAAATTAGATTTCAGTGCTGGTGGGAAAAGGTCCAGCAGATAGGGAAAAGATAGATTTAAGAAAAAATGAAAGAGAGGGGATAATTCCTAGCATAAGAAAATTACAGAAAGAATTACATTTTAGATAGTTATATTTCTTTCAAATATGATACACATATATCTGGAAAATATTCTACTCTGTGCTTTATTATGGAAATTCTCTTTGTAGTTATCTTTCCAAATTTAACTAATTTATTTAATTTTAATATTTAATCATCTGGCATTAAATTGTTTACTATGCATTATCCTGAAACTATTCACAATGCTCATTACTAATAATAGCTTATATTAACTTAGCATTCCCTTATTACTAACAAATTTCTAGGTCATATCATTGCTCATATAACTAATGAAATTTTGGTTTAATTGGGCATTCTCAACAGTATGTATCTATTCTTAGATGGAACCTTGTTCTTGGGACTAAAAGAACTTACATTATGCAATGGAATGAATCTCTTGATCCTTTGAATGGAGAGAGGAAAATACAGAATAATGGAGAGGGATTTGGGAAGATGGCAGCTCAATTCAGCCACCGCTTGTGGTTGCTGGGACCAGCTAAGAAGAGGTCTGGTAGCAGAGAGCAAGTAGCCAAGGGCTCCCTCTGGGCCTATGGGTACAGGGTTAGAGCAGACTCTTCTCTTTTGGGAGCTAAAAGAAATCCAGAGGAACAGTGTCTAAGACCTCTGGGTGGCCATCCTAGTGAGAGATTGGCAAAAAACTTTTCTGACCCATAAAAGCAAAAATGGCATCTGATCATTTGACTGTCTAATCATTGACTCAGGAAGGTCATGATGATCTATCAAAAATATGAAAAAGTCACAAGACCTGAATAGAGTCTCAGAATTCTCTCCACCTTTAATATCAGACGATGTGAACCTTTGAATCTGGAATATTAAAGCCTCCCCACTATCAAATGTTCGCCCCCCATGGCTCAGATGCTAATGAATCTGCCTGCAATATAGGAGGCCCAGATTTGATCTCTGAGTTGGGAAGGGAATGGCTACCCACTCCAGTATTCTTGCCTGGAAAATCTCATGGACAAAGGAGCCTGGCGGGCTACAGTTCATGAGATTGCAAAGAGTCAGACACGATTGAGTGACTGACTCTACTGCTACCACTGAATGAATTGTTATATATCAGAAATCAATATCTAGAATGTATAATTTTAAAATATTTTATTGACAATGGAAGGAGGAAGAGGGTGTAGGGCAGGGGAAAGAGGAGGGATGAAAAACTTAACCTTTATGAACAGTATTATAAACTTGGTTGAACTGTATTAAAGAAGAACCAAACATAGGGAAAGGTAAAAATATTTTGGATAGGAAATCTCTGCAGAATATTTTGGAAGTAAGCATTGATTTTA
The DNA here is from genome assembly GCF_003369695.1 of Bos indicus x Bos taurus. Taxonomy (NCBI): domain Eukaryota; kingdom Metazoa; phylum Chordata; class Mammalia; order Artiodactyla; family Bovidae; genus Bos; species Bos indicus x Bos taurus. The sequence goes on along the minus strand of NC_040102.1, from coordinate 17,208,687 downwards.
TACAGATCCTGTGACCCTGCAGTTCTGTTCCCACATGCACAGGCCAGAGGAAGTCTGATATGTAAATACACGAAGAGACATCATCATCATCATTACTGTCATGACAATTCATGTTTACTGAGTATTTATGTACGTGTGTACATGCACGCTCAGCCATGTCCAGCTCTTTGCGACCCCGTAGACTGTAGTCCACTGGGCTCTTCTGTCCATGGAATTTTCCAGGTAAGAATGCTGGCGTCGGTTGCCATTTCCTTCTCCAATTTATGTACAGGTACACCCATAAGCATATTATATGTAGTAGCTCCTTTATTACATTGCACCATTTGAAAATGCTGATGTTTGACTATTTTTGACCTACAAAAATCACAGTTACATATGCCTCAGGCTAATATTCTTTTTAATATTTCTATGAAGTAGTCAGCATTATCTTCATTTTAAAATGGGAAGCTGAGGCCCAGAGAGACTAAATAACTTTGCCAAGTTTGCTTAGCTACTGAATGGATAGCCATACATCAAATTCACAAAACCTGACACTGGAATCCATGCCCAAACCTGCGGTGCGGTACCACCTCTCAACCTGGAAAGAATGTTCACAGCAGCACACCTCAGGATAGCAATAGGCTGAAAACAATATTAAAGTCCCTTAACAAGGGAACAGATAAATAACTAGTTGTGTATTCGTAGAATACGAAGTACCCAAAATGAATAAACTAGAGTTCCTCATCTCCACGTTAAGTGGAAAAAAGCGTTTCCATGAAGGTTAAAAACATTTAAGATAGTGTTATATTTTGTTGAGGGACAAAGATGTATATGACACACAGATTCTTCCCGACAAATGAGAAGCCCCAGGCTAGGGTAATGGTTAATGCATGTGTAGAGGATGTCACTGGGGGAAGGATGAGGAAGAAATGTCAGCTGTATTGATAATATTTTAGTTTTAGTGAACTGGTTGGGTACATGAATGCTTATGGTCTCATTCTTAAGGCAACTCTGCAGTCAGAGAGAGAGAGAGAGAGAAATACCCACAAAAAGATATTCTCAGAGAATGTTATGAGGAATGAAAAACTTGATAAGAGTGGGGGCAGTAAAAAAAAAAAGACAGCATTAAACATTTCAAAGATGTACACAGGGAGTACGATATGATCTCATGTATGTAAAATTAATCTGTATTTACTTGCATGTTCACAAGAGGAGCATGAAGTAGAGAGGCCAAGATCTTAACAGAGATTGTGCCAGTGTGATAACATTTCAAAGTGACTTTTACAGTTTTCTTACAATTTTGTACAATTTTCAAGTATTTTGCACTTATTTATATGCAGTCAGAAAAAGTTACAGCATTGTAGACAGAGAGGCTTGAGAAAGCTAGGTGGGAAGATGGACTCAAACTTTCAGTAAGGCAGATAAATGCTGGCTTCTCTTTCATTTAGGCTTCCCTGGTAGTTCAGATGGTAAAGAATCTGCCTGCAAGGTGGGAGACCCAGGTTCGATCCCTGGGTTGGGAAGATCCCCTGGAGAAGGGAATGGCAACCCACTCCAGTATTCTTGCCTAGAGAATTCCACGGACTGAGGGGCCTGGCTGGGTGCAGTCCATTGGATCATAAAGAGTCAGACACGACTGAATGACTAACACTTATACTAAACTTATCTCCCTCATTTAGAAGTGATAGACAGTATTTCCCACCAAGATCACTCATCTGGTTCAAATTCCATGTCTTATGGGACACCATCTAATTAATTAGCTAACGATCTCCCTAGGAATGTTTGGGCTAGGGATCTATCTTCTTCTATGGTGTGCTTATATCTTTGACAGGCATGGGAGCTTTTTATTTTCCTTTTTTTACAATTTCTATTTTTCATTAGAGGATAATTTACAATGTTGTGATGGTTTATGCCATACGTCAGCATGAATCAGCTGTAAGTATACATATGTCCCCTCCCTCTTGATCCCTTCTACCTCCGCCCCCATCCCAACCCTCCAGGTCATCACAAAGCACTGGCTTTGCGCTCCCTGAGAACCAAAAGGGAGCAGTAGCATCGAAACGTGTGCACTACCATATGTAAAATAGACAGCCAGTGGGAATTTGCTATATGAAGCAGGGAACCCAAAGCCCGTTTTTTTAAACTGGAATGGTTGGGGGGTGGGGAAGGGAGAAGCAGCTTAGGGGTCCAGGAGGAAGGGAGAATTTTAAATTCAGAGTTACAAATACATAGATTTTTGGAAGGATAAATAACGTTAGGGATGAATTATATAGGAGGAGAGCACCGGGTGAGGGATTTGAAGTTCTAAGTGGGGCTAGAATGAGGTTCTATCCTTCCCTCATGGGAAAGGGGTCTACTCCATACACGCCCCTTGAACTGCCTTGGACTGCCCTAGAGAAGACCAGAACCTGGCCAGTCTCTTTTTCATGAAGTTGAGATGAGCACAGAAACAGAACTATCTCCTTGCCCAGATGGTAAGGTACGAGATGTGTTAGAGAGGAAGCCATTCTTTCTACCTTGCCTGGAACCTGATGATTCTTTGTCACCATAGGGACAGGGCTTCGCCAGCATATGGAGTCAGCATCTTGCAGGGTCAGTGCATTTCTCAAGAAGGGCAGATGAGAGGTAAACTTCCCCAGATGAATTCCCAGGGAGCCAGAGCAAAGTGGCCAGTAAAGTGGAAGGGAGGTTTGGTCTCCTGCTGACAGATGAGGTTGTGAGCAATTGCTTTGAGAACTTTTAAAGATGACTGGAAGACTTGGGGGAGCAAATTTCTAATAACAGGAAGATGGTTGGTTGGTTCATAAAAAAAGAATGTGTATCATTGTGTACGCAAAAATAGATCATGGTTAGAAGTACCAATATGGGTTACCCTTATTTGGCTAAATTTGTAACTAGGTATTGTCTACTGAAGAATGTTAGCAGTGCTTTTTAGTATTGTGAGGATTACTCTTCACAATGTTAAAAAGTTAGGAGAATTGTCTGAGTTTAACTTTTTTAAAATCATGAAATGAGTGAAAGAATAATAGTGTGAGAGACGATAAGAGCCAGAGTGAGAGACAGATAAAGACATGGAGAAAGAAAGAACATTAGTTACACATAGAAGCAGACGGGATGAGGAAGAAAAATGAAGACCCATAATAGCTCTTCAATCTGTCTTTATAGAAGTAAACAATCATTAATAGTGAAAACACAGAGCTGAAACTTTAGAGCTGAAAGGAGGCTTAGTTTTCATAAATTCCAGAAAGCTCATTATACTGATTAGGAAACACAGTCTAAAGACTTCCTTAGAAGAAGAGTCTCAGACTGAACAGATTTCTGTTGAATGTCATGTATTAACTTAAGGCTTAATATATGTATTGTTAGCATTTTCCAAATTGGGTTTTCAGCAAATTAGTAGCAAATGAATCATCCATAATTACCGGAGTTGAATTAAAGGAGAGTATTTTCCTACTTAAAAGGTAGGCTGGGGTCAATTTTATGGCAGTGTTATTTATGTTTATGTGTAAAGACATCTGGTGGCCTGAAAATTCCATTTCCATTTCCAAGCCTTTTATATTTTCCACAAGTTGAAATTCCTGGTTCCTGCTAAATTCATTAGAATTGTTATATAGGTGAAAGGAAAGGATATAATAGAAATGGTAAGTGAAAACCTGTCATGAAGTCACTTTTGTGACCCCGTGGACTATGTATAGCCCGCTGGGCTCCTCTGTCCATGGGATTCTCCAGGCAAAAACAGTGGAGTGGGTTGCCATGCCCTCCTCCAGGGGATCTTCCCAAATCAGGGTTTGAACCCAGGTCTGCTGAAGTGGCAGGAGGATTCTTTACCACTGAGCCACCAGGGAAGCAGGGTATTAGAATTCAAAGGAAGGTGGAATAACAGAGCAGACTGAGGGGAATATGGATGAGAAGAATTATCCTCATCTTCAGAATGGAGAAGCTAAGGCACAAAGTTAAATGAGACAGTGACATGTGCGCCACAGGTGGATGGGAAATGCTGTCTTAGAGTAGTTTTAATTTGCTTTTCTCTGGTTGCTAACATGTTTGAAAGTGTTTTCCTCTGTGAGGCATCATTTGTGCTTCCTTTATTGAGAAACCCCTTATCTTTTGCCAATTGCTGCATTATTTGTCATTTAAAAAAATTCATTTGTAAGAATCCTTTATATGCTCTTCATACCAAACCTTTGTTGGTTTTGTGTTTTGCAAACACATGCTTGCTATTTGAGGCATGTGCCTTCACTTTTTAAAGGTTTCTTTTCATGACCAGAAGTTCTTTACTTTAACATAGTGTAATTATCAGTCTTTATTTTATGGTTGCCTTTTATGTCCTTTTCAATATCCTATCCGGAGATATTTTTTTATTGTCTTTCAAAAGCTTGTGCTTTTGCCTGAAATATATAATTCTTTAATCTACCTTAAAGTTACACATGGAGAGGATATGAAGTAGAAATATAATTTTTATTATTTTGTATCTACAACTAAATGTGCTCATACCATTTCTGAACAGTCTGTCCTTTACCATTGTACTACAAGCCCCATTTCATGAAGGATCAGATTTCTAAATGTGAGAGTTTATTCCTGTAGTTTCCATTCTCCTTTCTCGCGTCTTATTTGTCTATCTCTAGACAAATATCATGCTTAATTACTTAATTACCTTTGCTTCACAATAAGGTTCAATATATCTGATAATAGGGCTTCCCTGTTGGCTCAGATGGTAAAGAATCTGCCTACAATGCAGGAGACCTGGGTTCTATCCCTGGGTTGGAAAGATCCCCTGGAGAAGGAAATGGCAATCCAGCATTCTTGCTTGGAGAATTACATGGACAGGGGAGCCTGGAGGGCTCTACAGACCATGGAGTCTCAAAGGGTTGAACACGACTGAGCAACCTTCACTTCACTTCACTATCTGATAATAAACCCCTACCTTCCTTGGCCCTTTACTACATAAATTTTAGAATCAGCTTGTCAGATTATAGGTAAAAAATTTTTGTGTCATTATATTGAATTTGTAGATAAATTTGGGGGGAATGGACATTTTTATGATGTTGAGTCCTTAAAATTTAGATATAGTTTCTAATGGGAAATTCATTATTTTCCTAGGCCAACAGGCATGATTTTTTTTAATATTAAAATTAATTTATATCTGAAGTTAAACTTAGTAAAACTGAATTTTAAACAGAATGAACATTTATAAAAATCTGAAACTCCTCTAATTCTAGAAGCCAAGGAGCAGTTTACAAAACTGAGACACATTTTACAAAGCATTCCTTACCTGAGACCCTTGTCCTTTTAAAATTCACTGAGTTATAAGAAGAGAGAATCAGCTTTTATAATTTTAAGGAGCTTAATTCATCTGGTTTAAGTTCACTGATACTAAGCTGATATAAAAGCTGTTTCTTCTAGGCTGCTAGAAGTCTGTCTTTTCAGTTGAATTTTAATTCCGGTATGGAATTGCTTTTTTTTAAACTACATTTTTCTGAAAATGCATATATTTTGAGCAACAATTTCCTCCAAACATCCTCTTATTTATGCGTTTCTGATTTTGTGCATTCCTCTCATGGTGAGATGAACAAGCAGCTGAACTTAAAAGGGTCAAAACTTCAGAAGCCCTTTTTCTTGAAATGCAGGGCCCGAATTCACTTACAGAGTCAAAACTGGTCCAGAGTTCTTACTTTCATCGTTCATGTGTTTCCATAAGCAAAGCTTCCTATTCCCTAAATCCCATAGTCGGAAAGCAGCTCTTCCAGCCTGGCTAAATATGGGGTATGTCAACCAGTCTCCCTCTTCATCTGGGTGGGTGGTACCTTGAGAGTGTTAGTTGACCCTACCCTTGGCACTGACGTCAGACCTGTCACTGGTTCAGATGCCAACTGAACTCATGAGATGCTTCATCTCTTCTTCCATGGAAGTGACTTCAGTCATTGGGAGAAACAGAAAACTACTTATTATGTGAAACTTTTGGACCCATAGGCGTGTGGGGTGTTTTGAAGAAGACCGAGATCTCATGGCTAGGGATCCATGGCAGTAGAAGGAGACAAAGGAAAACTGCCAGTGGAATCCTCTTAGGGGGATGTAGCTAAGAGAAAATTGGTTTTACTTACACTTGGTAGATGCAGAAAAAATATTTGTTGATAACAGCCAATCTTCAAAACTGTATTTCTACCAAAAACCAATTCAGAATTCTCAGAAAACCATTGAAAGACATAGTGATATAGAGGAAATTGAGTTTTACTTCTTAAAGCAAGTTTTCTCTATCTCTTTGATTGTCCCCATCAATTTTAGATTTGGATTTGCAGCAATAGATTTGTGGAGGCTCATTTTTTTTTCCTTCCTGACTCTATGGCTACAATTTATTCAACAAGTCTGCACCTTGGGTTATGACTGTATGGATCTGCCAACTAGATTTCCCTAGGGTGAAGTAGCTAGATCTGAAAACTTTTATCTTGTAATGCACTCAAGCTTTTGCTAAGAAGTATCATTATTTACTGAAGTAGTAAATATAAAATGCTAACTATATTAAATTATTTGCCCCCAAATGGGTAGAACATAGAAAAAAGTTAAACACACATTTCTATTTAAGTTCATTATATCTTAGGCAGTGGATGTGAAGTTATTTCCGTTACTGTTAATCCAACCCTGTCTTTTCTTAATCATTAAAGGAAAAGATTTTCTTTTTTTTCCTCTTCAGGCATCAACAATTCCAGAGGCCTAAACTATCATAATACTTTCTGGCTATTTCAAATAGCCAAATCACAAATCTTTCTTACTTCAAGTAGTTTAGATTTTATAGGAATTTAATGATATTTAATGGATTTCTTAGGCTTATCCAGAAGATGATTTTGGTTTGTCCAGTTGGCACTCTCAGCACTGGTATATTCTCTTTACCCTGTCTCCACAAAAGGACCTCCCTTCCCTCCTCCTTACTTTTTTTGCATTGGTTATCTGCTTCCTTTCATTTTGGAATAAAACTGGAACATTTAATAGGTAGATAAATGCAATTTTGTTGTTTTGATTACAATCAGCAGGGTTATTTTTTTCCCCTGATGCCTATACTACCATGTCACTTACTCTAATTCAGGGCTAAGGCCTTTTATATGCTATAGTTCAATAATTAAGATTATGAAACAGCCAGCCTAGGAGATTAATAACACATATTTAAACTTACTTCTTAATGGGGCTTTGCATTTTTCTCTCTCTGGCCGTCATAAAATTCAATCAGATAGAACATTTTAAATGTTATATTCAGGACTTTTCCTCTGTTCTCTCATTTTGATCCTCACTTGATATGTCTGTTTTTCTTATTTCCTTCGTTGAACAGAAACAGTAGCTAACTTCTCTGTAGTTCAGAAAATATTAATGGCACTTTTTAAAGGTTAAATGATAGCCATATAGGGTTATAAATTGTAGGTTAAAGTGTATGATCAGTTGCTAAAATAGAAAATACAATTTGGGGCTTTTTAGTTGTAGAAAAACAATTACATATAAACCACTATGATTTCTATTAAAAAAAAAACATTTTCTATCACAAATCAAAGGCACAAAACCATAATATGTCAGCATTAGCAGTATTTTGGCAAAAATGCACTTTTTCAAAGTCTAAAGCTTGCATTGCTTTTAAATGATAATGAAGTGGCTCTTAGGCACAGTAAGAAACCCTCTTCAGATGGTCTATAGCTTTAGAAATGCTTTAAAGCATCAATATTCTCTGCAGAAGTCTGATCTTTTAAAATTGCAAATTGGAAAGGCATAACAAATGTCTTCCTGATGGTCAAGTTTTAGGAAAATTAAAAATGTGGAGATTAGCATATGATAGTACAAATCCAGGAATGGTTGTTTTTAATCCTTCTGTTCCATACACAGGTTTTAGAAGTTAGAAATTACAACACTTTGATTAACAAATAACGTTATAAGGTAGATATGTATCTTTTTCACAGGGAGATGTTGTGAAATTAAGAACCAGAAATCTTTGTAAGTCTAGCTTAGTGCTAAGCATGCTGTTTGGTCTCAAAAATCAAGAGATAATTAATATTTTGCAGTCTGTTGTTACTGTTTGTTTTCTCCTCACTTATTGCATAGTTCTTTTTAAATAAGCAGAATCATCTGAGTCTAGAATCTCTTCCTACCCATTTAGAACTCCAACATTTTTGTGTCACTCAAGTAATTTATGGATGCAGGAGCCAACATGTGTCTTCACGTGACCAATTTTCTTTCTTAGGGCAACTGGGCAAAATTGGAAGTTAGGTTATTTGTCTTTGGTGTTTTAGCCTGGATGCCTGGAAAGCATCATGCTGCCTCCCAACCCCCACCTCCATTTGCTCCTCTGACCTTCTCAGGAAAGGCTCTCCCCCTCCCCAATCCTCACCAGAGTATGCCCGGTGCTGATAGACAAAGGAAAATTTTTGATGTCTTTGAAATATCAGACTCTTTATTCCACTATTATTCAAGATAAACTTTGGGTGGCCTTACTATTTCTCAAGATATACTTGCCAGTTCTGGGACAATTTCCAGACCTGGCGTATTTCTGACTCTCTGGAGACCAAATATTCTGGTTTCTTTGGGACTATCCCAACACAATTATTAATAGTGCCTCTTGCAGAATCAGAAGTTTCTGTTTGAACAATAAAGTATATGGCTGCCTTAGCTATAGATCAATACTTAATTTCAATTTCTGTAAAAGAACAAGTAAGTTGAGGCCTGGAAAGAGAATATTGGTTTTAATGATTCAACACTTTGCTGGTATTTGAGAAAGCAGATTAATTGGGGATTTGGGGGCTTGAACTGAAATGAAATGAGTTGAAAAGTGAGTGAGATGCAAGGAAAGGATCATACCTGGAGAGGAAGGTAGGTTCTTTCACAATTAATCAAATCAAGTCACATTGTGCATTTCCATAATAACCCATATCATTGCTCTCAATCATAGCCTACCAGCAGCTCAATTATTTTTCTTTGTTGAATCTCCTATCTCATTGTCAGTCCCCTCCATATCTATTCGGGCTCTACACTAGAAGCTACAGAATCTTGCTTCATTTTTCTTTCCCACAAAATTACTGTTTTGTTTATGTCTCTTCCAATTCTGTCATAAGATCTGAGTCAGAGACTCTCATTGGTTTTGCCACTGCTAGGGGTGTTGTCATAACCTTCTAACTAACTAGTTTCCATGTGTGTTCAGTCACTCAGTTGTGTCTGACTCTCCACAACCCCATGGACTGTAGCACACCAAGCTTCCCTATCTTTCAATACCTCCTGGAGCTTGCTCAAACTCATGTCCCTTGAGTCAGTGGTCCCATACAACCATCTCATCCTCTGCCACCCCCCTTCTCCTTTGGCCTTCAATCTTTCTTAGCATCAGGACTTTTTCTAGTCAGTTGGCTCTTCGCATCAGGTGACCAAAGTATTGGAGTTTCAGCTTCAGCATCAGTCCTTCCAATGAATATTCAGGACTGATTTCCTTTAGGATTGACTGGTTTGATCTCCTTGCTGTCCAAGGGACTCTCTAGAGCCTTTTCCAGCACCACAGTTTGAAAGCATCCATTCTTTGGTGCTTTTAATTTGTCTTCCATGCTATTGACTGTTATTTCCTGGAAAAATATGTATCATGTCCTAACCTGCTTTAAAACTTCTGTGTGCTTACTGTTGCCAATAAAGTAAAGATCTAGCTGCTTAATAGGGTATAAAAGAGCTTTCAAAATCTGGTTTCAAAGTCCATTTTCCCCATTCCCGTCTCCAAGTTCTTGTCCTGCTCTGCACTAAACTGAAACTCAGGCCATGCTAAAGTCTGTTAGTTCCTACAGACACCTTCTCTCTGTTTCTTTGCCAGAATGTCCTCTTCTTTCTCATTGCACTCCCATCTTTCTATGCTTCATGTATGTCCAGATAGGCTTCAAGACCCAACTCAAATATTATCTTCACTCTGAAGCTTTTTCCAACTCTTTTTTAAAGCAGAAGTTCGTGTTACCTGTGCACTTTAAAAATGCTTCTATTCTAATGCTGACAATGAAGGCCCTGATTGGTGACTGTCTTACTTTTCTGTTATCAAACTTCTGAGGGTAGCAACAAAGTTTTGTGTGTTTCTGTATGGACAGAACTTAAGAAATTCTAGTACATGATTAGACCTCATTCTGTATTTGTTAATGAAGATTAAGACTCATCATACATTTCACCTGGAGTTCTTTGTATCTACTTTCTACCTCTATTGAAAACCACATATTCACTTTTTTATTTTATATGGACTCTAGTTCCCTTCAGTCTTATCAGTATGTCTTTTTGTTTCTCAAACTTAAGAAGTTGTGGAGTCCCAAGATAATCTCAAGGATTCTACTGATCCCAGTTGGAAGAATATAACATAAATTAATCTAAATATTTTAGATGATCATTTATCACTATGTGATAATATACAACAATATCTGTGGTGGGTACTGAAATTTCATAGCAATATACAACCAGAAGATGGTCCTCTAGATGATTGAGAAAATGCTCATATTAATTTTCAAAGAATTTTGTCAAAATTAAAATATAAGATAAAAATTACTCAGATCCCTAGCAGATCTCCCAAGGCTATTTTGAGAATCACTGCACTGTGGAGAGTTCCCTTCTACTCCTGTGCACTGCCAGTTTATTATTCAGAGAACACAGCAAGGGTCACCAAGTAGATACTATGGATATTTGCCTACAGAGGGAATGTATCCCATCCTCCCAGTCACAGCTCACCAAAGAAGAAACACAGTTTGAGGAATAGAAATAAGAAGAGAGAGTGAGTGGAGAGGAGGCAAGAACAGGTGAAGGAAGGGGGCCCACAGAAGTAGACAGGGAACTGGCCTGGCTCTGGACAGAGGCTGGGCACATGTCCTGCTTGATGGATTTGTCAGGGACACAGCGCACCGTGGTCTGCCTTGAGCCACCTGCTCTGATGTGTCTACACCTTGCTGCTTAGTCAGAAATTGTACTGTTCAACATTAAGAGTCTATTTCTTGCTTTAGATGGAAATGTCATCTCTAGAAATTCTCTGTAAAAAGATTCCTATTTTACAGGAAAAATTAAAAAAGACCAAGCATTCTGGTTAATTTACTACAGTGGTTTGTTAGTTTAGATTGACTCCCTTTTAGCCAGCTACAGTCTTCCGAGGTACAAGGAATTGAAGCTGTGACTCATAACAGTAACAACAACAAACATAATAATGCATCACATTTTCTAAAAGCCTAAGTGCCAGGGAATGTTCTATATTTTACATATGTGAAATCATCTAGTCTGTAAAAATAACTCTGTGATTAGGTGCTATTATAACTCTCGTTTTGGAGACGGAGGAACTGCCAAGAATCACATCTACTGATTCTGCCATTATGTTCATCCAGTCTCTTTTCAACAGAACCCTTGGTCATGAAGAAGACTAAAGATAAGGACAGGCTGCCTTGGAAGAAGCACATCTGTACAGTTGTAAATTCTGAGCATATACCTTATGATCAGTTTGACCAAAATAAACATTCATGCAATTTTAAATATACATTTATTAAGCTCAAACTTAGAGGCACTGGGCTAGGGGCTGAGACTAGACAGATGCAATAGAAATAATAATTGAGAAATATATGTGCAAACCCCTTGTATATGAAGAGCAATGTATCTTCAAGGAGCAATGTTTCAAGCAAAAGGCTTTCACTCTGTCCCTCAAGCTTCTAGTCTATGATTTCCACCCCATCAAGGAATTTACTAAGCAAAAGCATTTTCACTTCAAAATAGCTTCTTTCTGTTTCTTCGTTCTGAAGACTGAAACTCTTCTGATTGCTTGCATTTCGATGGAATTGACCAGAGAAGGTTGCCGTGCACTTAGATAACACTTATATTTGTCCATTCAAAAAATTTTCTTGAGCACCTATCTGCCAGGCTTTGCTCAGTGCGATGTAGATAGCAGTGAGCAAGACAGAAATGGTTCTGAGTCTCATGGAGTTTGCTGTATAACATGTGCTTTGGTGGGCTACCACTAAGCAAAAAACATCTGCCATAAATCAACAAAGTTATTAATTCCGACTTCTAGCCGTAAGGTGGCACACCTCCAGTGATTTATTGTGCAGGAACTGCCCTTGCTATGCATGTTCCTGCAAAGTCTCATTAGGACCTTTAAACTAAAAATATCTGATCCAACTAAATTTTGGAAAAGGAAACTATTATTTGAAGAATTCATTTTCAGCAGCTGAGTGCCTCAGGAAGTTAGTAATGCCCAATGGAGCTTTATGCTTCTGGTCTTCTCATCTGAAAGCAGCAGAGGTTGGAACAGTTCTTAGTTATTAACATCTAATGGCTGTTTTGTGACTTCTCAAGTGCATTGGACTCCTCCTCCCAAGTCCCAGGGAATGGAAAGATACTTATTTGAATTTAATTAACTCAGAGGAGAGTCAGCCTAAAGGATAATGATTGAATATACTTAGTACTGAATGTTCCTACATCTTCCCTAAAACTTAATGATGGATTTGTTGGGCTGCTAATTGCCAGGAATATATGGAATAGAAGCCCTGTGGAGAAGTAAAGCCAAAGTCAGGAAGTATCTGTCACCACCATTCTCCCTCTGCCATTAAGTTACAGTCTCACCTCTGTCTGTATCCGTCTTAACACAGAATCCCCTTTGCAGAAGTTACCCCTTAATGTTCCAGATAGAAGCTCCCTGAAATGTAGAAAAGAAGGACAATGAATGAGACTTCGAATCTGTGCTTTTTCTTAGAGGCGACTTCTCAGTCTATCTTTCTCTTCTAAATGTCTGTAACACACATGTTACTTTGCTAATTGAAAAGATACTTCCATTTTTATAAGTCTTGAATAACTTCCTTTTTGATCACTCAAATTCATATCTAGGTTAATGAGATGCTGTACATAAATTCCATGTTGTTTTGTAGATGCTATCAAAAGCTGTCATAGTAATTTGTTCACAGATTTATTCATTCTCAAATATTTATTGCAGATATGCTGTGTGTCAGGCATTGTGTGACAAAGCGCAGGCATACCACTGAACAAAGGGAAAGTGAATTCGCTCAGTCGTATCCGACTCTTTGCGACCCCATGGACTGCAGTCCACCAGGCTCCTCTGTCCATGGGATTTTCCAGGCAAGAGTACTAGAGTGGGGTGCCATTGCCTTCTCCAGGAGATCTTCCTGACCCAGGGATTGAACCCGGGTCTCCCGCATTGCAGGCAGACGCTTTACCATCTGAGCCACCAGGGAAGATTTCAGTGAACAGTGAACAAGAGAGATATAATTACTACTCTTATGAGTTTACAAACTCACACATGTATTTATTTACTCCCCTATTTAACTAGTATGTATCATATGCTAGATCCCGTTTAAGGGACCTGGGAAGATTCCAAAATAAATAAGAAAACATTCTAAGGAACAAATGCAGGAACATTGTAAGGAACAAATTATGGGGATAAATTTTACTTCAGTTTATACAAAAGGTGTTCAGGTTGATTGCTGGTGCTGTTAAACAGGTTAGAAGATGAAGGAGAAGAACTAGCTTCAGGGCAGGTTTAGGGGAGACAAAACAGCAAAAATAGTGGAAGGATAAGGAAGCCACAGAGTTTGATTTGAGATGATATATCCACGTGTGTCCTTTTCTACTCAAATGAGAGACCATGAGTTTCTCCAATCTCAAGAAAGAACTGATGTCTTCATTAATGCATATGTTAGATATTATTTGTTTTTTATTCTAAATCTTGTTCCCAAAGGAGTTTTAGTAGCTTAAAATGCCATGTAGAATAAAGTAAGATAAAATAAAGATGAGAATACAAGGGATGTGGCGGGCATTTCTTGTCTTTGGAGAAAATCTTTCTCCCAAATTAAAAACCATTCTTTTCTGCTACATGTATCTCTGGAGCTTCCTGGATCTCATCCTATCTAAAGTCTGATTGTTTAACTTTTTCTTTGTTTCTGTGATCTAGTCCAGACCTTACAAAATTTTTTTTTCTTCCTTAAATCGGTTAGATTTTGGCTTTTCTGGGTTCAACCATAGAATACCTGGTTTTAAAGAAGTTCCTAAAGGTGGTTGTTGTTCTTCAGTGGCTAAGTTGTGTCCGACTCTTTGTGACCCCATGGACTGCAACACACCAGGCCTCCCTGTCCTTCACTGTCTCCCTGAGCTTGCTCAAACTCATGTCCATTGAGTCAGTGATGTCATTCAACCATCTCATCTTATGTCACCCCCTTTTCCTCTTGCCTTCAATATTTCCTAGCATCAGGGTCTTTTCCGGTGAGTCGGCTCTTCTCATCAGGTGGCCAAAGTATTGGAGCTTCAGCAGCAGTTCTTCCATTGAATACTCAGGATTGATTTCCTTTACAATTGACTGGTTTGATCTCCTTGCTGTCCAGGGGACTCCCAAGAGTCTTCTCCAGAACCAGTTTGAAAATCCATTCTTTGCTGCTCAGCCTTCTTTATGGTCCAACTCCCACATTCATACATGACTATTGGAAAAACCATAGCTTTGACTATATGGACCTTTGTCAGCAAAGTGACATCTCTACTTTTTAATACACTGTCTAGGTTTGTCATAGCTTTTCTTCCAAGGAGCAAGTATGTTTTAATTTCATGGCTGCAGTCAACATCTACAGTGATTTTGGAGCCCAAGAAAATAAAGTCTGTTGCTGATTCTATTGTTTCCCCATCTACTGCCATGAAGTGATGGGACCGGATGCCATGATCTTAGTTTTTTGAGTGTTGTGTTTTAGGCCAACTTTTTCACTGTCCTCTCTCATCTTCATCAAGAGGTTCTTTAGTTCCTCTTCACTTGCTGCCATAGGGTGGTGTCATCTACATATCTGAGATTGTTGATATGTCTCCCAGCAATCTTGAATCCAGTTTGTGAGTCATCCAGCCCAGCGTTTCTCATGATGTACTCTGCGTATAAGTTAAATAAGCAGGGTGACAATATACAACCTTGACGTACTCCTTTCCTAATTTTGAACAAGTCCATGGTTCCATGGCCAGTTCTAACTGTTGCTTCTTGTCCTACTACAGGTTTATCAGGAGGCAGGTGATGTGGTCTGGTATTCCCATCTCTTTAAGAATATTCCACAGTTTGTTGTGATCCACAAAATCAAAGCTTTAGCATAGTCAATGAAGCAGAAGCAGATGTTTTTTGGAATTCCCTTGCTCTTTCTGTGATCCAGTGTATGTTTAGATTTGACCTCTGGTTCCTCTGCCTTTTCTAAATCCA
Organism: Bos indicus x Bos taurus; assembly: GCF_003369695.1. NCBI lineage: Eukaryota > Metazoa > Chordata > Mammalia > Artiodactyla > Bovidae > Bos > Bos indicus x Bos taurus. Next base: position 17,193,518 of record NC_040102.1, on the reverse strand, counting down.
GCTTGTACATCTGGAATTTCTCTGTTCATGTACTGCTGATGCCTAGATTGAAGGATTTTGAGCATAATCTTGCTAGCATGTGAAATGAGGGCAATTGTATTTGAACTTTCTTTGCGTTGGCTTTTCTTTGAATTCGAATCAAAACTAACATTTTCCAGTCCTGTGGCCACTGCTGAGTTTCCCAAATTTGCTGGCATAATGAGTGCAGCACTTTAATAGCATCATCTTTTAGGATTTTAAATAGCTCAGCTGGAATTCCATCACTTCCACTAGCTTTGGTTGTAGTAATGCTTCATAAGGCCCACTTGACTTCACAGTCCAGGATGTCTGGCTCTGGGTGAGTGACCATACCAACACGGTTATCTGGGTTGTGAAGATCCTTTTTGTACAGCTCTTCTGTGCGTTCTTGCCACCTCTTCTTAATCTCCTCTGCTTCTGTTAGGTCCATACCATTTTTGTCCTTTATTGTGCCGGTCTTTGCATGAAATGTTCCCTTGGTATCTCTAATTTTCTTAAAGAGAACTCTAGTCTTTCCCATTCTATTGTTTTCTTCTATTTCTTTGCATTGTTCATTTAGGAAGGCTTTCTTATCTCTTTTGCTGTTTTCTGGAACTCTGCATTCACTTGGATGTATCTTTCCCATTCTTCTTTGCCTTTCACTTCGTTTCTCAGCTATTTGTAAGGCCTCCTCAGACAACTGCTTTGCCTTCTTGCATTTCTTTTTCTTGGGGGTGGTTTTGGTCACCATCTCCTGTACAATGTTACAGACCTCCGTCCATGGTCCTTTAGTCACTCTGTCTACCAGGTCCTGTCCCTTGAATCTGTTCATCAGCTCCACTGTATAACCATAAGGGATTTGGTTTAGGTCATACCTGAATGGCCTAGTGGTTTTCCCTACTTTCTTCAATTTGACCCTGAATTTTGCATTAAGGAGACAATGATCTGAGCCACAGTCAGCTCCAGGTCTTGTTTTTGCTGACTGTATAGAGATTTTCCATCTACAGCTGCAAAGGATTAATCAATCTGATTTCAGAACTGGCTGTCTGGTGATGTCCATGTGTAGAATCATCTTGTGTTGTCTGCTATGACCAGTGTGTCCTCTTGGCAAAACTTATTAGCCTTTGCCCTGCTTCAATTTGTATTCCAAGGCTAAACTTGCCTGTTACTCCAGGTATCTCTTGACTTCCTACTTTTGCATTCCAGTCCCCTGTGATAAAAAGGACATCTTTTTTTGGTATTAGTTCTGGGAGGTCTTGTAGGTCTTCACAGAATCATTCAGCTTCATCTTCTTCAGCATTAGTGGTTGGAGCATAGATATAGAAGTAAGATCTTGCAAATCACAGAATTGTGTCATCAGGTGAGCTGAAGTAACATGAAGCTTAGTGAGACCCCTCTCCCTGGTCCAGCAGTTGAAACACTGTGATATTGTAGCAAAGTGATTGGTTAACTAATTTCCTTGGAAATCAGTTCACATACTTCCTAGATAGAAATTAATAATATAGAAAAATATAGAAAAAATATAGAAAAAAAATATAGAAAAATAACAGAATTTTGGCATGTGTTGACTAATTTGCAAAGGTTCTATGAAAAGAGGCTAGTTTTACTTTAGTTAAAACTAAATTGTATAAAAGCATGAAGAAAAAGAAAAAAAGTCCCTCCAAGCATCTCCTGATAAGGATTTTTACCATAAAAAGCCTAGACTAAAATGAAGCCTGAGGACAAGGGGCAGGTCACTTTGGACTTCTCACTTGAGGTTTATGTTCTAATGTCCTGGTAGAGATCCAAATGAGCCCCGTAAGTTGGGTCAGCCCCAGATGGAGAATCCTGTCTATTGCCATCTCAGATGTGACTTGACATCACATTGTCACATTGTCTCTTCCAGAGAGAATTGGAAAAAGACAGGCTGGCTAACCAAGAGGCTCTTTCTCCTGAGAGGGCTCCAGTTCTTACTTGCTTTGGACCGCCTACTATTCTGTTGTGTTCATTCACCTCCTTTTCAAAACAAGAGGAAAGGTTTGTTTTGTTCTGTAATTATGCTTTTTTTTTAATTTCCACCACTGTATATTATATATATTAGGGATAGTTAAATATATAATTTTCATATATTTAAATATATCATTTAACCATAGGTTGGTCCACCAATAAAAGCTAATCTGGACTTGACCTAGAGAAATTCCTATCACCCAAAGATCCTGACCTTGTATCTGGAGGCAGATCCTTGTTCAGAGGACAAGATTTTATGACCCCCTTATTTAGGAGGGGACAGTTAGTGGATTTTAGATGTATAATTAACATGTGCATTGAATTTGGTGTGGGCATTTTTGAAATTGCATGTTTGAAAAGAAGAATCAGTGTGCATGTTGGAATGAAATGTTCAATATTATGAACATCTGTTATTTTAGCCTGTTTTATCAATAAGTTTAAGCTGAGAGTTGCTTCCATTACAAACCCCAGGATTCAGTGGCTTACAACAAAGGCTTATCTGTTGCCCACATTGTATGTTCATATGAATTAGCTCTGACTCTGCTGTCATCCTCACTCCAGGACCCAGATTAAGTGGAGCTGATTTTATCTGAGACATTGCAGTGGAATGAGAGAACATAGAAGGATATGCCCACATTCTTAGGACTTCCACAAAGAAATGACACACATCACTTCTGCTCACATGTCATTGGCCGAAGCAAGTTCCAAGCCAGTGCTGACAGCATTAGGGTGGGGATGGATAGCTTTCTGAGGGTGTAGGTGTTATAAGGAAGGACTCGGAATAATCTTGTTTTTGCTGGTAATAACACTCAATTTTCCCTTGAAGGATAATCCCTTGCCAACTCTTAGTGAATGTGGGTTTGACAGGATTGACCCAGATCCAGAGAGGGCATGAGAGAGAGCTAGGGTTAGCTAACCAGTTTTGTCCATTTCTCTGGTCAAAGTAAGACCAGTGAAACTCAGTTCCTGGATGGAGAAGTTCTTTTTATGTTGGAATTACTAAGAAGATAACCTATAATCTTGGAGCTGCAAGGAACCATCTAGGTGGAAAAAGGCACTAAGAATGAAATAATCATAGAAGAAAACAAAACTGAGAGGTAGAGTGCATTAAACTCTGGTCTGATGTGACTCTTTGAGTCTCTGTCTCCCCCCTTTTCAGAAGGGAAACCAAAATATGTAAGTCAGTATTTTTTCCCCCCTAGGAGTCAATTCACATTGACTTGTAACTTAAAGATTTCTTATTTTATAAGGGAAGGGGCCTTAGTGCCTGAAACACATTTCATGTAAATGCTTCTCTATACTTTGCTGAAGGGGCCCACAATTTTGGTTACAAGTTCCCTAGCTCTCAACTCAAAGAAAAAAAATTTGATTGGTATATAATACCCTTACTATTCTTGCCTAGAGAATCCCATGGACAGAGGAGCCTGGCAGGCTACAGTCAGTGGGGTTGCAAGGGTCAGACACGACTTAGCAACTAAACCACCACCCTTACTATACTGTATCTATGTTACAAGAAATAGCCCAATATATGTTCACAATGATCAAACATTGGTATTTTCTTGTGATCCAGCTTGGTGCAATTTGCAGTACTGTATAGTGAAAACAAACCATTTCTCCAGCAATCACAGTTTTTCATAGTAAGTTTCTTCCATGGGACATCAATTAAAACTTGCTATGCAAAGTGTGGTACACAGATCAGCAACATCGGCATCACTGGGGATTTGCTATAAATGCAGAATCTTAGCTCCAACTCAGACGTACTAAATCAGAGTGTACACTTTCACAAGATCTCCGGGTATTTTTTTTTTTTTTTTTTTTTTGCACAGTAAAGATGTTCTGTAATACGGTAAATATCTTTAAGGGTACTCCAAAAAGAATGTATTATAATATTTATAAGATTGTACATTTCCCATTATAACTTAACAGCACACTGTCATGTCATTCTAGGAGGGATGGAAAAAATCCTAGGAGGGGGTCTTTGGAAGCATTTCAGATAATACAATCCAGGAATTTATTACTGATGTGTTTCCAAAGAGCACAGTAATGCATATAATCAACCAGCTAGTCACCTTTCTATTATCCCCATATCATAATGAGGGGGGTCCATGAACTTTGTTGATTCACATAAAGTGTAGCGTCATGTCGTGTCACCTCATGGCGTGGTTCATTCCCCACTTCAGGTCTTTTCCAATCTGAGCTTCATCTGATGGAGCTCGTCCTCTTGGGTTTGACTACAGATAGGTATGCTGGGTCTTGCAGCTCACTCTAACTCCCAGGATAGCTGTAGTAGTGTTAGCTGGTGGCCCTGGTTCATCAGCCTATCAGCCACATCTGGAAAGATTCGGTCTGAACAGTGCTGGGAATTGGGGACCAACTCATCTTTCATGCTTCCCCTGGTCAGCCAGGCACATCACAACACAGTTTTTGCCCTCCATCCTGCTTAACTTTTTTCCTCCCATGACCACCTGATAAGAATTTTTACCTGTCAGGTTAAAGAAAAGTCTAGGCAGAGGACAGAGCCAACCTCACGTTATGTACAAATTTGGTTATCAGCAGAATAGATTATATTCCTATTTTAGCAGTCTTTCCAGTTGGCTTGGTGGTAAAGAATCTGCCTGCCACTGCAGGAGATGCAAGAGATGTGGGTCCGATCCCTGGGTGTGGAAGATTGCCTGGAGAAGGAAGTGGCAACCCACTCCAGTATTCTCACCTGGGAAATCCTATAGACAGAGGAGCCTGGAGGGCAGTAGTCTGTGGAGTTGCAAGAGTCAGAAACGACTTAGCGACTAAACAACAGCAAAGTATAGAAAGAATGGTTTTACAAGGAAGAAAACACATAAGAGAAGGGCAGTTGACTTTATTATGTCTGAGTTCTCAATGCACAGCAGTCATCGCTGCGAGCATCAGTGTGTCAGATTACACATTGCAAAAGTCCTGCCTTCCCATTAATCAGAGGGCGGATTATGCTGCTAACCCACCGAGAATGGTCTATGAAACACAGCTAACCTGGCTTCATGTGGAGTTCCTAGGCACCAGGCACCAAACAGAGGTACACAGCATCTGGTGAAAATCATTTAGAAAATAATTAGATTTTTAAAATCTCTCTGCTTCAGCTCCTGGGATAAATTTGCAGTTGGGGAAATCTTTAAATACAGACTTAAGCTTCTAATTAGTGAAGATAACATTTGGGTATAAATACTACATACATAAACACTCTGAGCTCTTTCTTTTGAAACCAATAAAAATAATATTTCTTCTTTTCTGCTGTTGCTTTTTCTGACTTTTTAAAGAGAATTCATTTCACTGTTTCTGCCATTTGAAGCAAGGATGGCACTAGCAAAGCTTATTTTTTTGTATTTCTCTATTTGATTGGGACTAAATAATGGTGCAGGTTTATTTTTCTTACCATTAATATGAATGAGTATTTTGGACATGAGTTTAGATCCTTCTACCTGTAAAACCATTCAGATCAGAAAGGCCAAATTCCAAGAGCTTGACAAGTGCATATCTAGCCAGTTTGTTTCCTTTTCATCACCAGATGCTGAATCAGGCCATGTGGAGGTTTTGGTTCAAAAACACCCCAGGAGCAAATGTGGATGAGCATGGTGGTCAATGATACGAAAGTATGTGGAATAATACGGACTTGATCTTTTTAAAGATTCATAGAACATTCATTTGCTTTTATAATGAAGTAAAAAATTTTCTGGGTAATTAGTTTTAACCAAAACATTTTCCAAACAACTGTAAATTCTATAATTGAGGGATCAGTCAGGAAACTTTACTGATATTCTTAACTAATCAGTATAGCCATTTGATAAACTCATTTGAAGAAATAAGATGCTCATGACAGTAATAGAAGGAATATATACCCTAGGAAGAGAAGCATGTGAGAAACACTATAATTTATTGAAATATAAATACAGTCATCTTATATTTTAGGAATCAAATATACATTAATTTTTATAGCATCTGTCAGTTTTAGGTATTTTTGTTGTAAACTTCTTTGCTATAGACATCTTTGCCACAAGCATTTTTGCTGCGTAATAACTAATTGCTGAACAGAGCAATTTTACCATAGAAGATAAAATAGCAAAAAATAAAAGACATTAAGAAGGACATGATAAGTTGTGAAGCATAAGTATCAAAATAAAAAGCCTTTATTGCAAAATACAAAGTATTTGAATACATTTAAGGTGTCTATAGATTCATGGTGGCACTGTGAAATAACTGTTTTATTTTGTGGATTATACCTAAGCACTTCTGTTCCAACTTTTTGTACTTTTTTTTTTTCTTGTTGATTTGTCTCCTTGCTAGACATTGTACTTCTTCTTTTTTAGTAAAGTTTCTTTCTTCATTAAAAGAGGTGTCCATTTCCAAGTACTGGGATGTGGATTTGTAACTGATCTTTGTAGTGTATTGTGGAAGCTTCTACATGGTTGAATGTTCTTGGCAATATGTTCATTGATAGATATTTCAAAGCTGTGTTGGAAATGTGGGTTCAACTCTGTACCTTTTAAGCCCTCAGCTTCTTTCTCCTCAAATGCAGTGTGTTTTAAAATAAGAAACCAACTCTTGGGGCAAATCTTTGTCATCTGTCATGTTCTTTGTATTGTAGGTGTCAAACCAAAGTGTCAACTAGTTATTTTATCTTTCATGGCAAAATTGCCATACAACCAATTAGTTACATGTCAAAAATGCCACAGAAATTGTTGCTGCAAAGGTATTTACAGAAAAGAAGGTCACAGTGAAAACTATCCAGACATGACATTTATCCTTTCTTTTCTTTCTCTGAGTTTTGTTCTTTCTTTTTTCTTCTAGAGAATCTTGATAAAGTCATCTAAAAATTAAAAATCTAAAATGAATTTTTGGAAGGTCTAAAAATCAATGTTCTGGAGCTCATCCTTAAATTTACAGAAATGATTATTTTTAGGGAACTGACTTATCAAAAGAAACATTGCATACATCATTATGTGGTTAGAAAAATACCCATGTTCATTCCTTATTAAAATGCTATCTTTTTTAAAGGCAAAGGGTATGGCATTAATCTTCAGTGTATGTTTTGTTGAGCACATACCATGTGCCATACCTCTGCTTCCATGACCTCAGTTTCGTTTTATGCCATCCTTTAGGAATTATAGTACTTTTCCTTTGAGGGGAAAGGGTCCTGGAGAAAGGTTCCTATGGACAGGCAACCATGACAGTGTTATGTGATTTTCCAGGTGGGGATAGTGAACAGAAATTCTCAAGGCAACAGATTAGGTAACTGAAATGCAAAAAAGATTCTGAAAGGAAGAGTAAGCATCTGATAAGGACTCTCTAACACTGAAGCTTATATCTCTACCAAGAACCTCTTAGTTTCTTAAAAGCAAAGGATTATCTGTATTCACCTTTAATTGTTCATTGCTAGCACAGCACCTGCTAAGTGATCAATAAGTCCTGGGAATTTTCATTTTTAAACGTGTCCTCTTACTACTGGGCTTCCATGGTGGCTCAGATGATAAAGGTTCTGCCTGCAATGTGAGAGACCCAGGTTCAGTCTCTGGGTCTGGAAGATCTCCTGGAGAAGGGAATGGCAACCCACGCCAGTATTCTTGCCTGGAGAACTCCATGGACAGAGGAGCCTGGTGGGCTACAGTCCATGGGGTAGCTCTGCCTTCAAATCTCACTTCTGACACTTTAGTTCATCCTCTCACGTGGACAGTTGCAGTCGTTTCTGAAGTCACTTTCCTGTCCTTTAGTCTTTACCTTCAATCAGCCCCCCGTGTGATTTGTGCCCTATCTACCCATTCCGTAACTCCTCAGGCACCGCACTTTAAAATAGGCTCAGGAAGCCATTTTGGGTTCTCTGAACACCCAAGGCAGTAACAGTTCTCCTCCATGACGATACTTGTTCTCTTTGCTGAAATGACTTGACTACCTGGAAAAAAGAAATGTACGTGTCCTTCAGGACTTATTTTATAGATTCCTCTATGGAACTGTTTTTCATCTACCCAGGATTGGTGGCTCTCTTCACTAGTTTTGGGTCTTACACAAACACTGTTACAGCAGACTGGCTACTATGTTGTAATAACTTGGCTTTATTTCTGTTTCCTCTGCTAAGCTGGAAGTTCCTGGAGGCAGGGACATCTTATTTGGCACTAAATCCTTAGAACACATGCGTTTGAGTTCAGTAAATGTTATTAAATGTTGAACAAATGAATGGATATGTCTATGCTTGAACAGTAAGACACTAACCGGTGTCAAAAGAACATGATTTTCCATATTAGAGGTTACAGTCTGTGACAAAGACGCTATCTGTGGACAGAGCACGAATTCACAGAACCTTGAGCCCTTTGGCATGCAAGGAATAGCAGTGTGACACAGAGTATCTTGGGAAATTAAGAGCTGGATGACATAATAGCTTCTTACACTACCTAGAAATCCACACAGATTACTCCACATTTCCTAAAATCAACATCGAAACCCCAAGCAAGAAATTGCTCAGTGGAATGGTATGATTAGGTCAAGAGAGCACAGTTCACATGGAAGAAAATCTAAAAATAATGGCCTGAGAATTGACAACACTTTCTCTAAGTTAATTGTTTCAGAGGGATATTTCTTAGTACTGGAAAGTTGAATAAGCTTAGAATAAAGGATTAAAGTTAGGGAGAACCTTAGGACCCCCTGATTTCAACTTCCCATTTCCGGAAAGGTGCTTATCCAGATTCAACTTGAATACTTCCAGTGATGGGAATCATTTTGGAGGCAGCCATGGATTATTCATGCTGAGTTGAAATCTGCCCTCTGTAGTTTCATCCATTGATCTTTGTTCTTTTTCCTGAAGCTACATTGTTTTTCTATATGACAACTTTTCATGTATTTGAACACAGCTTTCATTTTTACCCAAGTTTCCTTTTCCCAAGGTTAAAAACACTCCATTTCATGTGATAATTCCTTATGTGATGTTGGGTTAAAGCCTTTCAGCGCTCTGTGATCATATTCCAATGGACTCACTCCAGTGTGGTACCTAAATGTGAATGTAGCATCACAGATGTAGCCTAAGCACTGCAACCTAGAGAAGACATTCCTCAGTTGATGTGTTTGGTGTATTTCTTTATGATGATCAAATATTGTATTAGATCCAAAGAGTACATAGATCAAAATAGTATATATGCCAGGAGTTGTTTGGGGGCTGAGATAGAGAGATGAGTAAAACAGTCTGGTTTAAGAAGCCCATATCTGACAGACTACAGGTATCCTCTTAATATATTGTGATATTGTACGAGTACTATCTTTGAGGTGTAAGCAAAATATGATCAAGTAACTCATATCTTAAGTTTTTAGACAATTGAATATCTATGCCTATTTTAGAAGACTTGCTATACCTCAAGATCACCCTAATTCCAACCACGTGCTGTTGATTTTTTAAAAATTCAAACTTTGGACTTTATGCATCTTTCTTAATTTGATCTTATTGATTTTGTTTTAATTCCAGCCTGACAAGGTCTTTCAAATCTCTGTCATCAAATATGTTAGTTTTACTTTGTCAGCTCTAAGTCTGACAGTAACAGGAAAATTGGCTGCTGTTTTACATGAACAAAAATGGTTTGTGTTCTGCTTTCCCAGCAGAAATTATGTTTGGGAATTTGGTTAATGGGAAGTGGTAAGGCATATATTTAGAAAAGAAAGTTCATTCCACTCTAGACAAATATAGGCACTTGGAATTCTATCCACCATGACTCACAGAAAGTGCAGAATCTTCTCATCCTCAGCTACCACATGGCGTTAGTTGCTGGCATGTGGTGAAGTCCAGGCCTGAGAAACAGACAAAAGGGAGACAAAAGCTGATTCATTTTTTTTTTTAGCATCCATTTCTGATAAGCAGAAGCCCTACTGCAAGTTGAAAGTCACCTTTACTCTAGCCACCCAATGGCGCATTTAACATGTTTGGTAATAAACTTTTCCTGCATCTCCGCTTGAATGACATCTTGCCAGAACAGCCTCCCCTGACTACCCTCTAATACCATCTCTGTTTCCACGCTCAGTCGCTTGCCCGGCATTGTCCTTTCCCAAGGCTCTTAGCACTCTTTGGCACATTACATACTTCCGTTTGTTGTCAGTTTCTCTCCAGCCCCGGTGCCCATAGGTACTAGAGTGTGAGCTCTATGAAAGCACGGATTTTGGTTTATTTATTGCAGTGCCTCCTTGGTTTTGAAGAGAACCCGACACTAACACATGGTCTATCAACACGTGTTCAAATAAGTATTTGTTAAGTATGTTAATCAATCTGGAGTAAAACGGTGGGAAATTATTCAGCTACAGTACTTAGCTGGCAAAAGACTGAAAAAGATAAAACTGAGAAAGTCATGTTTACTTTTCCTTCATACAAAGATAAGATTAATTATACAGAGAATTTTGAGCTTCTCTAAATGAAAAAACTCTTGAGAGTCCCTTGGACTGCAATGAGGTCCAACCAGTCCATCCTAAAGGAGATCAGTCCTGGGTGTTCATTGGAAGGAATGATGCTAAAGCTGAAACTCCAGTACTTTGGCCACCTCATGTGAAGAGTTGACTCATTGGAAAAGACTCTGATGCTGGGAGGGTTGGGGGCAGGAGGAGAAGGGGACGACAGAGGATGAGATGGCTGGATGGCATCACCGACTCAATGGACATGGGTTTGAGTGAACTCCGGGAGTTGGTGATGGACAGGGAGGCCTGGCGTGCTGCAATTCATGGGGTCGCAAAGAGTTGGACACGACTGAGCAACTGAACTGAACTGAACTGAAATGAAACAAAGTCATATGTACTTTCACTGTATGCTGACGCTACTTAGTGATGTGTAGACAGTAAAAAGTATAGGAAAGAGTAGTAGGAGATATCCATGACCGAATACCAAGTAATGGGCTAACTCCTTAACACAGATGTTGTCATTAAGCATCACAATATTCCCATAAAGTAGATTTTATCATACATTTTGTTTATACAAAAGTGGAGGCTCAAAGGACTACAGTTATTTATCAATGATTCCCTTGCTCAAAGCGCCAGAAGCCCAAAGCCATGTTCGTTTAAACTTCTCCCACCTTGCAACATTTACTCTAGTCATAAACCAAGAAACAAATGTCACTTCCTTTTGCGAAACTTTCTGGTACCATTGCCACGCAAGCTGGGGAATTTTATCAGCGGGTGAGGCCTTCGTGATATAGCCAGAGTTCTGTAATGAGTCACCTCACTGCATAATAGAGATGGTTATGCTTAGACAAGTGACCACCAAAATGACAGTTGGGTATTTTCTAGTCCCTGCTTTCCTTGCAAATCAAATTTGCCGAGAAAGCCAGGTAAAGCGATGTTTTTTAAAGCTGTCAGCATTCTTTACATCAGAAACAAATTATGTGTTTTCTATCACATTCATCACCCCCTCAACAAGATTTTATCCTTTAAATGGGAGAGCTGTGTGAGGCCAAGTTTGCACTTTTCTCTTGCTGGCAATTTTGTGAGGTAAGATAAACTACAAAGCTTGCTCTTCAGACCCTCTCTGAATTCTGACAGTCTCCCAGAAGCAATTTTCACTCGGGGGTTACCAGGAAGAAGTAAAAGGATTGCCCATAAACCAGACATACATTACTGAGAAGGGACAGAAAACGGGGAAGCACAGTGACACGGGTCCTTCAGCTTCACCCCCGGCAGATTACCTAAGGTCGGCGATGTCCTTGGATATCTAAGCTTTTGGAAACATTGGAGAAACATCCTCCAGTTTCTGTTCCTCCAGTGCACGTCATGATTATTGACCCCACTCTCATACACATTGTTGAAAGGTATGTGGTTTGCACTTACATACAGGTCAAAACTTTTTTATTTGGAAAAGCCTCTCTTCCCTTACCTGTCCAAGCATCATGTGTTTTCTGTCAGCAACTTACACAGAGAGTGAAATAGATGAGGCGGAAGTAGGAACAATTGGACACTCAGCAAAGACCACGCCAAGGTGCAATTCCTAACACAGTTTCTCTGGCGTTGCCCTTGGAGGCCCCTTGCCTGTCAACAGTTCTGTGAGGGATGGGAGGCTTCTCGTAGCATCTGCTCCACCTTCTCATCTCTTTCGGCTGACTTAAAGTGTCTGATTTGGGTGTCTGATCTGTTTTAAGTATCTGATTTAAGAGGGCTTGGGTTTCCTCCCAGTGGTCATCTGAGGCCCCAGTCTAGTTACAACAGGAAATAGGTATGGGCTACTATCCAACAGGAGTGTGGCCTGGGAAACTCTTCTGAATATTGTGTAACAAAAGATGTCAAGCTTATTAACATAAGGATCAGAGTATGATCAAAAATAGGCCTTCCCTGGTGGCTCAGATGTAAAGAATTGACCTGCCTTGAAGGAAGACACGGGAGACACAAGTTCAATCCCTGGGTCAGGAAGATCCCCTGGAGGAGGAAATGGCAACCCACTCCACTCTTCTTGCCTGGGAAATCTCACGAGTGGAGGAGGCTGGTGGGCTACAGTCCCTGGGGTCACAAAGAGTCAGACACGAGTGAGCAGCTAAGCATGCAGGTGAACAAAAATAAGACCAACTCCTGTGTAAGACTTTTCCTCGGATCTCAAGTTGGTAGCCTACTCAAGAAAAGAGTGGTTACCACTGTAGGTGCGTTCTGTTTCTCTTCATCTAAGCAGAAGGTGTAGAGAAAGGTGCCCAGAAATCCTGTGTGCTGAATAGGTATTTCTGTCTTGAAAGCGGCATAGCAGATCACAGTCTGGCATTAGGCCTCCAGAGCCTGAAAGGACCAGGCTCCAGTGGGGTCGGTGGGAGAGGATGCAGTCAGTGTCACCCTTCCCTGAACACTATTTTCCCTCCTTCATTGCAAGATCAAACAATAATAATAACAACATATCTAGTGAATGTATCTGGGCTCAGTGGTAAAGAATCCGCCTGCAGTGCAGGGGACCTACCTGAGTCAGGAAGATCCCTAGGAGAAGGAAAAGGCAAGCCACTCCAGTATTCTTGCCTGGAAAATCACATAGACAGAGGAGTCTGGCCAGTTATAGTTCATGGGGTCGCAAAGAGTCAGACTAAACAAGCAACTAAGCGACTAAACCACAAATCTAATGAACAGAGTAAACACAGTAACTTCCAAACTCTTTAGTCATAAAACCAGTACAGAGTGTCTCCTACATGTGAGACATTGCATAAAATTCTAGCAGTGATACAAGCGTGAAATAAATGAAATGCCATCTCTTTCAAAATCCTGACCTTTTTTTTTTGTGGGGAAAGCAGACTTGAAACTGGAATTACCAAGTGATCTCTCATCATGTCATTTCACTTCTGTATTTGTGAAAGGTGTCTGTGCATCTTCAGTTGGCTTGTCAAGCTCTTTGTCCTGAAAAAGGAGATCATCCATGGTCTGTCTGGTCCAACTTGCCTCTCCAACATCATCTTTCTCTTCATTCTGCCTGCATCCTAGTCTTCAGCATCAACAATCTGCCCACACTTTCTTCAGTGTTCCACAGGGCTTTCATATCTGTTGCCCCCTTCATCTAGAATGCCTTTCCCATTTATCTTGAATAAGTTCACATTGTTTAAAGACTCAGTTTGGGCCTTCTAGAATGAATGAACATCCATTCATCACATCCCCTTTAAACCATGACTTCTGTCAGGGTTTGAAAGAAGCTCATTGCAAATCATTGTCTTCACACTAGAATGTGCACTTCTTGAGAATGAACAGCTTCTTTTGTCTCTGTTTCCTTAGCATGGTTCCCAGGGCCTGACACCTCACAGACCTTAAAAGTATTGTGAAAAACTAATGATGATACAAAGCATTTAACAAAGCAGAAAAAGAATGATACAATAGAAATGCAAGGCAGGTGTTAGATGTAGTTAGGGAGAAGGAGGAGTTCATAATGTGTTCATCATTCTAGAAGCTTGGATTGGGATTTCTACAGTGCCTTAAAGAATGGGCAGGATTCAGGAAGGGAAGAAAAGTTTTTTTAAGATGAAGATTCAATGTGAAAGAAATCAGACATGTCTGAAACATTCAACTGAATAAAGGCTTACAAAATAAGATGCCAGAACAGAGAGAGGTTGTTTATGTGGGTTAAGTCTATCATGAGAAGATTGTGGTCTTTATTTAGAAGGCAATGTGGAGACGTTGATGGTTCATGAGGAAAAAAATTGCATAGTATAATGCTTGTTTTAGGAAGATAATTATGGCAGCAATGTGCAGGGTGGTTTAAAATGCAGTGTCTTAGAAAACCAGGAAAGAAAATGTTTCAAGAAGAATGTTGCCAGTGTGAAATTGAACGAGACAGGAGAAAAGGCAACTGGTGACATAAGAAAAGCAGGAGGTGGAGGGGAAGAATAAAAACATCACCAGAGTTAAGTAGTAGAGACCAAATGGATTGAAATTGCCAATGAAGTAGATTACCTTTGGAAATAAGTGTAGGTTCTTCCTTCTAAGAAAGGAGAGGAGGGGGAGAAAATGGTAGAAAATCCAGGATTCTGAGTTAAAGCAGAGTAGAGAAGTTTTAATACTGATAATTCTATATTAAATTAGGATATCTTTTATGTTTTAATTTGTTGTTGTTCAGTCTCTTAGTTCTGTCTGACTCTTTGCAACCCCATGGACTGTAGCAGCCTAGGCTTCCCTTCACTGTCTCCTGGAATTTGCTCAAACTCATGTCCATTGAGTTAGTGATGCCATCCAATCATCTCATCCTCTGTTGCTGTCTTCTCCTCCTGCCCTCAATCTTTCCCAGCATCAAGGTCTTTTCCAATGAATTGGCTCTACAAATCAGGTGGCCAAAGTTTGGAGTTTTAGCATCAGTCTTTCCAGTGAATATTCAGGGTTGATTACCTTTAGGATTAACTGGTTTGACTCCTTGCAATCCAAGGGACTCTCAAGAGTCTTCTCCAGCACCACAGTTTGAAAGCATCGATTCTTTGGCACTCAACCTTCTTTATGGTCCAACTGTCTCATTCGTACATGACTACTGGAAAAACTATGGCTCTGACTATATGGACCTTTATTGACAAAGTGATGTCTCTGCTTTTTAATATACTGTCTAGGTTTGTCATAGCTTTTCTTCCAAGGAGTAAGTGTCTTTTCATTTCATGTCTACAGCCACCATCCACAGTGATTTTGGAGCCTAAGAAAGTAAAATCTGCTAGTTTCCATTTTTTAGTTTCCATCTATTTGCCATGAAGTGATGGGACTGGATGCCATGATCTTGGTTTTTTGATTTAGGGCAAGGCAGAGTCTTGTGATGACCATGTGGAGAGTAAGGGATGTGTTTTGAGTTTGAGTGGCATGGAAAACTTCCAGAACAGTGCTGTCAGAAATAAGAAAGGGGTTAATTAGTATGCTCTGAAGCACTGACAAGACCACTGAGGACTTGCCTGAAATAACATAACATGAGTTTTTGTTTGTTTTTGTGGAGGCAACCACCGTGGTTCCAGTATCTACAGCTGACTAACAAACCATCACCAATTCTGTGGCTTAAATCAATGGTCATTATATTAAATTTGTGACCTCTGGGTCATAAATTAGAGCAGAGAAAGTCTGAATGGATCTTTTGTTCCATGTGGAATCGACGGGTCGCTCAGTTTATCCAGTTGGTAGCTGGTGGAGCCTTCGCTCTCATGTCTGGCACCTTAGGAAGGTGGCTGGAGACTCGCACACCCGCATCCCTCTCCATGAACTCTTGGGATTTTTACATGCACTGTCCATCAGATTAGCCAGACTTCAAACAGAAAAGGAATTGTCTAGGCTCTCCAGGTCTGGGACTGGACATCAGCGCAGAGCCACTTCACAGTTGTTTCTTGGCTAAAGCAGACAGAAATCCCACCAAGTTTCAAATAAGAGAGACCCATGACCCATTTATTGTTGGGGTACACTACACGCATTTTTAGCTAGCTTT
The DNA here is from genome assembly GCF_003369695.1 of Bos indicus x Bos taurus. NCBI lineage: Eukaryota > Metazoa > Chordata > Mammalia > Artiodactyla > Bovidae > Bos > Bos indicus x Bos taurus. Next base: position 17,177,656 of record NC_040102.1, on the reverse strand, counting down.
TTCCCCCCGCTAGTGTGAGTCATTCTAACACCAGTGTAACACATTTATTTTCTGTTTTCTGTGTTGTCCCCTGGAATGTAAGTCACGTAGAGCAGGAGGTTCTGTTTTGTCTCAAGTATCTGATATGCAGTAGACAATAATTATTTGTCACATGTATGATAGAAAAATGTAGACAGAGGAGCAGATAATATGGGTATGAAATGCCCAGGAAGAATGACAAGAGACTACAAGATAATGGTTCCCTCCACATTTGTGAGGCTTACAGCATTTCCCATCAGCCATCAGTGACTCAGTAAGGCTTTTCACCTCCAGGGAGGAACCATATCAACATCTTCAGGACTAGTGCTCCAATGAACCGATTTATCTTTATCCCAATTGGAAGTCTTCCTTCAGTTAAGATTATTGCATTGATGAGTTGCTAATTAAGCATACAGTTTGGAGGAGCCTTCATCTACATTTCACAGAGTGGCTTTGAGAGTTGGTGGATCCTCTGAAATCATGTGAGCAAATGCATCATCTTGAGTCTTATCAGATTTTCAAAGGGAAACCTGAGCCCTAAATATTAAAACAGCACTCTCGGAATAAACCGTACTTGGATCTTACCTTTTAAATAGAAAAAGCTAAATCTTTCAAATATTATGAAGAAAAAAATCACCTGGAACAGGAAAAAAGACACTTGTAACTTTAGCTAAGGCCACATATGTAGCAAGCAGGTCGATGCAGTAATCTTTAATGATTCCCCAGGAGCTATTAAGTTTGATTTGGTTAGTGACTTGTGAACCTGTGGGGATTTGTTAGTTAAGTTATTCTAGCTACTAAGAGAAGTCACGTCAGAAAGTCACTTAAAAAAAAGATATTTTTGGAGATTTAGACTATGAAAAGCTCTGTTTCCCAATTAGTGCTTAAAAACCTCTGATTATAATGTGGTATTCCTTTAAAAATCCCCTAAGTATATGTTAACAATTGAACTTGAACTAAAATTACAACTCCATTATTTGAAAGTGCTTTCATATACTTTCCTAGTTTTCTATTATCTTACTAAAAATTTTTTTTTTTTTTTTTAAGTTTACAGTTGTCAAACTTTAACAACATTATCAACATAAGGGGGATATATATAATCAAGTATTTTAAATATTGGATAGTTTATAAATTGAGAAGGCTATAAAGACATTAGGTAGATTACATCTGCTAAGTCGCTTCAGTCGTGTCTGACTCTGTGTGACCCCATAGACGGCAGCCCACCAGGCTCCCCCGTCCCTGGGATTCTCCAGGCAAGAATACTGGAGTGGGTTGCCATTTCCTTCTCCAATGCAGGAAAGTGAAAAGTGAAAGTGAAGTCGCTCAGTCATGTCCGACCCTCAGCGACCCCATGGACTGCAGCCTTCCAGGCTCCTCCGTCCATGGGATTTTCCAGGCAAGAGTACTGGAGTGGAGTGCCATTGCCTTCTCCGAGATTACATCTAGAAACATGAAATCTACAGGGAAGCTAACACAGACTTAAAGTGCTGTAGGAATATTAAAATGTACAGGACTTTTAAAAAAGTTTTCTTATTTTTAAGTGTAACTACTTAAATGATATCACCATTAGAATTTCCTGTCAAGGTTTATAAATTCCATGCGGGCTAAAAAGCTAAAGGCTTTATCTCAGCCGTAGTCAGATTTCTCTCTCATTGCCTGTGTTTTTTTTTTGAATGAATAGCCATTGCATGGGACCACCCTTGATTCCTTTCTAACCAGGTACATCTGGTACCCTCATGTTCTCAAAAGAACCTTAGGTTCTGCAACCATCCAGGCCCTATAGCTAAGGCAGGAAATGCACAAATATGGTACCAACACAGGTCTAAAACAAACATACTTGCACGCCCTGTATTCTGATTCATTCCTTGTTCCCAATCTGTAGCTCAAATCCCATCAGTTTTCCCCTCACTGAAAAGTCCAATTCCTTAATCTAGGTCTTCCTCACTTTCCTCTGAGATAATACCTCTACCTCGTCTTCCTGATACTGAACTACTTTGTTTTTTCTTTCAAATGCTGCTGAGACACAAAACTCTGTAGAACAGTCCATTTTCTCTTCAAGTGCCAGTGGTTTTTCATTTTTCAAAGAATCAATAAATCAATACTGTGCCTCTTCAGTCTCTCAAAACAAAGAATAGGAGACCTGACCAGTTAGACAATGGCTAGTGAGAATTAGGTTGTAATCTGTGATTAATTGGTTCACAAGTAAAGATCAAACGAAAATATAGAGGGATACTTCTTGTTTTCCTTTGGCCCAGCTTCGGGTCTAGTATACTAGCGGTAAAGAACTCGCCTGCCAGCGCAGGAAACAAAAGAGACGTGGGTTCAATCCCTGGGTCGGAAAAATCTCCTGAAGAACACTGAACCCACTCCAGTGTTCTTGCCTGGAAAATTCCACGGACAGAGGAGCTTGGCAGGCTACAATCAATGGGATCGCAAGAGCTGGACACTACTGAAGCGATTTAGCACTTAGCAAGGTCTAGGAGTCGGTTCAGTTCAGTTACTCAGTCGTGTCCGACTCTTTGCAACCCCGTGGACTGCAGCACGCCAGGCCTCCCTGTCCTTCACCAACTCCCCGAGCTTGCTCACACTCATGTCCATTGAGTTGGTGATGCCATCCTGTTGTCTTCTTCTCCTCCTGCCTTCAGTCTTTCCTATCATCAGGGTCTTTTCCAATGAGTCATTTCTTTGCATCAGGTGGCCAAAGTATTGGAGCTTCAGCTTCAGCATCAGTCCTTCTAATGAATATTCAGGATGGATTTCCTTCAGGACAATCAAAGAGTTGGACTGAAGTCACTTAGCACTTAGCACTGTCCAGGATCCAGGAGTCAGCTATGTCTAGATGTAGTACTGGCACAATGCACATACAGTGAGTCTGATTCTGGTACACAGCATAGAAATTAAAGGATGTATTATACTTCTGGAGTCACATGAACTTATACAAAGCTTAAGTACAGCTTGCTCTGAATCTAAGCAAACGTGCTGTGCCTGCTAGGGGTAGAGAAACTTAAAGGTGACTTGACATCCTGGTCTTAGCTGAACATTTGCATTGAGAACAAGAATTACAGGAGGAAAGAACTCTATAGTCAATCTAATTTTTTTTTTTTAAGTTTATTACATAAACCTCTTATTCTGGTGGAAGGTATTTGAGTGGATATAACCAACTCCTGTGGTTTTTTTTCCCCCAAGGTTGACATAATCCCTTTTTTGATTAGCATGAGAAGACACACTAATACTTTTTTTAAAAACAACTTCTTCTTTTATATTGGAGTATAGTTGATTAACAATGTTGTGTTAGTTTTAGTGGTACAACAAAGTAATTCAGTTATACATATGCATATATTTATTCTTTTTCAAATTCGTTTGCCAATTAGTTTGTTATATAATATTGAGTAGAGTTCTCTTTGGTATACAGTAGGTCTTTGTTGGTTATCCATTTTAAATATAGTAGTGTGTACATGTCAATCCCAAACTCCCTGACTATCCCTCCCCACCACTCTTCCCCCAGTAACCATAAATTTGTTCTCTAAGTTTGTGAGTCTGTTTCTGTTTTGTAAGTTAATTTGTAACATTAAAAAAAATTCCCTGTATAAGTAATACCGTATGATATTTCCCTTTCTCTGTCTGACTTATTTCACTCAGAATGACAATCTCTAGATCCATCCATGTTGCTGCAGGTGACATTATTTCATTCTTTTTAATGACTGAATAATAGTCCATTGTATATATGTACTGCATCTTCTTTATCCAATGTATACCTGTGGTGGATTCATTTTGATATTTGGCAAAACTAATACAATTATGTAAAGTTTAAAAATAAACTTTAAAAAAAAATAAAATTAAATTAATAAACAAACAAACAAACAAAAAAGAAGCAGATAGTGACTAATCTTGACTACTAATTGTTTACAAGTATTAGCATGACTATTGTAAACAGCACTATAATGAACATTGGGATGTATGTATCCTTTTGGGCCACATTTTTCTCCAGATATATAGTCAGCAGTGAGATTGTAGGGTCATATGGTAGCTCTACTTTTAGTTTCTTGGGGAACCTCCATATTGTTTTCCATGGTGGTTACATCAGTTTGCATTCCCACCAACAATGTGGGAGGGTTTCCTTTTCTCCTCCTCAATCTAATTTTTATCAGTCACCAACATATACTTTCTCACCTAATGAGTATTGGCTCTTTCCTTGGTCCCCTAAATGATAAGCCTACCTTCTAATCTGTCTCTCTCTCAATACTGTAACCCTTTTTCAGAGATACCCCTTCATATTTTCTCCATCTCATCAAGTCCCTTTATTCTACTTTGTATTTTATTTCAAATGCCGCTGAGGTGGAACTGAGTTCCGATTCCATTTCCTTCCTGAAGCCATCTCCAGCTTCTTCGCGTCATTCTGGTCTACCTTTTCTTGGAACTCCTGCAGTGACGATGAATAATGGCCGTGTCAGGCACGCTTAGTTTCGTAAGTAGAGAGTAGGGAACGTGGCTTTAACTTGTTTGTGTCTTATTTGTTGCCTAGCACAACTCTAAGAGCAGTGAAAGCTTTAGATGATTGTTTTAATCAGAACTCAAATATTATAAGAAATTACTAAGCTTTGGGGAATTATATTTGATTTTTAAAAGGAAAGAAATAAATATAATCATGAAAGCACAGAATTTAAAACCGGAGAGCGATGTTAGAAGTCATCTCATTTGACCTCGAAAACTAGTGAAGGAGGAAATGATATGCCAGTTTGTGCAAACCTAAGCAGCAAACTGGGAGAAGGCAATGGCACCCCACTGCAGTACTCTTGCCTGGAAAATCCCATGGATGGAGGAGGCTGGGAGGCTGCAGTCCATGGGGTCGCTAAGAGTCGGACACGACTGAGCGACTTCACTTTCACTTTTCACTTTCATGCATTGGAGAAGGAAATGGCAACCCACTCCAGTGTTCTTGCCTGGAGAATCCCAGGGATGGGGGAGCCTGGTGGGCTGCTATCTATGGGGTCGCACAGAGTCGGACACGACTGAAGCAACTTAGCAGCAGCAGCAAGCAGCAAACTAATGACAGATGCAAGGCCAGAACTCAGGACCTGAGTCCTATCCTAATACCCTTTGCTAAACTGGACCACAGCATATAGCATGTAGCATATGTGAGCATGAATGGACATATTTTAACTATGCTTGTCTTTTGAGATCATGAATGACATGCCTTGTTTTAAACTATAAAATAAATACTTTGGATATGACTGTGACTGACACTGCTGGTTGATTATCCAATATTCATTCCTCTTTCTTCCTTTACTACTTGAATATATCTATGCCATAGAATACAGAGGGATGGCTATGTGCCTAGTTTAAATCTAAAGCCTCCCAGTCTTCTTCATGTTGAATGACCATTTGGTATGTGTCTTCTTACTAATGAGATATAATTAAAACTCTGCTGGGGATGTGATCACATTTTCAAGTAATGAACAAAATCCTTATGTGGGGAAGCTTTTGGGATCTTTATCCCTTTGCCTTTTTTTATGTTTGGAATATAGATGTAATGCTGGAAGTGCAGTAGCCATCTTGTGACCATGAAAAGGAAGCCATACCAAGTATTATAAATACCATGATAGGAAAAATCTGAACCCTTGATTACATTCATGAGGATTAGACAAGGTCTTGAGTCCACTCCAGACTTCTGAATAAGAACTATAAATCTACTTGTCTAATCCATTAGTTAGTAGATTTTCTGTTACTTTTGTCTAAATACCCTCCTCCCAACAAAGATAAGAGCACAAAATATGTTAAAATGCAGTGGATCTAGTGACCGATTCAGTCATGTTATTTGACTAGCCCTGTTGCAGTGACTTTGCCACAATGATGCTTTTTTAATATGTAACAGCTTAACTGTTTTCTTAAATGGCTTAAATATGCCAAGCACTATTCTGCTGCTAAGTCACTTCAGTCGTGTCCGACTCTGTGCGACCCCATAGACAGCAGCCCACCAGGCTCCGCCATCCCTGGGATTCTCCAGGCAAGAACATGGAGTGGGTTGCCATTTCCTTCTCCAATGCATGAAAGTGAAAAGTGAAAGTGAAGTCACTCAGTCTTGTCCAACTCTTAGCAACTCCATGGACTGCAGCCTACCAGGCTCCTCCGTCCATGGGATTTTCCAGGCAAGAGTACTATTCTGAAGCCCTTTAAATATATTATCTTATTTAATGATCACTACAATTATGTGAAGCTGCATTGGTATTCTCATTTATAGAGATAAAAAGGAAAATTTAGAGAGGTCAATTATCTTTATGCTTACATGATAAATGTCCCTAGATACCAGTGACCATGTTCTGTTCATCTGTCACACCATGTAACAAACCATGTGAAGCACAACTCTGTGAGTTGATTTATTACTTTAAAATTTAAGATAGTTGATTAACAACCTTGTTTTATTCTCCTTAAATGAAACACTAAAGCCGTAGTACAAATACAAAACCTGGACAATCTGTATGTCACCCAAACAGAGTATTAGTTAAAGTTGTGCAATTGGAAACCATTAACTTAATACATAACTTCATAAAGAATCCATTATATAATTGATTGTATGTTTTGCTTTGGCTCTTGAACTTGACCTTCCATTGTGCTGGTAATTATTCTAGTGGTAGCGGCTTCGAACAAACAAAAAAAAGTACTACATTCCACAGCTTGGCAACACTTCAGCACCAGCTCTACTTAGTAGAATAACTTCTAGATTTGCCTTTCTCCTACAAAAACATGATTTTAAGTACAGATTCCATAAAATAGAGCTATAACACTTAAGTACAGATTCCAATATCTTTCAGGTAATTCATGATTTCTGATCTTTTATTCTCTAGGGATTTTTTTGTCCATTTCTTCCCTTGGAAAACAAAGGGAAGCATGAAAAAATGGAGTGGCCCTTGATGAAAGACTTGAATAAATATATATGATAATAAAAAAGAAAATTGATTATCTTACATCATTAAATAGTCACTAACTAGAGCAACTTTTTAAAAGCTAATTATAAGTCTAGTTGTATCTGTTTAACTGAGAAAAGTAATATTCTGAAGTCAATTGAAAATATACATCAAGGTAAAAAATATCTTCATTCTCTCATCGACACTAGATATTTAAGACAAAATATTTTTCTCTTTTAAACTTTTTGTATATTTGCCAAAGTAAAACGGAGGAATTTTCTCATGGCTATATCAGTACAGTTTACTTCAGTCACTCAGTCGTGTCCAACTCTTTGCGACCCCATGGACTGCAGCACACCAGGCTTCCCTGTCCATCACCAACTCCTGGAGCTTACTCAAACTCATGTCCATTGAGCTGGGGATGCCATCCAACCATCTCATCCTCTCTTATCCCCTTCTCATCCTGCCTTCAACCTTTCCCATCACCAGGGTCTTTTCCAATGAGTCAGTTTTTCGCATCAGGTGGCCAAAGTATATGAGTCTCAGCTTCAGCATCAGTCCTTCCAATGAATATTCAGGACTGATTTCCTTTACGATGGACTAGTTGGATCACCTTGTTATCCAAGGGACTTTCAAGAGTCTTCTCGAACACCACAGTTCAAAAGCATCAATTCTTTGGTGCTCAGCTTTCTTTATAGTCCAGCTCTCACATTCATACATGACTACTGGAAAAACGATAGCTTTGACTAGATGAACCTTTGATGGCAAAGTAATGTCTCTGCCTTTTAATATACTGTCTAAGTGGCTAAAGCTGAAACTTCAGTACTTTGACCACCTCATGCAAAGAGTTAACTCATTGGAAAAGACTCTGATGCTGGGAGGGATTGGGGGCAGGAGGAAAAGGGGACGACAGAGGATGAGATAGCTGGATGGCATCACTGACTCGATGGACATGAGTTTGAGTGAACTGCGGGAGTTAGTGATGGACAGGGAGGCCTGGTGTGCTGCGATTCATGGGGGCACAAAGAGGCGGACATGACTGAGCGACTGAACTGAACTGAACTGAACTGAAGTTGGTCATAACTTTTCTTCCAAGGAGCAAGCATCTTTTAATTTCATGGCTGCAGTTACCATCTGCAGTGATTTTGGAGCCCCCCTCCAAATAAGGTTTTTCACTGTTTCCCCATCTATTTGCCATGAAGTGATGGGACCAGATGCCATGATCTTAGTTTTCTGAATGTTGAGTTTTAAGCCAACTATTTCACTCTCCTCTTTCACTTTCATCAAGAGGCTCTTTAGTTCTTCTTCACTTTTTGCCATAAGGGTGGTGTCATCTGCATATCTGAGGTCATTGATATTTCTCCCAGAAATCTTGATTCCAACTTGTGTTTCTTCCAGCCCAGCATTTCTCATGATGTACTCTGCATATAAGTTAAATAAGCAGGGTGACAATATACAGCCTTGACGTACTCCTTTCCCAGTTTGGAACCAGTCTGTTGTTCCATGTCCAATTCTAACTGTTGCTTCTTGACCTGCATACAGGTTTCTCAGGAGGCAAGACAGGTGGTCTGGTATTCCATCTCTTTCAGAATTTTCCACAGTTTTTAGTGATCCACACAGTCAAAGGATTTGGCATAGTCAATAAAGCAGAAATAGATGTTTTTCTGGAGCTCTCTTGCTTTTTCAATGATCCAGTGGATGTTGGCAATTTGATCTCCGGTTCCTCTGCCTTTTCTAAATCCAGATAGAATATCTGGAAGTTCATGGTTCATGTACTGTTGAAGCCTTGCTTGGAGAATTCTGAGCATTACTTTGTAAGTGTGTGAGATGAGTGTAATTGTGCAGTAGTTTGAGCATTCTTTGGCATTGCCTTTCTTTGGGATTGGAATGAAAACTGACCTTTTCCAGTCCTGTGGCCACTGCTGAGTTTTCCAAATTTGCTGGCACACTGAGTGCAGCACTTTCACAGCATCATCTTTTAGGATTTGAAATAGCTCAACTGGATTTCCATCACCTGCACTAGCTCTGTTCATAGTGATGCTTCCTAAGACCCACTTGACTTTGCATTCCAGGATGTCTGGCTCTAGGTGAGTGATCACACTATCGTGGTTATCTGGGTTGTGAAGATCTTTTTTGTATAGTTCTGTGTATTCTTGCCACCTCTTCTTAATATCTTCTGCTTCTGTTAGGTCCATATCACTTCTGTCCTTTATCGAGCCCATCTTTGCATGAAAAATTCCCTTGATATCTCTAATTTTCTTGAAGAGATCTATAGGCTATATACATCTCATGGCTATATAGGCAGCAGATTTAAACTTGTTATACAGTAGTCAGTGTTTTGGATAAGAGGCAAAATAAAACTCCCCCAAATTTGTGGTTTCAGGAGAAAAACTTATGAAAAACTTAGATACTATGAATGCAGTCTAATACCAGTCAGATTAACTGATGATGATCTTGTTTTTAATGTATTGCAAAAATCTCCATCATGATTGCTTCAGAAAGTATTTCACCATCTCTGCTGAATTTTCAGATGTTCCCCATAATGCAATTCCACTTGGCTGTATACCCATTATTGTCTTATGGCCTCTATGTGACCTCCAGTGGGATTGTTTTAGAGGTAATTCCTGATAAAAAGAAAATCCCCAGTCCCTAAGAACCCATATCACTATAGCAATCCATTCTTCCCTATTAGGGAGATGTGAATTGCAAGGCCCTTAGTGAATTAGCTTAGTGGAGAGAGGGTATTTACAAACAAGAAAAAATAAGCAGAAAATAGAGAACAGGCTATAGCCACAAGTTAAATTGAGTGACACAAATGAGAAGCATGGTCAGATATCACTGGAGAGAAAGGTCACTGAAGTCTCAAACCCTGGGGACTAAGTGTGCTGCCCTTTGAGTTCATTCTCTCCATTCAGTACTGAGTGGGGGACCCCTGTATGCAAGAAACAGTGATAGACTCTGACAGTAGCAGAGACTGTGACCCCAAGGAATTTGCAGTCTAGTGGAGATCAGAGGGAAAACCAAGTTGTGATGCATTATGACAAAGTCTGAGGAGAGGAATGTTCAGCTTCCACGTGTCAGAGGGGAGGGAGCTTATCATGGTTGGGAGCATGAAGAAGAAATTGCTAAGAATAACAGATAAGCAATTCATTGAACTAAGGAAGCATTAGCTTTGGATAAATACCCGGAAGTGGGATTGCTGGATCATATGGTAGTTCTATTTTCAATTTTTTGAGGAACCTTCGTACTGTTATGCATAATTTCTGCACCAGTGCACCTTGACACCAGCACCATACAGGGCTTTCCTTTTCTCCCTACCTTTGCAAACTCTTGTTATTAGTATTTCTTGTCATTTTGATGGTGATCATTCTAACAGGCATGTGGTGATCTCATTGTGGTTTAAATTTGTATTTCTCTGAAGATAAGTGATGTAGAGTACCTTTTCCTGTACCTGTTGGCTATTTGTATGCCACCTTTGAAAAAAAAAAAAAACAAGTATTCAAGTCCTCTGACCATTTTAAAAGTCAAATTTGTCTTGCTATTGAGTTGTACAATAAATGAAGACAGGATGTAGTCAAGATCTATACATCCATCGTAGCATTATTCACAGTAGAGGAGATAAGGAAAAAAACCTAAATGCGCATCAGTAGATGTATAGATAAGGAAGATGTGATAGTATAATGCAGTATTATCCAGCCATGGGAAAGAAGGAAATCCTGCCATTTGAGACAACACAGATTGACCTTGAGAGCAGTATACTAAGCAAAATAAGTCAGAGAAAGACTATTAGTGTATAATATTATTTATATGTGGAATCGGAAAAAGCTGAACTCCTAGACTGAGAGTGGATTGGTGGCTGCCAGGGGCTGGGGTTGAGGAAAATGGGGACATGCTGGTCAAAGGGCACAAACTCCCAGTTATTAGCTGAATAAGCTCTGGAGACCCAATATCCAGCCTGGTGATTATAGTTAATGATACTGTATTATACACTTGACAGTTGCTAAGCGAGTATATGCTAAACGTTCTCACTACAAAAAAATAAGTGGTGATTATGTGACATGATGGAGATGCTTGTTAACACCACAGTGCAATCATTTGGCAAGATTATAACTGTATCCAGTCAACACATTGTACTTCTTAAACTAACTCAATGTTCTAAGTCAGTTAGATAAAGCTGCAAAAAAAAAAAAAAAAAAATTGAGCTTCTAGTCTGTGAGAATTCTTGTACAACCTCAATGAAGTATGCTAAATTTGAGGATAAAGTCCTTTGGGAGCTTAAAAAAATTAAAATTTACTCTTCCCCTAGGACAGAGAGTTTCAAGTAAATGCTCCAAAAAAGGAAGGAAACAATTGAGCTGGGTGCATTTTCTTCATAGAAATAACTTAGCTAAGCTGTGTAAAGAGCACCAGTGTGGAGAGCAGAGGATTTCCATTCTGCCAAGACCACAGGAGGGTTTCCCTGTTGGCTCAGACAGTTATCTGCCTGCAATGCAGGAGACCTGGGTTTGATCCCTGAGTTGGGAAGATTCCCTGGAGAAGGGAATGGCTAGCCACTCCAGTATTTTTTGCCTAAAGAATTCCGTGAACAGAGGAGCCTGGTGGGCTACAGTCCATGGGGTCAAAGAGTCAGACATGACTGAGCAACACTTACTTACTGAGGCCAAAGGAAGCAGGAGTGAAGGGAAAGGAAGTCGATGAGGCTGGAAAGTTAACTTGGGGTCTGATAATTTAGCCTTGAGGCCACTTAGAGAGCTAGAAGTTAACCACAAAGTGGTTGATATGAAATCCATGGACATAAATGATGTCTTCAAGAGAGAAAGTATATATCAAAATTGAAGAGCTAAGAGTCAAGGAAGACTAATCTGCTTCCTTTCATAAATGTACTTGAGAAGGCCAGGAAGAATTGCCTGCATTAAGTGCTAATTTTGCTAGTCTTCACCTATGACATGAAGATTATCAATGTTCCATCTGTAGGTCTTAGGCATAGGGGTTTTCCCAGCAGTGGGGATGAATTTACACTAAATGTCAAAGCTGCCTTGTTATCACCTTTTCAAGAAGGTTCGAAATCATTAAGAGTTGTAGGTTGGTGTTTAGACATAGTCAGAATTCAGAAATAGGCAAAGTTGTTTAGTTTCCACCAAATTCAATAATGAAGGGAAAAAGAGAGAAAGAGATGTTGAGAAGAGACCACATAAAACAAATAACTTCACCTTTGAGTTACAAATTGGTGTATATTCCAAGAAAATATAACCTATTTCTAATTCAAATAATTATAACTCAGCAAGTCCAGGAGCTAACTGGCTTAGATCATGAATTCCTTATTCCCAAATTCACACTTGAATTGAAGAAAGTAGGGAAAATCACTAGACCATACAGGTTTGACCCAAATCAAATCCCTTACAACTATACAGTGGAAGTGACAAATAGATTCAAGGGATTCGATCTGATAGACAGAGGGCCTGAAGAACTCGGACGGAAGTTTGTGACATTGTACAGGAGGCAGTGATCAAGACCATCCCCAAGAAAAAGAAATACAAAAAGGCAAAATGGTTGTCTGAGGAGGCCTTATACAGCTATGAAAAGAAGAGAAGTGAAAGGCAAAGGAGAAAAGGAAAGATACACCCATTTGAATGCAGAGTTCCAAAGAACAGCAAGGAGAGATAAGAAAGCCTTCCTCAGTGATCAGTGCAAAGAAATAGAGGAAAACAATAGAATGGGAAAAACTAGAGGTCTCTTCAAGAAAATCAGAGATACCAAGGGAACATTTCATGCAAAGATGAGCACAATAAAGGACGGAAATGGTATGGACCTAACAGAAGCAAAAGATATTAAGAAGAGGTGTCAGGAGTACACAGAAGAACTATACAAAAAAGATCTTCACAACCCAGATAACCACGATAGTGTGATCACTCACCTAGAGCCAGACATCCTGGAATGCAAAGTCAAGTGGGCCTTAGGAAGCATCACTATGAGCAAAGCTAGTGCAGTTGATGGAATTCCAGTCGAGCTATTTCAAATCCTAAAAGATCATGCTGTGAAAGTGCTGCACTCAATATGCCAGCAAATTTGGAAAACTCAGCAGTGGCCACAGGACTGGAAAAGGTCAGTTTCATTCCAATCCCAAAGAAAGGCAATGCCAAAGAATGTTCAAACTATGACACAATTTCACTCATCTGACACACTAGCAAATTAATGCTCAGAATTCTCCAAGCAAGGCTTCAACAGTACATGAACCGTGAACTTCCAGATGTTCAAGCTGGATTTAGAAAAGGCAAAGAAACCAGAGATCAGATTTCCAACATCTGCTGGATCATTGAAAATCAAGAATTCCAGAAAATCATCTTCTTCTTTATTGACTATGCCAAAGTCTTTGATTGTGTGGATCACAACAAAGTGTGGAAAATTCTTAAAGAGATGGGAATACCAGACCACCTGTGTTGCCTCCTGAGAAACCTGTATGCAGGTCAAGAAGCAACAGTTAGAACTGGACATGGAACAACAGACTGGTTCCAAATCAGGAAAGGAGTACATCAAGGCTGTATATTGTCACCCTGCTTATATAACTTATACGTAGAGTAGATCATGAGAGATGCTGGACTGGATGAATCACAAGCTGGAATCAGAATTTCTGGGAGAAATATCAATGACCTCAGATATGCAGATGACACCACCCTTATGGCAGAAAGCGAAGAAGAACTAAAGAGCCTCTTGATGAAAGTCAAAGAGGAGAGTGAAATAGTTGGCTTAAAACTCAACATTCAGAAAACCAAATCATGGCATCTGGTCCCATTACTTCATGGCAAATAGATGGGGAAACCTTGAAAAACTTTATTTTGGGGGGCTCCAAAATCACTGCAGATGGTGATTGCAGCCATGAAATTAAAAGATGCTTGCTCCTTGGAAGAAAAGTTATGACCAACCTAGATAGCATATTCAAAAGCAGAGACATTACTTTGCCATCAAAGGTCCGTCTAGTCAAAGCTATGGTTTTTCCAGTGGTCATGTATGGATGTGAGAGTTGGACTAAAGAAAACTGAGCACCAATGAAGTGATGCTTTTGAACTATGGTGTTGGAGAAGACTCTTGAGAGTCCCCTGGACTGCAAGGAGATCCAACCAGTCCATCCTAAAGGAAATCAGTCCTGAATATTCATTGGAAGGACTGATGCTAAAGCTGAGACTCCAATAGTTTGGTCACTTGATGCGAAGAACTGACTCATTTATAAAGACCCTCATGATGGGAAAGATTGAAGCTAGGAGGAGAAGGTGATGACAGAGATGAGATGGTTGGATGGCATCCCCAGCTCAACGGACATGAGTTTGAGTAAGCTCCGGGAGTTGGTGATGGACAGGGAGGCCTGGCGTGCTGCAGTCCATAGGGTTGCAAAGCGTCAGACATGACTGAGAGATGAAAATCAACTCAACTGAAAATTGGATTTAGCAAGAAATATAGAACCCCAAATTCCTTGCAACTTCTTTTCTGAACCTGAAATCTCTTATTGGCAGTCAGAGTTCATGCGTTGTGGACTCAAAGCCCTGGGAGACTGAATTTTGTTCCTCGCAGTGGAATGGCGAACTATGTTCTTCTACATCAAATTCTAAGAGAGAGAAGATTCTTTTCAGATCATTCTGAATATTAGGCAAGTATGCATAAACAGTAATTTCTGAGAACACAAATGAATAACCGTGAGTCAGTTTCATTCTTCTGAGATGTGCATCATAGGGAAACAGAACAGGAAAGAGTTTTGCTAAAATAATAATGAGCACAGCCCTATGAAAGAGCTACTTTGGTTCTTTCAGACTGGCTGACTGCTTAGGGGGTGACCCTGAGCAGTTTCTGAAGCAAACAAAACAAAGATTTGAACCAAAAGGTGGTGAAGGGAATAGGAAGACAGAGGGTAAATAGTTATGTATTTCTCAACTGAAGCTGTGAACATTCTTTTCTTATCTACAACTGGTTGCATATATTTGCATTTAGTCTTAATATGCAATAGCTCATATAATATAGATGACACCTCAGTTTAACTTTTGTTCTTCATTGATGGTTTTTGCGATATGTTGTTGTTTTCACCCACATTCATGAATGTGACAATCTCTCAGTTCTGAGAATAAAAATACTTTGACCCATATTCATCTGTAAATGAATTTATTAGAAAGCTCTGGATATTCCCTAGATATTCATATTGGGAACAACTGATTTCACTTTATCCTTTGTCGTCTTCTCAGAAGATTCATAAAGAAAGGCAGGGGCTGTAAGAATTCATGCATCAAGGGTTTTATGCATGTCACATGTTCCTGAAAAATACTTAAGTCCTGCAGAAAACTTGCTAGAAAACATTTTGCTGTCGCTAAGTCGCTTCAGTCGTGTCCAACTCTGTGCGACCCCATAGACAGCAGCCCACCAGGCTCCCCTGTCCCTGGGATTCTCCAGGCAAGAACACTGGAGTGGGTTGCCATTGCCTTCTCCAGTGCATGAAGGTGAAAAGTGAAAGTGAAGTCGTTCAGTCATGTCCGACTCACCACCAGATAATTGCAATTTGTTTGCATTTGAAACAAAAATGTATTTGCATTTGAGTCAAATTGAAAGCAATGTTAAAATCTTCAACTTGCCAAGACATAAAGTCAGAAATGAAGTCTGTACAAGAAAGAAATAAAAATCATTTAAAATGCAACATTTATCATTTCAGAAAAAAGCATATTCAGTATAAAGACAAATATCTGTGCTGTATAGATGGGGCTGATAATTTCCATTATTTGTTCAGTTTAGAGAATCATGATGAGCGATGGGTGGGAGAGTTGCAGTTTTCAGAAATTCATAGTTTTATTGCATCTTTTCAGATGAACTTTAAAATGAGAAGTTGTGTTGCTTACTTTGAGGTTTTAAAAAATAGTTTTATTATAGATAATGCTGTGGCATATAGGCTCCACACTGCTTCCAATGCTTCTTCTATTTCCACTGTCAGGACCTTCATTTAGGCTCTTATTCTATAAATTTGAAATATAGTTGAATTAAACTATTGTGTTAGTTTTAGGTGTACAGCGCATCTATTCAATTACATCTTCAGATTCTTTTCTCTTATAGGCTATTATAAAATATTGAGTATAGTTCCCCATGCTATACAGTACATCATTGTTGATTATTTTATATATAGTGTTGTATGCATATTAATCCCAGCTTCCTAATTTATCCCTCCCCACACCTGCCCTTTCCCCTGGTAGCTGTAAGTTTGTTTTCTATGGCTGTGAGTTTTCGTTTCAGAAGTAAGTTCATTTGTATCTTTATTTTTTATTCCACATATAAGTGATATCACATGATATTTATCTTTATCTGGCTTACTTCACTTACTATGATAATCTCTAGGTCCATCCAAGTTGCTGCAGATGGCATTATTTCATTCAAACGGCGTTACCTTTTTTAGGGCTGAGTTGCCATTCCATTGCATACACGTGCCACCTCCTCTTTATTTATTCATCTGTCGATGGACTCTTAATTGCTTCTGTGTCTTGGCTGTTGTAAGTAGTGCTGTGGTGAACATTGGGGTGTATGTATCTTTTTGAATTACGATTTTCTCTAAATACATGCCCAGGAGTGGGATTGCAAGAGTATATGGTAGTTCTGTTTTTAGGGTGTTTTTGTTTGTTTGTTTTTCTTTTAAGGAAGCTCCCTAGTGGCTGCACCAGTTTGCGTTCCCACCAACAGCACTGTGGTCATTACACTTCAGCAGGCCTGCTGTGCTGGCTATTATTCGTCCCTCCAAACTGTTTCCACCTTTCTCTCACTTGTTTCCTACTTTAGGAGGCTGGTCTTTAGAGACTTGCATTAATGATCTCTCTTGCTCTATGCCTTCTGACTGGGCTCAGCCAGTAGAAAAGTTGGTGAGAGAGTCATTTCCTAGGCAGGTTGATAAGGAGTCTAGGGGTCCCCAAGGAGAGAGGGGTCTGGAATTCTCAAGGAGGAAGAAAGGACAAACTTTTTTTCTTTCTCCACATTCTTTAGGATTATATAGCAATAATGTATCCTGCCTAAGGACAGTCTTTGGATTCAACCTTCTGTTATCTTAAAATGTTAATTATGGGAGTAGACCTGGTCTTTACAAGGATGTATCTTGCCTGAGGACAGTGTTATCTTAAAATGTAAATTATGGGAGTAGGACTGATGAGGTCTTTACAACCTCCAGATATTCTTTGGATTATATAACTTCATTGTTAACACTAGCAAGCGGGTACTCTTTCTGCCCCCTTCTGATGCCTATGTCAGAAGCTTTCTCTATCTCCTTTATACTTTAATAAAACTTTATTACACAAAAGCTCTGAGCGATCAAGCCTCGTCTCTGGCCCTGGATTGAATTCTTCTCCTCCGGGGGCCACGAATCCCGGTGTCTTCGCGTGATTCAACTACAACCTTTCATTGGGCAGGTTATCAGAAGACGCAAGAACCGTGAGACCGGGATATTATTCACCAGTCCCTTTCCTACAGAGTAGGGGCGATGGCTGTCCTCCTGTCCCAGAGGCCAGAGCCCCTCTTCAGCGTCCCGCCCCCACAGCTGCAGTTGCCTAACTTTGCTTCTTTGAGCCCAGGCCTAGTGATGACTTTCTGTTGCTGCCAGGATGCTTCCACATCCTCCTTGGTTCCCAAAGCCCTGCGCACATCTTTGTAAATAGACTCTTTATTAAACTGTCCTCCAGTGTCCTGTTTGAATAGGCTACGTGGTCCCTGCTGGGATCCAGCAGCCTTGAATTAAGCCAGGTCTTACGTGATGGCAAAGTACAGACCATGACTAAGCAGTGTCTTCATCTGCATTCTGTGATGAGGAATGTAGTAGGATTAAAGCCAGTCCCCCAAGCAGTGTCTCTTGTTAACCCCTCAAGTATTGGCCTGGCCACTCCACCGGCCCTCATGGGACACACCCCAGTCTGAATTTGGCAACTTGTTTCATGTATGATCATTTGTAATGATTGTTAGGACTACTTGCATAAATAATAAAATTGATAAAGTTTTGTAAATATATGCTGAATTTAGATGATATGAAGCATTTATTTAATAAGCTAGGCATCCAATCAAATTTTTTTCAAACTTTAAACTTTCTATTTTATAATGGGGTATTGCCTTGTGGCTCAGCTGGTAAAGAATCTGCCTGCAATGCAGGAGACCTGGGTTTGATCCCTGGGTTGGGAAGATTCCCTAGAGAAGGGAAAGGCTACCCACTCCAGTATTCTGGCCTGGAGAATTCCATAGACTGTATAGTCCACAGGGCATGAAGAGTCAGACACAACTGAGTGACTTTCACTATAGCTGATTAACAATGTTTTGGAAGTTTCAGGTGAACATCGAAGGGACTCAGCCATACTTATATATGTATCCATTCTCCCCCCAAATTCCCCTCCCATCCAGGCTGCCACATAACATTGAGCAGAGTTCCCTGTGCTATAGACTAGGTCCTTGTTGGCTGGGCATTCAGTCAAGGTTTCTCTTAATTACTAACCTGACAATAACTTGACAAAAACGTGTTTCTTTTTTTTTTTTTTACATGAATAGTTGAGATAATTAAGTATATGATGTGATTCTAGAATGGACTTTGGGCTGAGCTGATCTCAAAGAAATGATTCATATTACTGTATCAGGTCTCATCTTGCAAACCACATATTCATCACACTGATAACAGCAAAACAATATTCAAAACAGCTTGTGTGGCCTGACATAAAATATTTGCCTAATAACGTAATTCTTTCTCATGGGGACTTTAAAATTTGGTTAACATAATTTCTTCATTATCACTTATGTGTTAATAATTCAGACATTATTACTCTAATTTTTCTTGATTTCTAAATCTTAGTATTTGTTTCAACTTTTAATTCTTAAGTATGCGTTTACAATTGCAATCTTTTGTCATAGGAAATAGGCAATATTATCTTATAATAGACTAGTAAAATGAAAATGAATAATAGAAGGCAGATATTTAGACATTTATAAAAAGTATTTTCATGAAAACATAAGATAAAATTGTTAGAAATAACTTACAATTATTCTTTATGATAAAAGTTGATATGTGATTACTTGCCTATTATGAGGTAGGGCATATTGTGAAAAAGTGAAAAAAAAGTGTTAGTCTCTCAGTTGTGTCCAATTTTTGGCAATCCCATGGACTGTAGCCCTCCAGGCTCCTCTGTCCATGGGATTTCCCAGGCAAAAATACTGGAGTGGGTTGCCATTTCCTACTCCAGGGTATCTTCTTAACCCAGGGATCAAACCCAGGTCTTCTATACTGCAGACAGATTCTTTATCATGTGAGCCACCATAATTATTCTTTATGATAAAAGTTAATATATAATTACTTGCTTGTTTTGTGACAGAGCATATTCTACCAACAGTATCTACTTTTAATAGACTGATTTGGCTTATAACTTAATATAAAGTTCTTTGAGATCCTCAGAAGAATATAGATATGTAAATGGAAATTAGTGGAAAATCTGTGATGTCCTGATTGTAATATATATAATGTCTATTTACTCATATCCCACCATACTTCCTTCCCTCCTGTCTCATCTAATACAGGTCATATTTGTGTTTACTTTGCAGAGAGTACAGAGCATAACTCATGAAATCTTTCTCTATTCTTCATTTCTTTTAATTATTGAGAATGTCAGATCTTTGTGAAAGGCACTAATGACATTAATTTCTATGTATTATACAGACATCTTTTATAAAATCAAACATTCTGAGTTTTCTAATTTGGTCAAAATTTTATATGTTACATTATTTATTATTGCTAAAATTTTGCAGCATTATGATAGAAATTCACAGTAACTTCAAGGACTGAGCCTTCGTTTAGTATTCATACAACTTGAATTCCAAATTCTTCACAAATAAAATCAGTTAGAGGGCACAGACAAAAAGGGGACATATGAGACTTTTTCTGTGGAAATGAAGCAGTCAGGATGCAATGAAGAAACAGAAGCCTTGCTCTAATACAGTGTGTGTGTGTGTGTGTGAGTGTGTGCACATGCGTGCACACGCTCACGCCTGAGATTTCATTTGAAAAAGCAAAGGAGTTTAATTAAATGTGGATTGAGGTTCCCAACCACCAAGTCAAACCCACGTGATGATAGATGTAAGTAGCTTTCTAGCTCTGAGACCACACACTTAATCCATCTATATTTTTCAGCTGCCAGACATTAAATAAATAAATAAATCCCTGCACTTAACATTTACTTGATGCCTTGCTTTTTAAAGGCTGAAATGGCAAGTCAGAGGAAGGAAAACATAGCTAAGTAGGTCATGGTGGAAAGGCCCCCGTCTGTTCTGGGCCCCCTCTCTCACTCTTCCTGAGAGACTGGCCAATAGTGTGCTCGTGTTCATACTCCCTGGTATCAGCACAGTGGAGTCTCTAGGGGCTATTACTTCATTGCCCATATATTTTAAATGTAAATTAGAACACCTACTGAAATGAAAAGAAAAATCAAAAGATCAATTTCACAGGCCAAAGGAGAGCAAACTCATAATATGGATATCTAAACAACAGCGTGCATAAAATAGCAGGGATGTCAGGCAATTTGCCCAAAAATGATGTATTCTGTAAAGTCCATTTGCATATGCTGCCATGCTACCCTTGTAGCGCTTTGTTTTGTTTTTTTCCTCCAGTAGTTTTAGGGCTCCATGGAAATTGAGCCTGTGCAGTTGATAAAAGCCTTCTACGATACACCTTCAGTTAAGAATTGCATTAGCATAACAACACATGTTAAAGGTAATCACCTCAATGTCATGTACTTTTTGCAATCAGAGTCCGCATGCCCTGTGGCAGAAGTTCCTGGATGTGCCTAGGGAGAACAGAAGATGCCTAATGAGAATGGCCAGAGCTCTGACAAGAGTCGGATGCTGAGCGACTTCACTTTCACTTTCACTTTCATGCATTGGAGAAGGAAATGGCAACCCACTCCAGTGTTCTTGCCTGGAGAATCCCAGGGACAGGGGAGCCTGATGGGCTGCCGTCTATGGGGTCGCACAGAGTCAGACAAGACTGAAGTGACTTAGTAGCAGTAGCAGGGCTCTGATACCTTGTTTTGTTTTGTTTTGTTTTTTTAATCTCCTCTGGGTCACATTCTAAGTAACATCCATTTAAAAAAAAATTGAAAT
This sequence comes from Bos indicus x Bos taurus, assembly GCF_003369695.1. Classification (NCBI taxonomy): domain Eukaryota; kingdom Metazoa; phylum Chordata; class Mammalia; order Artiodactyla; family Bovidae; genus Bos; species Bos indicus x Bos taurus. The sequence continues at coordinate 17,156,606 of NC_040102.1, read as the reverse complement.
ATAGTTGACTTGCAGTATTGTTAATATATTAATTTCAGGTGTACAACATAGTCGTTTGATAATTTTGATAGAATATACTTTATGCAGAGTTATTAATATTATGTTAGTAAAATATTGACTGTATTCCCTGTCCTGTACAGTCCATCCTTATAACTTATTTATTTTATACCTAACACTTTGTACCTGTTAAACCTTTTCACCTATTTCTACCCTTTCCCACCCTCCTCCCCTCTGTCATATTTGTGAATCTGTTTCTGTTTTGTTTGTTCATGTGTTTGATTTTTTAAATTCCACGTATAAGTGAAAACATACAGTATTTGTCTTTCTCTCTTTTCACAAAGCGTAACACTTTCCAGGTCTATTTCTATTGTCTCAAATGGCAAAATTTCATTTTTAAAGTTGATAAAAGGCATAGACTTAGTGATTCTATGTATACACTTTGGAGTAATGTGTTTCTGGGTGTGAATTTTGACTGTACCATTTGCCTGCCTCATAGATGGTCAAGTGACTGCACACCATGAAGCCTTTCTCATCTGGAAGTGGAAATAATGGTCATTATTAGCACTTAACCCATGGGGTGGTTGTGAGGATTAAATTAAATTACATATGTAAATACTTTAGCCAGCTACCTTCTGCCCAGCTAGAAAGTAGCTGTTTTCATAAGTAGGTTCAATGTTGCTTTTCTTTCTTCATCTCTCCTTTGCTTCTAATCCAGCCTCCACACTGTTCATTTCCCTCTCCTGTTTTCCCACTTGTGTCTTTTAATCCATAGGACAAAAGCACATAGTCCTCCACGCCTAGACTCAGGCCTCCATTCCAGGGTCACCTCCTGTCTGTGCCCCCGGATCCACTGAGATTTTCATCGTCTTCACTGCTGAGGGGCCTCTCCTGCATCCATGTTTTTTTGTGTGTTCGTCTCTCCTCTGACTGAACAAACTCTAGCTTGCTTTCTAGGACTTCACTCAAGTGCCACCTTCGCTTCTCCACCTAGGTGTCTTTTTTCTTTATATTCTCACTGACCTTGACAGCCTGGATCTCCTAGTACTATAATTACTGCCTGTATGTCCATGTCTTTCACCAGATGACACTGATCAGAGATCAGCTTCGAGCATCTCTGGATTTTTGTTCTTTTCATTTTCATGCTCCTGTCCTAATGTACTGACAAGTCATACCACAGGAATTTAATATGTGCTTGTTAAATAGAGGCCTGGGTACCTATGGCACTGAGATGGGAGACAGCCATATCCTTCTGTTAAATTCAATGTTGTGCAGTGTTGTATTGCATATTTAAGGGTTGCTAAGAGAGAAGATCTTAAAAGTTCTCATGACAAGGAAAAATATTGTAACTATGCATGGAGATGGATATTAACTAAACTTCTTGTGAGTGATCATTTCCTAATATATAAAATTATCAAGTAGCTATTTGGGGGCTTCCTTGGGTCCAGTAGTTAAGACTCCACCTGCCAGTGCAGGGGATGTGGGTTTGATCCCTGGTCAGCTAATTTCCCACTTGCCTTGCAGCCAAAAAACCAAAACATAAAATAAAACCAATAACAATAAAGACTTTAAAAAGGTCCACAACAAAAAATTCTTTTAAAAAAAGTACTTAGGTTGTACACCAGAAACTAATGTAACTTACATGCTGATTACATTTCAGTAATAATAGAAGCAAAGCAAAAACCTTGCTTGACAACCCTCCCCCCCAAATTCAGTGTATGTTCATGCACTATTCATGAATAAGATAATTCTTGCTCTTTAGACTTTAAATGTCTTCAAGAAGAAATGAACATGTAAACAAATATAATTGCAATATAACATTCAGTGAAAGAGGTTGTTACGGGAGCTCTAGGAAGGATCGCTTATTTCAACGTGAAAAAGTTAAAAAAGGCATTCTGAAAGCAGGGAAACGTGGTTCAAAAGATCATCTCTAGAGCACTTTTATTATTGTTTATCCTTCTGAGAAAATTTGCAAGTGTAACAAATTGTAAACATATGATCAATAAGGATGTCTCTGAACTTAATGTTCTATTTAACATAAGCAACTATATAGAGAGATTATTAGTCTTGGTTACAATTTTGAATAATTCATATTAACATATTTTTAGTACTAAAAATTAAATTGACCATAACTGCATCTTTGATAGTTCCAAAGGCCCTTCAGAATGCTGGGGTGGCTCGAGGTCAATGTGAAATTATCTCCTAACACATAAAGAAAATGGTTACTTGAACAGTTTGAATTATCTTTAAGTAAGCATTTACTGAAACATCTTGAAATTTTGCCACCCAATACACAGGACTACCTGTGATAGCATAGCTACCTGTGTTCCCTCTTTTCGAAATTTAAGAAAACAACTCTATAGGACAAGATATGTGGAATTTCTGCACATTTCCAGAGATGACTATTTCGTCAACTTTTATCAAATTATTAAAAAAATTTATTCAGTTTGCAGAATTCATAGATGGAAAGACACGCTAAGGTGGTGAATAGCTAGAATAAATTTCCATTAAGAATTGCACTTCTGTCTTTGTTCCTGTAACTCTTGCTGGGTTGGCAATTCTTTGGGAACTCTTTCATATTAGATGTCATTCATATAGAAAGAAGACTCAATCCTGAGCCATCTTTCTTCCATTTGTTTTTCCTCTGTGCTTTGTCTTGTCGCCCAGGCATGTCCGACTCTTTGTGACCCCATGGACTATAGCCTGCCAGGCTGCTCTGTCCATGGAATCCTCCAGGCAGAATGCTGGAGCGGGGTACCATTCTCCAGGGGATCTTCTCAACCCAGGGACTGAACCTGGGTCTCCTGCTTTGCAGGCAGATTCTTTACCGTCTGAGCTACCAAGGAAGCTCTTTTTTCTCTACCAAATCTGATCAACAAATATTTATAATTACTGATTGGGACTCATATTTTTTCCTAAAAATTTTGAAGAGTTTAAACATAAATATGTAGTCGACAGTGCCATTACTGATACCTGTAGGAATATTGAGAGTCAGCCAGTCGTAGAACATTAAGTAGTAACAGAAGTAACAGAATCTTCTATATTTTTGGATGTATGTATTATGGATTATACATATTTTGGTTTGCATACATGTATTAGCCATATGTATTATGCATAAATTATTCACCAAACTGAGATATATGAGAAACTAAGGAAATTACAGATCAATATAAAGAGTTAGTTAATATCCATAAACGTCTTTTTACTTGGCTTTTAGAAAACTAGCATTGCTATGTTTTCCTTCTGTTCAATAAATGTGAACACCCTCCCATGCCTACTTCAGGGTTCATCAGGAGTAGAGATCACGTGATTACATAGCAAATGAAAATAAAAACTATCACGTGAAAAGGATTGATTTCACTGCGTTAATGTCAGCCCTTCCAAAAACAACAGCAGCCCAAGCAGAGCATGAACACAAACAAGCAGAGGGCACCAGCTTCTGCTGTTTTGTTCTGCAGGCTCCTGGCTGGCGAGTCATCTGCAGCACTCCGATTATAGCTACAAGCGTCCAAAAGCAGCTGTGGACGGAAATAAGTTTTAATTCTGAGTGAATAAAAAAAAAACTCTTCTAAAAACATTCATTTTACAGTACACAGTAGCCTGGCAAAAATAGCAGCATTCTTTTTATATCCTCATTCTCATAAAAATGAAGACAATAATTGGAAAATACACAGTAACAAGCCATTATTCTCCCTTTCTATCTTAATCTGCTTCCAGAAGAGGGAGGTGAAAGAAAGCTCTTTTTGTGTGTGAATGTTTTATTTTTTTTTTATCCAATAATATAAAAATGCTCTAAGTTTTATAGGTTTTAAAAAAATTTTTCATGGCTTAAAAATCAAAATGACTTATAAAGGGTATAAGTGGGACACAACCACATTTTGTGTTTCTGCCGTATCCTTCAGTGTTTCTTTATATATGAAGATATATTACTTCTCCACTTTGCTAGCAAAAGATTGCATACTACAAAGATTGTTCAACACCTTCCTTTTTTTGCCTATATCTTGAAGGTTTCTTCCATATCAATATAAATGAATGTTTGCATAGTATTCCATTTTGTAGATATGCAACTTTTTCTGCATTAATTACTTTTAAGGGTAGGGAGATGCAAGCTGTAATGTTCATGTTTCTTAAAAATAAATAATTTTAGGGACTTCTCTGGCAATGCAGTGATTAAGACTCTGTGCTCCCAATGCAGCGGGGCACAGGGTCAATCCCTGGTTAGGAAATTAAGGTCCTGCATGCTGCACAATGAAGACAAAAATAAAATAAATAGAGTTTGTTAGAATGGATTAAAGAAGAGCAAAATCTAGCTACATGTTGTATATAAGAGATACAGAAAAGTAAAATTAAGTTAAAAAATAAATAAAAGCTTTTAAATCTGATAGGAATGTTAGATCAAAGGTGAAAACAGAGTTTAAATACACTGCTCTAAGATTTTCAATGAATGGTACAATCACAAATCAGGAGATGATAGTTTCATGTTCGTATTGCAAAATATTATTGGTTTTGTATAAAACGTAAGCACCCACACATACAGTTTACATATCAGTATGACAAGCTGATATTTCTAAATACAAAGAATATTCAAGAACTGGTCACAAAAGCACTTTGCTTTGTAATGCTGTATTACTTTTAATGACTTATGTTAATAGTTTTTTCTTCCTTCTAAATTAATAAACTCCTTATCTTCTATGTCTTTTGTAAATACAGGGCAGAACTGAAGGTGTTGGGAATTTGCAAAGGTGGTTTAGTGTTTGTGGCAATAAATGCTTTTCTCAATATTTTTCAGGCCATCATATGTTATTTTCTTGATATTCTCTTGGATTATTTGAACCACTAGTTCTTTCTGTAGAGTAATTAAATTAAAACCAAGGATATCCACATAATTCTCAGAGTACGTGACGATGTTCATTAATAAGCAGAGAAATGCAAAGGAGAAAAGGACTTTTAAGAATCTATCATCTTACAGATAATGTAAGTACAGAGAAGTTAAGCAAAATTGTCCAGTACTGTATAGAGCTGAACTGGGAGAATTTGATTTCAGGAATGTTGATTCTGATTGATCCCCTTGTTCTTATGTGCCGCTACTTCATCAGTAAAAGAGTTTGTAGACAAACTCTGTAAGCATCAGGGCAGCTATTAATAGACACAGGGAGACCTTTTGGCAAGCTATTGCCACGTTCTAAGTGAGAGCTGGTGGCTTGCACCAGGTTAATTAGCAAGCTTGAGAGATGGTTGTAAAGCAGACAAATTTTAAAGGTAGAACAAATAGGATTGTCTGATGGTTAGAATGTGGAGTGTCAGAAGAAGAAAGATGCCAAGAATAACTTAAGTTTTTTTGGCCCAAGAAGAGAGAAAAGTGGAATTGTCATCACCATTGTTGAGAATGGCTGAGTGAAAAAAAAAATGTTAGAGGAAAATTCAGAGTTGAGTTTACTTTGCTATTGTCACAAAGATGGCTTGTAGCAAAGCATTCCAAAAGCTGAATGGATTTAAAGAGCAGTCATATATTCTTCCTTACTTGACTGTTGGCTGGCGTCATCTTGGCAGGAACTGAGCTTGCCTGGGTGTGGCTCCAGCCTATGGGTTAGGACACAGTTGTTCCACTGTCTTCTTGACTAGCAGGGTGGTTGAAGCATGTTCTTAGAGGGCAGAAGAGTTGATTTTTCTTGAAGCCTAGGCCTAGAACTTGCATATTGCCACTTCCCACCATGTTCCATTAACCAAAGCAAGTCACCCTATCAAGCTCAAAATGAAGGGACTGTTGGTAGCAAGGATGTGAGTCTGGAGTTCATGGAAGCAGACTGGGCTTCACAGAGAAACCAAGGCATTATTAGTGTACAAATAATATCTAATGCTAAGCGATTGGATGAGATTAGCAAAACAGTGAGTGTGATAGAGAAGAGGTTCAAGGTCTGAATATCTTGGAACTGAAAATTTATATGGTCTAGGTGAGGAGGAAGAACTCAAAACTGAGACTGAAGACTTGCTGCAAAAAAGGTCAGATGAAATCCCAGAGAGTGTTATGTCCTGGAAGCCAAGTGAAGAAAGTGTAGAAAATGTGATTGACTTTGTCAGATATTGCATATAAGACAATACAGGGGTTGTAGGTGACTTTAATGAGAATAATGAGACAAAACTCTGATTGGACTGAATTTAATAGAAATAGGAAAACAGATGAATAGAAAACATTTTCAACTAATTTTACTATAGACATGGGAAAGAAAGTTGGGGGGATTGGAAAAGGGTAAACTGGGGCTGAGATATTTTGTGGAAGTGTGTCAAAGTATTAGCCTCTCAGTTGTGTCTGACTCTTTGTGACCCCATGGACTGTAGCCTGCCAAGCTCCTTTGTCTATGGAATTCTCCAGGCAAGAATACTGGAGTGGGTAGCCATTTCCTTCTCCAAGGAATCTTCCCTACCCAGGGATCAAACCCAGATCTCCTGCAATGCAGGTGGATTCTTTACCATCTGAACCACTAATCTTTTCTGCCAGCTCCATTTAGAAAAGTCTCTAAAGAGACTTTTAAATTAGCCAGCTTGGATCACATGTCCATCCCTGACCAGTTGCGTCCAAGAGGATAGGGTATTGAAATTGGTAATGTTTGTCAGCACCATATTTCTCGAAAGAGTTAAATGTGAAAAATATTCAAAAGAAAGAGAAGAGAGTAAAATTAAAGCAGACAAAAGTAACAGGCACAAAAAAAGCTTCCTTTTCAATAAAATTTTTATAATAATACAATATAGTGGCTAGTATGGGTAACAATACATCATTATGTTACTTGGGAATTTGGCAACAGGGAAGAGAAAGAAGTAAGCCAACATACTAAGAATATTAAAGACCCTGAATCCAAAATCCATAAATCCTACATGTTCTCTGAATTTATTTTAGTATTATTCTTTTCTCACCAACACACTGCTGTACCCTCTTTTAAATTGGTAGAGTTCATCACTGTAGACATGCTCTGAAAGGTGACTCTTTTTAGATTAGGAAGTGGTAAATTCAGAGGAAGTGTTTTGATAAGGTAGGCAGTTGTGGCTTGTATCATTTAAATGATGCAGAGAGTTGAATAGTGGAATTACTCAGTGGATGTTATGAAAAAAAGTTGATTGGTCAGGTATTATCACCCTCCCCAAAGCTCTGATACCATTATATAATTATTCAGCTTCTCGATTCACTTGAAGATATGCACACAGCTTCTAATGAGCAGTTTGAATAAGAGAGGGGCAAATTGGAAGAGAAAGAAAATCAAAGTGGATGTCTATTAATGCAATGCACAATTCAAACACCTGAAATGAAACAGGACAGATATGGGAAAGAAGAAAAGTTAACAAAAGATGTCAGCTCCTTGACCTGAAACAGAAATCTTGGTATTCATCAAAGGCAAGAAATTATACCACAGGAATCCCTTAACATACTTAAATACTTAAATTTTCAGCAGAAGTCTTAAATTTGAGTCTAGTCTTAGCTCTAGCTAGTTAACTGGGAAGCAAGACACTTACTGTTTCTGAGCCTTGATGAATAAATTCAAAAACTGTAAACTGATATGAAACAATCATTGCTCTTATGATATTCTACTATATATGGTCATGTGATATATGTGTGTGTATATATGTATATATTAGATATATATGTGACATGAGCCGAAGATACTTTATTTTATTTTACTTGGGTCTGTGCACTGCTTATTAACTGTAGCCTCAAGGCAACATGCTTGGCCTCTCTGAGCTCATGTCTCTTCTTTTGTACCCATGCAGAATTGTTTGGAAGGTTATACAATTATGTACAATTTCTGCCACATACAGATACTTAAAGCTAGAAATTCTTAATATCATTATCCTCATATAGTCCATATTGCTGCTGCTGCTGCTGCTGCTAAGTCACTTCACTCGTGTCCGACTCTGCGTGACCCCATAGACGGCAGCCCACCAGGCTCCACCATCCCTGGGTTCTCCAGGCAAGAACACTGGAGTGGGTTGCCATTTCCTTCTCCAATGCAGGAAAGTGAAAAGTGAAAGGGAAGTCGCTCAGTCGTGTCTGACTCTTCGCAACCCCATGGACTGCAGCCTACCAGGCTCCTCTGTCCATGGGATTTTCCAGGCAGGAGTGCTGGAGTGGGGTGCCATCACCTTCTCTGTATTACTTGGCTTCAAATGTTATTACCTATTTGAAGATTTGGAATCATGCAAACCTTCCACTCTGTGTTTCTCATTCTAAAATACAAAGAGGGGTGATACTATGTACATTTCTACTGTTGGGCTTTTTATCATTATCTCTGCATTGCTAGCACTGAATGCAATAGAAAGTTTGAACTTACTGGGAAAAATTGTGACCCAAAAGTAGAAATAAGTCATATCAAGTACTTCTCAGAAAAGTGTGCTGTGAGAATGAATGGTTCCATTTCTGCTGCTACAGAACACTTGGTTTGAGGGAGCGTGTTCTTGTAACAGCAGTGATTTTTCTAAATAGATCAGGATCTTCTGTCAACTGTGAAAGAAACCCATCTTCAACTCTGTTTACCATCATTTCTGGCAGAAAAATGTAGGACTCTGTGGTCTCCTAAAGCTTCCTTTAAAAATTAAATGATACTGGCAGAAATATAGAAATTGGATTAGCAGGCAACTGCCAAGCTCATGATCATACATTTAAATAAATGATGATACACTTAAAATAAATATAAATATTATGATACATAATTCAAGTGTTTTCTTCTGATGTAATTTTAATATAACATTTTGTGCTCATACTTGAAGTAGTGTAGTTTCCATTGCATTTTTGTGTAACTGTTTTAGCATCTTTATTGTCTAATTGATATACCATTTGAAATTTACAAGCCAATGGTTTTTAGTATATTCACCGAGTTGTACAGCATTGCCAAAATTTAAGTTTGAAACATTTTTATCAACTCAAGATAAATCCCTTATCTATTTGCATTCACTCCATAATCCTTCCTCCCCCGTTCCACAAGTCCTGGGCACTAGGCTAATATTCTTTCTTTATAGATTTGCTTATTCTGAGCATTTTATATGCATGGGGTCATACATTATGTGTCCTTTGTAACTTCTTACACTTAACATAATGTTTTCAAGTCCATTCATATTGTAGTATGTATTGCTATTTTATTCCTTTTGTCAAGTAACATCTAGGTATTTATTCAGCTGTTCATTATTTTTAAAATGTGTGTATTGGTTCCACTTTTCGCTACTTTGGATGTTACCACTATGAACATCTATGTACACACGTTTGTGTGGGCATATATTTTAGTTATTTTGGGTATATACCTAGGGTAGAAATGCTGGATTATATGGTAACTCTGTTTAACATTTTGAGGAACTGCCAAAATAATTCCAAAGTGGCTGCACCAGTTTAAATTCTCATCAGGAATGAATGAGGTTTCAAACTTCTCTCTGTCTTTGTCGATACTTGGTATTGTCTGAATCTGTGTTTACAGCAAGCCTAGTGGGTGTCAATTATTATCTCATATGGTTTTGAGTTGCATCAGTTTTATTAGCATCAGAGAACAACATGTAGTAGAGGGACTATGGTTCAGGAGAGGAGAGAGCCTTGAAAAGGTGAGCTGGTGATCTGTGAGGACATTTTTTGGAGAGCATTTACAATGTTGGATGTGGTGGTCTGAGAATATGCTCTTGGCCTGAGACTGGGAGCTGTCATGAGAATAGGAATAAGCCAGACATAGACGAGGTCTTAATTAAACTGAAACCCAAGCTTTACTCAGCTCAGTTTTAAGGTGATCAGCTCCTCTATTTGCCTAGCAGAAGAATGTAAAAAAGCTCTCAAACTCAACATTTAAAAAATATATATTATTTTTCTCTTAAAGTTACTTCTATATTTACTAATATAAAGAATCATGTAATAAATACCAAGAGAAAGAGTTGACAGACCTAGAAGACCTGTAGATGATTTAAATGTTATAATCAGCAGATAAAAACAATGTAGCTATTAATGTATTCAAGAAAAAAGGAAAAAAAGGAAATAGATGAAAAGATGAAAATTTACAAGATAATTGGATTCTGTAAGATGAGTAAATGAAAGTATTAGAAAAATTTCATCAGATATTGAGAACTCTTATTACTGAATTTAACACAAGAATATAGATATCAAATGTCAAAATATGCAACTAATTTTTTTTTCCATACTCTTGGATATTGAGTCATGTGCTTATAAAAATTCCTTGGGTCCAAAGCAGGAATAAAATTATAAATTTAACAACATTTATACCAAATACCAGTGAATACATAGCCCATTAAACGTGTGAGATGTAACCAGTGAGAGGTTTAAGAAGAAATCTACTGTTTGAGTGCATATTTTAGAAAATAAATACCAAAAAAAACCAATGATCTAAACTTGATCTCAATAAGATAAGAGTGGAATTTACTAAAATACTAGGACTTCCCTGGCAGTCCAGTGATTAGGATGCCGTGCTTTCCCTGTGGAGGGTCCACATTCAGTCCCTGATATGGAAACTAAGATCCCACAAGCCAAACTGGTGCAGCCGACCCCCCCACCTCGCCCCCAAACAAACAAACAAACAAAAAACCAAAAGAATTCACTAAGATAGAAAATACAGAATAGAGGAAAATTAACAAAGGCACAATTTGGTTTATTTAAAAAAAATAATAAAAGTGATAAACTACTATCAGGACAAGTCAATGGGCAAAAAAAGAAAACACGAGTTAACCAATATCAGGAAAGAAAAAGGAAAACTTTAGCATAAAAACTAGATTCACTAAAAAGAGAATGCAAACCTGTTGTGAAAGAATTAAAGTGAATGTGTAAATTCAGAGTATGAGGTCAAAGTGTAAATTAGGTCTTGTCATTTTTCTTTCCAAAAGCCTAAAAATTTTCCCATCATTCTGAAGATGAGTAAGGGCAAGTAGGATCTGCTCTTGTCCACAACTTCAGCCTTTCTGCTTGCTCTTCTCAGCTGCAGCCACGCTGGCTACTGACGTCCTTCAGTTCTTTAGACACACAGAGTTCTAACCAGTGTCAGCGTTTTCCCACACGCCGGTGTGTCTGCCTTTGACTGCGTTAGATGAAGAATCTTGAATGGGCCTCTTCTGAGTAAGCTTGAGCATGTATTTTCTATTTTGCTGTCTTGGTTTAACATGATATCATTTTCTGGGATATAGAACAGTCTGTGTGTGTGTGTGTTAGTTGCTCAGTCATATCCTATTCTTTGCGACCCCATGGACTGTAGCCTGCCAGGCTCCTCTGTCCATGGTATTCTCCAGGAAACAATACTGGAGTAGGTTGGCAGTCCATTTTCCAGGGGATCTTCCTGACCCAGGGATCAAATCTGGGTCTCCTGCATTGCAGGCAGATTCTTAACCATCTGAGCCACCAGGGAAACCCTTGGTATAGACTATAGAATAGTCTATATCATAATCTCTATATTTTTGCAATGAGTCCTGTAATTTATTTTTCGCATTATATTAATACAACTATTATATAGTGATTTAAAATATAGTCAGTAAATCTTTATAATATATATTTATAGTAAATTTACTTATAGTAAATAAATCTTTTCTACATAAAAGTAGAAAAAAGAAAGCAATCCATAATCCAGTCTTCCAAAAGAAAAGCAATATTATTGAGTACAGTTTTATGCTGTATTTTTATATAATGTAATTTAAAGTAATCTTCCACATTATTATACTTTTTTATGGGTCTATAATATTCTATCACATGGTAATATCATACATAATCATTTTATTTCTGATAAAAAAATGTTTTGAGTCTTCTTGATTCTAAAGAATTCTGTGATAAACATCTTCTTTCATGAAGCATTTTCTGAATTTAGGATTTTTTCTTAGACCATATTCCTGGGTGTGTAACTGTTATGTCAAAAAAATGTGTATAATTTTGGAGCGATTACTACATAACACCAAACTACTCGCTGAAGAATTGTGCTACTGCCCACTCCATTAGAAAGAGTATGATGCCCCTTTCTATCACTAGGTTTCTTCAGTTTTTTAAATAGCTTCTGTTGGGTAATAGGAACCATATTTTATTTTAAAGAAAATTTTCTGTTTATTTTATTACAAGTACTTTATGTAGTGGTTCATAGTTGAGGTACATTTTCTTTTGTATGGCTGTTTTTATTCATTTTTCTGTTGCAAGAAAATTACCTTTAGATGATAACTTTGCAGACCACTTGAAATCATCAGCAGTTAAGTAACATGGCCTACACACATAAAATAGAAAGTAATGGATAGATGCCTTTTAGAAGAAAAGTGGGTATTAGTTTTCTATGAAAAGTACTTGAAGTGACTTTCAAAATATTCATCAAATAGTTTATAGAAACTAACAATTCCTTAATTTGTTTTTTTTTTACTACCCCTCTTGTAAAGCACTCTATTAAACATAGTTAAAAGCACAGAGTCCCTAAGGCATATCTGCTCTATAATGGGGAGAGCTTGTTGATAAAATTGTTAATTAGCAGCTTATCAAGATACCCATGTCACTGTATATTGTAAAATGCCCATGGGCCAAATGTAAATTATTCATAAATTAACATAGGAAAAGCAAAAGCAACATCAGCAAGTTGAAGGTCTTATCTACCTGTTATGCTGAAATGCTAATCAACCCATGGTTATTAAAGATGCATATAAATAAAAAGAACCTCTTCCGAACAAAAAATATGCCTTATAATAAACTTTAATTAGCTTAATAAAACTTCCAAGTTAAATTTATAAAATTGTTAAAGGTCAGTCACAATTCCTCTTTGGTAAATCTAAAATTTGTCTAGTGAAACCTATGCAATGCAACTTAAATTAGAATTTCAAGTAGTTATGAAAAATACCACAGGGAAAATCAAGAAAAACAAGGAGCATTGTCCTACATCTCTAATTCCTCTGAATTTTTTCTAAATTCTCTTCCTTTAGTATCATTTCTGAACACAATTGTGATATTCCAAAAATTCACTCAAACACATAGAGTGCCATAAATGGCACTGGGGCAATCTCACAGAATTTATTTTTCACCGGAAACAAAGAGAACAAAGACATTGTTCGGATTCATAAATGCTAATTTATACCCACTTGGCAAGCAACTGAATACACCTGTACAATGATAAAGATATCTGTCACTCTTGGTTAGATACTCTCAGTTTCCATTAAGAGTTAATTATATCACCACATGATAAAAAATAATATTTACATGCAATACTTGCATTTTTGATTCTCTGCTATTGTGAATAGTTAATTATCAAATATGTTAGATCATTTCAAGTTAGTCAGTGTCCATCACGCCCTAAACTTGGTTCCAGCAGTTACTGGTGATTAATGTTATCACAACAAAACACTGCTCCCCATGACACCGCAGAACTGGATATGCTGCTGATGGAATTGGCTTATGAGTTCACTAAACATTCTGTTAACAGCTTACTGCCACCAGAACTGTGCACTCAGCTCTGCTCCCAGAAACTGACTGAAGTATTTAGGAAGGTACAGAATGTATTCAAATGGGTCCAAATCAAGACCTAACAAAAAAGAGTGTGTTTTATTTATGGAGCATTTTTCATGTGATATATCCAGTGTGGACGGAGAAGGCAATGGCACCCCACTCCAGTACTCTTGCCTGGAAAATCCCATGGATGGAGGAGCCTGGTAGGCTGCAGTCCATCGGGTCGCCAAGGGTCGGACACGACTGAGCGACTTCACTTTCACTTTTCACTTTCATGCATTGGAGAAGGAAATGGCAACCCACTCCAGTGTTCTTGCCTGGAGAATCCCAGGGATGGGGGAGCCTGGTGGGCTGCCCTCTATGGGGTCACTGAGGGTCGGACACGACTGAGCGACTTCACTTTCACTTTTCACTTTCATACATTGGAGAAGGAAATGGCAACCCACTCCAGTGTTCTTGCCTGGAGAATCCCAGGGACGGGGGAGCCTGGTGGGCTGTCGTCTATGGGGTCGCACAGAGTCGGACATGACTGAAGCAACTTAGCAGCAGCAGCAGCAGCATCCAATGTGGAATTCTTTTTTGTTTGTTTGTTTGTTTGAATGTGTCTTGCTTCTTTTTTAAAAAGTCATGTACTTATATTTTTTGGCCGTGCTGGGTCTTTGTTGCCGTGCAGGCTCTTCTCTAATTGCGTCAAGTGGGGGCTGCTCTCTAGTTGCCGTGTGTGGACTTACTGCAGTGGCTTCCCTTGTTGCGGAGCGCGGAATCTTAGGCAGTGGGCTTCAGTCATTGCAGCACGTAGGCTCAGTAAGTACAGCTCCTGGGCTCCAGGGCACAGGCTTAGTAATTGTGGTGAATGGAGTTCGCTGCCCCCTGGCATGTGGGATCTTCCCAGACAAGGGATCGAACCTGTGTCTCCTGCAGTGGCAGGAGGATTCTTTACCACTGAGCCACCAGTGAAGCCCAGAATTTTTTGATTCATTGTTACTATCATTATTGATTGGCTTTAGCCTTTACAGCAATGTGTAAGAAAGTTATTTTTATGAAAATCACTTTATAGGTGAGGAAACTGGGGCTTTGAGGGGTTGATGATGTCACCAGATCCGATCAGCAGTGGCAGGTGTTGCTGCGGTAGCTTTTCCGTCCCGCAGCCTATGTGTCTGCCTTCATGCTACATCTGCAGTGTTGAAGAGCATGGGCTTCTTCAAGGTCAGGCCTTAATTCCAAGGCTCTTTTACTCTGACAACAAGATTCAACATGTTATGTAAATTGCCCTCTTTATAAAGAGAGTAAAAAAACAAACAAAAATAGCCTGGTCTCTTCCAGGAGCTTTCTGAGTCCCATTTCTGATCCGCAAAACAGTAGGAGTCTTAGCACTCCTGCTCTGCACTTATTAATATTTCATTTCTATTGCACCACCAACTTTGCAGAAAGAGGGAGAGGGAGAAGGTTTATGTTAAAACTTTTAAATAATAATCTTAATGGAATGCTGAATAACATGATCAAAACAGTGGGGAAATGAAATCCGAGATAATAGCATCAATATAACACTTCTACACATAGCAGACACTCAGTTTTGAAAAATTTCAATAACCTGTTGATGAAACTGTATTTCTAAAGGAACAAGTCTGCGCTTCTAAGTTTTAATGAGCATTCACAATGTGAAGGCAATTTGCTTATTCCTCTTTAATTTATTTGTATTGAATTGAGCTTATTCAGCCACCAGGAAATGTGCTCAGCCCATGGCAGTTCAGAAGGCTAGAGGCGTTTGTGAACACTTTTGGAGAAGAAAGGGTTTTTCTGTGGATTAAAAGCAGAAAAGGAAGAAATCATGAGTTTTGAGGATAGCAAATGAAATAATCAAATCCAGTAACCAAGAAATGCAGACGAAAAGGAGCTTTGAGACAAACCGAGTGACCGTGAAGTTACCATTCTAGTCTTCTGCTAAAATTCCCTTTCCTACCCTCAGATTCACAAAACCTTTATGGAGGCCTTGGTTATCTCCAGTGTTTGGGATGGAGCTTGAGCAGATCTCATGTAGATTCCAGGGGCTGGGAAATGTCAGTTGATAATAAGAATATATAAGCACAACATGTGTGTGTTGTTCAGCCTGCTGTTGGGAGGTTACTTGGCAGAAGGAGGGTGGTGGCAGGGGGTGGGAGAAAACACAAGAGAAGGGTCACTTTCATTTGTGACACATTTCAGTCCTTACAGAAATGCCTGCCTGCTGTTCAGGTGATTCACTGATCTGTCCCGTCCATCCACCTCTCTGGACCATAGATTCAAAGTGTTTTATGGTTGTCAAGTCTGCTGGACTCCAAACACAAGCCTCTTTTATGGATGAAAGGCAAATTTATAGACAGAAGGACAAATATCATGCCTGGAGATAGCATCTTTTGGTCCTTGCAATCTTTTTGGAAAATTCATGTCTATAAAAACTCTTTCATAACATACCAACAAGCCAGAACCAACAACATTAGATCCAAATTGTTACAGGGAGCACATAATAAAACTGTGGCACCTATAGTCTAGTAAAAGGCATTGGCCTTGTTGTTGTCCCAACAGCTTTTGTTTTAGAAGAGATTTAACTAGTGTTGTAGAGGGAAAAATGTCAGCAAATGAGTATCTTTAAAGTTTTGTTCTCTCCCTGATGATTTCTAAAGATAGCCCGTGCCTTTACAAGTGATTTATGGGTCCATTAAAGACTTTTTCTGTATCTGTTGCTCGTTTTAAGGAATGTAATTTTTTTAAAGCACAGTATTAATTATAAAAGCTCAAATAAGGAAATTCGATGGAGAAGGCAAAATATCCAGTGTGTAGAAATATACTAAATAGTTCAGGAAAGTGTAATTTGCAAAATCAATTGAACAATCTGGGGGTAGGATCTAGATGGTTAGACTTCCTTCTGCTTGAAGACAGTGAGAAAGGCATGTACAGGAAAGAAAAAAAGTTACAGACAATAATGCCCATGGCTGTCCAGTCATTAGTGAGACTCTTTCTGCTGGCAACATGGACAAGCGCTGTTGATTTTTATGAAATCAGAGAAATTTTATGAAATTTATGACATTTGAGAATTTAAGAAATTGCAACATTAAAAGCTGGCTAAAGACTTACAGTCAGCAGGTAGGAAGAGATCATGATCTAGCACATGACATTTATTCTTTAAATCCTACAACCAAGGGAGTTTTTGTAACAGGGTGAAATTAATACGTAGTATGCTTATGTGAGACTTCCCCGGTGGCTCAGCAGTGAAGAATCCACCTGCAATGCAGGAGACAAGGGTTCGATCCCTGGGTTGGAAAGATACCCTGCAGAAAAAAATGGCACCCCCCTCAGTATTCTTGCCTGGAAAATCCCATGGACAGAGGAGCCTGGCAGGCTACTCCTACAGTCCATGGGGATCACAGAGAGTCAGACATGACTTAGCAGCTGGACAACAGCAATAATAATGCCTATGTTGTTGAATAAGCATTCAACTTAAGCCCTGAGAAACACCCTTGGTAATGAACACGTTGACCTTTGCAAATAAATCTCACTGTCATCGTTTTGTGTACGAGCTCTGAAGCCGTAGAGCAGAGATTCGGTTTGGGCTCCACTCCTCAGTAATTGAGTGACTCTGGGCATCAGTTAACCTCTTTGTGCCTCTGTTAATTCACCTATAATGTGAGGATAATTATAGTAACTAAGTCATCTTTATGTACAGAGATAATAATAGTATCTACCTGGTAGAGTTGTTCCCAGACTTAATGCACAAAGCATTTAGGACAGTGGATACTTAGCAAGGCCTCAATAATATTATCTATCAATATCTTTTTAAAATCCTAAATTTACAAACAAGCAAACCAAAGGTCAGAAGAGCATATCTGCTACAGATGATGGCTCCAGGAAGTGACAGGGCAGGGAGTAAGAACCAGGTTTACCTGATTAGAAAATTCTTATTCTTTTCCACATGATCGTGGATCCTAAGTCTGTGTATAGGTCAAAATAAAAGAAGCAAAACAAGCCAGTCATTGGTTAGGTCAGGTGAAAGAGAAGGGGAAAGGAGGGCTGATTATGGCAGAATGGTGAGATTATGACTCAGCAGTATATTATTTGAGCTGGTCACTTGCTCTGGGATATGTGTGGGAATGACTTCAAATGCAGTGAGTGGTTACATTTTGAAGCCATAAATTTCGTCTTGCCTGGGTTATGTGATATAGGATTATAAGCAAATCTCTTAATATTCCATCTTATTTTTGTAACTTGTAAATACAGACCCAAAAAACAGATCAAAATCATCTTTTAGCCCCTTTTCCCATTTAAATCTTGACTTAGTTATATTCAATGAGCCTTAGCTTTTTGTCTGATCTAAACTTCACCTTTTAAATGAATCCTTGCCACCTTATTCATGAATATTTATTGAGTCCTTGCTAACCGTGTAAACTATGACAATTATTATAAAAGTTAAAAGGGATAAATTAGCGTTAATCCTGTTCTGAAGAATGTCACATTCTAGTAGGAAGGTCAAGGCATAGGCACAAGATGTTCAACGTAAGGTAGAAAGCTGTGATTTCTCTTTTGAACATATAAGTGAAATACTACAGAAATCCAAACCTTGAAAGATGTAGGGCTGGAACAGGGTCTAGAATTGGAATGTGCAGACATAAGGAGAAGAGAGATACTTTGAACAAGTTTAGAGACTGTGAAATGCATGAACTAAACGACTTTGTTGGCATGTAGGAGATGGGTGTGGAGAAACGGAAAATGAGGCACAAGCTCTAGATAGCAACTAACGAAGTAACAGGGACTGAGACTAGGGTCAGGATAAGGATTTGAGAGTAGCCTGGGGACAATATCAGGGCTTCCCTGGTAGCTCAGTTGGTAAAGAATCCGCCTGCAATGAAGGAGACCCTGGTTCAATTCCTGGGTCACGCAGATTCACTGGAGAAGGGATAGGTTACCCACTCCAGTATTCTTGGGCTTCCCTTGTGGCTCAGCTGGTAAAGAATCTGCCTGCAACACAGAAGACCTGGGTTCAATCCATGGGTTGGAAAGGTCCCCTGGAGAAGGAAAAGGCTACCCACTCCAGTATTCTGCCCTGGAGAATTCCATGGAGGGTCACGAAGAGTCAGACACGACTGGGCGACTTTCACTTTCACTCTCACTTTTGGGACAGTAGGTAGGTAGCCATTGCAGATTCTAAGCAGAGGATGGCCAGATTTGAGCTATCATTTTAGGAGAAGAATCTTACAGCAGATGGTATGATAGGGGAAGAGAAACCGAGGGAAGGTCAACCAGGAAGGAATTGCCATAATTCTTACTCTACGTCACTGAACAAACAAATAGGTGTTTTTGATTAGTGGACCTGGTTTAGCCCTTTGTCAGCCCATTAATATACTTGTTGAATGAATAAATAATATTTTAATATTAGGAAAAAAATGCTCTGCCAAGCCAAAATAAAACTCAGTAGACTTGGGCTGACAAGATTAAGGTAATCCTGACAAAAATATAATAGCATTATAGAAAGCAGATTAAAGAATGCAAATGTTTTTGTTTGCATGACCAAAAATACCATCAAATCCATTAAAATATTCATGTTATTTGCAGAATGCCCCTGTCTAAATATTTCATTTTTGCTCATTTCCATACATGCAATCAAAGCTATATTTTACATCCAGGCTTGTGCTGTGAAATATGATGGTCTGTTCAAACAATATTATAATAACACAGCCTCAAAAAATTTACAGAAAATCTTTCAGAGAGCCTCCTCCACAATCTGTTTGTTGTATAATTAGGTGGCAGGTTCATTTATAATCTCTCTCCTCTGCTTTGGTTCAGTTTTGGGGATATGTGTAGAGGGGCCCAAATTAAATAAAACTAGGTGAAGTGAATCATGTAAGAGTTGCTTAGCTAGTCTTTAGTGATGGCTACATAGGAGTCTGGGAAGTATAAGGACTGTATTTATCAAGTCTCCTGTCCTTAAGCAGTTTATCTGATACTATTAACTTGAGGAAAACATATTTTTTTTTCTACTTATCCCAGAAATCTTGGTACATGATAACTTGCAAGCTTATAGTAGCGCTTACAAAATTATCAGCTTTTATATATTTGATTGATATTGGAATTTTTAAAATCTGCGTAAATGTTTTAGTCGCTTCCATATCTTTTGTTGTATGACCAACTTTTTTGGAAGGAAGAGAAGGTATGTGTCCCAGGCTCTGACTTAGAACTGAAGAGACATCACCTGTCTTAGAGAAATGCCTCTCCCGCCCTGTTTTTACCTGCCCTTTAATCGTGTGTCACATCCCTTAGGCAGAGGTTACGTAAGGGGTTACTGTGGACTGTCTTGTATACTGAGAGTCTGGGAGTAAATGCTTTTGGTGTTGAGCAGCTTGGCCATCTCAATGGCCATTTAAAGTCATCCAGAGTTGCACTCTTCCGTGATTCAATTACGTCTTCTTGCAAACTGGTTATTTGAAAAAGAAAATGGGAGATGTAAAACATGGTCTTATACACTTTGATATTTTATCCATCTATTTACTTGGCTTTTAATTTATTATCTATGTAGTTTTTGATAGGGGGCCAAACCCATTTTTTAATATGGACCCACAGATTGGGGAACCAGTTGTTTTTTGTTTTTTTTCCCATAAATCACAGCCATAATGCACCTTTGTAATTTTAGAATTATGGTTTCTTTAGAATGAATTAGAACTTAATGGCAATCACAGCAATATGGATGCAGAATCCTAATAAACTAGTCTTTATGCCAGTCTGTTTCAGTTGTCTTGCCCATGTATAATCAATGGCGTATTTTAGCAGTTTGTGTTCAAAAGTCTTTAAGTGAATTTTTATTAGTTTTCATAGAAAGAGCAACTCTTTCATCTTGTACTCAGATTCCACCAGTGATCTATTAGGCAGCTAACTAAAATATTTAATTGTCATAATAAGTAACTCTGGAATAAACAGATTTAGGAAAAAAATACAAGTAGCACTTGCTAAATATAGAACTTAACAAATGGGAGCAGAATTATACCATGAGGGAATTACCTGATAGTCCAGTGGTTAGCACTCCCTGGCCAGGGAACTAAGATCCCACATGCTGTGTGGTGTGGCCAGAAAAATGAAATAAATAAAATAAATATTTTTGTAAAAAAAAGGCTCATTCCATGATACTGGAGTATAGCGACCAACCACATGATTTCAGTGGCCAATGCCAGGTGTGTTTAACAGAACACATGAAAACGTTAATTAACTGTTGAGTTAGGTAAGTAAAAATTGATTTTGTTGTTATTGTTCAGTTGCTAAGCTGTGTCCAACTCTTTGTGACCGCATGGACTGTGACACGCCAGGGTCCTCTGTCCTCCACTGTCTTCTGGAGTTTGCTCAAGTTCACGTCCATTGAGTCAGTGATGCTATCTAACCATCCCATCTTCTGCCACCCACTTCTTCTTTTGGCTTCAGTCTTTCCCAGCATCAGGGTCTTTTCCAATGAGTTGGCTGTTTGCATCAGGTGGCCAAAGTATTAGAGCTTCAGCATCAGTCTTTCCAATTAATATTCAGGGTTGGTTTCCTTTAGGATTGACTGGTTTGATCTCTTTGCAGTCCAGTTACATAAACTCAGTCTGTCAACATGTGGGTATCTTTGCTGACAAAGTTTTGAATCTCTAAGGCAGTTGCTTGTTTCAAACACATATATATGAAGTATCTTGATTCTATATTTTATTCCCTAAAATAAAGTTTCTTTCACCTTTAAATAATTGGTACATTTTGTAACAAAACAAACTGTAGCTGAGAACTACTAATTATTATTAAGCACTCAAAATTTAACAGGTGCTCTGCTCAGTGTTTTTAATCAGTTATTTGTTTAATATTTTTAACAACCCTATGCATTTAATACTAGTATTAATCAGCATCAGCAAATAGGAAAACTGAGGCTCAAAATGTAAAGTTACTTATCAAGAGTCTCACAGGTAACAGGCAAATGCTACAGATTAAAATTCATTATTCCTCTGATCATAAAAGCCTAAACTTTTGACCATTATGCCATCATTTTAAATTTGGCTCAGCTTGCAGGATCTTAGTTCCCTGGCCAGGTACTGAACCCAGGCCACCACAGTGAAAGCTCTGAGTCCTAACCAGTGGTCTGCTGGGGATTCCATAGATTTTTCAACCTTGATGATTTTGCTTAGTCTTTACCTGATGATATTAATCTTCTCTGTCTACTGTTAATACTAATTTCTAAATTTAAATGATCAAAACTCACTCAAAGTTTTCATGACAGTATTGTCACGTCTTATTTTTTAAGGACCTGAGGGTTCTTGAATTTCTATTCTTTCTTGTCATCCCCCTACTCCCTTCCATTCTTCCTTTCTTCCTAAAAACAGTGAACACGATGACGTGCATTAGTGTTCTAACTGGCCTTTCCCGCTTCCACTTTCTGTCCCAGCGGTCCATCCAGAGTACTGTAGTCAGAGTAATTCTGTGAATGCATGTCTGACCACACCTCTGCTCTGTTCTGACCTTCCAGAGGCTTACTGACTCACTTAGGATGTAAACCAAAGTCTCTAAAGACATTCAAAGCCTTAAGGGGTTTGCTCCACCATATCCTCACCTTCCTGACTTCATCTTCTCTGCTTCCCTCCGCTCCAGTCACCGTCCTCCTTGCCCATTTTGAAAACATCAGGCCACTTCTCCTTCTGGGTTTCTGCATTTGCTGGTCCATTTCCTGGAACCCACTTATTCCAAACGTCTGCTCTCTCACCGCTCTCACTTTTGGTCCAAATGTTAGGCTTTCATTGGGATCTTTGGTTGCCCACCCTAAGTGACGTTGTGCACCCCATCATCTCTGTTCCCTTTTCCCACTTCCCAACTTTTCTGCACAGTACTCATCACCTTCTAACAGTGTGTTTATTTTACTTCTTTGTGTCGTATGATGATGTTCAGGTCTATCTGAGTAAAAGGTCTCTTCATTCCACGGCTGCATCCTCAGTGCCTAGACCAGTGCTCAGCGCAGAGTAATGCTCTCCACTGAATTGGATGAATGACTAAAAGAATGAATGATGATTTTTCAAGAAGCATATTTTATCAAACCCTAATGTATGTGGATAGTTGACTCATTGGAAAAGACCCTGATGCTGGGAGGGATTGGGGGCAGGAGGAGAAAGGGACGACAGAGGATGAGATGGCTGGATGGCATCACTGACTCGATGGACATGAGTTTGAGTGAACTCTGGGAGACGGTGATGGACAGGGAGGCCTGGCGTGCTGCGATTCATGGGGTCACAAAGAGTCGGACACGAGCGACTGAACTGAACTGAACTGAATGTATGTGGGTAGGAACCTAAACATGTTTAAAAGCATCTGTGAAACTGTAGGCAGTTTAAAGATTGAATATTTAGACTTAACATTTATCATAAAATGCAATCGTATTTTACTTTGACAAGTCAAAATTATTAATCATAGGAAGGAGTTTTAAAATGCTGACATTTTGTCACCTAGTGATAGAATAAAGGAAAATATGTCTATAATATACATATAAATGACATATAAATGTATGTACACATGTATGCATGCACACAGACTCACAGCTCCGTATTAGGACTTTAGGAATTATATTCTCAGGTTATATTTAGCAGAAACCATCACAGTGTTCTGTCCTGTAGTAGCTTTATAATCTGCCAAACCAACTTCATCTAGTCGGCTACAATTAAGGGACAAAGAACAGGTATAAATGAACTATATCAAGGAGTTCTTCAGCTTAAAAGCTTGACGAGGAAGGAATTACCAGACTGTTCTTAAGGTCTTGAGAGGCTTATGAGTTCAGGTTGATTGAATTACACAGTTGAAGGAAACATTTTCAAATCATGCTTGCTATGTTTCCCTGGGAATTGCTGAGACCAAAAATAAATAACCAGGTTTAACTTAGCCCAGAACAAGTCACATGCCTGCCAGGTTAGCAGACAGGGAAAAATTATACCCATTGTGGCTATTTAGAAGAAGTATTCTGGTTTTCTCTTCTATATTTTCACCATAATAACTCCTACTCATTTGGCGAGACAGATATATCAAATGTGATTTTAAGATCAATATTAAAGGGAAGGCATTTTCACTCATAGAACAATCTGTGTTCACATCTGTCATAGTAATGCAAGGGTTTAAATTGGAAAATCTGTATGTTTCTTTCCAATTCAATTCAAATGATGCCAACAAATCTCAAAATTCACAATTTGTTTAATGTCAGAAGTCTTTTCAAGGCTCAAACAGTGTCCTCTACCTCTAGCCACCCCATAGCCCTGTTCATAATTTTTCGTGAACTTTAATAGTTCTGTGAACATGATCCTTAGAAAGCTACTAAACTACTAGATCATATCAGCTGTATCTCATTCCTGGGTTCCTAATTACATTCTGTAACTTGACCAGAGGAACTCCTTAAAAATGATTTTTCCAGGTAGCCACATGAGCCCATGAAGCTGGAGGATAAATCTCTAGAAGGTTTAACACAAAAGAAAACTACATTCAGTTGAAAACTCCATTTTTTGAATGTTCAATTCTGAGTTGCTTCTGGATAAAAGCAGAGAAAGTAATGTATTTTTTTTCTTCCAGTTTTATTGAAATGTAATTGACATTTAGCACTGTATAAGTTTGAAGTGTAGAGTATAATGATTTGACTTATACACATGAAATGATTATCACAGTTATAGTGAATATCTAACACCTTATGTAGATAAAAATTAAAGACATAGAAAAAATAATTTTTTGTGATGAAAACTTGAGACTTATTCTTGGAAAATTTTCATGTATAACATACCACAGTGTTGATTATGTTTATCATGTTGTACATTACATCCCTGGTATTTATTTATAACTGGAAGATTATACCTTTTGACTTCCCTCATCCAGTAGGCAAAGAAAATAGTAATATCTATTTAATTGTATAAGGAAGAAAATCTAGCTCACTCAAGTTTTCACTTAGTGGTAATATGGATAGGATCATATTGAACTCAGTATATTTCTATTAGTTTGTGTAAGCTTCTAAAAGCTTATGAACAGTTAAGACTCTTGAGAGTCCCTTGGACAGCAAGGAGATCAAACCAGTCGATTATAAAGGAAATCAGTGCTGAATATTCATTGGAAGGACTGATGCTGAAGCCCTAGCTCATTGGGCACCTGATGCGCAGAGCCAATTCATTGGAAAAAAGGGATACTGGGAAAGATTGAGAGCAGGAGAAGAAGTGGGCAACAGAGGATGAGATTGTTAGGATGGCATCACTGACTTGAAGAGGAACTAAAAAGCCTCTTGATGAAAGTGAAAGTGGAGAGTGAAAAAGTTGGCTTAAAGCTCAACATTCAGAAAATGAAGATCATGGCATCCGGTCCCATCATTTCATGGGAAATAGATGGGGAAACGGTGGAAACAGTGTCAGACTTTATTTTTCTGGGCTCCATAATCACTACAGATGGTGACTGCAGCCATGAAATTACTCCTTGGAAGGAAAGTTATGACCAACCTAGATAGCATATTGAAAAGCAGAGACATTACTTTGCCAACAAAGGTTCATCTAGTCAAGGCTATGGTTTTTCCTGTGGTCATGTATGGATGTGAGAGTTGGACTGTGAAGAAGGCTGAGTGCCGAAGAATTGATGCTTTTGAACTGTGGTGTTGGAGAAGACTTTTGAGAGTCCCTTGGACTGCAAGGAGATCCAACCAGTCCATTCTGAAGGAGATCAGCCCTGGGATTTCTTTGGAAGGAATGATGCTAAAGCTGAACCTCCAGTACTTTGGCCACCTCATGCGAAGAGTTGACTCATTGAAAAAGACTCTGATGCTGGGAGGGATTGGGGGCAGGAGGAGAAGGGGACGACAGAGGATGAGATGGCTGGATGGCATCACTGGCTCAATGGACGTGAGTCTCCGTGAACTCCGGGAGTTGGTGATGGACAGGGAGGCCTGGTGTGCTGCGATTCATGTGGTCACAAAGAGTCGGACACGACTGAGTGACTGATCTGATCTGATCTGATCTGAGCAAACTCCAGGAGATAATGAAGGACAGGGAAGTGCTGCAGTTCATGGGGTCACAGAGAGTCAGACACGACTTGGCAACTGAACAACAACATTGGAGAAAAAGTGTTGAAAATGGGTCAATTAATTTAGTGTTTTTTTTTCTTTTTTAAAAAAAGATGTTTGGTTCCTGGAGTCAGGCCTGTGCATAGTTGCCCTAAATACGAGGGAAAATCAGACTGAGTGCTTTCTACACCCTCCTGTTTTGATTCCAAGAGAGGATCTTTATTAGCCATCTGAACCACTTATTTTCCTGGCTACTGTATCCTACATCCATGTCTACCTCCTTACCTGCCATCCGTATCTACCAGGTACATACATTAGGGACAAAGAATTTCAGGCAACTCTTAACTTGTCATCTCAGCTTTATACAGTTGAGTTGGGTGGGGCATGGAGAAATTAGTGTTCCTCTTTCTAAGATCTCTTGCTGACCATCACCATGCAAAGCATAGCATTTTAAAATTTAGGTCCTTAGATATTCCCCTGGGCATTCTCTAGCGTTCATGCAGTCCTCCTTTTTTCTTCCTCACATCACCTTTTTCTCCTCAGTTCTTTCACTGAAATCCCAGTTTTTCTCCATGTGCCAGATATCTATTCCATTTCTCAGCATTCATGGAGCCAGAACTCCACCCTCAGATAGTGTAAACTGTTGCCTCTTCTGTGACTGATATAAGTCATAATGATTCTACCTTTTCACTCTACATTCTCCTCCTCCTTGAACATGGTTTCTTTTCTCAGTATGAAGGGGATGAGAGTGAACAATCTAGTTCTCCTCCAATCTCAGCTGGGAATTCTTTCAAATTTAATTTCCACTCATAGCACCCTTCACATTACAGCTAATACAGCTTTTAGTTTGTCTCAGAAGCGTTCTTCACTGATCCCCTCAAATTACTTTATATTTTGTTAGCCCCATCTCTGCATTATCTGTTTATATTTTTAATTGTTTATATACAAAATTTCTATTTCCCCATCCACAAGGTTAAATCAAGGAGAGAGAATCCATTCTCTCATTTAGAAATTTACATTTAAAATCATAGAATATTAGACCTGCAATTCACCTTAGAGATCTAGATGCAGTTCAGTGACCTCATTGTAATGATGAGTAAACAGAATTATATTATAGCCTCCTATTAATATATAACACAATGTACACAGGAAATGTACAACAAGCACGTGTTGAATAAATGAAGTTCAGCTGCTCATTACCTGCTCCCATTACCTTTGCCTGATTGGCAGCATTTATTCACCACTTGTATGTGAAACAGTGATAAATGCTAAACAAATGGAATTGAAAAACAATCACAATAGGAAAGATAACATTGAAGCGGGTAACTCTATTTAAAGACTCTAAGCATGGCAGAGGGGTTAGGGTTGGTGTGACATGCTGGTAATCAGGAGACTCCTAAAGAAGGAATTCCTAGTGGGGAGTGCAGGTTGCAAGGAACCTTCCAATTCTCTGTGCATTAATGAAGACTGACATAATTGAAAGAGTATGATTTTAAAAGTTGAATGACAGTCCTGAAGCATCCAGGAAGATGAAGTGCTCATTCATTGTCTTGTATGCTCTGTTATTAATTGGTAAAGTGTAGGACCAGTTCTCTAGAGAGCATGTATTCTAAATTATATTTACATTCCTAGTTGGCTCTATTCTTTCCTATAATATGATTCTTTCAGGACAGTTCTTCTAATTGTTGAATCTTTAACATGCATTTATGATTATTAGGGAAACCATCTTTATTTTAAGTCCTGTGCCTCATGTTGGAAGCATTTAAGTATTTGGTTAAAAATGCAGTTAATTGGTTTGTGGTTTAAGAGAGAATATGCTTCAAATGATGCTCCAGAGGTAGAAATGATTGCCTAAATCTATTTAGTCATTTTCTTTCTTGGGAGAGCTGAACTTTAAAGTTCAAAAAAGAGAGGAAAGGCAGAATCAAAGTAGAAAGCTATTTCAGACAAAGGGCAATGAGCATATATAGTTAATACATCTACACTAGAGAATTAATGACTGAATTAAATACAAATATCTAAGAAAGGAGATAGGCAGAATATTTGAGATGCAAAGTAAATGCTATGCACTATAGAACACATAATTTTTAAAAAGTATAATGCTCATTCATGAAAAAATTCAGATGCTGTAAAGGTGTTTAGGAGAAAGTAAAAGTCTCATTTCCCATGCTTCACTTGAACTTCTTACAAACATTTGTTATCAGTGCCTGTTGATTCCTTTCCAGAACTTCCCAAACATACCTCCATCTCTGTTTCCACATCTATCTACCTACCATCTACCCAACTTTTACTTTATCTATTGCTATAGATTTCAATCTATTGTGATGTCTCTCTGTCTGTGGGTACATGCAGTTTTAACATAAATGAAATCATTATACATTTTGCTCTGCAGCTTTCCTTTTTGTTCTAAAAGTTAACAATATACCTTGATATCTTTTCAAAGCAGCGATCATATTTTACCTTCCTTTTTCCATTGCATAGTATTCCATTATATGACTGTAATTTTTAAAATTTAATCACTTCCTTATTGATAGACATTTTGATTACTTTCTCTGGAAGGTGAGTATTTTTCTCTATCCTTCTAGGTTCTCCTGGCTGGTCTAAAAATTAAATTGACATGAGACAGATTCAGGGCTTCCTTGGTGGCTCACGTGGTAAAAAGTCTGCCTGCAATGCAGGAGACTTGGGATCGATCTCTGGATCAGGAAGAACCTCCTAGGGAAGGGAATGGCTACCCACGTGTGCTAGTGGTAAAGAACTCACCTGCCAATGCAGGAGACATAAGGGTTGAGGGTTCAATCCCTGGGTCAGGAAGATGCCCTAGAGGAGGGCATGGCTACCCACTCCAGTATTCTTGCCTAAAGAATCCAATGGACAGAGGAGCCTGGCGAGCTATAGTCCATGGGGGTCACAAAGAGTTGGATGTGACTGAAGCAACTTAGCACACACGCATGAGACAGATTAACAGGAAGAAATCCATTACCAGCTTTTCTCTAGGCCCTTTAACTGTGCCATTGGAAAGGAGAACAACACTGTGAAATTAGAATATTTAAACTGGATTTTTGCTTTTCCTTGAAGGTGATGCAATGGGCTACTTCTTTGAAACAGCTGGTGCTAAGTACAGTGACCAATTCTCTCTTTAAAATAAGATCACACAAA
This sequence comes from Bos indicus x Bos taurus, assembly GCF_003369695.1. NCBI lineage: Eukaryota > Metazoa > Chordata > Mammalia > Artiodactyla > Bovidae > Bos > Bos indicus x Bos taurus. The sequence continues at coordinate 17,127,984 of NC_040102.1, read as the reverse complement.
AGTTTAATAACCTATATACATAGGAGAGACCCAGGAAAACTGGGGAACTCGAAAAATGGCCAAACCCCTCACATTAAATATCACCTTTAGCTAAAGACAAGAGAGAATGTTGGGGGCAGTGGTTTGGGACATAAAAGGGGAGGAAGGCAGTTGATTTGAAAGTGGAAAAGTGAATGTTTGGTGAATAAACATTTGCTGGGCCAGGAATAAGCAAGGGGACCCGGAGAGGAATTATAACAGATTTTGCTAGGTCCCTCCTTGTCTACACACCGAGTTCATACTATAATTATATGTGGTTCTAGTTCTCGTTCTAGAACAAGTCCTCTAGCTACATTCTTTAAGCAACCAAAGGGTCAGAGTTTCTTCCTGGGTCTTTTGGGCATTAACTGTTTTCAGCTCAAAACAATCCACATGACAAAGAGACGTTTTGGGGTGATAAGTTTTGCTCCCCTGGAACTTCAAGGTTTCTTACAGTGAACCTCCCTGGGCATATAACTGTAATAAATTCAAAGCATTTTAAAGGCTCCTAAGAGAAGAAGTGAGCAAAGTTTTCAAGAAGGTTATATAGTTAGAGGAGAAATGAAGAAAAATGGTGTTAACCAGGTGGAATATTGAATGCAATCAGAGTCAGAGTCGTATTGCATAGTGATATATACGTATGAGATTCTCATCCATTCAAACTATTTTTAGTTAGAGCCAAGAAGCTTAGAGAAATTTTCCATAGTTTAGAATTCACTTAACACTAATTATATAATCCAATTCATCATTCTGAATATTACTAGTTTTTATGTTTAAGTTCAAATGAAAGGCACTTATAGAGAATATAAGTAGCATTTTTGTCTTGGCAGCATTTTTCTCTTTTTAAAATCAGAGTCAGCAGTGAGTCTGTCCAGGAACTAAACTTTGTGCTAAATTATTCTCTACTTAATTGTCAGAGCTTCCCAAACTACCAATGATGCTTTTCCTCAAGCTTTGCAATTCCTGTAGACTTTAAGACAGAAAAATAGTTCTAGGTTAGAAAAGCTAATTTGCAATACTGTCAAATCCATTTATAGTCCATCCAGATCTGTAAGCCAGCGTAAAGCTAACGATCTCTCTCACAAGGATAACGTAAAGAAAGTGGATAAATTGTAACATTTGCAGAGAAACTTTATATTAAAATGTTTAATAGTGAATTTCAAGTGCATTAATTATGTGAAAAATTGTCAGGCTCAAAATAGTAATAGAGATAAAATATTTCTTTTTTTTTTTTTTTTTTTTAGAACTTTAAAGAAATTCCTAAAAATCTTTAGACTTGTGAGGGTGATACCCAGGCCATAGGCACTTAGTATTGAGGGGTCTCTCTGTGGTGGTGGGGGGGTGTGACTGACTGTACCTCTTTGCCCTGCCCAGATAAGGGAGGAGGTTGAAAGGAATTAGGATGTGAAAGAGGTCAACAGGAAATATTCATGCAAGTCCAGACAAGACCTTTATAAGCCCCAGAAAGAGAGCGAAGTATTGGAAGCAGCGCTGCTTTACTGTTTAGCACGGATGCATCTAGATCAGTGCTTCTCAATCTTGCACGTAGATTTATGGACATTACTAACGTGCAGATTCTGATTCAGTGCTTCTGAATTTCTCACAAACTCCCAGGTGATGCCAAGGCTACCATCCTTTGAGTTACAAGGCAGTCTAGGTATTAATGGGAAGATTAGTTGTGGTTAATTAATGGAAAGCGGATGGAAAGTGGCAATTGATAGAGGGGGTGAACAGTTCCATTTCCTTGGTGGGTCTAATGCTCATGCATGGCTTCAAAGGGCTGCAAACAAAGTTCTGGGAATGCTGATGAAATAGTTAGCAATTTCTATTACTGTGGGAATGTTAATTTCAGTAGCTGAAGAAACCATTTTTGGCACACAGCGTCAGGAAATTGGGCATTGCCAACTAAAGAATGTTGCTTGCCATCCGGCTCTACAAGGATTGCATCATTAGCCACTGCAGTCACTGAGCTGAACTTCAACACACCCTGAAAGAAGTTGAGGGTGGAGCCTGGGAATGAGGCACTGTGCTCTGGCAAAACAGGCCTTCAGATAGATATTTTCAGGAGAAAATTTTATGAACCCAATTCCTTGCATATTTCCATATTTAGAAAAGCACTGAAGTCATTAACTAAAATATTTGTCCCTAAACCTAACTTTCTACCAAGATGTAGGCTTGGTTACACATACCACTTCTCCAAAATCACATATATACTGACCTCCCAACCTCTTTGGAGTTAGAGCCTCAGGGCTCCCTGAGACCCAGTCTGTAGTCCTCAGTAAGACTCACCAACAAAACTGAAATTCACAACTCTGTGTGTTTTTATTTCAGTTCACAGCATCCAGTTCTCAGAAAGCTATTTTGGTCAAGGGTTATAATTGCACTTGATTAGACTCTGAAGGCAGAGAAGGCAATGGCACCCCACTCCAGTACTCTTGCCTGGAAAATCCCATGGATGGAGGAGCCTGGTGGGCTGCAGTCCATGGGGTCGCTGAGAGTCGGACACGACTGAGCAACTTCCCTTTCACTTTTCACTTTCATGCATTGGAGAAGGAAATGGCAACTCACTCCAGTGTTCTTGCCTGGAGAATCCCAGGGACGGGGGAGCCTGGTGGGCTGCCATCTATGGGGTCGCACAGAGTCGGACACGACTGAAGCGACTTAGCTGCAGCAGACTCTGAAGGATTGATGGGGATTGAATTGAAAGGAACCAAGAGGAAAAGGGGCAAGAGAATTGGAAGAAAATGACCCCCCAATTCTGCAATACACTGACCAATCATCAGAGAAATGTTAGTAGCTCTTTGTGGGCAAAAAACTTGCGGGAAACATACATTCACTATGTCTGTATACACTAATTCATTGAATTTAAGAGAATTCATCTGTTTAGCTATTCCTCTCAAGGGTAAAGGCAAATTATTGATCTAATGCACTTTTCAGGGTGCAGCCATATACTTTTAAGTTTAGATTGTTTCAAACAAGGAAGATGACAGAAATTGTATCATATGAATCTAGAATTTCTCTATATTTTGTCTTGTCTCTTACTAGGATTGTAGCTAAGTATGTCTCGCAAACTATGTCTATTTAATTTGACCATTTAGATCTGAATTTAACTGGTCATTTTATTCTGGATCTTTAAAGAACTTGTATAAATAAATTGAACATATATGCTCTGTATGCATGTACATGCCTGTGTGTGTGCTAAGTCGCTTGAGTCATGTCTGACTCTCTGCAGCCCTATAAATACTATAGCCGCCCCCTCTCCCCCGCCCCACGCCAGGCTCCTCTGTCCTTGAGATTCTCCAGGCAAGAATACTGGAGTGGGTTGCCATGCCCTCCTCTAGGGGATCTTCCCGACCCAGGGATCAAACCTGAGTCTCTTACATCTCCTGCATTGGCAGACAGGTTCTTTACCACTAGTGCTACCTGGGAAGCCATATGCTTTAGTCACATTAAAGCAAATTTTAATTAGAAGAATGAAGATCATTAGAAACTATACAAAATCTTTTAAGTTCTGAAGACGGAGAAATCAAGCTTTGAAAAAGGTAATAGCATATTTGCTGAGTGCTTTCACCTTTAAATGTGAATAGAGAAAGAAAATATTAACATATAGGGAGAAATGGAATAAAATATTTAAGTATAGGATGGATAGTCATATGACCTCATTTTTTCCTTTTTCTATTTATTAATAGCATTATTTTCAAGAAGTATAGCCAAAGACTGGTATTTTACAATTGTAGCAAAGGTGTGATTTTTGTTACCTGAGTAATACTCAAGGAATTTCAAAACTGATTGCATTTGTTGAAGAGAGTAGAAAACTAATGTATTGACTTGAAAATGTCCTATTTTAAAACTTTTCTATTTCTTCTTTATTCATGTACGTTTTATAATTAACTTTCACATTTTGACCAAAGAATGGTATGTCCTTCAGCCTAACCCCTGCTTTTGTTATGCATGAATGGTGCTTTCCATGTGGAATCACATTTTAAAATTTGATTTAATACCTTAAATTTAGGTCAAAATGTTGAGAGAGAAAACTGGTAATTTGACTTCAAAGCCGATTCCCTTTCTTTCTGCCCCATCTCTAAATAAGTTTATTGTTCTCAGAGTCTTCTGGCAACATAATTGAAATGGCTTACACCATTTCAAACCACATTTAGCTCCTTTGAGATGTTAAAATGTTGAAGCTGGAAAATGTACCAAAAGTATATTTAATTTTCCCCCTATTTTCTAACTAGATAGGAAGCAGTCAATCAACAACATTTATTGGGTTCTCACTGGGTGCTGTGAGCTTCGGAGTAGATTATATTCAGAAGTGTTGAAAAACTCACTCTTCAGTTTACTAACGCTTCTACAAAGGAAGGAGTCCTTCTGTTGTCAGTAAAAATTCAGATGAGATGGTAGAGAGGTGAGAAGCTAACTCAGAATTAATGGCTAACAGTAAAATTTAAACGGATAGTTCTAAACCCTCAATCTTGATAAGGTTGAACAGTTAAAAAAAAAAAAAAAGGTAAAAAAATAAAGTTTTCTCTCTACACTGGAAATCCATGTCCAGGAAGAAATAAAGACATAGTAACTATGTGAATTCATGCAAGTTTTTGCTGAGGGTTTTGTCTGTGTATCTATCTATAGAAGGTGGCTCTAGTGGTAAAGAACCCACCTGCCAATGTAGGAGACATAAGAGACAGGGGTTCAATCCTGGGTTGGGAAGACTCCCTGGAGGAGGGCATAGCAACCCACTCCAGTATTCCTGCCTGGAGAATCCCATGGACAGAGGAGCCTGGCAGGCTACAGTCCATAGCGTCTCAAAGAGTTGGGCACAACTGAAGTGACTTAGTATGCACATGTTTTGATGTATGTATGTATGTAGCGTCTATCTACTATCATTTTTCTTTGGTTCAAAATAAGAATTTATAAAATGTTAACTTCTTCCTTACCTGATAACTGATTTGTCATTTATCCCAATATGGTAACAATACAATCATAAAGAAAATATGCTAGTCTTCAATGACGGAGGAGGGACAGAACAAGATTACAAGGCTGTCATCACCACACCCAAATGTTGGTATTTGCCTGAGTCATCACACTGCCTTGATTAAGAAAGGGAGTGGGCACTGTGTGTGTGTATTATTTAAATGGAAACATCCACAGTTGTATTTGATTCATTTTCCTTTATTCAGTTAAAAATAGTACAATATTTCCTGATTTTAAAACCACATTTTAAAAATTATTTACACTATTCAAAACCACACCAGGAAATGCACCAAAAAATAATACTCTATAAATATTCAGCAAGTCCTTTATCCTTGGCTTATTTGGCTGCTTTCATTTCATTAAACACATCATTGCAATACTAGTGAGTTAATGCCATAATCCATTATCTTCCATCTTTTAAGTCTGTAGCCATTTCTTAATTTACCACCACATTGACATTCCAAGTGTTGTTGTAAGTAGATGATTAAAACAACCGCAACAAATAGGCTTCAAGGTAGTGGTGTCAACTACCAAATTGCTCTTCTGTCTTTTCAGATTAATATATAAAAAGTAGTGTTGCTAATTACTTTTTTTAAAAAAGAAATTGTGTCATCATAAGCATGATGTCTACATGATAAACCAGAAGCATCACTTTCTTTCTCTGCAGTGCCAATGTTTATTGCTAAAAGTGTTAGTCACTCAGTCATGTCCAGTTCTGTGACCCCATGGACTGTAGCTCGCCAGGCTCCTCTGTCCCTGGAATTCTCCAGGTAAGAATACTGGAGTGGGTTGTTGTGCCCTTCTCCAGGGGATCTTCCAGTCCCAGGGATCGAACCCAGGTCTTCCACATTGCAGGCAGATTCTTTACCATCTGAGCTACCAGGGAAGCCTTATTGCTAAAACCCCTGGGAAAAAACATTCAGGCAAAAGAAATACAGATCGTTTTAAGCTCTATTGTGTTCATTTGTAGGTTTGTCTTTATTTTCTTAAAACATAATACACAAATACTTCAAACCTTTGAGGAATAAGTCTCCAGATTTTGTTTTTATTTATTCTTCATTCTTGAGTTTGTGCTGTAGTATCTGTGAAAGGAATAAAACATAATTTAAATATATTTTTCTTAATTTAATATCTTACTTGAAGAATTCTACTTCTGGGGTCATGTTACAATATTCATCTCCTTTCTCTTTCTCTCTCTTCCTTGTTTTTCTCTTTTTTATGAATATTTATTGGAAAGAGATGAGCAAGGATTAAAATGAAAAGTCACAATGAAATTCTGCTTTATTTATTTACCTGTTTTGTTAAGGCATGAGAGAAGACCCTCAAGTAGGTCAGTACTTTTTTCCTTTTAAATATGAGGAACAAATCCATTTTGATTTATTATTTTCCTTCAAAGGACAGGTGACATTTCCTGCAACATTAACTTTAATTCATAATCCCCTTTTGGCAAGCAAAAAGAGAATTACAATTGGAAAGATTTTCACAGTCAGACACTCCACTAGAATGAAATACTATAGAAGGCTTCACTTCAGCCAAACCAGCAAAATCCTTCCATTGCCAATTTTTCTTTTATATTTTGAAGTTGGCCTCTCAGCACAGATTTGATTCACACCATTTAAAAATAAATCTGGTGTCTGCAAAGCAGAAAATTCAGGCTGTGTTGTCATAGTATCAGTATTTCCATTTTTATGCCTGGAGACAACCTAGACTTCTAAAGAGAGCTACGGTTCCTAATACTATGGTAAAAGTAAAACCTAATTTTATTGTAAGTGTTCACCTGATTTTTATATTTACTAAAGAATAAAGTATCACATTTATACATAGCACATTAAACATTTTTTATGAGTGATTTAATGCCATGAAAAAAAAATGCATCTGTGTTAAGAGGTGATACCCTATGACAACAATTGATTTTGAGATATATAGCTTAAATAAGAATTTGAATTCAATATCAGTGTGCCATTTTGTTTTCACTTTATCATAACGATTTCATCGTGAACTGCATAAAGATCAACTAAACAGTCAATGGTGTTTGCCTGGCATCCACGTGGTCGCTGGCCTAGAGATGGCTCTTGACGGGTTGGCCTGTGCTCCCTACACATACACTCTGAGCATCAAGAGATGGGACTTTTGCTCCCTCCATTGAATTCTGAGATGACTTTGACTAAGAGGATGTGGAACATGTGATGTTCCAAGGCTCGTGGGTCCAGACCAGAGTGTGAGAACTTTCAGTTCCTCCATCTTAAATCCTTGAGCCAGTACATGTGAAACCTTAATTATCCTGTCCGCAGGCATGAGTGCTTGTGTTTATGTGAGAGAGAGAGAGACAGAGAGAAAGAACATGAGGGAGAACCAGGAGAATAAGACATCAGAAAAAGAAAAAACAAAAACAAAAATCAGAAGCGTCACAGCCAAGAGGAGTCTAAGGAGATGTGACAACAAAATGTAACACAGAATCCTGATGAGATCCTGGAACAAAAAAGGACAAGAGCTAGAAATTAAGGAAATTTGGTGGAAAACAACAACTGTGGATTTCAGTTTTATAAATTGCATCATGATTGGCTCATTATTGTAATAAATGTACTGTACTAAAGTAAGATGTTAGTTATAGAGGAAACTGGGCTCTACTATCTTCTCAAGTTCTCTATAAATATAGATCTGTTCTAAAAAATAAACTCTGTTTAAAACAAAAGTGTAGCCAGTGAGATAGGCATTAGGGAGCTAGACTGCTAGCTACACCTCCTCCCAGCTGCCATTTTTCTGCAAGTGCAGAGAAACTGCCAGTGAGGCAGCAGAAGCAACACCCAGCAGAGCCTCAGCCAATGCACAGAGTTGACAGGCAATGAAACAGCTGTTTAGGCCTCTGTGTGTTGGCATTGTTTATTAAGCTGCAATAGGTAACATGACCAACATGCTGCTTTCATTTGGTTATGTCAAAGATGTGTGGTAGTTGCTCAGTTGCATCGACTCTGCGACTCCGTGAACTGTAGCTGGCCAGGCTCCTCTGTCCTTGAAATTTCTCCAGGCAAGAATACTAGAATGGGTAGCCATTCCTTTCTCCAGGGCGTCTTCCTGACGCATAGATCAAACCTGGGTCTCCCGCATTGCAGGCAGATTCTTTACCGTCTGAGCCACCGTGCCTATTTTATAACATGCAACTTGAGAAAATGAGTCACTGAGACTTTCATTTCATTGGGAGGCATAGAGATGTCTGGGAAAGGAGCTGCTCTTTGGAAAAGATGATAGCTCCGGTGGAAATGTGAACACAGGTTCTGGGGTCAGAAAGCAGGGTTCCTATGTTCTGTTTACCTCCAACTAGCAGTGTGTACTAGAAATGGTTACTCTTTCTTATTAAGAGGTTTTTTTTTCCCCATCTATTAAACATGTTACCATGCTTATATCATAGTATGATAATTAGAGATAATACACTGAGGCTCTTGACACAATTGCAGGCACAGAGGACTCGTGCTTTAAATGTGAGATGCACTCAGCAGGCCACCCTTCGAGTTGTGTCTCCTCACCCATCCGTGATGATGCACAAGAGGCCCCTCTTTGCCATTGCTTAGTTAGTTGCAGATCTGGGTCTAATTGTATTATAATCGCATCTGAGCAGATACTAAGCTCTTAGTTATTGATTAATTGTGTATCAAGTAGTTTACATATATTGTCTCATTTAATTTTCAAGGCTACTATCCAAGATGGATATCATTGCTTGCTTTTATTTAATGAGAGAGAAACTCATGCTTTAAATCATTTACATTACCTGCCCAAGCTCAATAGGCTGTCAGTAATAGCCCTGGAAGCTAAGCCTAGGCTATTAGATTTCAAAGTCCATGTACTCAAATGTTATGATTTATTTCTTCTGTTTGCACAGCTTAGTTTTTTTTTTTTTTTTTTATTCTTATTAATTCAATACTGTTCTAAAATGTACTATTTTTAAGCCTGGAATTATGTTACTTATATGAAACCAGGTTGATATTAACCAATTCAATCTCGGTCAGAAATTTTTTAGGTGCTTTGCTATGAAACCATATCAGAAAGGAATACATGGAAATACACACAGATACACACAAACACACATATATGAACTTAAATTTACATATGTGTGTATATACATATATATTTACATATATACACACACATATAAACTTAAATTTACACATGTATGTATATATGTATATATATATATATGGTTGGCATCACCAACTCAATGGGCATGAGTTTGAGTAAATTTCGGGGTTGGGAATGGACAGGGAGGCCTGGAGTGCTGCAGT